>NC_046313.1:86241499-86887301 GCF_009819535.1 Lacerta agilis
CAGGGAATGGCAACCCCTCTAGTTTCTGCTTAAGACATCTTTGGTCTACGGGGCATCTGGAAAATATAACCTGTGAAGTGACACTTGAAAAGGGGATCTGTGGTTCTGGGAAGCTTCTCCTTCTCCTACTTCAAAGAAGCTTGAATGATGTTGAATTTAAATATAATTATCTTAACTTGTACACTTCCTAAATGGTCTAAGGTGGGGGTTGAAGGCGCCACTGTGTCCGCCAGTACCTCTGACAGCATCCACTAAATATCACATTCAATATTCCTTGAAAAATCCACAATGTATGAGAAACTTTTCCTGCTCACTTCCTGATGCCACAACCCTACCACCACCATTTTGTGTTATGTCACAACCTCAGCCATTTTGCAATTGGCACCCACAACTCTTTCTCAAAATTCCCCAAAAGGTGGACAACCCCTGGACAAGGTGTTACTAACCTGCTCTGAACACTGCCATGGAAGCATGGGAACGATTGTGGAATATGGATATGAAATTTACAGCATGTTATGGTCTAAGAGAAAATTATATGAAAACGATATATCGATGGTATCTAACACCGAGTAAATTGGCAAAAATGTATAAATCTAAATCAAATAAGTTGGAAATGTATAGAGAAAGAAGGTTCTTTTTATCATATGTGGTGGTCTTGTAGTAAGGTTAAAGATTACTGGGAAATGATATATAATGAATTGAAAGGGATGTTTAAAATAACCTTTGTAACACACACACACACACACACACACACACACACACACACACACACACTTTTCCTTTGGGAATTATAGAGATGGAACTACCTAAACTGTATAGAAAATTATTCATGTATGCTACTACAGCGGCAAGAATGTTACTCACCCCAAAATGGAAAGAAGCAGAAGCGCCAGCAAAAGAAGAACGGATACAAAAACATATGGAATAAGCAGAAATGGTGAAACTTACCGGAAGAATAAGAAATCAAGATAACAAACTTTTTATAAAAGAATGGAAATGGTTTATTGAATATTAACAGATAAAATGTAAACAGATAAGAACACTGACAGGGTTATTGTTATAACCTGCAGTTTTATCAGAGCATATATTTAAAGTAGATGAGTAAATGAGCAAATTAAGTTAATTTGGATATGCAGAAGATATGAAAAATAAATTTAAGGAACCGCAGGAAGAGGGGGGAGGAAGTCAAGTTTTGAAATGTTACAAAGATTGCAAAATTAGTGAAATGTATAAACCTGAAAAGCATAATTTTTTTAAAAATGGACACTGCTAAACCTTTCTACCTTGGGTTATTCAAAATGCAGCACACAGATATCTATTGCTTCCACAAACACCTCATATGACGAGAATGAGAAAAGGAGAGGGAGCCTTGCATGCCGATCATTTACCTTGGAATCAAGCTCCTACAAAGCAGATTCAAGTACAAAGATCTCCTGCTATGCTTGGATTACAGGTCCTGTCTAATACATTTTTTCCCATCCTGAGTAAACACTGGCCTTGCCTTTAAAACCCCTTCACAGCGCAAGATAGGGTACCGAAAGGATCGCCTGACTCCACATGTACCTGCCTAGAAACTAAGATCCTCATAAGGGGACATTCTCTCGGTTCCTGTGCCACCTGAGGTGTGGTGGGTGGTTGCCTGCAACGGGGCCTTTTTATTGGCGGCGCCCCAGATTTAAATTGTTCTCAGGGCACAGACTAAACCTTCATCACCCACAGGTGGGTCTTTACAGGTGAGACTCCTGTATCCTCAGCCTTGCCATGCACAACTACTGGGGTGCAAGATAGGGCCTGGATTGGGTCTGATGCTGTGGCAAGATGGCAGCGAGACATTGGATCCCGGACTGACTCAGGCCCACTCCTTCACCACCTCCAGAACACTCCATTTCAAAGCCATCCATTGGCTGGTGCTTGTAAGCATCCCAGTGACAGAGGACTCCTACCTGCATGTTCATTGTACAGCATTTGCTCTATGCTGAAGATGCATCTCTGTACCCTGGCCTTTGACAGGTAAGGCATTTTGCTTTGGGCATCACTCTGTCAACAGTGGATGGCAGGAGGCCAGCTTAGCTGGGAAAGTTGTGTGGAGGAAGACGTATGCTCTGTCCCAGCCCACCACAAGGGGGAGTTGAATCGCTCTGTAATCCACAATAAGTCAAAAACATGACACTAAAATCAGATAACAAAAGATTAAAAAATGGCAGAAATGAGATTAAAAGCCAGAGCACCAGAACAAAACAGAACAGAACAGAACAAATCAGCCCAGTGGGGTGGCAGACAAGGATCAATGAGGGGACTAGACAAGCCCCCCTCAGCAAGCGGTTCTAAGGACTGAGTTACTGCCACTGAAATATCATTGCCAGGAACATAATTAGGGGTAGCAGTGTCTGAGATGAAAGATAGGTTCTCATCTGTTTCCTATATTGTGGCCTTGTCACTTTGCCCCATAGAGCTTATGGACGACATTGAACACTTTCATGTTGGAGGGTATGGAGTGATCCGATCCCTGAGCTGTTTGAAGGCAATCCTGTATATAGGGAAGTTTTTTTAAAAATGTTTAATGTTTTATTATGTTTTTATATACGTTGGAAGCTGCCCAGAGTGACTGGGGCAACTCAGTAAGATGTGTAGGGTATAAATAGTAAAATTATCATTATGGAATGGTCCCTATTTTCATTGGATAAATGTTGGAGGGTACGCCATTACCACCACTCCATGAGGTAGGCTGGGCTGAGAGAGAGGAACTGGCTCAAACTCATTCAGTGACCTTCACAGATGAGTGGGGATTTGAATCCTGGTCTCCCTGGACCTTGCCAGTGTGGAGCCAGTGTGGTGTAGTGGTTAGGAGCGGTAGACTTGTAATCTGGTGAACCGGGTTCAATTCCCCGCTCCTCCACATGCAGCTGCTGGGTGACCTTGGGCTAGTCACACTTCTCTGAAGTCTCGCAGCCTCACTCACCTCACAGACTGTTTGTTGTGGGGGAGGAAGGGGAAGGAGATTGTTAGCGCTTCGAGATGCCTTAGAGTAGTGATAAAGTGAGGTATCAAATCCAAACTCCTCCTCCTCCTCCTCCTCCTCCTCCTCCTCCTCCTCCTCCTCCTCCTCCTCCTCTTCTTCTTCTTCTTCTTCTTCTTCTTCTTCTTCTTCCATGAAATGATATTTTAGCCCCGCTTATGAATCTCCATGTGCTATCCTGGATTCCATTACTTATTACAGCCATAGACAAACTCAGCCCTCCAGATGTTTTGAGACTACAATTCCCATCATCCCTGATCACTGGTGCTGTTAGCTAGGGATGATGGGAGTTGTAGTTCCAAAACATCTGGAGGGCCGAATTTGCCAATGCCTGGCTTATTGTGACACTGTGGTGTGATGGAAACCTGGGAATAGGCTTTAAAATACATTCAGTAATGTACATTAATCTATTTGGAGATATGTTTACCACCCTCCAATTATTAATGCACAGTAAATGGGAAAAATAACTGAAAGAAATTCCCTCTGAACAAATGGCTCAATAAGCTGTAGTATGCCACCCAAATTAGCAGAGTCACCATATTCATACAAATGAGGCAGAATATAATGAGGGTTGGTGTATTTTATTTACTATTGAACCCCTTTATCACATTCAGGTTGGAGCAACATAATTAAAATCATTTTATTTATGATTATCCTGATCCATTAATCTTCTGTTCTAATCTTCTTAATGTTGGTCTCCCTTTTTTGTAATTTCACTTTAAAAAAATAAGTATTGTTCCTGTATATGAAAATGGGGAACGGGAAAAGAACATTGCATTTCTTGTGCATAATGAATGCAAATCTGCCGCCGCTGAAGTCCTATGCAAAGTTTAGATAGTTTTCAATGAAGCAGAATATTTTACAGCCAAACAAAAAGCATTAGCCAAGTCAAGAGCTTCAACTTACTTCTTTGGCTGACACACAAAGGCATCAAGTTTTGGGGGGGAAGTTCCTGGTGGAGTGAGACTGAGGTGGGTGGAAAGCATCAAGAAAAAAATGGGGGAAATGGTGGAGGAGATCAAACACAAAATCTCTGTGGACAAAAGCCATTGGAAGCAGAATTAATTTTGTTTCTTTTATGCAGCAAATGCATTTAGGAGGCAGCTTCAAAGCTAAGTAATTAGGGTGAAATGTAATCATAAGGGAGACCTGCTTCTGCAGGGTCTGATATATTTGGAGATTATACATGAAAGGCAGGGAGACGGAACGTGTGACATACTCCATTTGGTTTCGGAGGGAAGTTGTCCTTGAGGACCTAAGATGAAGTAAAGACAGGGTGAAGAGAGATCGCAAAGTTTTGGGAGAACTGATCTACTCAGGAGCAGCCCAAGACGACTTCTTTCTTGGCCTGAGGCAAAAGACAAGATGGAGCCGTCATCCCCAGTTCCATGCACAGAATGTAACTGGACTGGCAGTGAGATCTTGACAAGTGAGACAACATCTTCCATCACAACGGAGGGAAGCAGCTTAGCTTCATCCAAGGACCACTTCACATCTTCTCATCAAAATCATGTATTCTGTGTAGGAACTTGTGAGAAACCTGAGCATAGACTATAACATGAAGTGCTCATGCACTGAGTGTATACAGGGTGGAAGGTTGAGGCCAGTTGTGGGTTTGCCACAACCATAAATAACAGTGGGAGATCCCTCAGCTGGTTCTCCTGCTGGTTTTTAGTTTAATAACAGCTATTTGGTTGGAACTGGGGTGGTGAGTTTCACCCAGGGCCAGCCTGAGATAAAGGACAAGATGGCACACACACACACACACACACACACATACAGAAGTCAGCTGGACTGGCAGTTACCCCTTCAGCACTGATGTTGGGACATCATTCCTCATTGTAAAGGATAGCTTGGCCCTTCATGCATGCAGAAGCATCACATGCTACATTCTGCATACTTAACCCACTCTGCTGAAAGTTACACTTTTATTGCACTGTCAGAATCATAGGCTGAGACTTGCTCAGGGATTATTGGAGGGCTAAAATCTAAGTCACGTTGTCCTGTGGCTGTGGCAAGTTCATACCCCAATTACAAAACAGAAAAGCAAATTAACTGTGGACAGCTGGGTTTGAAGTGCGTCACAAATCTTGGTGACGATGAAGAAACGTTTGTTACGAAAGACACTGGGAAAGTAAAGAATCTCATGGGCGAAATGGGAGCCTTTCCTGATGTAATAAATCAAACACAGAAGTCAGTAAAGGGATACTAAATATTGCAAATTCCTGTTTCTCCACACAGACCACTTGAAAGTTGCTGATAGTCTTGGCAGACCCCTTAATGATTTTCTGCCTGTTTCAGCAATTGTACTGTGATGTGCTAGATGATTTTTAAATGGCATTTTTATTGCTTTTTAAATTTCTCACATTGTGTTTTATTGTACTAGTATTTGTATTTGTTTGGGAGTTTTTGTGACTTACTGTTACAAGGGCATACTCTTTGTGTTCTGCAAACAGTTCCTTTGCTTCTCACTTCCCCTAGCCTGTAGACCTTTGCCCAAGCCAATACATCCTTATTTTTCATTGACTTTTTCCATTGTAGCATCCAAGCTGCTCCCCTCTACACCTTACCCCACCCACTCACCAACCCCTCACAGCTTCACAGGTTTTGCAACTAAAATAAAATTTAAAAATAAAGTGGGAGGAACAACACAACATTGTGGTAAGGTGGTCATTCCATCAGAACAAGCATTTGAGGTTGCTAGACAGAACATCCCTTCTTCTTTCCCCCATGTACTCCTAGGGGGGTTCCCTGGCACCCACCACAAGCCATTTTTGGGGAATGTGGGGAGAAAGCTCCATTGTGCAGGCTCAAGTCCTTGCATGGAGCTTCTTTCGATGGGACTCTTTTTTCCCCTTTTGCTGTCTGAGAGTGCAATCCTGAATTGGCTTCGAAAGTTGATGCAACAAAATCCATTTTCCCGTCCTCTTTCTTCCCCGATTGCTTTATCCGTCATTTCCACTTTGTGGAAGGAACAGATACAGGTCCCCCCCCCAAAGGCATTTGATTCTCCAAGTCTAGACCAAGCCTGCAAGTTGCAGCCATTATGGCTGGCTTTCAAAGAATGGATGGGGGAAATCTGAAATGGCAAAACCATGTCAGGGCTCATGGAGTGTGCCTCCCGCACCACCATGCAGGGCAGTTGCCTCGCATGCTTTGCTTTGTGCTCCTTCAGCACTGTGACATTTTAGTACTCGTACATCACTATCCCCAGGGTCTTTGCTCAGGATCCAATTTTCACACTCTATAAGTGTGGCATAATTACAATAGACTCAACAGATGACAACGCAATCGGAATATCAATGTGACATATTGCCTCCTTTCACTGTACCTCCTCCCATACCAAAGTCAAACTTATTATATGTTTTGTTTTCTCCTTACAATTGTACATAGAGGTAGGCTGGATCATCAAAGAAGCCCTTCAGTTTAAACCGTTGTAAATTTAAACAGCGAAAACAGGTAGAGAAAAACGGGACTCCACATCGCCATCTGGTGGCATAATGTTATATCACATATACAACGCGTACAAATCGCTTTTTCTTTACCAGTCTAGCTGAGCCTGTAGAGAAATTCTGAAGCCCTCCTTCTAGCTATCTTGACAAAAGAGGCTATGCTAGAGGCATATACTGTGAGTTTTGCTGAATTCCAGTGGAATTTATTTCTATCAACTATGACAGCTACAAAAGCGATGTTCTATTAATACACAGCACAGCAGAGATTGCACAGAAAATGTATCTTTATAACATCTTCGGTTATGTTCCAGGGGTCCCTCTCTAGTCGCCAAGTCTGTTTCTTTTAGGTGAAAATCCTCCATTGTCTTCTTTACAAATCTTGATTGCTTTCTGTACCGATGAAGCTTTAAAAATCTCTGGTATTTCATAGCTTAGGGGATTCTAGAGCTACTTGCTTGGGATAGCTACTTCATACCATAACTTCATCAAGATCGTCTGTCATATTAGCCTGTATAGCAAGTCTGCAACTAACTAAAAGGGTGCAATCCAAAACCATACTGTGCATATCACCTCACTTGGGAGGTGGAGGGCAATAAAATTACTGTGTCGCATAGTGATCAGGCCCAGATAGGCCCTGAAGCTGTCATGTAACGACAGCGGGGCCATTTTAGATTTCAGCTAATCCTGGGCAGTGTGCGTGAAATGCACATATTAGTGAAAATGACATACAAAAATGCATTATTTTAGGGAAATCGCTTGCAAAAAAATGTGTCTATCGGGGGGAAATGATATAGGAAAAATACATATCTTAGGAGAAATCCATGCTTCATGCCATTAGCAGTGGCACAATTGCGTCTCCGGCACAGGCAAGGGGAAGGAAACTTGCCAGCCTCTTGGTGAGGACAGTCATTGGCTCTGTATAAGAGTTGATTCCTGTCAATGGTGGCTGGTAAAGAGCAGAGCCTCAGTGCAGAGAGGAGGGGAAACCTCACTGCTCTGAGCCACGCCAAGACTTTCATGCTGCCCCTAGAGAAACTGAAATGGACAGAAGGGTAGGTATAAAATGTTTCTCTTCAGGGTTATCTGGGCCAGGGACCCTGGAACCATGTGGGCATTCATTTGTGCCTTCCTTTCTGGGTTTGTATCCTGCTTGGAAGCTGTTCAGGAAGTGGTGTCTGATGAGAACAGGAGAAGAAAAAACAAACCTCTCTGTGGATTTGAGCCATCAATTCTGCGAATGGGCGCTTGCTTGTGCTTTAGCAGAGCACGTCACAGGTCTCCCTTGCTTGCTGCTGTCTCCTGGGTGGTGGTGAGGTAAAAATGTTTGTATGTGGGAGAATTCAAGCCGGGGGGGGGGGTCTGCTTTCATGGATCACACAGCATGAGTTCTCTGCATTGGGGGAGGGGTGATGTGGCTTGAGCTGCACAGGGGAGCTCCCTTCACGTGTGGAGGACATGAGGAGGCCACTGTGGGCTCTGCCTCAGTTGGAGGGTTTGCGATCTTCTCAATGGATGTTGTTCACACCTGCCATTCTAATGCCATTTTAGCATTTTTATGGTTGCAGGTCCCTCGCCCTTCATGGTCCGAGTGTACAATGGAGACAGTGGCCATTTGGCTGCCATTGGTGTGTGGGTATCTCCAGTTCTGGCACAACGTCAGTACACGATTGTCCTCTTAAATGTCCTTTAACCTGCAGCTGGGGGAGGTGTGTGTGGGAGCAAATTCATTTTGGGGGTTCAATAGGGAGACTCAAACCGGATTCCCAGTTAGTCAGACTTCTAATTCAACAGTATACAGTGGTACCTCAGTTTATGAACAGCCCTGTTTATGAACGATTCGGTTTACGAACTCTGCAAAACCGGAAGCAGTGTCCCGGTTTGCAAATTTTACCTCTGTCTATGAACGGAAGCCGAACGGTGGAAAGGCACTGGCGGTGGGAGGCCTCATTAGGGGAAGCGCACCTTGGTTTAAGTACGCCTTCAGTTTAAAAACGAACTTCCGGAATATATTAAGTTCGTAAACCGAGATACCACTGTATTTTAGGGCAGAGTCCTGTGAGAGCATCTCCATTAACACCCCCAGCATAGGGGAGAAAGTGTCTGTTTATTCTCTAGACAACCACCTTCTGCAACCCCAGCCCCTCAACTTCTTTTCCTTCAATCACTATCCTTGTACTTGAAGAGGCTTCTGTGTGCACCTGATCTGGAGTTGGTTTTGTTTTGTTTTTTAACTCTAACAGTCAGGTCAAGCAAAAACTGGTTTTTACTCTTGCACACGGCACTTGAGCAGGCCTCACTGATCATGGATTTCTCAGAATTTCTCCCTTGCAGGCTGGCTAAGAAAGGAAGAAAGAATCTGATATAGAGATCAGAGACACTGCATGCCGAGATCAGATATAGAGACACTGCATACCGAAGCAATGCCTTCCATAGCATCCACTCCGGGCCCTGAAATTGGCAGGGTGGGTATTTTCTTGACATTCCACTGGCAGTCTTGGCCTGCTGGACAGTGACATTGCTCTGCACCCCCCCCCCCCGACTCTGGGATACCGGCCGCCACCAAAGAATACAGACAGCAGAGACTCTGATGAGTTTCCACTGCCAAGTAAAACCCGGGCAATTGTGGGTAAACTAGCGAGACCAGTCATTGTTTAAGGCATTCTCAGGCTGTTGTGCTTTCTGATTAGTTTTTAGTGATCATTATCTATAGTAATTGTTGTTCCTTTTATACTTCGGAAAGATGCCTAGGATCAAATTTATGTGATGAAGGGTGGTGGGGAAATGACAGAAGTAAATAAAACAATGTGAGGCTGAAGGAAAAGTAGGTTATTTGAAGGCAAGGGCAGAATCCATAAATAGGTCCAGAAAACAGCAGAGCAGATTTCTAAAGGGCTGGTAGGCAGTCGGAGAGCTACGCTTCTTGATTGTTTTCACTAGCCCTTTCCTGTAAAGGAAAACTTAGGCAAAGGAAATACATAATTGAAGGAAGTCCCAAATCAGTACTTATTTCACAGCAGTCTTTAGAAATTGACCAACAGTGGCATTCTACCTAATTAAACACCAAATAAAGATTATTTTGTCCCAATTGTTCTCCCTCCTGCTTGACCATGGTAGGTTTTTGAACATCGATGAGGTGGGGAGCAACAACTTCAAACGGAATCATTGGGACCCTTTTGAGAGGAGACAATTTATACGCTGAGCGATAGTTTCCAACAAGCCTTCAGCTTGCCCCATGGGAATTTAATCAAATGCAGGGGTCCCCAAACTAAGGCCTGGGGGCCGGATGCGGCCCAATCGCCTTCTAAATCCGGCCCGCAGACAGTCCGGGAATCAGTGTGTTTTTACATGAGTAGAATGTGTCCTTTTATTTAAAATGCATCTCTGGGTTATTTGTGGGGTATAGGAATTCATTCATTTTTTTCTCTCCAAAATATAGTCCAGCCCCCCACAAGGTCTGCGGGACAGTGGACCCGCCCCCTGCTGAAAAAGTTTGCTGACCCCCGATCAAGTGAATTTATGGTTATGATTTCTTTGGGTGGAGAAACACAATGGTGCATTTGGTTACCATGGTTCTGAAAGTACAAAGGCCGTTCCCTGGGGAAAGGTGAGGTAAATAAATCAAAGATCTGGTAAATTTTGATAAAATGGTCAATTGGAGGGGGGTGGGGAAGAGAGAAAAATGAGATTAAAAGCTGTTGCTTGGAGCTGCTGTGTTCACGTGCTGGTTGGGGGTGTCTTTGGCTGTATAAAGGGAACCATGTGCTGATGTGAACAACTTAATGTGTAAGGCTGTAGCTCACAGACTGGTTTGAAGAACCCCTGAGATGTCCCAGGGCTAATACATAGCTTGCACTGTGAAGTTTTCCCAGCCAACAGCTTTTTTGAGTTAGTGACACGTTCATTAGGTTGTCTGGGATGAACAGACAAGCTCCTATGAGTCAAATTATGGTCTGGTGGACTGTGTGAACTATTTCTCAGTTGGTAGGCCAAAGATTATCTCTTTATCCTGCCAAGAAAATAAAGTTGGCTGGGCAGTAGATATAGGACATAATATAGAGATGTCAGCGTGGGAAAAACTTGGGAACGTAGACTTGAAATTTATAGCGTGTTATACAATTAAAGAAAACTATATGAAAATGCTTTACAGATGGTATCTGACTCCTACTAAATTAACAAAAATGTATAAATTGGAAGCAGGTACTTGTTGGAAGTGTAAAGAGAAGGAAGGTACCAGTAACTTTTTCCATATGTGGTGGTCATGTAAGATAATAAAAGCATTTTGGGAAATGATTTATAATGAATTCAAAAAAAAATTGAAGATAACATTTGTTAAGAAACGAGAAACTTTTCTTTTAGGAACATTGGGTTCAGAGGTACCAAGAGAACAAAGAAAACTGTTTTTGTATGCTACTACGGCGGCCAGAATGATGTATGCCCAGAGATGGAAAGTTACAACTAAAGAAGACTGGCAATTAAAATTAATGGAATACACAGAAATCGTGAAACTTACTGAGTAAGAAATCAAGAAGAACTTTTTAATACAGAATGGGGGGGGGTTGTGAACTATTTAAAGAGCCATTTTAAGAATCTTGCGACGTTAGCAGGACTGACATAAAATCAAGCAGTGAGAAAAAATTTAAGGGAGTGTAAATGGGAATTAAATAAATAGGTTAGAAGTGGGTGTGCAGTGATAAAGGAAATGATATAAGTAACTACAGAAGGGGGGAGGTCGACTTGAATTTTGATGGACTGTAAAATTGTATTCTTGTTTTCGTTATTTTTTGTAAAATGGAAAATAAAATTTGATTTCTCAAAATAAAATAAAGTCATGAAAATTTCAGTACACATCTCTCTTAATGCGCATATTTTATGTACAATTTTTCCGAAACACATTTTGGCAAGAAGAGGGTGATGACAGGTGGGTGTCCTGCCCCTCCAACATAAATCCTGGCTATGCCCATGGGAGAAGACTTCCTGAGGCTGCACTCCTATTTAACTTAACGGGTCTTATTTCTGAGTAGACCCACATAGGGTTTTGCTGGGTGTCATTCAGTCAGCTGTATTCGTAACTTGGAATTTGATTTAGAAGGCTGACAGTGCAATTCTAGATAGATAGATAGATAGATAGATAGATAGATAGATGATATAAGCCCCATTGAATTCAATTTGGCTTACTCCCAGATAACAGGAACATCATTAGTTTTAGTTTAGTTACATTGTATAAACAGTGGCTAACAATTTGAAAAATCCACTAGAATAGATACAGCTGAAGTGTGTTGTGCTTCCTGAGAAAAACAAGGAACCTAGGAAAGAGCAACACCTACTTCCTCTCATTTGACCAGAGAAGCCATTAACTGACTGAGCAATGACTGTAAAAATGTTATTTGAATATAGCTGAAGTTGCGTTATGAAGCAGTTTGTTTGATGCTGTAAGTCAGGAGTGGAGAACCTTCAGCCCTCCAGATGTTGCTGAATTACAACTATCAGTTCTAGCCACCATGGCCAATAGCAAGGGTTGATGTGAGCTGTAGTTCAAAAAAATCTGAATGGCCTGAAGTTTCTCCACACCTGCTCCAAGCAATCTCATGGAGCTATTCAACAGTGGAATGGTCTCCCTCGGAAGCTGGCGGACTCTTTATTGTTGGAGGTTTTTAAGCAGAGGTAGGATGGCCATCTATCATGGATGCTTTAGCTGAGATTCCTGCATTGCAGGGGGTTGGACTAGATGACTCTTGGGGTCCCTCCCAACTCTACAATTCTACGATTCTATGAAACAACAGTGTCACAAAAGGAGTGCAACGGGTTCATGAAATGTGACTGTTACATAGCTCAATGTCTATTTCAATCAAACAAGCAAGGCTATCGATGTGGAAATTGGACATGTAACCACCTGCTGCTTCCCCAGTGATGTTTGGTGCTGAACCAAGTTACCAACCCCTGGTTTGGCATCTCCCCACCTGTGGAAATTGCTTTGGAGCACATAGCATACAACTGCTATCTTGTATGCAACTCATTAATTAATTACTTAGCTACCATCTATTGCCTTGAGGACAACTGGTGAAAGACACAGGTGTTTTATTTGTTAGCAACGCATTTTCAAAACGTGGCCCGTCCAGGTAATGCAACATTTATTTGCAGAGTTTCAGCAGAGATATTCTGCTGCAATGGCCCTGTATATAACGCACTTCCTGAATTTTATTGTTTTCTTTATAACACTTTCTGCAATAAAAAGCATGGCAAATAAACGTGTGCTTCCTGTTAATATTTGCACTAGACCATGGCTAAGGGAGAGATAATGTGGTTTCCAGTGCACACACAGCCCAGGAAGGCAAATAGTGGATAGTTAATTCTTTATTGACAAAAGCACACTTATAACAGCTCCTAAGGTGCACCAGATACACATGCACTCATGCTCCTAGTGTCTACGTAGTCGTTGCTGTGCTCCCCTCTTCAAGCCCCTCCTGGTTCTAGGAGACAGCGGAGCAGAAGATAGCAGGGATTTGACCAGTCCGCCCTTCATCTGAACAGTCTCTTCTGCCACATCCTGTGCCCCCACTTCCATCTCTTGACTGCTCAGACCCTTCCTCTCCCCCCTGCCCTGGCTCTTGTCTTGTGGGTTGCACCAAACCCCATAAATCTCTGGCCTGCTCTCCTGAATCAGTCTCCACCCACCCCCCTTGCCTCTGTCACACACTCATCAGACCCCTGTCAGTTCTTGGCATGTATCAGACTCATGCATGACCACTAAATAGCAAGGCAAAAATGTATCTGGTATATTCACATTATTGGTAATACCCCCTCTCCATTTTTCTTGACCGGTGCCGGATTTACATATAAACAAGCTATAGCTTAGGGCCCCACTCTCTTGGGGGCCTCCAAAAAAATTAAAGGAAATAAAACTGGATGTACATTTCCAAAATATAAGATGAAAAACATATAAAATAAAACCTACTTACAGCAACAGTGTTTTGTGTTGTGTAGCATACTGTATCTTCAACACAAAAACAGTGACAATTTGTTGTTGACAAAGGACAGCTGGACATACAAAGGGCCCCATTACCTTCAGTAGCTTAGGGCCTCATCAAACCTAAATCCGGCCCTATTCTTGACGTAATTCAAACCCTACAGGTGATCTTGCATGAAGAGCTTTCTTGCTCCCTGGCACTCAGGAAATATATTGAGTTTCTCTTACCTCTGTAAAGATGAGCCTATCTAAATCAGGCTACCTTTAAAATCTGAAAAACTCCTGAATGGATGCCATCGAGCGATTTGTTTGACACATTTGACAGACAAAGGTTGGTCAGTTTTTCAGCCATCATTCAATAAGAGCATGTTCTTACAACCCCAGATTTGCAATATGGGAGTGGGGAGAAATTGGGGAGGTAACTCTGTTAAGGAAACCATAGAACTACTAAGTTGGTGTCTTCCCGAAGACTCGATTTTACCACACATTGCAATTTATAAATGGTGCTTTAATCTTAAAGCTTTACAAAATTGGAATCTGTGCACATAAAGCCCACACCTTCTCCAGACTGTTCTGTTTTCATTCACTCACCATACATTATGCTTCTGTAATCAGATCAGACTTTGGAAGCAATTGGGAAACATTGAAAAAAATCAGAAAGGCCATATCCTGAGTATTTCACAGTACAAGGGGTGTTCAGAAATGATTGCCAAGCATGTGGTTTCCACTACAAACCAGAACCAATCAGATGCCAACGTTTTGCAGAACAATTGCAAAACGTTGGCATCAGAACTTAAATTGCAAGAAATGGACTACTCTAAAGGGCATCTTCTAAATAGGTGTGTTTTAAACTTATACATTTACCATACAATAAAAAATAGAGGGGTTTTTTTTCCTCCCAATGTTGTGAATCGGACAGTGTTGGTTTTTTTTCCTGTATTTGCAAAGAGTCAATATTTTATTGTGGAAGAACCTATACTTTGGATCTCCCTGCTTATTGACATTAGACAAGTATCCTCACTATATTGTTTTAGACATCTGCTTGACACTTAAAAAATAAAAAAAAATCAGCATGCCTATCCAAAACCTATAATTCAGTTTCTATATTCTTTTTTTAAAAAATAGTTTTGCTGATTTTCCCTGTGTTTCATTAATAGTCGAGATTCAATGTGCTTTATAACCATTTCTGTGTCTTTGTACAGTTGCAGGCTTGTAAAATGCATGAATTAGTTAGATCCCTCCTACATTCATTGTCAAAGATTCTGATAGTTTCTCTCCTTATTTCCCTCCTGTGGAAACCCCAGCAAGAGAATGCTTATTCTGTTATATCTATGCTGAAACAGCATCAGTATACAGGTGAAACTCAAAAAATTAGAATATCATGGAAAAGTCCATTTATGCAAGCAATTGTTTTCATTAGCTACTGGAGTTTAATATATGAGATAGACTCATGACATGCAAAGCGAGATATGTCAAGCCTTTGTTTGTTATAATTGTGATGATTATGGTGTACAGCTGATGAAAACCCCAAAGTTGGAATTGTTAATTTGGGGTTCTCATCAGCTGTACGCCATAATCACCACAATTATAACAAATAAAGGCTTGACATATCTCGCTTTGCATGTCATTAGTCTATCTCATATATTACTGGTAGTTTCACCTTTTAAGTTGAATTACTGAAAGAAATGAACCTTTCCACGATATTCTAATTTTTCGAGTTTCACCTGTATATACATATATTTAATCCAAGTAATTTTTATTGGTTTTCATGTAAATACAAGAACAACATATAACTACAGTAACTTGTCCAGTGGTACAATCTTATTAAGCTTCATATGCAGTACACGTTACACAAGCAATGCAAGTTTATTTATGCATTGTCCACAGAGATTCTTGTGTTGTGGGTGGAAAAAAGTATCTTCTGTCTCATTTACAAAGGAAAAAAATGGAAGCCAAGTCTCACCAAAAGTGTCTATCTTTGAAGTGCCTTTAATTGCCCTTCTATATTGAGTAAGGCATTCTGATAGAGCCACATTCCAAATATTATTTTCCCATGTGTGGTGGAGTTGCACGATTGCATTCTCCTTTTGGGAAAAGTTTTTTCGACGTTATTTCCAAAATCACACAGCAATCCCTCCCACCCAATTCAGCTCTTGCCTTGTTATCCTTAAGACTCAAATTTAAACAATAACCTTAAATGCAGAGACTTAGTGTTTTCTCTATCATCAGTATCAATTTTTTTGTCTTGCTTTAGAACAACCAATTTTGCTTGCACTGTATTCTCCAACTCATAGTCTCCTTTACCAGCGTTGCAAACCGACAAACATTTAAAATCCGGAGGAAGCTCTGCCGAACTCAGTGGCACTTTTTAATGTGGGCTGCATATCTGATTGGGTTCAGGATGCCTATCTAATCAGCCACACCAGCTATGACTTGAAAAGATTTCTGTCTCTGCCACATGATGAGACGTCAATTAAAAATGGCTACGCTCTTAAACTAGGTTTACTTCACATTGTTACAGGTACTTGTGGCATGGTGAATTGAGCTGCATGGTCTCTTCCAACTCTATGATTCTATACACCCTTTTTAGATTTAATTAATCTGGAAAAACTACCACCACCTGGTTCCACAAATGCTGATCTGAACTCAGTGACACAGAGTGGGTTGTAGTCATTATAGTGCTAAGGAGAATGTACCACCAGCATAAGGATTTCTCCTTGAGTAATGAAATATTCTCCTTCTCACCCCCACGCCCCCTAAATATATTCTGGGGCTTCCCCCCCCCCACAGAACAGATATGGGGACGGCACAGGGGAGGAGGGGGAAATCCTGTTATGCTAGCACAAATATTTTGCTGAATGACTGCAGTTTCCATGCCAACAACCCACTACTACACATGCCTGCGTGGGCTCAGCGTGACTTATTTACTCATAAGGGTTGTTGTTGTTGTTGTTTAGTCGTGTCCGACCCTTCGTGACCCCGTGGACCAGAGCACGCAGGCACTCCTGTCTTCCACTGCCTCCCGCAGTTTGGTCAGAAGTCTATATTTCGGTTTTTCTATCTTTCTAAAGACGTCTCCATCATTCCATAGAATACACCCAACATAAGAGCCTCCTGTAGACTCTGAATTTGCACAAATGTCCATGAATCAGGACACATTTCAGAGGCAACAATTAACTGCAGGTGGCATATTTGTTTATACAGGCAGAAGTTGATTAGCTGGCTGCTTATTCTATAAAGGCAAATAATGACAGACTATATTTAGCAAGTCGGAGCGAGCAGAATAATGAAGCTCAAACATCTAGTTATAAAATAGTTTTCCAACACATGCTGAGATGACAGCTAGCTGGCATTTAGAACCATAACACTCAATCAGGAAGGCGGTGAAGTTTCCTGACATCAACAGTACACGGCTTTTGCCACATGGTGGTGCTTTGATCAAGGCTCTCTTTTGAATCAAAGAAAACCCATTTCACCAGCTCTTCAGGGAGCAATCACATTTTTTACATAGGACTAAAGCGCTTGCTCCTCTTTTCTGTGTTCTGCAAGGGAATTTCTAAAAGTCACTCTGGGTTTCTTCTATTTTTAAATCCACACGAAGAACAATATTCACATTGGCAGACTGAACTGGTGACAGAAATTTAATTGTAAGGCTCTCTAGGTCCCTGATGATTGGCCATGCAGGCTGAGGCAGATTGGATTTGGAGCCCGACAATATCTGGAAGGCCAGAGGTCCCCCACTCCTAGGCTGCAGCTGTTATTCTATCACCAAAGGAGCCTGGAGAACTTGGATTTCCAGGATTTCTGGAGTAGAATTTCACCTACGGGAGGGACCTCATACTAAATGACATGGAGAAAGAACAATATTTCGAAGGAGAAATGTTCTACTGAAAATCTGCGTCTTTGACATGTTGGGCTGGCAACACGATAAACTCCCATCTCCCATATTATTTATTTATAAACTCCCATATTATTTATCATGACCATTTTTAGCGCTTAAGCCTAACATCACTAGGTAAGTTAGTTAAGAGTGTGGTGTTGATAATGCCAAGGTTGCAGGTTTGATTCTCATATGCAGTGCTGGATTTACGTATAAACTAAACAAGCTATAGCTTAGGGCCCCACTCTCTTGCCCCCCCCCTGAAAATTCACTATTAATATCCTTCTTCTTTATTGTATTTCAGTTAAACAATTGCTTTGATAAAATACATTTTTGGTTATGTGCAAATGGCTTTAGATACCTATTAGGTCCATAAATTAGCATATATTCAACACAAAAAACAGCGACAATTTGTTGTTGACATAGGACAGCTGGACATATAAAGGGCCCCATTACCTTCAGTAGCTTAGGGCCTCATCAAACCTAAATCCGGCCCTGCTCATATGGGACAGCTGCATATTCTTGCACTGTAGGGGGTTGGACTAGAACAGGGGTCAGCAACCTTTTTCAGCCGAGGGCTGGTCCACCGTTCCTCAGACCATGTGGTAGGCCGGACTATATTTTTTGGGGGGAAACATGAATGAATTCCTATGCCCCACAAACAACCCAGAGATGCATTTTAAATAAAAGGACACATTCTACTCATGTAAAAACACGCTGATTCCCTGACCGTCCGCGGGCTGGACTGAGAAGGCGATTGGGCCGCATCCGGCCCACGGGCCTTAGGTTGCCTACCCCTGGACTAGATGATCCTCAGGGTCCCTTCCAACTCTATAATTTTGTGATCATATTGCAAAACAGATGAGCAGCTGATCCAGTACAAGATGACATTTCACCCACACTGAGATAATTTCTTTCCCCCTTCTCTTTCTGAGTGAGGTAAGCTTTTGTGGTTTTCGGTTTCCTCTCCACAAACACATTTCCTTAAATACTGAGGATTACCGTCAGTTTTCATACTGTTGGTTTTGAAAATTATTTTCAACAAGTGTTGTCATCAGTGTTTGTTTATCAGTGGGTTATTGTTTATAAAATCAGTCTCTGCATGGATGCCTGCTCATTCCCCTAGCATACAAAAACTGACGTAACCGTATTTACAGTCCCTCCTCATCCCATTCCCGCCCCCCCACTCCAACTGATAACTATAACAAATAAATAAAAGTCTGTTACATATATTTTTATACAAACAGACTGGTTCAAAATGTTGTAAATAAAACTAATAGGCCTGCCTGCAAATGGACATATGTAAAGTACTTACTCGTTCTGATATACCTGCTGGAGACCAAAAGACTGACCCTCAAAGGATTTCATTGTAATCTCCTTTACAGCACACACTTTATTGGATGGCGGCTAACAGATTGACAAGACAGAAATACTGTTTTGGGGGGACAGGAGGCGGGCAGGTGTGGAGGACTCCCTGGTCCTGAATGGGGTAACTGTGCCCCTGAAGGACCAGGTGCGCAGCCTGGGAGTGATTCTGGACTCGCAGCTGTCCATGGAGGCACAGGTTAATTCTGTATCCAGGGCAGCTGTCTATCAGCTCCATCTGGAGCTGAGACCCTACCTGCCCGCAGACTGTCTCGCCAGAGTGGTGAATGCTCTAGTTATCTCTCACTTGGATTACTGCAATGTGCTCTATGTGGTGACCCGGAAGCTATAACTAATCCAGAATGTGGCAGCTAGACTGGTGACTGGGAGCGGCCGCCGAGACCACATAACACCAGTCTTCAAAGACCTACATTGGCTCCCAGTACGCTTCCAAGCACAATTCAAAGTGTTGGTGCGGACCTTGATCATGATTCGAAGCTCTTCTTTGTGTCTCTCCTCAAGAGGTCCGGAGGGTGGCAGCATGAGAACGGGCCTTCTATGCAATGGCTCCCCATCTGTGGAATGCTCTCCCCAGGGAGGTTCGCCCGGTGCCTTCATTACATATCTTTTAAGTCCCAGGCAATGACATTTCTCTATGACCAGGTCTTTGACTGGAGGCTTTTCTCTTAGGGATACTTGGCCTAGACATACCAAAAATTGTGAGAGAAATATTCTTGTATGCTGTTGTTGTTGTTTAGTCATTTAGTCGTGTCCGGCTCTTCGTGACCCCATGGACCAGAGCACGCCAGGCACTCCTGTCTTCCACTGCCTCCCGCAGTTTGGCCAAACTCATGCTAGTCGCTTCTATAACACTGTCCAACCATCTCGTCCTCTGCCTTCCCCTTCTCCTTGTGCCCTCCATCTTTCCCAACATCGGGGTCTTTTCCGGGGAGTCTTCTCTTCTCATGAGGTGGCCAAAGTATTGGAGCCTTAGCTTCAGGTTTTGTACTGTATCAGCAAGAATAATGATCACAATGAATTGGAAAGGGGAGAAAATCCTAACAAAACCGGAATGGCAAAGTAAATTGATGGAGTTCGCCAAGCTGGCAAAAATGACAAATTGAGAGGTAATACTGAACAAACATTTATTCGGAAATGGGACATGTATAAAAAAATATCTTAAAGATTATTGTACTAGTACAAAGTCTGTGGCAGGATTTGAATGGCTTCTGTGTTACGATGGATGTTTATAAGGGAATATATTATTGACGATTAAAAAGAAAATAGAGATTAATAGTGCACTAGATAAAATAAGAAGTAAATGCATGATGGGGTGGCGGGAAGTCGTAGGGAACTCAAGAATGTACAGTGAACAAATAATGTGATTTTCTTTTTGCATTTCTATTTTGATTATACATATATTTGTTTGTTTATCTTTTTAATATTAATAAAGCATTAAAAAAGAACATACCCAGGAGACATGCTGGGGGGGGGCAGGACTGGTCTGTTGTGCACAAGACATCCTTGCACTGATTGCTCGTCTTTCTCTATCTAATATGGAATCCTGGAGTTTGATAAATTTAGTCCTTTATGTCCAATTTATTTAAGCATCTTCCACAATTCTTATAAAGTGGGTCAATAAACTTCTTTTTCAAAAAATGGGGTGAGGAGGGACTGCAAATATTCCACAAGTTTTAATCAACAGTGCTTCTTTTACACCGGTTGAAATAGCCCATAATAATCACAGGATGGTACAGCAACACTTCTGTGGATAATCATCCGCATGCACCTTGCGTTCCTTGCCATAAACATAGAAGGAGTAAAGTTTTCCATGCCATAAATATTGTACCCTGGTGAGAAGTATCAGCTCAATTGTTTGCCTCTGTAAAAACACAAATAAGGTACATTTAGGGTCTAAACATCAGTGTATCATTTACTGAAATGTTCAATCGCTTTGAAGCCTGAATCGCTTTCTTTTATACATACATAGAAGAATTGCACGAGTTAGGCACATTATGAACACGGACGTGCTGCAGCCCCTATTTGGCAGGTATGGGGAATCTGTGACCCTCGAGATGTTCTTGTCTCAAACTGCTGGGCATGCCTGCTGGGCTTACTAATGCTGGAGTGCAACAACACCTGAAAAACCATAAGTTCCCCATCCCTATTCTCTGACCCAAAAATCCCTTAGCCTAGGGTGCTGCCAATGTAGGAACTTGACCGAATATGGAAAAAGCCTACAAAGCTTAGAATGTTTGCAAGGGCACAGGTCAATGGAGGCCAGCAGGTGTATGAATTTCACTATGACCCTGCATGGGAAGGAAGTGCTCCAGGCAATTCTCTTGGACCCCACCACTGTGGACCATCGCCTCAGCGGTGATTCTGTTAATATTCACAGCACTTGCCTGCCTCAGTATCCGCCTTGTAGGTGCAAACTGAGCTTGGTGGTGTTCAACGGCATTTCTGGAGGCTTGACTGACGCCACCATCAGGGAAACTAATGACTGGATATACCTACGGAAACACAAATTTCAAAGACATACAAATAGAAAACTGAAGTCCTGACCGAGCAACAAGAGCAGGCTAGTCATTGTTTTATCACATTATGTAGACATGAACCATAGCTGATCTCTAAAACGCAATTGCATACCTCTTGCCTGCACTTTAGACAGGTAAAATGCAGAGCAAACTACTGTTGCCAATACAAGATGATGAAACCAGGCTGTTTCTGGGCAACCCGGTATGTTCCTGTCCAGCCATTTCTCTTTTACACAAAACTATCAGGAGAGTTCCCTGAGAAGAGGGATTAGTAAACCACTGTGGGAACTTTAGCCCTAACAACCCAGAGCATCCTTAACCAAAGACAGTTCCCAGGATTCCCTGGGGGAAAGCCATGACTGTTTAGTGTGGTATGATGCTGTTTTCAATGTCTAGTGGAAATGGGAACCAGAGATAGGTTGGGTTGCGGTTCACACTTTGGCACTTCTTATGCTCTGGCAGCCCAGTGCCGAAACAAGCCCTAGCATGGGCCTCCGCAGAAAAATGTGTTGCCATTTGACAAATGCACTACTGAAGTGGGCCAAATGTCACTGTCACCCAACACCAAAATTTCTCCAGTTCCATGAATGGAAGGAGCAGCACAGGGATTGTTCTCCCCTGGGTTACCCTACCCACATCCTCCCCAGCTAGGAAGAAAGTGGGGGATGGTCCCTGACTTCATGCGGAGCTATAGGTCCACAAGGTTTGCCTTGGCTATCAAGGCCAGCAATAGTTTGGGAGCTATGCTGAAATATGGCCCACCAATTAATTAATTGTCAACACTTAAGCTGGTTCCTTTTCAAGTCCTGCCTCTCTTTGCATTACTGCTTTTGCTGAAAGCATTTCATTACCATAGGGCTGTCGTCAACAAACAACGTCTCTCCAGTAACCGTTTTGAAGAGTTCGATAGGAAATCCAGATCTTTCATCTGCCACATATTCATAAACATTGTTCTTCCTATGAAGGCAAAAGGCAGGAAAGTTGCAATGACAACATGCAGCCTTTCTTGTTTTCACAGCACAACATCCTTCTCAAACCAAACGCTCTCAAAATGGCTCCCCCTGCTATGTAAGCTTTTTACGTGGGGTCAATCTTCAACATATATCAAACACAGTGCAGTCCCATGGGAAAACTGAACCACATCAGGCCCTGACCATAAATTCATGAAGTCACAAAACTGGCACAGTGCTCAAAGGTAGCCGTCGATGCAGATTGAGGCAGAGTAGTGCCTCATCTAGCCCCATACAGCTAATCTAAATGACAAGAGGTCTCAGGCCCTTTTTTCCAGATCAGTTGAGTAACCATTTCTAGCATGTATACTGGATCCTTTCACTCATGATGCTGAATGTAAAACTCAGGTGGCCCTGGTAGGCAGATCCAATTTTCCACGCAGTTACAAGCGGCCTCCCCTTTCCACCACAGTCTATTTTGACAAGACTTGCCATTCAACTTGCAGCTCAATGAACGACAGCAGTTGTCCTTTTCCTTCACAATCGTTGCAGACTGTTGTTCCCATACCAGAACACTCCTGGCAACTGTAAATAAAATGTAATAAAACACAAGGTCTGATAAAATGTAATGAAACTATTCGGCATAAAGCTTAGTACTTTGTGAGCCTGGCTGAAACACACAAAAAAATGGAAGTATAATCTGGCAAAACCATTGGAATAGAGGTCTCTCAATTATAGAGCTGTCTTCTTGTTTCGTTTTTATGTTGGGAAATGCCGCTATCTTGTGGACCTCAGGATGCATAACAAGCAGAGTTTCTTTTTCAGTTAGCAACATTTTCCAGTATGGCCAATACTAGTCAGGGGATGGCAACCCTATTTCTGCTCTCTTGGATATACTTAGCCAACCCAGGCACACAGAGACATGCAGTGTGGCATGCCCCATAGTTTTGGATAAGGGCTGGAAGTCTGCTTTATTTGCTTTCTTCAGAACCTTCTGCTTCATACATATCCCTAAGCCTTTCTTTCATATGTATTTTCCCACATATTCTAAACCACGGAGCCTAGGGCTTGCCGATCAGAAGGTCGGCGGTTCGAATCCCAGCGACGGGGTGAACTCCCGTTGCTCATTCCCAGCTCCTGCCAACCTAACAGTTTGAAAGCACAAGTAGATAAATAGATACTGCTCCGGCGGGAAGGTAAATGGCATTTCCGTGCTGCTCTGGTTCGCCAGAAGTGGCTTAGTCATGCTGGCCACATGACCCGCAAGCTGTACGCCGGCTCCCTCCGCCAATAAAGCGAGATGAGCACCGCAACCCCAGAGTTGTCTGCGACTGGACCTAACGGTCAGGGGTCCCTTTACCTTTACCTATTTTTCCACCACGGAACTCCCACAGGCTTCCATATGTCCCCCAACTAGGCACCGACCAGCTTTAGCTTCAGGGAGGCTGCTGCATCATCATAGCAATTATATGTACACAGCAAAACTCATAAAGATTAAAAGATTAAAACGACAGATCACCATCTTCTTAACTGTCTACATGTGCCTGGGACCAATGGGGAGGTGAAAGTTAAATCTTGCAGGATCTTTCCTCCATTCACTTGAGGGTTGTCTAAATTTCATGCTATTTCAAATTTTGCAAAACAACACCACATGTCTTTGAATGAGCAAAATCACAAAACAAACAGTCAACACTTTATTGTGCTCCAAAGACCCACAGAACAATTTCAAAACTAGATACAGTTAAAACGACCAGACAGACAGATGGAAGAAACCAAGGCAGTCATTTTGTGTGTTATCTAGGGCATAATGATCTTTGTTTCTTATAACCTCCAAAAGAAACTTTGCCATGGCCAGTGTAGTATCATTTGACCTGTCTTCCAAAAGATATTTAATATGGGAGGCTTCAGATTTTCCTGGCAAATTTGCCAGTAAGGGTTTGATCAGTTGATCCCACGTCTTTGAATGAGAAAAATCATGCAACAGAAGAGAATTCCATTTATATTTATATTTTCTCAGACAGTTACACTATAGCCCTCATTCCAGGGTGCTGTCATTAGGCAACACCTTTTGCTTTATTTTACATTTCGGCACAAATTCCTTCCCAAGTGCAAAATACATTTGAATCCCTTCAGTTACAGAAAGATCCAGGACAACACTTCCTATATCTATATATATATAAAAACGTTCAAGATGGGTCGTTTGATGTAGCTGCAATGCTCCATAACCGCTTGACTGATTGCCTTCAAATTTGGACACATTTCTTGGCCATATGGGAAGGTTCTTAGGTACCTAGATTGCAAAAATATCACACCTTTCCCAGGTAAATTCATGAATTCGTGCAAAAAAGCGCCCTCCAGTGGACGTCAGAGACCATAGGCTGTGATATATTTCAGAGCTTACAGGGTTAAAACTGCTCTGATCACATGGTGTGCTGTTTTTCTGTGAGTCAGCATTTGGGACACTTTCTCTTTCTGTTCCGCTGTGCTGGGAGTTAGCCATGCTGGGTCGTTTGTGCTGTAAATAATAAAACTTCTACATAAGGAAGAAGCTGGCTCCTGAGAGATTTATTGCTGCAGTTCCTTTACACACAGACCATCTTCCTGCTATGTGAGTGACTCTGAAATAGCTAAAATTGCTCTGCTAACAGCCCAGAAACTGGGAGGGGAACGTAGCAAAGCTGAAAGCATGCTGGACACCATTGCTGGTTCTGGAGAACCAACCCAAGTTTGGTAGGCAAAAGCGGGGTCGTGTGCGCAGGGGACGGAGCTAGCATATTTACCGGAGGCAGGCAGCATTTCAAATGCAGAAACTGTGGGGAGGGAAGCGAAAACGGGGTCTCCTTCCAGTGGGGGGGGGCTGTCAGGCAGCCCAGGAGGAGAGAGGAGAGGGAGGCAGGGGGGTCGTCAGAGGGAAGCCGCGCACAAACTAGAGAGGGAGTCTGCGATGAGAGAGGACAGGGAGGGGGGAACGGGAGAGGAAAAAACAACAGGTGACGGGGAAGTCTCAGGGCTGTTTCCACAAAATGAGCCACAGCAACGCGTGGCTGGGTCTACTATTATCTCTCTCTCTCTCTCTCTCTCTCTCTCTCTCTCTCTCTCTCTCTCTCTCCATCATCAACTTAGGGTTTATAAAGTCCTACACATGCAGAATTTCAAACATTTGCACACCTCTGAAGGAAAGCTAAGTCTTATTATTCCCATACTGCAGATGTATCTTTCATCCTGCAGCTTTCCCAAGGCCAATGAGTGAGGCTGAGCACCCATGATACCTATAAAACACATTCAAAACATACTATTTTCCTCAAAGAATTATGGGTGCCCAGATAGTGCAACACTCAAACCCGTCAATGAAAAAAAAAAGAGCATCTTCCTCATATATTTGCATATTGACTCACGCACTTTTCAGTTCCACTTCCCAAACATTGGTCACATGTGTCATCCACAAACCGGACTCCTCTTCCACGACAACTCCCACACTGTTGCTGTTGGGATTTAATTTTAGACAAAAGAGCCAGAAATAAGCAGGGTATCTCCAAACAAAACACTCGTTGGGCAAAAGCAGATCTCCATCATCATCTTTAACAAGGAATCACTTCACTACTTTCTCTATCAGTCATTAAGGTGCTATCTGCCAAAGCTAAGACGTCCATCTTGTAACGCACTGTGGAAATAGATGGAGAGGCCCAAGGTACCACCTTTGCACATATCCTCAATGAGGACATTGTTGCGAAGAAATGTCCCTATGGGCAAATGGGCCACGGAGTCAGCTGTAACTGCAGAACTGTCAGAAATGTTGGCTAGATCCAAGCCTTCTCAATTCTACGTGCTTCTTGTGGTTCTCAAGACAAGACAATCTTGGGTGGCTTGCTTGTGGGAAACAAGGGGGACTATCTCCCCCCCCCCCAGAATCAGATTCCACTCTCCACCAAGTGTATTTTTTTTAAAGCCCTACGAACCTCAAACTGCTGCCACCTGAGACAAAAAAAATATTAGAAGATGTTTCCTGCAACTCATGAAATGTGGTGCTGAAGTATGAGGGGAAGGGTCAGTCCTGAAGACCACTTTGTCTTGGTCAAACATCCAAAGGTCTTCCCTCTGTGACAGAGGACTTCCCTGTCTCATTGACCCAACCTGGCTAATTCCATACAAGTGAGAGGCATTTACCTTCTCCTCCTGCTTTCTTAACACTGCCTAGATGCAGCTGGAGATTTCTTGCCTCTTAACAAGAGAAGCTGCCTAGTTCCATCAATCTGTGAACTATAGTGGCATGGAGCAGGCTGCTCTCAGCAATGTCTTTGATACTCTATTCGATTCCACCATCCTTCATCACTTTCTATTTTCATGAAGCATGTAAAAATGTAGATTGGTTGTTTTTTTAAATAAAAATAAACTTTTTCTGAATTAACAGATTAAAAAATGATGGAAGGGTTGTTAGCCATGGCTTTTAACAATTTTGGGTGGTATTGCAATGTTTACTTAAATTAATATTTCTCACATCCATGATTACGTAGTCAGTCATTTTAATTGTTCTCTGTTCTGAGCTTCCAAATATGGAAGAAAAACCAGTAGAGAAAACAGATACCCCCGACATCCAGTACAATTGCTATATCTAATATTTACTGGCTTTCTGGTTTGTATCTCCGGGGTTCCAATTTGGTCCTGCTAGTCAACATCCCATCAGCTGTTTAGACAATAGCAGGAAAGGCTACTGCACAAAAGAAATGTTGCTTCCTCCTCCACCACCTTTTATTTTCTCATCTGTGTCCTCACCTTTCTACAAAACAAAAACTCCACACTAAGGAAAATATCCCCCTTACTCACAGCTACTTACCTTGCTGTTGCCATTGCATTTACTGCAGTGACGCCTACCAGTCGATCCACATGTTGGGCAAGCCTTCAAAATCAAAGAAAGGAGAGCCTTAAAACGGAGCCAGCAGCTTTAATTTGGACCTGGGTTGTCTGGAAATACTGTCCTGCTCCTATGTAGAGCAGGCGATGTTAAGAGGATCTGGTGAGTTTCCATTTAATTTGCATTAAACTATGGCCACATTCATACCATACATTCAAAGTGTTATGGTGCCACTTTAAACAGCCATGGTCCGTCCCCCCCCGCCGAGTTCTAGGAACCCAAGTTTGTTAAGGGTTCTGAACTGCAACAAGATCTAGAAGATTCCCACCCAGGTTTTCTACTGTCAGAAGGTTCAGAATTTCAATCTCAACCACAGCCTTATGATTTCCATGCTAGCAGACATTGGGCTAGGGCAGAACCTAGCTATTACAGCCAACAAGATGGAGAAGGGTGCTGGCAAGACAAAACGCATGGGCCTATGTATACCACCATATTCACTGATACATTAGCTCTGTACCGTTAATGCTGATGTATGAGGCACTCTGATTCTCTGGGTTTTCTCTCGGAACATGCCAGGAGCGTCTGCTCTCACATCCCAAGGCAAAGGAGGTGTCCCATGCAGGTAGGAATCTACTGCTCCACCTGGTATAAGAAAGCTGGATTGGACTATTTTCTGACAGCTGAACTTACACTACCATCTGGCTTGGCCTCAGAGAAGCTCATGTTTTCCAATGCACAATACAAGCAAAATAAGAGCATGCATATTAGCCGCTACAGCAAAATGATCGTTTGCTATCGGGAGCCAGCTTTCAGCATGATGATCGTCACCAGCATTCCAACAATTGATTTACTGCTTAATCAGTCATCTCTAAGCAGTGTACTTCCTACCCTCACAAGAGAGTGACGTCCTCATCCGTTCTTCCCCATGGGTTACCCTTGTATGGATTGCAGTGCAAACTATGCTTTAAAATCAATAGCGTGGCTTTCCATTTTCCAGGAGCTGGTGTTGCAAAAGTGCCCTGACTTTAACGCCACCTCTTTTGTTTAACAAACAAAATTATTTTTAAAAAAATATATCAATGATAAATTTACCACATTTTCATTTTCCCAACTTTTCAGCTAATAACTAGAGTAACCTAAATTATTTTCTCTACTTAGAAATATAGACCCATTATTTTACCTGATCTCACTAAGAAAATCTGTGCTACATATCTAGTATCAATTATGGGCTGGAAAGCAACAAGGACATATCGTCTTATGAGCAAGCAGGCATACAAGTTGTAAGATCAACAATTGATCACTGCTTCATTTCATGTCGCATTGTACAGAAATATACTTTAAATTGCTCTCGGACTTTGTATGTGACCTTTGTCAATCCCAGGACTTCTTCTGATACCATACCAAGACAATGACCTCAGAGGAAACATATAAATTTATTCTGCACTTTATACAGTACAGTCTAATCTTACCAATGTTTCATTTAAAGTCAGGATGCGTGTCTTTGAGGAACTCTCCAATTCTACCAAAGCTGTGAAGGGCATCCATCTTTAGCTATACAGCTATACCTTGGATCCCGAACACCTTGTGAGTCAAATGTTTTGGCTCCCAAATGCCACAAACCCAGAAGTGGATGTTCCGGTTTGTGAACATTATTTGTAACCCGAACGTACAATGCAACTTCCATGGCTTCTAATTGGCTAAAGGAGCTTACTGCAGCCAATCGGAATCCGCACCTTGGTTTCCGAATGTTTAGAAGTTGAACGGACTTCCAAAACAGATTCCATTCCACTTCCAAGGTACCAGTGTACCTTGGTTTCAGGACATACAGAAATGGAGATATAATGTGGGCTAAACTAAAGCCCAGTTCCATCTCATGCTTTCAGGTGTTTTAGAACAAAGGTCCACAAATATGCATTTTTTTGAACGTATCTGTTCTTTTGAGTTGAACGCCTTGTTCTACATTATTATACTGTGTCCTTTACATAATGCCTTGAGAAAGCAATAAAATCTGGTTCCTTTTAAAGTCCTCTCAGGTTGCTACCCGAACTCCCACCACCTGCTGACACAGCCTTTTGTGGAGTGGAAGAACCATCACAACATCCTCAGCTGCTCAGTGGCCATGGAATTGGGGAGGGGGGCAGGAAAAGCTGACTTAATATCACCTGATGGCTGCTGTTAGACCAGCTCGTGATCCATTGACTCCCAGGCCAGCTCAGCCCCATTCCCACCCTTGGAAACCCATTTCAAGGTCCTCTGCTGGGTATCCACAGGGATAATGTCAACAGGACTCCTGCCTGCCCAGTGGGTGACTGGCAGGAGGCCAGCTCAGCTAACAGAAGTCAAAGGAGATGCACACACTACAAAGGGCTTGGATGGATCAGACTGGCCTAAGTGGGGCTGGATTGTAGCGTAGCATAGCAGTACTTACCCCCATAAGGTTCCGCCTTATATTCAGAGGATCTTGATTCAGTGAAGGTCTCCAGTTTATACTAAGAAACAACTTTCAAGAATTAAACACTTCACTGCCAATTAAGAACTAGTCAGCAGATTTTTAAAATTGCCTTAGAGCAATTACACACGGAAGCAACACCTTAAAACATCTCTGGTTAAAGCCAACACAAATCAACCGCCAGAAAACTACAAAACAGTGCAAGTAAAATGCATCTTTTATGCATTAATTCAAAATGGTTATATATACTAAAAATAAAAAAGAATGTCCCCTCCTACAAGTGTTCATGCTAATATAAAAGAACTGCAGATACTGAAAAACAAGTAGCAAAGGCTAATGAGAATAAATCCATAAATGTGTATCAATTTTGAACAGTGCATAGAAATGTTCATGCAACAGTTCTTGCAAGCAAAAGCATTGGTTTGAGACGGGCAAGATATCCAGCGATGTTGGTACTAGATTAAAAAGTTCAGAAACATTCATGAAGGTAACGATCCCAAGAAGAACCAAAAATGCGAGTTATCCTTCAGAATCACCTGCCAGCTCCGATATGGGGAAAGAACTTGGCTCCATGCCTAGATAGAACTCTTGTTCTGTCTTTTCAGACAGGTTAGGCCAGGGATGGGGAACTTGCAGCCCTCTGGATGTTTTTCAATTCCAATTAAGCTCCAACCAACACAGCTAATGTTCAAGGATGATGGATGGAAGCTGGAGTCCAACAGCACCTCGAGGACAACAGGTCCCCCAACTCTGGTTGAAGCCATGACCCATAGTGAAAATTCAATTTGCAACATTCTTTCTCTTTATTTACCCCCTCTATGTACGTTAATCAAACACAACCTTTTGTTGCACAACAGCAGCATAGAATAACTTCAAGTGCTCTATGACCTCCTTGGTCCAAGTGGGCTCCTCATAATTTAGGCAAAAGGGGAACTTCCATCAGTTTGCATTGGTAGTTGCAATGAAGTATCCCTACTTTTCACAAAGATACTTAGCTTTGCCACTGCGGACAGGACATAGTAATCAAAATAAATAAATGGCAGCAGCAGTGGCTGGTTTGCAGTAGTTGGGAAGAACCGCAGAACCACCTTCCCAACACCAGCGTCACTGTGGCTTACCTGGATGGCACTGGGGCAAAGTGGTGGTGTGGTTGGGGAGGTGTGTCAGATTGGCAATGCCCGTGTTCAGAGGGCGTTTCTGCTTCCACCATACCAGCTGCTCCTCCATAGCTATGCTATTACCAATATATACTGCTTACTCTGTAGGTATTGAATGACTGTAGGTCATCGAACACCATCTCTTTGGCTGGATCTGTGCTATAGCAGCACTTGCTGGAAGCGTACTGGATAAAAGCTTCTTTGGCTTCATCTTCTGAAATGGCAGGAACGCTGTAGGAAAGGACCAGAAGGAGGGATAAGCAAAATTGAGCACCAAAACTTCCCATGGTCCTCTAAGTCTGGGGGGGACGGACGGACATCAAGGCCAAGAACCAAATATGCATGCCATATCTCTTTTTTTTCTGGCCCTCACAACTCTCCCCAGGCCTGGCTGGAATATGTCTTCGAACTCTGAAAACACTTTGTGAATTTCTGACTGGAGGCTGGGGAGAGATGTGTGAGTGTCTGTGGAAACTAGTCTACCGAACCAAGGTGAAATCTGCATGCCCCGCTTGGACCATTTTTGCCTCTGGCCCCACCCACACCACTGTCATGTGACCCTGAGAAGGATGTCCACAACAGAGTGCCTAACAGTATCCACTTACTTCCACGTTCTCTGGGGCGGCTGTTGCCCACCTCCATGTCCAGGAAACAAGTTAGGTGGAGGCAGGCAATGTTTCCACTCTGTAAAGGAATGGGGTTCAGGTAAGAACAGCAGGATAAGCAGCTGTGAATGTTCTCAGGTCTCATGAGCAACATGCTGGAATAAAGCTCTCCTTGGCAATAGCGGAAGGGAACATTCATGCAGTGGGCACATGTGGGTAAACTGGTCCCAAGTTGTTAAGGGCTTTATATACTAATAGAAACACGTTGAACTTGGCCAGGTAGCGAATCAGCAACCAGTGCAGATCTCGGAGCGCAGGTGTGAGATGCTCATAAGGCCTTACTCCTGTTAGCAACCATGCTGCAGTATTCTGCACTCACTGCAGTTTCTGGATCAAGCACAGGGGAAGCACCTTTATTACAGCATACACTTTAGGGAACTAAATCCACACTAACAAATGCACCTCTGGTATTTGTACTTGCCTGCAGCAGTTGTGCCTTCATAGCCAGATATGTTGCCTGTGTTATAAATAGGAGCAGCGTGAGGTCCTGGGATCTGAGCCATGTCTCTAGGAAGGGCAGCACCTACAACAAAGTTAAGGAAAAGGAAGACGTTCTACGTTGTCATCTTTCAAACATATAATGAATCGTACGGAAGACTGAAACCTAAATATAGGATTTCGTCTTTATTACGCAAGTGATAGGTCAAGGGTTTGGGGCCAGTGGGTACCTTTGGGATTTTGAGAAAGTGCTACGGGCACCAGACACCAAATGTAGGGAAGACGTAGCGATGCTGATCCAATGCAAACAAGAACTGAGGAGGAAGGGCAAATTTCTCATGCATCATGGATATTTATCAGGACCTTACACAGGCACCAGAGGTTGTACCAGTGGGCATGCCAGCACCTGCAGCCACATTGGCAACCCCTGGTGGACTAAGATTTAGCGAGACAATGGAATGTAGCCAAGGTTAACAGGGATAATTAATGCCCGTGGTGACTCGCTTTTCATATTGAAAGTCCACTGAGCAGATGTCTGACCAACAGTTCCACATGTCTCTGAGTTGGAAATCTTGCAGGAGAAAGTGAAAAATGGTGTAAAGGACAATAACAAATTATTATTATTATTATTATTATTATTATTATTATTATTATTATTATTATTATTTGTACCCCGCCCATCTGGCTGGATTTCCCCAGCCACTCTGGGCGGCTTCCAACAGAAATCAAATACAAAAATAACACACATTAAAAACTTCCCTAAAAAGTGGCTTAGCATACAAAAAGCAGAAATAGATACAGTCAGTTTAAAAACATGGGACCCTTAGAGACATCCCAGTTGTGGATGTGATTCTATCATTGTCAGAGGAAGGTATAAAGCAGTAGGTGCCAACAAAGTGATTGTTTAAAATAGAAGTATGAGGAAACTTCTCACGTCCCTAAGAAAAGAAGCTAATTTTCTCAAACCATTTATTTTAGCTTTTGTGGGGGTGGGGTGGGGGGAGGGGCTTGGCTTGGGGACGAATTCAAGCCCTGCTAGCTGTGGAGAAGAAGGCGAGCCGCCTCCACCGAGGAGAGCCTGGAGGGACCGCTACCTTTTGCGGCTCTTGCGCGCCTCTCCTGCAGCAAAAGCGGCTCTGGAAGCAGCTTGCAGCTTTCCCCTACACGTTGACAGAAAGCAGCAACACGAGGGCAACGTGCTGCTGCTTTCCTGTTTACTTCGTTGCAGAGTAAGAGATGCAGAGGAGGTTGAGGACGGAGAGGGCGGGCAGCTTTGAAGGGGAGCGAGGAAGAGATGCGAAGCGGGTCCCGACGAGGGGGATTTTTGGAAAAGGCTCTCACCGGATTCCCTGACGTCCATCCGCCATCGCTTCTAGCAAACCATCTCGAAAAAGCGAGCGATCAACCTTTGCTTCCCCCCCCCCTCCTTTCAGTTTCGGGATCTCTCTGTCGCCAGCCTTGTACAACTTTCAGATTTATATAAGCTGCTAGTGAGGGGGCGGAAATGTGGGGGGCGGAGGGGACAGAGGCGTAGGGCGCCAGGGGCGGGCGAACCACCCCCGGTGTCATCACTGAGGGGGGTTGACAAAAGTCTGCGTGTGTGTACACGTGCGTGTTTGTGTGTGTTTGCGCGCGAAGTTGCAAAGCCCAAAGGCGTGCGCTCTTTCTCTCTGTCACACCGACTGGCTGCTCTGCTGCTCTCTCGCCCTCCTTCCGCCGCCGAGCAAAGATGGCGAAAGCAAAAGCCAAAGGGCTTCCTGGCTGACCCCTCTCTGCTTCCGAGGATCGCGCGCACTTAGGCGCAAAATGCTTTTGATCTTCTCACAGTCCCAGGCTCGGAGGGCTTTGTGGTGCCGGAGGGAGCGAGGGGTGTGCACGCGCGCGCGTGTGTCTGTGCGCGCAGCGAAGTCTAGGGAACCCAGAACTCTGGCTCGCAACCACGTCGTCGTCCGTGCCCCCCCCCTTTCCCGATCTCGCATTCTTCTGTTTCCCAGGGGCACCGTAGACCCCGGTTGAAATTCATTAGTCCAGTCAGTTTTCAAGGGAAACTGGGAATTATTCTGTAAAGTAACCGCCGCCGACGGCGCCTCCTTTTCCTCTGTCCACCCCACTCCTCCTCCTCCCCCCGCACAATGATCACTCTTTCTCTCCGCAGTAAATCCCTCCCAGACTCCTATTCTTCCCTCCTAATTGGGGGTGGGGGAAGCGAGAAAGGGGTGGGTGGGGGGCGGCTAGGCAAGCTTGGCCACTTTCTTCTCCACAGCTAGTGGGGCTTGAATTCGTCCACAAGCCAAGCCCCTCCAAACAAACAAAAAACACCCTTACCTTCCTCTCTTAATTCACCCTGGAATGAAGTAAACTTGGGAACTTTGGCATGCCAGTCAGATAGGCCTACTCAGCCACTGAGCTGGTGCCTTGCAGTGCACACTGACAGGAAGCAAGCTTGCGACACAGGGCAAGAGTCACTTCCCTATCCCTGCCTGGGGATGTTGTTGTTTAGTCCTGTCCGACTCCTCATGACCCCATGGACCAGAGCACGCCAGGCACTCCTGTCTCCACTGCCTCCTGCAGTTTGGTCAGACTCATGTTGGTAGCTTCGAGAACACTATCCAACCATCTCGTCCTCTGCTGTCCTCTTCTCCTTGTGCCTTCAATCTTTCCCAACATCAGGGTGTTTTCCAGGGAGTCTTCTCTTCTCATGAGGTAGCCAAAGTATTGGAGCCTCAGCTTCAGGATCTGTCCTTCCAGTGAGCACTCAGGCCTGATTTCCTTCAGAATGGATAGGTTTGATCTTCTTGCAGTCCGTGGGACTCTCAAGAGTCTCCTCCAGCACCATAATTCAAAAGCATCAATTCAAAAGATCAGTCTTCTTTATGGTCCAGCTCTCACTTCCATACATCACTACTGGGAAAACCATAGCTTTAACTATATGGATCTTTGTTGGCAGGGTGATGTCTCTGCTTTTTAAGATGCTGTCTAGGTTTGTCATTGCTTTCCTCCCAAGAAGCAGGCGTCTTTTAATTTTGTGACTGCTGTCACCATCTGCAGTGATCATGGAACCCAAGAAAGTGAAATCCGTCACTGCCTCCATTTCTTCCCCTTCTATTTGCCAGGAGGTGATGGGGATACCAGGGATCAAACCTCTGACCTGCAGAGCATGCGTCCTTCTGCCGAGGCTCCCTTAACTCTGAGACAGAGAATGTGCTGACCTCCAGGTGTCAGACATGAGAACGTAAGAGCCCCACTGCAAAAAGGATATTGTAAGTTGGAAAAGTTTCAGAAAAGAGGTGGGGGGAATACAAAACTTAGTATCGTTTTGTATTTTTTTTAAAAATACAAAACTTAATACAGTATCTTTTTGTTTTGTATTTTTATCTATAAACCTTAGTAAAATTATTATTTTTTATAAAAAGACAGGGGGGGGAGGAGGAAAAATTTCAAAAAAGGGCAATCAAAATGCAAGCTTTCTGCACAAGACAGAGCAACTCCCCTGTGCAGAAAGGTTGCAGTGTTTGGGACTTTTTAGTTTAGAGAAAAAGTGATTAAGTTATAGAAGTTTAGAAAGTTATGTACCGCATGGAGAAAAGTTTTCCTACCCTTCTCATAACGCTGGAACTTGTCGGCATGAAATGTAGCTGATTTCTGGAAGATTCACGGGAAATAAAATAATGTACTTTGTCATTTGGTGATGGATCAACAATGGGACTCGCTGCCAAAGTGTGTTGAAATATTTCTGAAGAACTCAGAACTAAAAAAACTAGCTCCCAGAGTGAATTTTTAATACAATTAATTATGGGCATTAATTATCCCTGTTAACCTTGGCTCCATTTGTCACACTAAATCATAGTTTACCAGGGGTTGCCAATGTGGCTGCAGGTGCTAGCATGCCCACTGGTACCACCTCTGGTGCCTGTGTAATGTCTTGATAAATATCCATGATGCATGAGAAATTTGCCCTTCCTCCTCAGTTCTTGTTTGCATTTGCTCAGCATCGCTACGTCTTCCCTACATTTGGTGACTGGTGCCCATAGCATTTTCTCGTAATATAGACGAAATCCTATATTTAGGTTTCAGTCTTCCGTATGATTCATTATATGTTTGAAAGATGACAACGTTCAACGTCTTCCTTTTCCTTAACCTTATGCTTCTCATATATCTGGTTATGAAGGCACAACTTCTGCAGGCAAGTACAAATACAAGCGGTGCACTTGTTGTTTTTTTATAGAAAATTTATTGGTTTTTACAAAACAAAAAACAACACAGCACATACACTAACACAGACTTAAACCCAACCCCACAATCAAAACATGATAAAACAGATATAAAACACACCAACAATTCTTCTTGTTTATACAAAAAAAAAAAAAAACTTTTCTAGTTCGAATCTTTACAGGTGACTTCCCCCATTTCCCCTCCTTTGGTTCCAATTCCAATTTACTTCAGTAGCGAAGCGACCCACGACCGTCCGCGATGGCGTCCTCGCTGGAAGTCTCCAAGCGGTGCACTTGTTGGTGTAGACTTCCAGGAGTAGAATTTTATCTACAGGAGGGACCTCATACTAAATGACAAAGAGAAAGAACAATATTTCGAAGGAGAAATGTTCTACTGAAATCTGCGTCTTTGACATGTTGGGCTGGCAACATGATAAACTCCCCTCTCCCATATTATTTATTATGAGCATTGTTAGGGCTTAAGCCTAAAATCACTAGCTTAAGATACCTAAATCCTATTCTGCTCCTCCATGCAGCTGTCTCCTCTTCATCAACTCCACATAACTGAGGATCCCAACATGCATATCTGGCCACTCAGTTGTAGGCATCCCTTGAAGGCATCATGCTGAATGCCCAGGCATGGAGTTTGGGCCAAGGAGGCAAATGTTGGGGGAGTGGAGGACCAGTGGTTCAGCCCTACTGCACCTTACCTATGCAATAACAACACTACACATGGGCATAGCCAGGATCTATGTTGCAGGGGGGGGGGGACGGACGGACCCACCTGTCATCATCAGTGCCAGATTTACGTATAAGCTAAACAAGCTATAGCTTAGGGCCCCACTCTCTTGGGGCCTCCCAAAAAAATTAAAGGGGAAAAAACCCCTGGATGTACATTTCCAAAATATAAGAGAAAAAACAAATAAAATAAAACCTACATACAGCAACAGTGTATTTGTGTTGTGTAGGTTCCTATGATGTAAGTAATGGGCCCTGCCTGCTAGGCTGCTCTCTAAAATATCACTGGTTTGCTCATTTCTATATACAGTGGTACCTTGATGATATCATCAGTGACTTTGCTGTGGCAAAGGCAAGGGAAGTATTGTAATTTAGATCATTTTTGTGTACTGTTTGTATACACAGGATACAATGAATCATGATAAAATTGTGCAGTTGAATGGGTATTGGGTAGATGCATTGATATAATGAGTCTTGTTAAATATTTTTTTTAATGTACAGGCGTGTCTTGTATTGGTATTATTTATGAATGTGACATATTACTAGGAATACCGTCTTTTACACTCACTACGTATAACAGGGTACAAAGGTCTGCTGTCCCAGTGTGGACTACTATACAATATCACCAATATTGATATTATATAAAAATGCATTGTGTTAACTATAATTGCATTGTACAGGTTATTAATTTCATATTAATAAAGCTATTTATAATTAATAGTAGTTTGCATCATACATTTACACCTGTTATTATTTTATGTTATAGCAAGTTTCCAGAGACTAGATTATGAGTCTTTGTAAATTGTGTTTCTAAAGGAACTTTTGTTGTTGCCAAATGCCAATGTGTTTGCACTATTAAGTTTGTTATGAATAAAAAAATCATTTTAAGTTAAGATTTCACTATTAACACACTTCTTCTTAATTGCATTTCACTATTAATGCACTTCTTCTTAATTGTATTTCAGTTCAGCAATTACTTTGATAAAATACATATTTTGTTATGTGCAAATGGCTTTAGGTACCTATTAGGTCCATAAATTACCATATATTCAACACAAAAAACAGCGACAATTTGTTGTTGACAAGGGCCCTGTTACCTTCAGTAGCTTAGGGCCTCATCAAACCTAAACTTGCCCTGGTCATCATTCTCTGCCTATCTTTATGTAGCAAATTCTGAATGAAATGTTTTAAACTACTTTCTTTTGACCCCAGGTGCTTGGCAAAATCTGTCAAATCATTTTTACAATTTCTACTTTTAGTTAAGTGTTTTTTTTTGTTATTTCTTTGTGGGGGTTTTTTTTGGGGGGGGGAGGCCCTCCCTCCTCGTCGTCATCCCCTCCCCCTGCTTAGCCCCCCTTGGCTCTACACACAAATGATATACCCTCCAACATTTGTCCAGTGAAACTGTTGCTTAGTTTTTTTCTTAAATCAAGGACGTTCCTGGAAAAAAGGGACACTTGGAGGGTCTGAAATAACATGAGAATGGGCCTAGGAAAAGGGGAACTCCTGTCCATCTCGGCTTCCTCTCGCTTCCTCACTTTTCTGCTCCTCCACCCCCCACATTTCCGCAGTTTATACAGCATAAATCAGAAAGTTGCGCAAGGCTGGCGATAGAGGGATCCCGAAAGAGAAAGTAAAGAGAGGGAGGGAGCAAAGGTTGCTCGCTAGCTTTCTCGAGATAGTTTGCTAGAAGCGATGGCGGGCGGACGTCAGGGAATAAGGTGAGAGCCTTTTCCAAAAAATTCCCCTCGTCGGGACCCGCTCAAACCCCGTCTTCCCCCCTTCCTTGAAATCTGCCTTTCCTCCCCACGATCTCCCTCCTCGGCATTCCTTTTACAGTGATTCATTCTGGAACGAAGTGAAGGGGGAAAAGAGTCCCCGTTGCCCTCGTGTGAATTCTTTCTGCCAACTTGTAGCGGAAAGCTGCAAAGGGGGCTTTTTTTTTGCGCAGCTGCTTCCAGAGGCGCTTTTGCTGCAGGCGAACGGGAGAGGCGCGCAAGGCAACGCATCCGCGGAAGGAAGCAGCCCCTCCTGTCTCCTCCTTGGGGCTGAGCGCGCCGCGCCCAGCCCATGTCAGTGGAGGCGGCCCGCTTTCTTCTCCACAAGCTAGCGGGGCTTGAATTCGTCCCCAAGCCAAGCCCCTCCAAAACAAAAACACACCAAAAAACCCCACAGAAGCAAAAACAAATACCGGTAGCTCCAGGAAATTAGCTTCTTTTCTTAGGGACATGGGAAGTTTCCTCATACGGCATGTGACCCGGGGTTCTCCACCCCTGATGGGAGACATATGGAAGTTGCCAATATACCGAGGCCATCTAGCTCTCCACAGGGTTTCAGGAAACGCCAGGAATTGAACTTGGGACCTTGGGCATGCCAGTCAGATGCTCAGCCACTGGAGGGCAAGAGTCTCTTCCCAAGCCCAGCCTGAGGATACCGGGGATCGAACCTGGAATCTCTGACATGCAGAGCATGCGTACTTCTGCTGAGGCTCCCTTAACTCTGAGATAGAGAACATGCCGACCTCCGGGTGCCCCACTGCAAACAAGATATTGCAAGTTGGAAAAGTTTCAGAAAAGAGGGGAGGGGATACAAAACTTAGTATCTTTGTATTTCCCCCCCCCCCAATACAAAACTTAATATCTTTTTGTTTTGTATTTTCTCTATTAACCTTAATAACGTTAATTTTTAAAAAAAAACAGAGGAGGAGGAGGAAAAGTTTCAAAAAAGGGCAACCAAAATGATCAAAATGCAAGCTTTCTGCACAGGACAGAGCAACTCCCCTGTGCAGAAAGGTTGCAGTGTTTGGGACTTTTTAGTTTAGAGAAAAAGTGATTAAGTTATAGAAGTTTAGAAAGTTATGTACCGCATTGGGGAAAAGTTTTCCTACCCTTCTCATAACACTGGAACTTGTTGACATGAAATGTAGCTGATTGCTGGAAGATTTTTGTCTGTCTCCCCACAGCTTCTCCTGTTGAAGTGTTGCCTGCTTTTCACCTGTCTCCACACAGCTTTTTCTGTTGAACTCCCGCCTGCCTCCTCTCCTCCTTTTCTCTCCTGTAGTGGAAGGAGACCCCGTTTTTGCCTGCCTCCCCACAGCTTCTACCATTGAATTCCCGCCTGCCCCCTCTTCCAGCGGAGAGGCTCCTTCCTCACCTTCCCCTCCAAGGCCCCGCCCCCAGACCATCTCTCTCCCAATCCCCCCTTTCTTCCTCCCTCAGAAATGGCTCCTTTCATTTTTCCACCAAAACTGCTGGCTCCGCCCCCTGCGCGCACACAATGGATGTTCCCGCCCCCGCCCCACAGCTTTTCCCATTGAACTTCTGCCTGCCTCCTCTCCATCCTTCCCCCATTTTTGTCTGCCTCCCCACAGCTTCTCCCGTTGAACTCCCGCCTGCTTTTTACCTGTCTCCCCACAGCTTCTCCTACTGAGCTTTCGCCTGCCTCCCCGCAGCTTCTCCCATTGAACTCCCGCCTGGCTCCTCTCCATCTCCCCCCCCCCCCCGTAGTGGAAGGAGACCCCATTTTTGCCTGCTTCCCCACAGCTTCTACCTTCGATTTCCCGCCAGCCTCCTCTCCCAGCGGAGAGGCTTCATGGTGCTCCTCTCTCAGAAACAGCTCCTCTGTCAAAACTTCTGCCTCTGCCCCCCATGCACACACAATGGATGTTCCCGCCTCCTTCCCCACAGCTTTTCCCATTGAACTTCTGCTTGCCACCTCTCCATCTTTCCCCCTGTTTTCGCCTGCCCCCCACAGATTCTCCCGTTGAACTGCCGCCTGCCTCCTCTCCATCTTTCCCTGTTTTCGTCTGCCTCCCCACAGCTTCTCCCCTTGAACTGCTGCCTGCCTCCTCTCTGCCTTTTCCCCATTTTCGCCTGCCTACCCAAGCTTTTCCCGTTGAACTTCTGCCTGCCTCCTCTCCACCTTACCCCCCATTTTCGCCTGCCTCCCCACAGCTTCTCATGTTGAGCTCCCGCCTGCCTCCTCTCCGAGCGGAGAGGCTCCATGGTCTTCCTCCCTCATAAATGGCTCTTCCTTCAAAACTGCTGGCTCCGTCCCCCTTGCACACGACCAATGAAATTACCATGTGCTGCTTTTGCGTCCAGTAGATGGTGCTGTTTTTGCCAAAAATCAAGTTTTTACCTGTCACGGGTATGGCATTTATGTAATATATTTACATAAAGACACTCCTGGATTGGAACGCAACTTTGTGTCAAAATTTCAAATCAATCAGTCAAGGACTTTCTGAGATTTGAGGTATTGAACAAACGAATATTTACATTTTTATTTATATAGATTTGTAATTTGCATTAAACACTTTTTCACTTTCTCCTGCTAGAGTACCAACTCAGACATATGGAACTATTGGTCAGACATCTGCTCAGTGGACATTCGGTATGAAAAGCAAGTCATCACGGGCATTAATTATCCCTGTTAACCTTGGCTCCATTCCATTTTCACGCTAAATCCTAGTCCACCAGGGGTTGCCAGTGTGGCTGCAGGTGCTAGCATGCCCACTGGTACCACCTCTGGTGCCTGTGTAATGTCTTGATAAATATCCACGATGCATGAGAAATTTGCTCTTCCTCCTCAGTTCTTGTTTGCATTGGATTAGCATCGCTACGTCTTCCCTACATTTGGTGACTGGTGCCCATAGCACTTTCTCAAAATCCCAAAGGTACCCACTGGCCCCAAACCCTTGACCTATCACTTGCGTAATATAGACGAAATCCTATATTTAGGTTTCAGTGTTCCGTACGATTCATTATATGTTTGAAAGATGACAACTTTGAACGTCTTCCTTTTCCTTAACTTTGTCAAAACAAAATAAAAATATTCCTTCCAGTATCACCTTAGAGACCAACTAAGTTTGTTCTTGGTATGAGAAGTCACCAGACCCTGATATATCGTGAGAGGGTGGGGAGGGGTATGACTCAGAAGGGGGGTGGGAATGGGTGATTGGCTGATAGGTGTGGAAAACCTGTTGACGACTGCAGTTGGCCTTACAGGAAAAAGCAAGGGGTGAGAAGGTTAAAAATAGTTTTGTCATGTATAATGAGATAAGAATCCAATGTCTCTATTCAGACCAGGTCTCTCCATGGTTTTAAGTTTGGTAATGAGTTGCAATTCAGCAACTTCTCTGAAGAAGTTGTGCATGCACACGAAAGGTCATACCAAGAACAAACTTAGTTGGTCTCTAAGGTGCTATTGGAAGGAATTTTTTTATTTTTTATTTTGTTCTGACTATGGCAGACCAACACGGCTACCTTTGTTGCAGGTGCCGCCCTTCCTAGAGACATGGCTCAGATCCCAGGACCTTATGCTGCTCCTATGTATAACACAGGCAACATATCTGGCTATGAAGGCACAACCACTGCAGGCAAGTACAAATACCAGAGGTGCACTTGTTGGTGTGGATTTAGTTCCCTAAAGTGGATGCTGTAATAAAGGTGCTTCCCCTGTGCTTGATCCAGAAACTGCAGTGAGTGCAGAATACTGCAGCATGATTGCTGACAGGAGTAAGGCCTTGTCAGCATCTCACACCTGCGCTCCGAGATCTGCACTGGTTGCTGATTCGCTACCTGGCCAAGTTCAACGTGTTTCTATTAGTATATAAAGCCCTTAACAACTTGGGACCAGTTTACCCACATGTGCCCACTGCATGAATGTTCCCTTCCGCTATTGCCAAGGAGAGCTTTATTCCAGCATGTTGCTCATGAGACCTGAGAACATTCACAACTGCTTATCCTGCTGTTCTTACCTGAACCCCATTCCTTTACAGGGTGGAAACATTGCCTGCCTCCACCTAACTTGTTTCCTGGACATGGAGGTGGGCAACAGCCGCCCCAGAGAACGTGGAAGTAAGTGGATACTGTTAGGCATTCTGTTGTGGACATCCTTCTCAGGGTCACATGACAGCGGTGTGGGTGGGGCCAGAGGCAAAAATGGTCCAAGCAGGGCATGCAGATTTCACCTTGGTTCGGTAGGCTAGTTTCCAGAGACACTCACACATCTCTCCCCAGCCTCCAGTCAGAAATTCACAAAGTGTTTTCAGAGTTCGAAGACATATTCCAGCCAGGCCTGGGGAGAGTTGTGAGGGCCAGAAAAAAAAGAGATACGGCATGCATATTTGGTTCTTGGCCCTGATGTCCGTCCGTCCCCCCCAGACTTAGAGGACCATGGGAAGTTTTGGTGCTCAATTTTGCTTATCCCTCCTTCTGGTCCTTTCCTACAGCGTTCCTGCCATTTCAGAAGATGAAGCCAAAGAAGCTTTTATCCAGTACGCTTCCAGCAAGTGCTGCTATAGCACAGATCCAGCCAAAGAGATGGTGTTCGATGACCTACAGTCATTCAATACCTACAGAGTAAGCAGTATATATTGGTAATAGCATAGCTATGCAGGAGCAGCTGGTATGGTGGAAGCAGAAACGCCCTCTGAACACTGGCATTGCCAATCTGACACACCTGCCCCAACCACACCACCACTTTGCCCCAGTGCCATCCAGGTGAGCCGCAGTGACGCTGGTGTTGGGAAGGTGGTTCTGCGGTTCTTCCCAACTACTGCAAACCAGCCACTGCTGCTGCCATTTATTTATTTTGATTACCATGTTTATATTCTTAATGGTTAGCTGCCTTGAGTGTGGAAGGTCCATTCAAAGAATAAACAAACAATAAATGGTATCATTCCTTCCTAACCCCAGATCTTACTGTGACATCCGCAACGGCATAGCTAAGGATCTTTGTGAAAATTAGGGATACTTCATACAGGGTATTTAACTACCAATGCAAACTGATGGCAGTTGCCCTTTTGCCCAAATTATGAGGGGCCAACTTGGACCGAGGAGGTAATAGAGCGCTTGAAGTTATCCTGTGGTGCTGTTGTGCAACAAAAGGTTATGTTTGCTTAAGCTACATAAAGGGGAGAAAATAAAAAGAAAGAATGTTGCAAATTGAATTTTCTCTTTGGGTCATGGCTTCAACCAGAGTTGAGGGACCTGTTGTCCTCGAGGTGCTGTTGGACTCCAGCTTCCATCCATTATCCTTGAACATTAGCTGTGTTGGCTGGAGCTGAATTGGGATTCAGAAACATCTGGAGGGCTGCAAGTTCCCCATCCCTGGCCTAACCTGTCTGAAAAGACAGAACAAGAGTTCTATCTAGGCATGGAGCCAAGTTCTTTCCCCAGAGGCATATCGGAGCTGGCAGGTGATTCTGAAGGATAACTCGCATTTTAGGTTCTTCTTGGGATCATTACCATCATGAATGTTTCTGAACTTTTTAATCTAGTACCAACATCGTTGGATATCTTGCCCGTCTCAAAGCAATGCTTTTGCTAGCAAGAACTGTTGCATGAACATTTCTATGCACTGTTCAAAATTGATACACATTTATGGATTTATTTTCATTAGCCTTTGCCACTTATTTTTTTCAGTATCTGCAGTTCTTTTATATTAGCATGAACACTTGTAGGTGGGGGCATTCTTTTTATTTTTAGTATATATAACCATTTTGAATTAATGCATAAATGATGCATTTTACTTGCACTGTTTTGTAGTTTTCTGGCAGTTGCTTTGTGTTGGCTCTAACCAGAGACGTTTTAAGGTGTTGCTTCCCTGTGTAATTGCCTTAAGGCAATTTTTAAAATCTGCTGACTATTTCTTAATTGGCAGTGAAGTGTTTAATTCTTGAAAGTTGTTTCTTAGTATAAACTGGAGACCTTCACTGAATCAAGATCCTCTGAATATAAGGCGGAACCTTATGGGGGTAAGTACTGCTACCGGTATGCTACACTACAATCCAGCCCCACTTAGGCCAGATTGATCCATCCAAGCCCTTTGTAGTGTGTGCATCTCCTTTGACTTCTGTTAGCTGAGCTGGCCTCCTGCCAGTCACCAAGTGGGCAGGCAGGAGTTCTGTTGACATTATCCCTGTGGATACCCAGCAGAGGGCCTTGAAATGGGAGGGTGGGAATGGGGCTGAGCTGGCCTGGGAGTCAATGGATCATGAGCTGGTCTAACAGCAGCCATCAGGAAACATTAGGTCAGCTTTTCCTGCCCCCCCCCCAATTCCATGGCCACTGAGCAGCTGAGGATGTTGTGATGGTTCTTCCACTCCACAAAAGGCTGTGTCAGCTGGTGGTGGGAGTTCGGGTAGCAACCTGAGAGGAATTTTACAGGAACCAGATTTTATTGCTTTCTCAAGGCATTATGTAAAGGACACAGTATAATAATATAGAACAAGGCGTTCAAAGGACAGATACGTTCAAAAAAATGCATATTTGTGGACCTTTGTTCTGAAACACCTGAAAGCATGAGAAGGAACTAGGCTTTAGTTTAGCCCACCTTGTATCTCCATTTCTGTATGTCCTGAAAACACGGTACACTGGTACCTTGGAAGTGGAACAGAATCCATTTCGGAAGTCCGTTAAACTTCTAAACATTTGGAAACCAAGCTGCGGCTTCCGATTGGCTGCAGTAAGCTCCTTCAGCCAATCAGAAGCCATGGAAGTCCCGTTGTACGTTCGGGTTCCAAAGAATGTTCGCAAACCGGAACACCCACTTCTGGGTTTGTGGCATTTGGGAACCAGAACATTTGACTCACAAGGCGTTCAGGAACCAAGGTACGACTGTATAGCTAAAGATGGCTGCCCTTCAGAGCTTTGGTAGAATTGGAGAGTTCCTCAAAGACACCCATCCTGACTTTAAATGAAACATTGGTATGATTAGACTGTACTGTATAAAGTGCAGAAGAAACTTATATGTTTCCTCTGAGGTCATTTTCTTGGTATGGTATCAGAAGAAGTCCTGAGATTGACCAAAGTCACATACAAAGTCTGAGAGGAATGTAAAGTATATTTCTGTACATTTCTCTTGTGAGGGGAGGAAATACACTGCTTAGAGATGACTGATTAAGCAGTAAATCAATTGTTGGAATGCTGGTGACGATCATCGTGATGAAAGGTGGCTCCCAATAGCAAATGATCATTTTGCTGTAGCGGCTAATATGAGTGCTCTTATCTTGCTTGTATTGTGCATTGGAAAACATGAGCTTCTCTGAGGGCAAGCCAGATGGTAGTGTAAGTTCAGCTGTCAGAAAATAGTCCAATCCAGCTTTCTTATACCAGGTGGAGCAGTAGATTCCTACCTGCGTGGGACACCTCCTTTGCCTTGGGATGTGATAGCAGATGCTCCTGGCATGTTCCGAGAGAAAACCCAGAGAATCAGAGTGCCTCATACATCAGCATTAACGGTACAGAGCTAATGTATCAGTGAATATGGTGGTATACATAGGCCCATGCGTTTTGTCTTGCCAGCACCCTTCCCCTCCTCTTTGGCACTGTTGTCCTTAAGGACAAGGCAGTTACGATCTCCGAGTTGTTCCTGTTGTGGGAGTGATTTATGAGAAGTAGCTAGTGACTGTGGGCTAGAGTCAAGTAAGTGGGAAGCAGCTCTTTGGAGTTTCTCAGGCAGCAGAATTGAAGGAGCGAAGTTCATGATCACATTTATAATGGGATATAAGAGCAGAAAGAAGCAACAGAGGAATGTTGTTGCAAATTGTACACAGGTTTACTGATAAGAATCAAGAGTTTGTGCAGAAATGTATGTATAGGCCAGTGGTGGCGAACCTTTTAGAGACCGCGTGCCCAAATTGTAAACCAAAACCCGCTTATTTATTACAAAGTGCCCAAACTTGTTGAGCTTTTTTTGGGGAGCTTCTGGAGGAAGTGCAAGGAGATGAGACCGGCCGCCACTCCCGTCGCCCAAGAGGGAAACATGAGCGGCCGGGGCAAAAAAAAAAAAAAAAAACACCACGGCGGTGCGCGGATTGGAAAGCCTTTTTTCGGGAGACCAAACAGGCGGACAAACAAACGCACGCCTCCGCCTCGCCAAGGGAGCGGGGAGGAGCCAGTCACCCGAGGCGCCCGGGAAGCCTCGTAAAGGAGCCGGGAGCGGAGGGAGGGCGCGGGCGGACACCGCTCGAAGGAGATGAAGACGCAGCAGCGGCTCTCCTTTTGAAGGGGCTTCAGGCCCCGCACCTGCTGCTGCCCCTGAAGAAGCGGAGGGTCCTCGTTCCCTCAGCGGACTTGAGGCAGCGGCAGCGACTTCTCCCGGCCGTCCCAGGAAAGCGCCGCCGGCGAAGGCGTGGAGAGGCTGTTGCGCGCGCGCCTCCTTCGTCGTCTTCCCCCTCACTCACTCAGCCCTTGCATAAGGCGACGACCTCCGGCTGCCAGCGTCGACTCCGCCCCTTCGCCCGAGGCGGCGGCGGGAGCGCGAGCCGCCCGCCCTCGCCTCCCATCCCGGAAGCACTGGAAGGGCGCGCAGAGCCCCGCGCCGCTCCAGCGCCACGCCCCTCATCCCCCGCTCGCCCACCCCCCTCCTGAGGGGCGGCAAGCGCGGGAGGGAGGCAGCGGAGAGACGGCACGTCGGGGGCGCCGGAGGGATCGCTGCACCACGGCGGCCATCTCAAGACCTGGGCCGATGGTGCGCGTGCCAGCAGTGAGGGCTCTGCGTGCCAGCTCTGGCACGCGTGCCATAGGTTCGCCACCACTGGTATAGGCATTTAGGTGGATCATTATGTGACCTGGGTAACAAGAGGGTTGCGTAATTTTGGAGGTAAAAGAGTTTTGTGTTCAAACGAGATGACTGAAGGAAAGTTGAGCAGGAAAGGAACATCATACTATACAGTGGTGCCTCGCAAGACGAAATTAATTCGTTCCGCAAGACTCTTCGTCTTGCGGAAATTTCGTCTTGCGAGGCACCTTTTCCCATAGGAACGCATTAAAATTTAATTAATGCGTTCCTATGGGGAAAAAAGTCCGGGGGCCCCTCCCGACCGGCACCGGAGCCAAGCCAAGCCGCGTTTTAAGACTGCAGTGAGCGAACAGCAGCGCTGCTGTTCGCTCGCTTCAGTCTTAAAACACGGCGCCGCGGCTCCGGGAGGGAGGGAGGGGGCCGTGGGATGATGCCCGACATCGGGCATGATCCCACGGCCCCCTCCCGACCGGCAGCGGAGCTCCGCGGTGCTGTGTTTTAAGACTGCAGCGATCGCTGCAGTCTTAAAACGCAGCTCCGCGGCTCCGGGAGGGAGGGAGGGGGCCGTGGGATGATGCCCGACATCGGGCATGATCCCACGGCCCCCTCCCGACCGGCACCGGAGCTCCGCGGTGCTGTGTTTTAAGACTGCAGCGATCGCTGCAGTCTTAAAACGCAGCTCCGCGGCTCCGGGAGGGAGGGAGGGGGCCGTGGGATGATGCCCGACATTGGGCACGATCCCACGGCCCCCTCCCGACCAGCACTGGAGCTCCGCGCCGCCGAGTTTTAAGACTGCAACGATCGTTGCAGTCTTAAAACGCAGCGGCGGGGCTCCGGGAAGGAGGGAGAGGGCCGTGGGATCATGCCCGACATCGGGCACGATCCCACGGCCCCCTCCCGACCGGCAGCGGAGCTTACCTTTTCGCTGCGGTCGGGAGGGATGTTGTCCGCGTCTGCCATTTTGGATCGACTGCGCATGCACAGTCGATCCAAAATGGCGGACGCGGACATCACCCCTCCCGACCAGAGCGAAAAGGTAAGCCAGCTTACAGTGGTACCTCGCCAGACGAATTCGTCTTGCGAAAAACAGGCATAGACGAATTCGTGTTGCGAGTCAACTAAAAACTCGCAAAACCCTTTCGTTTTGCGAGTTTTTCGTCTAGCGAGGCATTCGTCTTGCGGGGTACCACTGTACATTTAAAGTACCGTCATACTAATTTAAATGCTCATAGATTCCCTCAAAGAATTATGGGAGCTGTAGTTTGTTAAAGGTGCCGAGCATTGTTAGGAGCCGCATGTTCCCTTCACAGAACTACAGTCGTACCTTGGAAGTCAAACGGAATCCATTTTGGAAGTCCGTTCAACTTCCAAAATGTTTGGAAACCAAAGCGCTGCTTCTGATTGGCTGCAGGAAGGTCCTGAAGCCAATTGGAAGCCGCGGAAACCCCATCAGACATTCGGGTTCCAAAGAAAATTCGCAAACCAGAACACACACTTCCGGGTTTGCGGCGTTTGGGAGTCGAAATGTCCAAGTACCAAAGCGTTTGCAATCCAAGGTACAACTGTACTTTGTCCAGAGTTCCCTGTGAAGAGGAAATTCTTATTAATTCGCTCTGGAAATGCTAGCTCTGGGAATGGAAGACATTGTGACCCAGTCCCAAGGTTTGTGCACTGGAAGAGCTCTTTTGGGAGGTTCTCCATCTTGTTGGCTGTAATAGCTTGGTTCTGCCCTAGCCCAATGTCTGCTAGCATAGAAATCATAAGGCTGTGGCTGAGATTGAAATTCTGAACCTTCTGACAGTAGAAGACCTGGGTGGGAATCTTCTAGATCCTGTTGCAGTTCAGCACCCTTAACAAACTGCGGTCCCTAGAATTCTTGGGGTGGGGGGAGCCATGGCTGTTTTCAATGTATGTTATGAATGTAGCCATAGTTTAATGCAAATTACGGTAAATGCAAATTCACCAGATCCTCTTAACATCGCCTACTCTACATATGAGCAGGATAGTATTTCCAGACAACTCAGGTCCAAATTAAAGTTGCTGGCTCCGTTTTAACGCTCTCCTTTCTTTGATTTTGAAGGCTTGCCCGACATGTGGATCGACTGGTAGACGTCACTGCAGTAAATGCAATGGCAACAGCAAGGTAAGTAGCTGTGAGTAAGGGGGATGTTTTCCTTAGTGTGGAGTTTTTGTTTTGTAGAAAGGTGAGGACACAGAAGAGAAAATAAAAGGTGGTGGAGGAGGAAGCAACATTTCTTTTGTGCAGTAGCCTTTCCTGCTATTGTCTAAACAGCTGATGGGATGTTGACTAGCAGGACCAAATTGGAACCCCAGAGATACAAACCAGAAAGCCAGTAAATATTAGATATAGCAATTGTACTGGATGTCGGAGGTATCTGTTTTCTCTACTGGTTTTTCTTCCATATTTGGAAGCTCAGAACAGTGAACAATTAAAATGACTGACTACGTAATCATGGATGTGAGAAATATTAATTTAAGTAAACATTGCAATACCACCCAAAATTGATAAAAACTACGACTAAGAACCCTTCCATCAATTTTTAATCTGTTAATTCAGATTTTTTTTTAAACTACATTTTTACGTGCTTCATGAAAATAGAAAGGGATGAAGTATGGTGGAATCGAATAGAATATCAAAGGCATTGCTGAGAGCAGCCTACTCCATGCCACTATAGTTCACAAATTGATGGACAAAGTGGTCTTCAGGACTGACCCTTCCCCTCATACTTCAGCACCACATTTCATGAGTTGCAGGAAACAGATCTTCTAATAATTTTTTTCTCTCTGATGGCAGCAGTTTGAGGTTTGTAGGGCTTTAAAAAATACATTTGGTGGAGAGTGAAATCTGATTCGGGGGGGGGGGGGGAGAGAGATAGTCCCCCTTGTTTCCCACAAGCAAGCCACCCAAGATTGTCTTGTCTTGAGAACCACAAGAAGCATGTAGAATTTCGAAGGCTTGGATCTAGCCAACATTTCTGATAGTTCTGCAGTTACAGCTGACTCCGTGGCCCATTTGCCGATAGGGACACCTCTATGAAGCAATGTCCTCATTGGGGATACGTGCAAAGGTGGTACCTTGGGCCTCTCCATCTACTTCCACAGTGCGTTACAAGATGGACATCTTAGCTTCGGCAGATAGCACCTTAATGACTGGTAGAGAAAGTAGTGGAGTGATTCCTTGTTAAAGTTGATGATGGAGATCTGCTTTTGCCCAACAAGTGCTCTGTTTGGAGATACCCTGCTTATTTCTGGCTCTTTTGTCTAAAATTACATCCCAACAGCAACAGTGTGGGAGATGTCATGGAAGAGGAGTCCGGTTTGTGGATGACACATGTGACCAATGTTTGGGAAGTGGAATTGAAAAGTGCGTGAGTCAGTATGCAAATATATGAAGAAGATGCTCATTTTTATTTTCACTGTGGGGTTTGAGTGTTGCACTATGTGTGACAATTGCACTCCTTCCTGGTCCTCTAAACGTGAGATACCATGGACAATCTTATGGTGGTGCTTCAAGCTATATGTTCAACAAATGATAGGTTCACACGTATACTGTGCCAATACATGCATGTGTAAATATCTACTTTTCTCTAGTTACTATGGCACAGTTGCTCAGAGACTGAGGCGTAGACCAGGATGTCTTTGATTCATATCTTGCCTTTGCTATGAACTCAGGCTGTATACACCTGTATACCTTTAAAGCACATTCAAAGCACATTCTTTCCCTCAAAGAATTCTGGGCATTGTGGTTTTCTCCTAAGAATTAAAATTCCCAACAACGCCCAACAAACTACAGCACCCATAATTCTCTGAGGAAAAAAAATGTGTTTTATAGGTATCATGGGTGCTCAGCCTCACTCATTGGCCTTGGGAAAGCTGCAGGATGAAAGACACACCGGCAGTATGGGAATGCTTTGATGGTGTTTCCTGCTTGGCAGGGGGTTGGACTGGATGGCCCTTGTGGTCTCTTCCAACTCTATGATTCTATTCTATGAATAATAAATGTAGCTTTCCTTCAGAGTTATGCAGATGTTTGAAATACTGCATATGAAGGACTTTAAATACCCTAAGTTAATTTTTAAAAATAAAAAAAAATTATAGGAAGTATTGTGCTAGATCTGTCGGTAACTGAATTGATTGAGTGTCTGTAACTGAAGTGATTCAAATGTATTTTGCACTTGGGAAGGAATTTGTGACTCATCTCGCTTTACTGGCCGAGGTAGCCAGCGTACAGCTTCCGGGTCATGTGGCCAGCATGACTAAGCCACTTCTGGCGAACCAGAGCAGCGCACGGAAACACCATTTACCTTCCCGCCAGAGCGGTACCTATGTATCTACTTGTGCTTTCAAACTGTTAGGTTGGCAGGAGTTGGGACCGAGCAACGGGAGCTCACCCTGTCGCTGGGATTCGAACCGGCGAACTTCTGACCGGCAAGCCCTAGGCTCCGTGGTTTAGAATATGTGGGAAAATACATATGAAAGAAAGGCTTAGGGATATGGATGAAGCAGAAGGTTCTGAAGAAAGCAAATAAAGCAGATTTCCAGCCCTTATCCCAAACTATGGGGCATGTCACACTACATGTCTCTGTGTGCCTGGGTTGGCTAAGTATATTCAAGAGAGCAGAAATAGGGTTGCCATCCCCTAACTACCGTAGTATTGGCCATACTGGAAAACGTTGCTAACTGAAAAAGAAACTATGAATGTTAGGCGTCCTGAGGTCCACGAGATGGCGCCAATTCCCAACAGAAAAATGAAACAAGAAGAGAGCTCTAGAACTGAGAAACCTCTATTCCAATGGTTTTGCCAGATTATCCTTCCATATTTGTGTGTGTTTCAGCCGGGCTCACAAAGTAACAAGCTTTTTGCCGAGTAGTTTCAATACATTTTATCGCACCTTGTGTTTTATTACATTTTATTTACAGTTGTCAGGAGTGTTCTGGTATGGGAAAAACAGTCTGCAACGATTGTGGAGGAAAAGGACAACTGCTGTCGTTCATTGAGCTGCAAGTTGAATGGCAAGTCTTGTCAAAATAGACTGTGGTGGAAAGGGGAGGCCGCTTCTAACTGCGTGGAAAATTGGATCTGCCTACCAGGGCCACCTGAGTTTTACATTCAGCACCATGAGTGAAAGGATCCAGTATCAACTGATCTGGAGAATATGGACCTGAGACTTCTTGTCATTTAGGTTAGCTGTATGGGGCTAGATGAGGCACTACTCTGGCTCAATCTGCATGAATTTATGGTCAGGGCCTGATGTGGTTCAGTTTTCCCATCGGACTGCACTGTGTTTGATATATGTTGAAGATTGACCCCACATAAAAAGCTTACATAGCAGGGGGAGCCATTTTGAGAGCGTTTGGTTTGAGAAGGTTGTTGTGCTGTGAAAACAAGAAAGGCTGCATGTTGTCATTGCAACTTTCCTGCCTTTTGCCTTCATAGGAAGAACAATGTTTATGAATATGTGGCAGATGAAAGATCTGGATTTCCTATCGAACTCTTCAAAACGGTTACTGGAGATACATTGTTTGTTGACGACAGCCCTATGGTAATGAAATGCTTTCAGCAAAAGCAGTAATGCAAAGAGAAGCAGGACTTGAAAAGGAACCAACTTAAGTGTTGACAGTTAATTAATTGGTGGGCCATATTTCAGCATAGCTCCCAAACTATTGCTGGCCTTGATAGCCAAGGCAAACCTTGTGGACCTATAGCTCCGCATGAAGTCAGGGACCACCCCCCACTTTCTTCCTAGCTGGGGAGGATGTGCGTAGGGTAACCCAGGGGAGAACAATCCCTGTGTTCCTCCTTCCAGTCATGGAACTGGAGAAATTTTGGTGTTGGGTGACAGTGGCCTTTGGCCCACTTCAGTAGTGCATTTGTCAAATGGCAACACATTTTTCTGCGGAGGCCCAAGCTAGGGCTTGTTTCGTCACTGGGCTGCCAGAGCATTAGCAGTGCCAAAGTGTGAACCCCAACCCAACCTATCTCTGGCTCCCATTTCCACTAGACGTTGAAAACAGCATCATACCACACTAAACAGTCATGGCTTTCCCCCAAGGAATCCTGGGAACTGTCTTTGGTTAAGGATGCTCTGAGTTGTTAGGGCTAAAGTTCCCACAGTCGTTTACTAATCCCTCTTCCCAGGGAACTCTCCGGATAGTTTTGTGTAAAAGAGAAATGGCTGGACAGGGACATACCGGGTTGCCCAGAAACAGCCTTGTTTCATCATCTCGTATTGGCAACAGTAGTTTGCTCTGTATTTTACCTGTCTAAAGTGCAGGCAAGAGGTATGCAATTGTGTTTCAGAGATCAGCTATGGTTCATGTCTACATAATGTGATAAAACAATGACTAGCCTGCTCTTGTTGTTCGGTCAGGACTTCAGTTTTCTATTTGTATGTCCTTGAAATTTGTGTTTCCGTAGGTATATCCAGTCATTAGTTTCCCTGATGGTGGTGTCAGTCAAGCCTCCAGAAATGCGGTTGAACACCACCAAGCTCAGTTTGCACCTACAAGGCGGATACTGAGGCAGGCAAGTGCTGTGAATATTAACAGAATCACCGCTGAGGCGATGGTCCACAGTGGTGGGGTCCAAGAGAATTGCCTGGGGCACTTTCTTCCCATGCAGGGTCATAGTGAAATTCATACACCTGCTGGCCTCCATCGACCTGTGCCCTTGCAAACATTGTAAGCTTTGTAGGCTTTTTCCCTATTGTTCGGCCAAGTTCCTACATTGGCAGCACCCTAGGCTAAGGGATAGTTGGGTCAGAGAATAGGGATGGGGAACTTACGGTTTTTCAGGTGGTGTTGCACTCCAGCATTAGTAAGCCCAGCAGGCATGCCCAACAGTTTGGGACAAGAACATCTCGAGGGTCACAGATTCCCCATACCTGCCAAATAGGGGCTGCAGCACGTCCGTGTTCATAATGTGCCTAACTCGTGCAATTCTTCTATGTGTGTATAAAAGAAAGTGATTCAGGTTTCAAAGCTATTGAACATTTCAGTAAATGATACACTGATGTTTAGACCCTAAATGTACCTTATTTGTGTTTTTACAGAGGCAAACAATTGAGCTGATACTTCTCACCAGGGTACAATATTCATGGCATGGAAAACCTTACTCCTTCTATGTTTATGGCAAGGAACGCAAGGTGCATGCGGATGATTATCCACAGAAGTGTTGCTGTACCATCCTGTGATTATTATGGGCTATTTCAACCGGTGTAAAAGAAGCACTGTTGATTAAAACTTGTGGAATATTTGCAGTCCCTCCTCATCCCATTTAAAATAAAAGAAGTTTATTGACCCACTTTATAAGAATTGTGGAAGATGCTTAAATAAATTGGACATAGAGGACTAAATTTATCAAACTCCAGGATTCCATATTAGATAGAGAAAGACGAGCAATCAGTGCAAGGATGTCTTGTGCACAACAGAACATTCCTGCCCCCCCCCCAGCATGTCTCCTGGGTATGTTCTTTTTTAATGCTTTATTAATATTAAAAAGATAAACAAACATATATATATATATATATATATATATATAATCAAAATAGAAATGCAAAAAGAAAATCACATTATTTGTTCACTGTACATTCTTGAGTTCCCTACGACTTCCCGCCACCCCATCATGCATTTACTTCTTATTTTATCTAGTGCACTATTAATCTCCATTTTCTTTTTAATCGTCAATAATATATTCCCTTATAAACATCCATCGTAACACAGAAGCCATTCAAATCCTGCCACAGACTTTGTACTAGTACAATAATCTTTAAGATATTTTTTATACATGTCCCATTTCCGAATAAATGTTTGTTCAGTATTACCTCTCAATTTGTCATTTTTGCCAGCTTGGCGAACTCTATCAATTTACTTTGCCATTCCGGTTTTGTTAGGATTTTCTCCCCAATTCATTGTGATGATTATTCTTGCTGATACAGTACAGAACCTGAAGCTAAGGCTCCAATACTTTGGCCACCTCATGAGAAGAGAAGACCCCCTGGAAAAGACCCTGATGTTGGGAAAGATGGAGGGCACAAGGAGAAGAGGACTTCAGAGGACGAGATGGTTGGACAGTGTTATAGAAGCGACTAGCATGAGTTTGGCCAAACTGCGGGAGGCAGTGGAAGACAGGAGTGCCTGGCGTGCTCTGGTCCATGGGGTCACGAAGAGCCGGACGCGACTAAATGACTAAACAACAACAACAACAACAACAGCATACAAGAATATTTCTCTCACAATTTTTGGTATGTCTAGGCCAAGTATCCCTAAGAGAAAAGCCTCCAGTCAAAGACCTGGTCATAGAGAAATGTCATTGCCTGGGACTTAAAAGATATGTAATGAAGGCACCGGGCGAACCTCCCTGGGGAGAGCATTCCACAGATGGGGAGCCATTGCAGAGAAGGCCCGTTCTCATGCTGCCACCCTCCGGACCTCTTGAGGAGAGACACAAAGAAGAGCTTCGAATCATGATCACGTCCAACTCCAAGGGCCTTCTGACAGTTCCTTCATTGTGAGAAGTGAAGTTACAGGAAACCAGGAAGAGGGCCTTCTTGGTAGTTGTGCCTGCCCTGTGGGACACCCTCCTATCAGATGTCAATGAGATGACAATATATAACCTTTTGAAGACATCTGAAGGCAGCCCTGTGCAGGGAAGCTTAATGTTTGATGTTTTGCTGTGTTGTTTTATACAGTATTCTGTTGAAAGCTACCTAGAGTGCCTGGGGCAACCCAGCCAGATGAGCAGAGTACAATACTTTTTAAAATATTTTTTTATTGCCCCAGTGAGCAATCTGGCTGCCGAATTGTGCACCAGCTGAAGTTTATGAACAGACTTCAGAGGCAGCCCTGCATATAACACAGTCAGTCCCTCCACCATTTGCTCACTTGTTTTGCAGCTTGCTTGCTTGGTCAGCCACTTGGTGAGGTGGACCTCAGTTGGTCAGTCACTGTGCTGCTCATTTGGACATTTGATCATTCCACTGTCTGGCCAGCTGCTCCATCACTTGGTCCGTCTGTTGCTCACTTGGTCAGTCACACTGCCATTTGCCACACCACATGGTTGCTTGCTACTTCAGCTTGGTCACTTGTTCAGTTGCATGACTTCAGTCAGTCAATAATGTCTTTTATCTAACTAGACATATATAGGATTGCACCCTTAGCATTCTTCACACTAAAACTCTGGTATCCTGGGAAAGGTGAGAAGGTGTCACTGATTCAGCTGTTGGCCACCTGATATTGAAAGCTATGCGGAACCATACTACACTTAAACATTTTCTAATGCTTAAAAGGCTGTCAGATCATCTTAAGTATCCTAAAACTGGGCAGACATGACTTGGGCTCCCATTCAATGCGGTCCTTGTGCCGTACTTCTTTTCAGTTCTACAGTGCCACCCTGTGGTCAAAATATAAAAACGTTTTTCTTTCTTTAACAGTACAGTAATAACAAAATAAAATAAAAAAAATCCTTCCAGTAGCACCTTAGAGACCAACTAAGTTTGTTCTTGGTATGAGCTTTTGTGTGCATGCACACTTCTTCAGAAGGTATAGGTATCTGAAGAAGTGTGCATGCACACGAAAGGTCATACCAAGAACAAACCTAGTTGGTCTCTAAGGTGCTACTGGAAGGAATTATTTTATTTTTTTATTTTGTTGTGACTATGGGAGACCAACACGGCTACCTACCTGTAACTTAAACTCTTTGCTGTTGTTGTTTTCCTGCTATGTGTCTATTAGAGAAAAAGGATTGTGGATTTTGAATAGTTAAATTCATTTATGAAATGTATTTAGTTGGTCAACAATAGGGAATAAAGCTTCCTTTGGATTTTGAACCATTAAACTCTTTGCTTTGATGGTACCACCTAGGTCACAGCATCACTCTGCCTGGGTCAGCTGACTCCCAGGGTCCTTCCCTGTCTTCTAGGCTCAGTAAAGCTCCACCTAACTTGTTGCTCAGTCTGACCAACTTGTTCCTGGTGTGATTCCTGCTTGCTTCTGTGACCCTTGACCCCTGTCTGTGCCAAGCATTTGCTTCTGGCCCTACTATTTGTTCACTATAGGTTCTGGCTCATGTGGACTGCCAGCCCATTACTGCCAACCTCAAAACCTGGCTAAAGGGGGCCTGACAACAGCTCTTGTGTGACAACAGCTCTTGTGTCTCCGAGGTTTTGAACAGCCACAAAATTAATCTGTGTGCACTGGAATGTACACAGGAGTGTGGACACCACATGTCCGTGCAATTTGCTTTCAGTGGGGTGGACCCAGAGGGGCTTCCTTTAACGGTTTTAACTACTCACCTGCATCCGGATCCTCTGATCCTATTTTGCCGCTCTGGAATTCAACACCTGTGTGTTTGGGATCACAGTGCTTACTTCTGGACTGGCAGCCATCTCCCATGGCTGGAGGAAGCTCCTCCGGAGCCAACTCAAAGGATGTCCTTTCAGAAGTACATTTGAAATGACAACCCAGCCCATATTCTAGCACAGCTTTGAATAAAATACTTCATCAAGCATGACTGGTGTTTGACTGATGGATGCAACATTTAAAACAACTAAGATTTTAAGAAATAAATATGCATTGCAAAACTAAAAGAGCCCCATTTGCTCCCAAGACTCTGCATGTGTGTTCTTCCTAAAAGTATTTGGTCAATAATGATGTCACTGGATTTCTCGGGGGGGGGGGGGCTGAATATGTGTACAATTGGTTTTTTCCAGAGCCAGCAACAACATGGAATTAACGGCAAGGCCAGTTAATTTGATCCTGAATCTTCTAGGGTTTGCTATGCCAGCGAGAAAGAGGAACTGCCATTACGCAATCAACATCCTGCTTAAAGAAAGTACAATCCAGCCCCCCCCCCCGCTTCTTCTTCAGCGTTATGTAGCAATTGAGCAGTGAGCTGCAATTTGACAGGGGTTGTGCACATGTGTCCTTGTAAACTTCCGACAAACATACCAACTTTTGCAGAAAGAGAGGCCTTCTGGGAAGCAGGAACTCTCTCTCTCTCTCTCTCTCCTACCCAGCAAAACAACAACAGCTGCCTTTCAGTAGCAATGGAGAAAGACCTGCTTATGGGGTGAGTTGTTATTTAACACAAACCATTTTGTTTTACTAAATAAAGCCATATGTGATACATTTTTTTAAAAAAATAATGTTGAAGACAAATCTGACAGTAACGGCAACAGATGAGGAGGTAAAGAGGACTCATCATTTCCAGTACATTAGTTGGCACTGATAAAATACAATTCACAGTGTATTTCTTAATAGAGTTGCAAGTGGAACCCTATGCCAGATTTTTCATCCCCCCCCCCCATATGCTGGAAATGCTTTTGTTTCCCGGTATGACAGTCTGTTCTGTTCTATTTTCTGTCGATTTGTTTTGTTTTTTCATCATCATCTGTTACATAGGGCAGAGCAAATCAGTGGGAACTGAAATAAAATACTACAGTCTGGAGTCATCCTGTTCAGGAATCCAAACACTCCAGACACCCCTTTCCTTTTTTCTGTCCCTTCCAACCCTCCTCCTCAAGTCAGTGTTCTGTGGCCACTGAGCATGCTCAGTCAGTCCTTACTGGACTGGGAGGGTGTTTCCTCGCTGGAGATTTTTTTTTTTGTACGTTCAGCCAGCTGATACCTCTCCCTCATTTGTGTAGATGGTGTGATTTTGGCTACATAAGAACCACATTTTTGAGGGATTTGTGATCATTGGTGGTATATATGATAGTATTCAAGCTAGGAATAAGGCTTTCAATTTCTCTTCTCGTCAAGGGAACTTTTTAGTTAACTCAAATATTCAGTAGTGGGTCAGATAAGCAGCAGGTGAATTGGGCAACATGCTCCTATACTTAGACGGCAGGTGGGGGAATGTTGTGGCTGAATGACCCTCCATACAAAAAAAATAAATCACCTATATGCAGAGAACTAGATGTCAGACAGAAGGGTTCTAGCCTAGCCTTCTCTCTTAGGCTCCAACTGTAGCCTACTATATACAGTGGCACCTCAGGTTACATACACTTCAGGTTACAAACTCCGCTAACCCAGAAATAACGCTTCAGGTTAAGAACTTTGATTCAGGATGAGAACAAAAATTGTGCTCTGGCGGTGCAGTGGCAGTGGGAGGTCCCATTAGCTAAAGTGGTGCTTCAGGTTAAGAGTAGTTTCAGGTTAAGAATGGACCTCCAGAACGAATTAAGTTCTTAACCCGAGGTACCACTGTATTGAAAACAGTATCATAGTACTTTAAGCAGCCATGGCTCCCCTCAAAGAATCCTGGGAACTGTAGTTTGCTACAGGTTGTTGGGAGTTGAGAGTTTTTAGGAGACCCCCCCCCCATTCCCCTCATCGTGCTACGATTCCCTGAGCTTCCTGAAAAGTGGGGTCGGCTGTTAAACTGCTCTGGAAATTGTAGTTCTGCCTGGTAGCCCTAACCCCCAGCCTCTGCCCTTGATTGTAACATCTGCACGGGAGACGGTCTGGGTATTCATATACAGCCAAACCTTGGTTGCCGAATGTAATCCGTTCCGGAAGTCCGTTAGGCTTCCAAAACATTCGACAACTGAGGCGCAGCTTCCGATTGGCTGCAAGAGCTTCTTGCACTCAAGCGGAAGCCGTGTCGGACGTTCAGCTTCCGAAAAGCATTCGGAAACCGGAACACTTACTTCCGGGGTTTCGGCGTCCAGGAGCCGAAACATACGATCATGGAGGCGTCCGGGAACCAAGGTTTGACTGTACCTGAATGTATGTTGACTCCAGCAGAATCCAGATCACACCTTCAGGGTGCAGGTGCGCAGGCTTCTGGGTAGAAGTTGTGATCTCTGTGAAAAGGTTGGGCTGGGTGTGGGGATAGGGCTACAGATGAAACTCTGTCTCCCCCCAGCCCCCCCCCCCCCAGCTCTCTACCCAGGTTGACCATCTGCACAGGCTCAGGAAGTCGGTAATGGTTTGTGGTACAATAAGCAATTGTGTTTCTTCACTGTGGAAAAATCCATGCCTCCTTATCTGTACATTCAAGGCATACAGCGCCGCCAGTCACAAGACAGGAATATCCCAAATGTGCCCTGTCAGTCTGGCATGCTTAACTGCCCTACCTTATAGCCTTGGGGAACAGCTGACTGTCACTTTGAGTCAGGAAGATCCGACTCTTTCAAAAGAAGTTAAGCGACGTTCTTTTGTTTTCCTTCTTTCAAACAGAGACGGAAATTGTGCAAGTTATGGAAGTGACGGTGTCCTCTCCCCAAGGATTGCACAAGGTAAGGCAAACCTAGAGTTGGCCAGCCCTAGGCTGAGATAAGATCTGAACACAGTTTCCAAGTAAAATCTGCAAGGCGGGCAGGGTATTTGCAGTCTCCGGGTTGTTTGTTGTGCAAAACAGAGAGAAGACGCTGGCGGCAGTGCAGCTGACACACGTACACATTGCATAGGAAAATCACTGAACTTTGTTTGACTTGGGGCACAAGTGGCTGTGAATGGTTGCTGGTGCTTGTTTAATTTCCCCAGGATTTCAGAGAGGGGGAATTCCCTTCCTTCACTGGAGATGCCTGGGACTGAATCTGGAATATTCATGCGAAATCTACTACAGAACAATAGCCCAAATATATCAAAATAATTTTTTAAAAATCATATTATTAATTTCATTTATATTGTTCTATAATGTTAGTCGGCACTTTTCAGAACAACTTCCTCCTTCCAGCATCTCCCCCTCCATCACTTTCTATGCCTCTCTCCTAGATTTTGTTTTCCTCATCCGCAGACCTGACAAAATATCAGTGATAGAAATGGCACCCCAACAAACACAAAAGCTCCAATATTGCTTAATTAGATTTGGCTGTTGTTGTTTATTTTACTGTTGCTGCCAAATATTATTTTCTAAAAATACAAAAACATTGAATCCATATATACTATATGCGCTGAGCATATTAGTGCAACTTGGTTTGTTTGTTGGACTAACTACAGCTAGAATATGCTACACTTTTCTGAGTTTGGATACAATGTGTGCATATACACCATACATTTAAAATACATGACCTCAAGGATCCTAGAAAATGTAGTTTGCCCCTCATGGAGCTAAAACTCTTAACACTCTTAACAAACTACAATTCTCAGTATTTTGGGGTGTGTGTGCGTGTGATTTAAATCTGCTTTAAATGTATAGTGTGCGTGCTGCCAATGAGAAACAGCAGTGCAGTATATTCAAAATGGAAAGTAGACATTTTCAATCTTGCTCCCTAATGCACCATGAGGGGGGAAGGTTCACTACAACACATTCTTGTAGCAGAAAACCATAGTTTCTAGTCATATGTGCATCGGGACAGACTTTTCCTGTGAAAATCTGACAATTTAAGCACATTCCCTCTGAGAGTTGAAATACATCCATACCTTCAAAATGAGATTCTCACCGTTTTGTCTGTCTGCTCTCAGAACAAAATACTTGGATGCATGTGCTATTGCAGAAATGCCCCCTGTTTCCTGTGGATGATGAACAGAAAGCTCCACCTATATTTGCTCAAGCACATCATCTAATGCTCTAACCACGTGTGTTGTGAAATGCCACATACTTAATCGGTTCTCCTTCAGAAAGTTCCACTGACACATTCCTCCTCAAGCGTTGCACCTTACAAAACTGTTAAAAGGAGTGCTGCTCAAATATTTACTCATCCTATGTCGCTACGAAAAATACTTCGGCCATAGCAGCAATCGGCCTACTCAAACTCTCTGGACTAATGCCTTAGGCTTCTTTGGAAACAGAGTTTCATTCGAGGAATCTTCCATGCGCAGAACAGAGCATTTGAGAGGCAGCTGGAACAGAAAAGGCATGTCTGGTATGTGAGACAGAGGAGCTTAAATACAAACATCTTCTTTTCTTTAGGAATTGTTTAGAGCAAAATTCAGCAGTGGTATCTAGCGTGCTGGAGCTAGACTTCAGAGTTGTTCTGGAGTGCTGCTGGTAAACGGTTCCGCACAAATAGGGTGGGAGACTCAGAACTGATTAAGACTGGACTCTGAAGTCAAAGAAAGGAAACGAAACGAAACTGAGAGAGCTGGGGATATTCACCCAGCACTCCTTCTAGCAACAGCAGCCTGTGCAAAACCAAAAAAAAGGAATGTACTAACTGGTGTGAACTAGACAGGCACTGAAATAAAGGAAAGAAGCATCAATTCCATAACACAGCCAGGAGCTTATGTAAGTAAGAATAACATTCTCTAGCATGCTTCCTTTTCTTCTGTATGTTTTGAGGTTCACAAATAAGTCTCTCTCTCCCCATCCCCCTATAGAGGCCTTGAAAAAGTAAGTCAAATCTGGTGTTTCTGTATGTAAACTGTGTGTGAGAAAGAGGGGAGGGAGAGATTTTATCTACTAACAACACAATCCTTTACTGTATGCCTACTCAGGAATAAGTCTCGTTCAGTTCAGTGGGGCTTGATGCCAAGTAAGTGTGCATATGATTGCATGTTATGTGTTCGGCATAAGCTGTCTGACTAAATTGGAATCATGCTCTTTTCAAGTAGATGCCTTTGATTCAGGGAGCTGACAGTATGTTCCATTTGATTGAAACAGAAAATCTTCACCTCATACCAATATTATTTTCCAAAAATGAGTGGTGGTCGGACTTACGCATCAAATGAAACAACTGCCTCTGACTTCATTTTAGCCTCTCCCATTCTGCTCCAGTGTGTGTTCTATGGACTATCTAATCAATATCTATCTTCCGATCAATCACTTGATTGTTCAGCACAGGAATTTAATAACTGTATTCACAGTCAGGATCAATCCAGTATACTGTTACCTAGGGCCTTTCCCCCCCGGGGGAACTCATGGGAACTCAGTTCTGGCACCTCTTAGGTGGGTGCCATTGCCATTCTAAGAGAAAGAGGGAGGTGTTCATGGTGAATTCCAGCACCTCTTTTTCTAGAAAAATAGCACTGTTGTTACCTGTGGTTGGTGTTCAAAGGGATTGCAGGCTTTCCCAAGACTGCATGATTTAAGAAAGTGTATGGTGTTGAACAAAGTTTAGTAATTGACTTGGCAGGCTCTATTTTTTCATTGTTCCATTTCAATAGCACTGGCCATTTAAAATAATTCTAATAGGGTCCCCCCCCCTGAAACTTTTCATCCTCACAAGTTAGGTGATTATTCTTCTCCATTTTACAAACTGGGAATTTACAGATAAAAGGGGATTTTCTTGTAGCTGGTTGATTTGGCAGTCCATTTTCGAGATCCAAGTCCAACACATCACCTGTTGGAAAACACTGGACTTACAAAGCCAGCAGTAATCATCTTTGCACTGTGTCTAGCACATGCACTTAAGAAAGGAGACGAGTTCTTGAAATGTTGGGCCCTACAGATGATATTTTACAGGTGCATTCAGGATGATTTGTGCTCATGATGCTATTGGGGTGGTCACACACACGCCTGTATTCAAGCTGATTTTTGCCTTCAAAATTTTCAGGACAGTCTCATGGTATGAATAACAATCCATGCACGGTCAGTAGCTTCCAGCAAAGATTCCAAAACTTTCAACACCAGAAATATTTCATGGCAACGTGCCAAGCTGAAGTTGCTTATTCATGAGGCAGCCATTCCCACATACAGTGGTACCTCGGGTTACATACGCTTCAGGTTACATACTCCGCTAACCCAGAAATAATGCTTCAGGTTAATAACTTTGCTTCAGGATAAGAACAGAAATCATGCTATGGTGGCACAGCGGCAGCGGGAGGCCCCATTAGCTAAAGTGGTGCTTCTGGTTAAGAACAGTTTCAGGTTAAGAATGGACCTCCGGAACGAATTAAGTACGTAACCAGAGGTACCACTGTACTTCCTGTTGATGCTTTGTGTGTGTGTGTGTGTGTGTGTGTGTGGAACTGAACACAGGTTAAGCGCGGCAATCAGAGCCTGAGCATGAAAAATGCAAGAGCAATAGTGCGGTGCTGGCATGGAGCCATAATGCAAATAGCCCACTCTCTTTTGCTGCTTGGCTTGCGTCAGGAGCGTAAAGAAGAAGCTTTGTGGCTGGCTGAGCCTATTTGGGTTTTGTTTTGCAGTAAGGGGAGGTGTGTGTGAGTGAGTGTGTATCGGGGGGGGGGGTACAGAAGCAACTGAGGAGTGGGGAACAGGTAGATCTTTCCCGCCACCTCTCCCTCCTCCGTACCCTCCAGCATCTTTGCCCAGCTGCCGGTTGCAGTGAGGGAGGCATCAAAAACTGGATTTCTTGCTGCAGGCAAAGGAGAGAGAAGAGCAGCAGCACATCTGCCACCGATGGTGGACTGTGTGCAAATGAGCAGGTGGCATGTTGAAAATAAAAGGAAGGAAGGTGGATCATCAGGATGGCAATAACAATTTGAAAGGAACCAAAGGAAGCTGGTGCACACTCCATGAAGTGGAAGTACTGAAGAACATTTATGTAATGGGGGGTGGAGGAGAAGATGCCTAGTACCAAACCATCACAAACCCAGACTTTGGAACTCCTTCCCTAGAGAAGCTAGACTGGCTCCCTCCTTGCTGAAGACGCCTTTGTGCTAATGGGCTTTTGGGAACTGAGTGCTTTTAGTGAATGGGCTGGTGCCATGCTGTTTTTACTGTAATTATTTGTATTGGAGATACAGATATAGATAGCAATGTTTAATTATTTTAATGATGTTTTTTTCCTATGTTTTCGGCAGTTCTTATTTTTATCTCTAAGGTGGCTCGAGTCCTGTCACAGAAAAAGCCAGGGTATAAATAAATAAGTAAATAAGTAAATAACAATAACAACAACAACAATAATAATAATAACTTGTTGATGCATACACTTGCAAAGTGAAACCCATCTGGAGGAACCTTCTGTGAATTACCCAGTTCTGTACCATCTTTCTGTGTTGTAGGTGCATCTTGTAATTCATCTCTTTGGGAAGGAGCTTCTGCCCCTCTTTGTGAGATGATGGACAACAGCCCTGTGAATGAAAAGGAAACTGCTGCAGATGCTGGTGAGTTGACATTTACATGAGTCCAAGCTATTAGAGGCTTCCTTTTTTAAAAAAATGGGAGTCTTGTCCAAATGGAGAGAACAAAAAGGAACACAAACTTTGGCCAAAGAAAAGAAAAGTGCAAGTGGACAATAAGAGATACTAAAAAAAGAATTTGAGGACTATATTGCTAAAAAATATCAAGGCCGACAAAAAAAGTAATTATTTAAATATATTAGCAAGAGACCATCAAGGGAGATGGTTAGACCCGTGGATGACAAGGGAATCAAAGGAATGCCAAAGGAGAATAAGGAGATTGCGGAGAAGCTGAATTAAGTATTTGCACCTGTCTTCGCAATGGAAGATATAGGGCAAATCCCAGTGCCTGAATTAACTTTTGCAGGAGAGGAGTCTGAGGAACTGAGGCTGATAGTGGTGATGAGAGAGGAAGTTCTAGGCCTAATAAACAAAATGAGAACTGACAAATCACCAGGCCTGCCCTCACAATCAATATATTTAGGAGCAAAACAACCAAAAGCTAGTTTTAAAAATATTGTTTACAATTGCTGACAGAAGACAAAGGGGATGATGGCATCCTCTCGGGGCACTGTCTGCTCCAGTAGTGTTCTGTGGTCCATCTTGAATCATTATCTCCTTAACACCACCCTACTCCTGAAGTTGCTTTATTGGAAGCCAGCACAGAAAAAGCACTGCCACCAACTGTGCCTTGGAAAGCAATGGCACATGCTGGGCTGGGCAGCGGGCACTGATATTACTGGACAGGCAAATTCTCATGAAAAAAACACAGTCTTTCCAAGCTACTTCAAACTTTTAAGGTAATAACCAGCACCTCAAGTTGCACATAGGAAACAAATTAATTGGAAAGGACAGACTTTACAAATATATCTTTTTTTATTCTATTGCAGAGAACAGGTCCAGTTCTGATATACCTGCTCATATGTCCTGTGAAGAATATGAGGGACTCCCTCCATATCTAAAAGAGGGAAAGTAAGACATTTCTTTAATCGTTGTTTCTGGGTGTTGTTTTTGCTTGCACCAAGAAGATAAAGTTACTAGTGATTGTTAAAACTATTGGGTGGAATCTTGGCCGGAAAAGACGTGGGGAGCTTCAGCCAACCAGTGTAGACCAGAGGTAGCCAATGTTGTGCTTCTAGATTTTGTCGGACTACAACTCTGACCATTAGCCCATACTAATTGGTGCTGATGGGAATTGTAGTTTAACAACACCTGAAAGGCACCTCTGGTGTAAAGGTAAAGGAGCCCTGGACAGTTAAGTCCAGTCAAAGGCAACTATGGGGTTGTGGTGCTCATCTCGCTTTCAGGCCGAGGGAGCCAGTGTTTGTCCACAGACAGCTTTCTGGGTCATGTGGCCACCACGACTAAACTGCTTCTGGCACAACAGGACACCATGACGGAAGCCAGAGTGCACGGAGATGCCGTTTACCTTCCCGCCGCAGCGATACCTATTTATCTACTTGCACTGGCATGCTTTTGAACTGCTAGGTTGGCAAGAGCTGGGACATAGCAATGGAAGCTCACCCCGTCAGGGGGATTTGAACTGCTGTCCTTCTGATCGGCAAGCCCAAGAAGGACAATACATAGCTAGATAGACCAATGGCCTCACAGCAATCACTATTGAAAAGGGTTGACTGTGTGTTACCACCTTGATGTTGCTATTATTTTTACCTGCCCTTCACCCTAAGGTCCGAGGGTGGGTTGACAAAATTAAAACACAATATTATAAACACAGCGTACAATCGCGGAAATAAGGTGGGCCCCAAAATACACATCCTAAGTGTCCAAAGCAGCCCTTGAAGTTGTCCCAATTTTGTTAGCACACAGGCTTTTTTAAGGCTATAAATTCCAAGGGTATCTAGCAAGTACTACAAACTGAAACATGTCTTGATTTCCTTTCCCAGTGTCCTCTTTGCTTCTGAGCAAGATGTTAAAGAAGCCTTCCTACAGTACGCAGCCAGTAAGCGTTGCTATAGCACTGCCCCTGCAAAGCAAATGAAAGTCCAGAATCTCACTCCTCTCAACATATACAGAGTATGTACCGTAGAAGTATAAAGCAAAGTGACCGTTCCTGAAAATCAGGCTTTGTGAGCTTTGAGCCAGAGGTTTAGCTCAGCTACTCTCGGGCTTTTCCCTAGGAGCCACTCAGGTCAAGATAACTGAACGTTCAGGTTCCCCAACATCACACCACTTTGCATTTCCCCGTGTTTTCAGTATGCCCCATGACTGTCAGGTATAGGAAATATTCTTGGAAAAAAGCAGGTATCTTTTCAGTTGGGAACCAACAGTTAATTCTTAAAGAGGGATTTGCTGGCATGAGAAGTCTATGCAATGGCTGTGTTCTAGCTAACTGTTGGAGAAGTTTGTCTCTGAATGCCAGTTCCTGGGAACAAGTGGGGAGAAGAGAGCTGTTGCACTCAGCTCCTGTTTTTGGGCTTCCCATAAGCATCTGGCTGACTACGATGAGAAGAAGATGCTGGACTAGGTGGGGCATTAGCCTAATCTGGCAGGTCTCTTCTTGTGTTCTTCTGCATTCTTAAAAACCTTTACTCTTCATTGTGAAAATGCCAGAGTATGCATATAAGAGTCAGTGGTGGTGCAAGAGTTATTTCCAAAAGATGTGGTTATTACTTTAAAAACAAAAACAAAAAACAGAGCCACTCTTTTGACTTAGTTGTTATGTTGAAATTAAACCTAATTCTGAGAACGAAGATGGGCCATTCCATTGTCATGGGTGGGACACTTGGACCATGTTTTTTGGTATTCACACATGTGTAACAATGTAAATATACATAAAAAATTAACAACCAAAATTTAAACTATGTTCTTAATAAGATACTGAACATTTTACTATTTTTTATTATTTTTATAGATATTTTTGACAATTTTTATTAAATGTTAAAGTATTGTCACGGGTGGGACAAAAAAAGGACATGGAGCTTGAGATAAGTTTGATTTATGGAAAAACTCTGTGAGTTGGGAGGTGAATCAATGATAAACTCAGCATATCTGTTTAAATCAATGTTTATTGGTTACAACTATGCAATCAGAAATTAAGTTTAAGAAATTTAACGATACAAAATTAAGGAAAAAATGCTGTCACGGGTGGGACAATCATCAGAAAACTTTTAACTTGAACACTTCTGTGAAGACCACGTGGGTGGACTTTTCAAAAGAAGGTCCACAAACTAAACTTCTTTTGTCTTTAGCTTTAAAAAAATGGTTAGACTGCACGTTTGGAATCTTCCTCACTAAAGTCCAGCACTCATCTCGCATTCTTATCAGGCTCATTTTTCATGGAATGGCCCAGATGTAAGTAGTATCTAAATCTAGAAAGGTGTCAGAGTGGCAACTCAGGAGAGCCAAGGCACGTTTCTTTAAATCCCTTCTCCTTAATTCTGCGGGTACAAGCTACAGTTGCACAGTATGTTAATGGTTTGCTTTCTGGTGTAGGGACCCAAGTTTGGCATGTCAATTTGAGGTGGGACTTGGCATGGATGAATTCTGTCAGTTTTTATTTCTGTCCGTCTCTCATTCTTCCAAACTTAAATTCAGTTTGCCACATTCCCATATTAGTTTGGAATTTATTTATTTATTTTAAAAAAGAATTTCCTCGTGGAAATTCACCAGCATTTTGCCTAATTATACCTATTTCTGTAAGCCATTTTGCCTAAAACAATGCTTTTTTTAAAAAATGTATGTTATTTCACCTATATATACATTTTTAAATGCACACTTTCTTGTTGCGTATGCATTTTTTTTGTACACATTTTTTGTGTTGGAGAACTGCATTGCAAAATTTGGAGAATTTCAAAGAATAGTTCCATTTTTGTTTCTGGGAGTGCAGGTTAGGTAGGTTGTGTTAAAATGAGAACCGAAAAAGATCACATTTCTTTCCATCTCTAGGGAGGGACTGGAGAGGGACAACAGCTTAGCAGCAAAAGGTCCCAAGATTAATCCCTGGCATCTCCAGTAAAACAAGATCAAGTAGCAGGTAGCCTAGAATTCAATATTTGCAAATCCCTATAGAAAATGAACTGATCGCACCTTTCGTGTGGAATGGAATTTCTCTTATCTATTCTTCAAATGTTGTAGCACAGTTCTTGTCAGCTTAATATGCATGTATACAGAATTAACTCTCACTAACTTCTGCAAGACTTACTTGCAAGTCACCATATATAAGATTGCCGCCTAAATGCATCAAAATATATTATTTAAATGCATAGTTTTTTTTGAGGAGATAAATATTTTGAAATGCAGTATGCATTTAAATATATCTATGTACACTAAGGAAAAATGCATATTTGGGGGGAAATTCTTTTTAATAATAAATAAATAAATAAATAAATAAATAAATGGAATAGAATAGAATAGAATAGAATAGAATAGAATAGAATAGTGGAATAGAAGAGGATTATGGGTAAAAGGTGATAGGTACCAGAAATAGATAGCTTCATCCATTCCTAGCTGCAAGTAGGCAGCTTGGGCTAAGACTAGGTGGACAATATGCCTCTTTCAATCTGTGGATGCTTTGAGGCGTTATTTCACAAAGTCTGGGGCTTAGGCTCAGTGCTGAAAATAGATTCTGCCTGTGAGCATTTGTGCAATTTAAGTATAGGGCAAGCACCATCTATAGACCTTTCCCCCCTTTTGCCAAAATATAAAATAGTCATGAGTTTGGCTGTGTGAACTGCTGTGTGTGTAGGCTTCGACCAGATAACTGAATGGGTAGTGAGAGAATTTAGCAAAAGAACCTTAATGTTCATGCATGGTTGGAAATCTCTCCATGCTGCCTTGGGTAGGTGACACCTTTCAGCTAGTGAAGAGAAACACTTGTTGCTATTTGAATCCAAAGAGAAGAGTTGAGAGTTTGAAGCTGAAGTGTGCTGGACTGGAGAAAACTCAGGAACTTGAGGGCCTCCATACTATTGTTTTCTGGGAATCCGATGCAGAATGAGTATTTTTATAGGACCCTTTCTGCTTCTATAGACACTTTTTCCCTTTTCTTTTTCAAATTACTTCTCATACAAAATGGTTGTGGTTAAAGGATGAGCTGTGGGTCGACAAGGCAAAGCTCAATAATTTACACCGCCGCTCTTAATTCCAGATGTGTGAGGGGTGGTTGTAGTTATTTAACGGCGAAGGAAAGTATTTGCACAAACTCAGAAGTTGGGCTAATCTCTTCATGTACTCTAGGGCTGAATCTTTAAATATATGAAGAACAGAGCTGCTGCTGTACCCCGTTGAGCTCTGGCTAAGATCAATCGAGAAACCAGCTCTCCATGCGACACTTCTCATTTGCAGGTTTTGTTTCTTAGAAAGAACCATTTCAAGTCCACTTCTACATACCCTTATGTTATAATTTTGATAGGGTTTTTTTCCCCTCCTGTCCTCAGTATCGTCTGGAGACTTTCACTGAAATGAGAGACACACATGTGGCCAGTGAGCTTTATGATGGTGAGTCACACATGAATAAGAACATAGTTAGGCCAAGCTTTCTCCTCTCAGAGCAATTGCCACCTCGGATCTTTCCAGCTACCAAACAGGGCCAGATCGAGTTTGGCCAGATCGAGTTTTCTTCTCTCAGAGAGATTGGCGCCTCATACTTTTCCAGCTTCCAAATTAAGCTTCCTTCTCTGATAGTTTGTTACTGTGCACCTTTCCAGCTACCAAATGAAGAGGGGCATCATGATTAGCATATTGAAGTACCGGTAACTGGAAAGACCTGTGCTCAAATTTCCCTCAGTTCATGTAGGTGAACATGGGCCCATTGTTCTTTTACCACACATCTTCCAATTTAGAAAACATGTTTCTCTTTTCTTTCTATTTCCAGCAGCAGTTGTGAGGTGGTGGGCAGTTGCTGACAGGAGTCATATTTCCTCATATACAACTAGTTAGAATGAAATTAGCTTACTTTGAGCTCAGGGTGTGAGAGATTTAGACATCCTTTCAGGAAAAGAAAGACTGCTCATATTCCTCTTTGGAGGGGAGCAACTTATTTAATGCAGCAGAAGAATAATTAACATTGTACTATCTCATGCTGTTCAGACGAGACTGGAAAGTACAGGCTCCTTAGTTCCTATGGTGATTCTTGAACTCTTTATAGGTTTCCCACAGAACCGGACTTCCGATTCAGCCATTCTCTGCTCTCTAAAGACAGAGAAGGAAACGGTACCCGACTGTGCAGTCCAAAGGCACTTCTCAAAATACTTCTCAAAATATTTATTTAATTATTTGGTTATAATTTTTAATTTAAACCCTGCTTTTCTACACATAGGCAGTGTGTTGTTACAACAACGATAGTAAGGATATGATAAAAACACTGATTGTATTTTTTTTTTTTAAAAAAAAAGCTGATAAAAATAGCTGATAAAACCAATCAAGTGTGAAAGCAGTCATCACTAAACGTCAAATGCATAATAAAAAGAGCATTTAAAAATAATAATCGTATTGGGACAAGAGAATAGGGACTTTTGGGTTACCTTTCATACAGCTCTATTATTTGGAGCTGTTGACTCAAATACCTGAAGGCAACTCAGTCCCTTCACTACATTCCTCTGCCTTAATTTCTTCAGAGGAGGAAGTTCCTCGGTGGAAGTTTGTTATATGGCAATGAGAGGGAGTGCCTTTTTGTGGTAGTACCACACTCCCCATAGGAGTACCACTGGTGTCAATATTGCAATCCTTCAGGTGCCAGATTAAAACCTATGCTTTTTAAAATTTTGCACTGGTGGTTATGAGTCTGCTCTGCTATTGCTGTTGCTATAATATGTTTATATTGTATTTGTTTTATTGTACTGTCTTGTTTTGTTTTATGCCTCTGTATACCATTCTGGTATCTGTATAGATCAGCCTTCCCCTTTTTGTTGCCCTCCAGATGTTTCGGATTCCAACTTCCATCATCCCTTACCATCAGCTGTGCTATCTAGGGTTGATAGGAACTGGAGTCCAACAAGATCTGGAGGGTACAAGGTTGGGAGACGCTAGCATACATGAAAAGTGGGTTTAAAGGTGTTGTTCAGCTATGACATCCATTGGCTCCAGCAAGCTTTGATGGTGGTCAAGGATGATTGGTGTTGTAGTTCATCAACATCTGGAGGGCACCATGTTGGTTTCTCCTGCTCTAGGGCCCCTCAAGGGAGAAAACCATAATATTTACTGGTCCTACTGTATTGCTCTGCTGAAAAACATTTAACCAGCACCGATGATTCAGGGAAAGCTGCTGTTCTGGTTGAAGAATCCCAGAATATCTACCCACTTTGAGACAAACATTAGTAATGGCATGTCATTTGTCAAACCTGTCATTTTGCCATTGAAGGTGGGGTAGGTACATCATGCTTACTAATTTTATGGTGGGTTCTGTTCTTCCAGGTGGATTTGTAGACTCCTTTGTTGTTGGAACACCACCTCCCCCATGGGATATAACAGTGGACGAACCTCCTTTGTTTACGGACTGTGAAATGCATATTCCAGTGCCCCATTCGTACTCAGTAGAGGTAAGAAAACAACAAGCCATTGGCTGCTCTACACAGGAGGTCAGGAGGGGTTCACAGTGCAACCCTTTGTATGTCTCCTCAGAAGTAAGACCCACCGTGTTCAATAGGGCTTATTTCTGTGAGTCTCCCTAAAAGGCAGGCAGCAGATAGAACCAGATGAAGAAGAATGCATAGTATTATGGCCTTGTTGACATTTTGCACCAGGGGAGACCTGAGCCGTTTCTGCACCGGAGGTGAAATGTCCTGCGATGTGAGGGTGCAAATTCTGAGGCCTTCTCCCTGAGTGCTTGTAGAGTCTCCCCTGCTTGGCAGGGGGCATCCTTTTCAGATCCCGACTCCCACCCAAGCAGTGGTGCTTCCCATCAGCTCCTCCCTTCAGGAGACAGGAGGGGAGGTGTTCCACAGAGCTTTCCCACTGTCTCTCTCTGCCCCTAGAGGCTGGGGGAACCAGTGATGAAGCTGGGCAGCAGAACAGGAGTGATCCCCCTTGCGGGGTGACGCCTGAGGTGGCTGCCTCATCCTGCCTCATGGGCAGGCTGGCTCGGCTTTCTGCCTTGCTGGTTCTTCAAGACTAAAGCCATGTTTGCAATCAGTGGTTGAACTGAACTCAGGTTTCCTGATCTATTCACCTTGAACTGATGGGTCAGGGCCCACTACTGGGTCAGAACTTTCTGAAATTACAGCAGCACCGTAGAAAATATATCATAAAAAGTAAAATAGAATTGAGAAGTAGGTCTGCAAATGTATGTTTGGACCTAAGTGAGTCCTGGGTCTGAAAAGCTTGTAATGGTTATTGTACAAAAGGGCACTTTGGTGAATGAAGTAGTAGTACCTATCCTTGGTTAAGCAGCATGTGAAGGAAAGAGCATCTTCTAGGGCATCATCCCATCTTGAAGCATAATGACAGGTGATGTGTTGCTGTTGCTCCTATTGAAATTCAAAGTGCTTTTTGCTTAATTTTGCACATGTAGCACCCCTTCTGAAAACCAGTTACTTTAAATACTCTGAAACAAACAGTGTCCTCCAGTCTTGCAGTTTATGATCTTGGCAGAGAGCATTGTTTTTACTGTGAGATAATATATTAGTGGAGAAAGTTTTTTTTGGTTTTTTTAATGTATGGGGATTTGGCAGGGAGTGTTTTGTTTTGTTTTTTGTTTTTGCTTTATATAGTCTGGTGTATGTATTTCATTTCAAATGGGCAAGTTGCCATGAAAAACTGATTTGTATTCACCCAGAAGAACAAAGCATGGATATTTTTTACACAGGGTGTGTGGTTTCTTTTAAAACGGGCACAACCCTCCCCAAAAGAACTATTTAGATGGTTTCTCCATGCTAAAATCCAGTATTCTAGTGGGCTGTAAGTCCAACCAGTGGCGTAGCGAGGGTGGGGTGCCCCCGGTTCCAGCCTGGGGTGGGTGACACTCTGCGCCACCCCCACCCCCTGTGAGTGTGACTCCCAAGCCGCTGCCTGGCAGCCCTTCCACGCGAGCAGCCGCCGCACAGAAGGGGTGCCGGGCAGCAGCTTGGGAGTCCAGGTGGACTGCGCATGTCTGCAGCAGACTGCGCATGTGTGGGCATGCGCAGTCTGCCCAGGCTGTTGCGGACATGCACGGTCCACCCGGACTCCCAAGCCGCCGCCCGGCACCCCTTTTCCATCCCTTCTGTATGGCGGTGGCTCGGGAGTCGCACTCGCAGGTTGTGTGTGGCCGGGCGGCGGCTTGGGAGTCCGGACGGACTGCGCATGTCTGCCCGGGCTGTGCTCTGTGACATCATGATGCATACGCTATGGAGCGAGGCCCCGCCCCCGGGGGGTGCCGCTTGGCTTGCCACCCCCGGCAGTCAAGCGGCTCGCCACGCCTCTGTGTCCAACTGAAATCAATGTATCTTAAGTTTGTGCTGAAGTGCAAATCTACCATTTAATTTCAATGGAAAGTAAGTGAGTGCTTAATAACATTATGTGAATGACACCTTATGCCTCACTTCAACAGGTTTCTCCATGCTGAGGAAACTGGAAATCTTTGAGCACTTGATTCAATATGAACCATGTCCTGCCACTCTCCTTGCTCCTAACAATTGCTTTTATTATAGCATTGCTGGTCCATGTCATTTCTTTTAACGTGGAAAGTGGAAACCAAAGGTTTATCAAGAAACAGAAGTGCCAGATTTAAGTGAGAACAGACTACTGCAATCTGCTTTGGTGGAAGGATTTGTTTCTCCCCCTTTTATTACACCTTTAAATAAAGCCACTTATAGGATGTCTTGCTAAAATGAGATCATAACATTGAACACGTTGACTGTAGTTTAGGGATTTCTGTCATAAAAAGAGAAAATATTTTGGGTTGATTCAAGCATAGACTTTCCCATAGACAGTAGAATATATACATATATGGTTATAGAGGGAGACGACTCCTCCCTGTCTGCTTTCCCCACACTTCTGCATTGCAGACGTTTCGTTTTGCTGTTTTGTTTTACTTACCGTATGTACTGATTTTTTTTATCCTGTGTTTTATTCTGTGAGCCACCCTGAGATCATATGATGAAGGGCAGCTTAAATGAATGGATAAATAAGTTCCCCAAATCATTTTCAAACAGTTCAGTTATACTTCATTCCTTGCTTTGATTTCAGAACTGTCCAAACTGCAAAGGACGTGGTGAAACTATGTGTCAGCCCTGTAAAGGAACTGGCAAGGTATTGTATGATGGAAACATAGCCGAATTCTTTTCTGAAATTTCTGGGGGTTTTCTTGCAATTAATATTTACTTTCGATTCAAAACGTAAAAGAACTGTTTTTTATTTAAATTATATGAATAATGTGTTTGCTGAAAACCACAGGACAGGAGAGTTTTCTCGTGCTCAGGTCTTGCTTTTGGGCTTCCCAAAGGCATCTGGTTTTCCACTCTGAGAACAGGATGCTGAATTAGATGGACCACTGGTCTGATACAGTAGGCTCTTCTTAGGCAACATCCCCAGCTTGGAGAGAGTAGAACCCTGAACAGGAGCGCTCACTGGAGGATGCACTGCAACATTTTGTTGCAGGCACACTTGTTGGATTCTGTTTGTAGGTAAAATCACAACCTCCTTAACATGGCAAATGTGCACTCAACTCCCCAAATGGAAAGAGCGAGTTTCAAAGACGTATACACACATGCATGCCTGATTATTTTGTTTTGTCCTTTAATGTAGAAAAAGTGTTCGGCTTGTGGTGGGACTGGGCAGAGTTCACAGGAGGATAGCAATATCTGCTCGTGGTGCGCAGGTTCAGGAAAGAATCGGTAAGTGAATACGTGGTAAGTTACGCCACTTGTAGTAAGTTGCATGGCAGGAGCTAAGTGAGTTGGCCCACCCCCACCCCCCAGTGTTTCAGCATGGGGAATTTGTCATCAATTCTGGTTTATTTATTTTATGGGCCATACAGTGTTCTCAGCACTCTCTGCCTCATCCACCTCCCCTGTGATCATCTGTATCAACGTGCTCATTTTACAGCAGCGACACTGAAACCAGAAAACCATACTGAAAATCTTAGTGTTGGACCATAGTAACAATGAAATTGTTTAAAACTATTCAACTTAGAAAAAATTTAACCATATGCAGAGTAAAGAATTATATTGCTTCTAAATGTTAAGTATGTGGACATTTCCCATTTCCCATTTTTTTTGGCGTCTGTTTCTCCACCTTCCTCTTCCACAGTTGCTTCAATTGCCGTGGCAATGGCTGGCTGAAGTGTTACCGTTGCAATGGGAGTGGTATCTTGCTATTTCATACTGAACTTACGATAACTTGGTAAGTTGAAAAGCCAAAGGAAGAAGAGTTCCATGACCGTGTGCTCTTGGTACATCCCATGAACATTTTCGGGTGATCCCTTGGCCTGGTATTAGCAGAGATCATCACCGAGTACTAGGAATCTAGACAGCGGCTTTATATGGAATCTGGCCATTACTCTATCTAGTTCAGTATCGTCTGCATTGACAGGCAGTGGCTCTCCAGGGTTTCAAACAGAGGTCTCTCCTTGAGATACCAGGGATTGATCCTGATGCCTTCTGCATGCAAGGCAGCTGCACTACCACAGACCCATAGCTTTTGCTATATTAAGCATTATGCTAGGAATGCTAGTGTACATCAATAGAGAACATCAATTGACACTTCTTTCCTTTTTTCATTATGCAAACTGCTGGACTTGAAATCAAAGAAAGTTACTAGACTATTTTGTTATTTTTTTTTCTTACTAGGCTTTTTAAAATTGCCAAGTGGGCTTGCATAGAAGGGACGGATCTCTCCATCGCTAGCCCACCAGCCCACTTGGTTTCCCCACTGGTCTTCCTCTACAGCCAGCAGGGAAGGAAAGTGGGCTGGTAGATGAGGAACAGGGAGCTCCATCCATCTTCTGCTGGACCCACAATATTTCCTTGTTGGCCATGGAGCAAGATGCTTCACTTTATCCTCAGCCAGCGTTAAAACCAAGTGGGCTGGAGAGTCAGGATGATCCGTCCCTACTTCAGCTCACTCACCTGCAGGCCCTGTCAGAATTCCAGAGAGGCCCAGGACACTTTCAGGGCCCCAAACCATAATAAAAACACTAGTTCTTATTGTGGCTTTTTTCAAATAATCAGCTGAGCTGAGAGGACATGTTTATCAATGGTCTAATCTTGTGCTGTGAGAACCTCTTCTCTCACACACATATATATTACATACACACACACACACACACACATATATATATAATGTAATAATGTATATGTATATGTGTGTGTGTGTGTGTATGTGTGTATGTAAAAGCGGAAATAATAATTTTATAATTGATTTTATTAAGCTCCTAAACATGACAAAATCTACATCAGTTAACAATTTTGTGTTTTTTTCCAAATCACAATTCATATTTGCTTATATTTGCTGCTCTGAGCTGAGTGTGCCACATTATGGTCTGAGGCGCTTAAAAACAAGTTGTGCATCAAATGCCCAAAAATAGGGTTGCCAAAATTGTTGAGTTCCCCCCCCCCCCGGATGTCTGGTTCTGGACATATGGCAGCCCTACCAAAAAATTAACTAATTTCTAAATCTGATGCTCTTTTTGTGTTTAAGGCCCAGGGAAAATGGCCCTCATGCTACCATCTTCTGATTGGCCCTGCTCACTTGCATCTAATTTCTTGTCTCGAGACCAGACAAATAGTTAAATACGAGGCTATTCTAGTGGTCCATGATTTTTTCCCCATAGCAATGCTAGTAGGGTGAACAAAAAGACCTCCAACTGACTGAGCAACCAAGTCACACACAGACCAGTCTCTCCCCTCTGCCACTCTCATCTCACCTCATAAATCACTGGAGCCAAAATTCCTTGCTAAGCAAAACACATTTTCCGAGTCATCCAAAAACAATGTGGGAAATTGTGGTATCAGGATACAAGCGAAGCCTTCATTCAGATTGCAGTTATACACAATTAACTAAGTTTCACTGAAATCCATCAGGCTTACTTTGGGAAGACATGCAGGTTTGCAGTGTAAATTTATCTTTTCAGTGCTGTCTGGGAGCTGGGTTGTTGTGAGGTCAGCACCCTTACACTTTGCCCAGCCTACTTTGTCCTTGAATGTGTGCCTGAAAAAGAAAGTAAATGTGTCTTCTTCGTTTCTGTTTTCTCAACAGGAAGAACAATGTTTTAGAACATGTAGCAGACAAGAATTCTGGCCTCCCAATTCACCATTTGCAAGAAGTGACTGGGAAGGAAATTGTTAGTGATGAAGGTTCCTTGGTAAACCACATTCAACCAAATAGCCTGGGGACATGTGTGCTGTTTTTCTTTTGTGGGGTGATATACTCGGGATGGGGGACAAATTCAATTCAGTTCACATTGAAACTTATCAAATTCACACGTTCTGAAACAATCTGTGAACCAAAACACAGCCTTCCTTCAAAACCTTCTCTTCTCTAAATGTTGCAGTGCCTTTCTATAGTCACATAATGGATGTGCTATAGTGCATATACTTAACATAGGGATGCGGGTGGTGTTGTGGTCTAAACTACTGAGCTTCTTGGGCTTGCTGACTGGAAGGTCAGCAGTTCGAATCCCTGCGATGTTCGAAAGCATATCAGTGCGAGTAGCTGCGGCGGGAAGGTAAACGGCGTTTCCGTGCACTCTGGTTTCCGTTGTGCCAGAAGCGGTTTAGCCATGCTGGCCACATGATCCAGAAAACTGTCTGTGGACGAACGCCAGCTCCCTCAGCCTGAAAGCGAGATGAGCGCCGCAACTCCATACATACTCGCCTTTGACTGGACTTTTACCATACTAAACATAATGCATATACTAAACAATATTTGGAAGTTAGGTCATTCAAGTTATGGAAACACTTTAAATAGGAGCTTAAATACAAGCTCCAGGTAAGCAGTTAAATGTCTGTTTATCAAAACTATAAGGTGAGAAGGATTTTTCTTTAATAGGAAATATTGATGGGAATTTCCTATGTTGATATATATATATATATATATTGTTATCCTATGCAAAGGAAGAGTATTTGGGTTGGTTTTGGTGTTTATATGCCCTATACTCAGGGGTTTTTTTCCAGCCGGAACTTGCCGGAACTTGGTTCCAGCGCCTCTCGGGTGGATTCTGGCAGCTCTCATGTGGGTGCCGTTGCCATTCTAAAAGTACAAAGGAGGTGTTCATGGCCATCTCAGTTCTACTATATGCAGATGACGTGGTACTCCTATCCCAAACAAAAGTGGGCCTAAAAAGATTGATGAGGGCAATCACAGGATACTGCCAGAAAGAACAACTGACTGTGAATTTGAGAGCTATATTGAAAGGGAATTTTCAGTGTGCGTTTTCCTTGGCTCACAATGGCAGGAGAAGCAGCATCTGTTAAATTCCCCACTTATACAGAAGTATTTGGTGCAGAAAAATCAGTGGCGGATTTGGGTATGATGGTGCCCTGTACACCACCAAAATTTGTCCCCCTCCATCCTCGCACTGCCTTCCCAAAGGCAGGGAAGCAAGTCACTGGGCTTTGAGATGGAAGCACAAGGGGTTGTCAGGGTCCTAGAGCCCTCCTACCTCCTTCCCAAAGCTGGGAAAGCACTAACTAGGCTTTGGGAAGGAGACAGGAAGATTCTAGGACCCTATCAGAGTCCAACGCCACCTTCCCAAAGCCAAGCCACTCGGGCTTTCAGATGGTGCCCCCTCAGCTCAGCACCCAGTGTGTGTGCACTGCTAGCACAGCCCTAAATCCGGCCTGCTTCTATACTGTATTCCATGCGGACAAGCAAGGAGCATTAAAGAGCCCAAGGACATACTTGGGCCAATAATAAAAATTCAAGGGAGGTGCAAAGCAGGGTCTGTGAGGGGTGTGGCACTGGGAAGAGCCCCATGGGTCAGACAGAGAGGCCCTGAGGACTGACTTTTGACCCCTGGACCCGAGGTTCCCCGTCTCTGTCCCAAAACAACCATGCAACCATTTTTTTGGTTGCTCTCGGGAGTTTAATAATATTTTGCAAATGTGAATATAGCAGTGTATTTTATTTGTTCTCTAGGTATTTCCCATAGTTGATTTCCCAGAGCCATCAATTGAGGACTATTCCCGAGCATTAATTGCGCAACACAGTATGCAGTTTACCTCAGAAGGATTGCACAGAGTCCTGAGGCAGGTAGGTGGGAAATGGAACCAATGGATACCTGTAATAAAGGATTAGGGCTTGTTTGGCATAACTTCTTCTTATTCTTTTTCTTCTACTATGCCATTATTATTTATTAAATGTCTTACCCACCCTTCACCAGCAGGGGATACAACAATTTAAAAATCAGAATAAGAAATGGTTAAAACGAATTACAGTCGTAGGTATAGAGTGGGTCTTGAAAACACATGTTGTTGTTGTTGTTCAGTCGTTCAGTCGTGTCCGACTCTTCGTGACCTCATGGACCAGAGCACGCCAGGCACGCCTATCCTTCACTGCCTCCCGCAGTTTGGCCAAACTCATGTTAGTAGCTTCGAGAACACTGTCCAACCATCTCATCCTCTGTCGTCCCCTTCTCCTTGTGCCCGCCATCTTTCCCAACAACAGGATCTTTGAAAACACATGTACCATGTGTCAAAGACCAGGGTGAAGAGGTGAATCTTCAGCATGCACCAGAAGCTATGCAGTGAAGGTGCGAGATACACCTCTGTGAGGAGGGAATTCCACAGCCTAGGAGCTGCCACACAGAATGCCCTCTCCCAGGTCACACACCCTCACTGAACTTCTGAGGGAGAGAGGCAGACTCTTAGAGAGGCAGACTCTCAACAATATTTTTGCTGGTTATACCAGGGCCCAATCCTTTTTAGGAAAGTTAAAAGGGAAGTTCTATGCTGGTGAACTGTATGGTGACTGCAAACAGGGAACTGTTTTGGTTTTTTTTTATCCTCTGCCTTTGTAAAACAAAAAAGGGGAAAGGAAAGGAAGGGACCTGTGAGAACCAATAGGCAGATGTTCCGAAACAAAAGGAAATAGTTTCTCACATAATGCTTTTCTGAAATCCCTTCCTCGTGATGCATGTGTCAATAAGGTCAAAATTTTATAACCTTGAACAATAGGCTTGTCAGTGAATGTAATTTCATGTGAAGTCATATGAGTCTTAACTCATCACCACAAGCTAGGGGATGAACAATGGAGCCATTCAATAACTATTCCACAGCGTACTGGAACTATGGGTATTTCAGTGTTACACAAGTGATGACCCTTCAAACTGAATTGAACCCATGAGCCTGAATATCAGATAGTTCGCCATGGGTTTTGCTGTCTGTGTGGAATGCTCAACTCTTGGCTATTTTGAGATGCAGGATGCTAAAGTGAACCAGATGAATAATCTCTTACTTGGCACGGGAGATATCAAGTATTTTCTTCCTTTAGCAAACAAAGGGGAACTGTTTGTGGGTCAACACATTGGTGTCTTGTGGGAGCTCTTCTTTATTTTTTTTTATTATTATAAGATTTTTTATTATTTTCCAATAGAACAAAGAGAAAACACTACATAAGCATAAACACCATAAACACACAATACACGATAAACAATAAACAAAATAAAAACAATAACAGTAACAACAAACAAAGAAAAACCTATACATACCTTAACCAACACCTATCTTTGTACTTTTCTTATTTCTAACTTCTCTGTTAGGGGACTTCCCCTGTTCCCTCCACTGCCTTCAAAATCATATATGCATTTTAGGTAACTTTATATCTTTTTCCATTAACATTTACCATATCTCTTAATACTCTTTAGATTCACTTAGTCCAATATAAATCATAACTTAAACTCAATATCTTAAAATACTCTTTAACAATTAAATCATTCACAACTAAAATATCTTCTGAACAATTTTATCTGACATTAACCTGCTAAAGCCGATTCTTCTGATTAGTTCTGCTCAAATATTCAATTTTACACATTTAAGTAAATAATCCTTAAATTTCTTCCAATCCTGCGACACCTTCTCCTCCCTCTGGTCACGGATTCTAGCGGTCAGTTCAGCGAGTTCCATATAGTCCATTAACTTCATCTGCCATTCTTCCACTGTTGGAGTCTCTTCACCCTTCCAGGTTCTTGCCAATAAAATTCTAGCCGCTGTCGTGGCATACATAAAAAATACTCTATCCTGACTGGGTATCTCTTCATTGGTCATGCTCAAAAGAAATGCCTCTGGTTTCTTACTAAAGGTAATTTTCATTACCTTTTTAGGGAGCTCTTCTTTAAAGACAGAAAGGCAGGGAGTAAAAGTTCTTCTAAACTGCTCAGGGCTGGCAAAGACATTTTGCTGCCTGAAGCAAAGGACAAGATGGAACATCCTCCCTATTCAATGTGTAGAACCAATTGTACTGGCAGCTGAATCTTACTACAAAACCAGAAATGGGATGGCATCCTCCACAGCATTTGAAGTAGCAAGCTAATTTAGGAGGCCGAGAACAGGCCATGTGGCATACAAAGCTGTGGCTTTTAACACAGGGGGATGCCTGGTGTTCAGGGGTGCTTAGAAGGAGCAGCCAGGGGGCTGCTACCACCGTTGCTCAGCATCTGCCACCTCTTTGGAACAGGTGTTTCAGTAAATTATATATCTCTTTTTTTCAGAAACAAACAGTTGAGTTGGTGCCACTCACAAAGGTTGACTATGAATGGAAAGAGAGAGTCTATTCCTTCTACATCTTTGGCAATGAGAATAAAGTATATACCAAAGACTATCCAGCAAAGTGCTGCTGCTCCATCCTGTGACACGAGGACAGTTTTGGCGGCATTCAGTAACACAGCTGCTCCCTGTTATTTGTTCTTCGCGGCAACTTGCAGATTTTTTTATTTTCTGTTTGCTGAAGGACATTTTCTGTATGATATTTAGGGATTCAGCCATAGTTCAGCACGTTCGAAGTTGTTTGTTGGTGCTATTCCTGTACACCGGACATTTGTCTCTAATACATGGCTGCATTGGCTGTGCTTTTCAATTAGGGAGATGAAGGAAACTATTTGCTCTAATGCACCTTGAGACATTATACCAAAGAGGATTCAATGCATTTGCTTTCTTGTAGTTGTGCATTAGGATGCCTCAAGCTAAGCATCCTGTAAACTTCTTGTGGAAGTATAAGCAGTTCAGAATGAAATATATTCCAACACTGGGCATCATATTGTATGAATCTATGCAGTGATTTGCGTTCCTCCTCTTAACTAAGAAGGTAAGGTAATGGACAGATTTTTCACGTGTCTCCTATACTAGAACAAATCCCCTCTCCCTGCCATTTCAGCATCTGATTGTACAAGTGCCACATTTAGCAAGGTCTACAGCAAGGTCAGAGCAGCTGTGGCCCACCAGGCATTTGTTGTTGTTGTTGTTCAGCTTGCTTGGGAGTGATCCAGAAGCTCCTCAAGGACCACAGATTCTCCGTTCCTGATCTGAAGGATCATAGCTGTAGCCGCCATATAGCATGCTCTGATGTTATTGTAAACATAGAATTCAACGAGAAAATGTTTTGGAAACTGAGTCTTAGCTGTGATCAAATGCCCCAATACCTGGTGCTCAACAACATCTGTGTTTAAGTACCAGTATTAAGGCAACTAACATCTATTATGTAATTCTACCTGAAGAAATATCAGGATCACCCCAGAGAAGAATTAGTGTAAGTCTGCAAGATGAGTTAATTATATCATTGTGATACTTTTTTTTTAAATTTAAGAACACGTCTTAAGTGGTGGAATACATTTACAGTAAGCAGCCCTTTGGATTTCGTTGCTGTTTTTAAATTAACTTACATCATTGCATAGAAAATGATTAAGTACAAAACTGATCAGATTTGCTGGAATTTTGCTACAGGGGAATAATGAGCAAGTCTCCTAATGGTGGGTTTTCCCTCTGTCCTGCACAAAATCATGTGGTATAGCAGTCAGAATGCTGGACTTAGTCCAAGGAAACCCACGTTGAAATTTCCACTGAACCATGATGCTCATTGGTTCACAATGGGTTAATTACTAAGGGGAGGGGGAAACTATTATAGCTATGTCTGCCAATTTTCTATATAGGTCCTGCTCTTATACATTTAAGGACCATATGACATACAGACATTAGTCAAGTGAAGCTACTCCCAGCATGATGTGAAAGTAAGTGATGCAGGAAAGCCCTTGTCCACCTGGGACCAGAACATCCCAGAGTATCCATCTCCTCCTTATCCTCCTGCTGCTCTGTGAACCAGCCAGAAAAGTCATTCCCACATCCATGTCCTCTTGCCACCTGGGCGGGGGAGTTGAATAGGGAAAGCACCTTCTGTTCTGTGGCCTCCAGACCGTGGAAGAGCCTCCCTACGGAGACACACCTAGAGCCATCCAGATTGTCTGTGAGTTAAATAACATGGCATCTGATCTCATAGAAAGCCCATTCAGGCCAGCCATTGATGCTTTTAGCTCCATATTGTCTCTTCCTTGATGGCCAGGATGTCAGACAGGAGTCTTTCGTAGCCCTACCTGGAGATGTCAGGAACTGAACCCGGGACTTTTTGCATGCAAAGCGTGCACTCGACCACCTATCTCAGTGTTTTTCAACCTTTTTTGGGCAAAGGCACACTTGTTTCATGAAAAAAATCACGAGGCACACCACCATTAGAAAATGTTAAAAAATTTAACTCTGTGCCTATATTGACTATATATAAAGTAATTCTCTTGAATAGGAATCAAATAAACACAAAGAAAGTATTTTATAATTACTTTTCAATTTTTCCCACGGCACACCAGGCAACATCTCGCGGCACACTAGTGTGCCGCGGAACAGTGGTTGAAAAACACTGACCTATCTTACCATGTTTTTAACTGCTGCTATTTTAATAATTTCACTGCTTTGTCTAATTTGCAATTTTCATTTTAACTTTTGAGTTGCCTTTGAATAGTTTCTGTCAGAGGCAGTGTGTGTGTGTGTGTGTGTTTGTGTTTGTAATAAATAACATAAATAAAAGTTCTGCCTGCTTAATTTCTTTGGGGATGCTGTTAATGGCATAGAAGCCAGACCAAAATAAAAATTTGTTGTTGTTGTTGTTGTTGTTCAGTCGTTCAGTCATGTCCGACTCTTCGTGACCCCATGGAACAGAGCACACCAGGCACGCCTGTCTTTCACTGCCTCCCGCAGTTTGGTCAGACTCATGTTGGTAGCCTCGAGAACATCGTCCAACCATCTTGTCTTCTGTCGTCCCCTTCTCCTTGTGCCCTCAATCTTTCCCAGAATCAGGGTCTTTTCCAGGGAGTCTTCTCTTCTCATGAGGTGGCCAAAGTATTGGAGCCTCAGCTTCAGGATCAGTCCTTCCAGTGGGCACTCAGGCCTGATTTCCTTCAGAATGGATAGGTTTGATCTTCTTGAAGTCCATGGGACTCTCAAGAGTCTCCTCCAGCACCATAATTCAAAAGCATCAATTCTTCGGCGATCAGCCTTCTTTATGATGCAGCTCTCACTTCCGTACATCACTACTGGGAAAACCATGGCTTTAACTATACAGACCTTTGTCAGCAAGGTGATGTCTCTGCTTTTTAAGATGCTGTCTAGGTTTGTCATTGCTTTTCTCCCAAGAAGCAGGCGTCTTTTAATTTTGCAACTGCTGTCACCATCTGCAGTGATCATGGAACCCAAGAAAGTAAAGTCTCTCACTGCCTCCATTTCTTCCCCTTCTATTTGCCAGGAGGTGATGGGACCAGTGACCATGATCTTAGTTTTTATTTAATTGTAGCTCACTGGGATTTGATAATAAATTCCAGCGCCGATGAAATACTTTGGAGTCCTGTCCTTGCCTTAGGACCACTTAATCCTGTCTTAAACAAATAAAGGTCACTAGTCAGTTCTGCAGCATCGTTGTGTCTTGTCACAGTGGTACCACACTGTGTATAAGCGTACCAGACTTCAGGGACAGGAATGAAGCTGGGTCACAAATAACCTGTGTAAACTACATATGACTCCACAGCTGCTTTTCCAGCAGAGGTCGACAGGGAGAAATGAGTGCAGAAGTGGCATCTTGCACTAGGAGGGACAGAATGATATTGTAGCTGTGGTAATGCAAATAATTGGCTGTACTATGACTCTACGATGAGTAAATAAGCTCAGGCTGGTATACTGGTATACACACATGTGCATGCACACACACCCATAGTCATAAGAGGTAAACATGCTGAAGTTGAAACTTGAAAACCAAGATCCTATGCCAGATGCCAAGTTCCATGAGGAATTTTGCTGGAGCAAAATTACAGAAAACGAACAGCTCCTTGGGGCATTGTACTGACGTCACTGAGCAGACCAAGCCTTTCATATGAGAATTTAGAACAATAAGAAGTCTCTTAACAAGATTTTGGATCGCTAGAACTGCTCCTGCATAAGATAAGTAGTTAAAGTAGTAGACAGGTATAATGGATGACTGCCATAGTTAAAAGGTCAGTAGATCACAAACAATGATATTCTTTCAAGACATTGTAGTTGGAATTGGCTTATGTAACAGCTAGGACACAGTTCTGAATGGAAGCAATGGACATAAACAACTTCATCTACCAACTGGAATGATATTGATATTATTATTATTATTATTATTATTATTATTATTATTATTATTATTATTATTATTATTATTATATTCCTTGTTAAATTTGCTTACTGCCAAAGATCACAGGGTGATTCACAACATAGAAATACAAAATGAGAAAACAAAATACATAATAAAAACAGTTGGGGCATTATTTTACCTGACCCTCACGACTCGAAAACTTTAGACATGTAGTCCGTATATCAAAACAACATGTACAAACAACAATCATGTATACCAGACCATTTACTGGTACCAAGCCTGGTATTTGCCACTGTTATCTCAGTTCACTCCAGAAGGAAATATTGCAACACTGTCTTGATAAAGCTCTCAGTCTAATGTTTCCAAGACGCAGGGTTCTTTCCCTAGCTATTTTTATTTTTTGCTATATTATTTTATTGTGCAACTGTAGTGTTTCCCTTTGCAAGTATTAAATATTGTAATATGTTCTTCCCCCTTGGGATCTGATAAATTGATAACAATGTTATCAGAGTATTACAGGCTGTTTTGTTCTGTGTATTAGTAGTACGCATTTAAGGATGTGAGCATAACTGGGTAGTCAGGATTTGAGACGATAGGCATTACTACTAGAAAACTGTATGAAGAAGCTAACAATTTGGAATAATAATCTAGGGAGAACCTGCAGGATGAGACCAAGGGCCAATCTAATCTGGCCCCCTGTTCTCACAGTGGCCAACCAGATGTTTGGGGAAAGCCTGCAAGCAGGAAACGAGCACCATAGACTCCCCTCCTGCAGTTTGCAACAACTGGTACAGTGGAACCTCAGTTGTCAAACATAATCCGTTCCGGGAGACCATTCGACTTCCGAAACGTTCGACAACCAAGGTGCAATGGGTGACTGGCAATATCAATGGAGAAAATTGAGAAACACGCCTCGGAAGCCATTCGACTTCTGAGGTGTGTTCAAAAATGGAAGCAATTAATTGTGGGTTTTTGGCTTTCAAAAACTGAAATGTTCGGATTCCGAGACGCTTGAAAACTGAGGTTCCATTGTATTCAGAAGCATACTGCCTTCAACAGTGGAAGCAGAACCTAGCCATCATGGTTAGTAGCCCTTCGAGGCCTTATCCTCCATGAATTTTTCTAAACCTCTTTTAAGGTCACCCAACATGGTGGCCATCATTACCTTTTGCAGAAGCAAATTCCGTAGATGAACTACGTGCTGTGTGCAAAACTGCTTTCCTTTTGTCAGGTTCCTTGATGCCGCGCAGACTCACTCTGTCCAACAGACAGGCTCAAATTGCCTGCACCTGAGCCCTTACAACATTTCTGCACAACCTTCTCAAAGCAGCACACACAGGTGGTGACTTTTCGTTGCAATGGCAAACAAGTGTAGGATATGTAACCTGAGTGCCAAATCATTTTAATGCATAGCTCCAAAGTTTGCTAATTTTATACAATTTTCTCCAACAGATGTTAACCACAGTTCTGTAGGGGGGAATTTCTGGGGGGAGGATTTTCATGACTCGTAACTGATAAACACCAAGATGAATTGTAGTGTCAAATCACTCCCCTGTGAGCACTATATTAGTCATGCATATTAATAGTGATGAATAGTTTAGGCTGTGCTGCTGCAAAGTGCTACTGCAACGAGCACCAGATGCTGTTATTTACCGAAATGCTCTGCGTGCGCTGGAGGCTGTTGTGATTTTTCTGGTGCAATTTCAGCATGAGAAACTGCATCTCTTTTTGGCCAGTTTAAATTTACTGCCATTAGCAAGCCAGTTTAGATTTCTAATTTCCCCTCCTTTTTATATATTCTTGGGTGGGTGGTGGTCGTGTTTAATTTATTGATTCTTGCACAGAATTTTTTGGTCTCTCATATCTTATCAGAATAAGCCTGCCTTAATGAAGAGAAGAAGATCCCAAACTGAAACCAAATGTTGCTTGAGCACCCACAAGTATAACTGAAACACACCAGACAGGCAACACTTTTTCTTGGACTGATTCACGCAGATTTACAGATCACTTGCTTTGTCCACATTATGCCTACATGGGAAAGGGTGGAGAAACTGAACTGTAAGCTAGGCTGTACATCAGGAATGGGGGATATTTTCTGTCCACAAGGCCAGATCCTTATCTCTTAACCCTTGGTGGGCCAAAGTTTTGTAGTTGGGCAGGTGTCCTCTCCTACAGTGTTCCCACTCTGCTCCTTGGTGCTTTCAGGTTTCATGTTGATATTCCTTGGGACCCAACTGCTGCTGGTCTCCTTTCCCTTGCCTCTTCCTTCAACTTGGCCTTCTGGATTGATTCTCCCACACATGGCGTTGGGTAGTCTTCTCCAAGAATGCTCTGTGTTTGACCTATCTACTGTGGAATCTGAGCATCATCTCACCTGCTTCAGTTTAGCACACATTTAAGAAGCAAGAAGACTTCCAGTATTGTTTGTTTATGTTCACTATGCTCTGACCACAAACTTCGTACAGTAATTAGCCTGTTAGTGCCCAAATGGGGAAGATCATGCTCCACTCTGCCCTGTTTGCTTGGTCAAAAGATTTACTTCAGCAGAGCTTCCAGGGTGCTTTCCAGAAACAAAAACAATGTTATCAAACTTTGGCTGACATCAACAACTTCTGGGCCTAGTTCTTGTCACCTCTTCTCACAAAGGCACATGGCTAGAAAAGAAAGTAAAATGATCAAGGGACTTGGGTACACTATAAAGAGCAGGAAGACACATCTGAGAGCTGTTTAAGTTAGAAAAATAAGAACAGAAAAAGATCCCTGCTGAATCAGCCCAAAGGCCCATCTAGTCCAGCTTCCTGTTCTCACAATGGCCAACTTGTTGCCTGTGGGAAATGTGCAAGTAGACCCTGAGCACAACAGCACTCAGAAGGCAACTGCCTCTGATAATGGAACTTGAACATAGCCCTCAGGATTAGTAGGCATGGATAGCCTTATCTTCCATGAGTTTGCCTAATCCTCTTTTAAAGCCAGCCAGCTTCATTGAAAGTCCTTGAGTTCTAGTGTTAAGAGAGAAGTAAGAAAAACTTTTCTCTATCCACTTTCTCCATGCCATTCATAATTCTATAAACGGCTACCATGTCACCTCTTACTTCCCTTTTCTCTAAACTAAAAAGACACAAATGCTGCAACCTTTCCTCACGGTGAGTTTGAGGAATTGACTATTTTGGTAGCCCTTTTCTGAACACCAGAAGACAGGCTCTATAAGGCGACCATGTCAGACAGTAGTCACTCGCTGGGGTAGGTGGGAGCAGTGGCAGTGGTGGCTGGTGCTCATTGGAACCGGTTCGTTAAGGGGCAGGGAGGCCAACAGTAGGTGGCGCTAGAGCCAACTAATTCTAGTTTTGCCTCCATCCTCCTCCATGCTGAGTTCTACAACAGCAACACTGACACTAAGTGGGCTGGCAGGCTGAGATGGATGAGGAGTGGGAACAGGAGAATGTGCTCCCTGCTCCTCCCTTTCCTCCTAGCACTCCCTAGGTAATCCCACTACCCCCCCAGGGCATCACCCACTTTGGCTAACCAGTGCCTCAAACAAAGTAGACAATACCCGATTTAAAAAATGAGGGCAATCACTCTATTCCAGCAAGAATAAGATAACAGCATATGGGGGGGGGGAATGACCCAAACTAGGTAGCAGTGTTGTACAGAGGAAGCAACCAACAAAACAGGAGTCGGACGTTATCAAGGAGCAAAGTTGATGAGAGATTATTGAGATTGTCTGAGGTTCTTAAGAATGGGGAAAGCATGGGCATGCTGCCCATATACATTGGCGAGGATACAGAGGGAACAACTAAGTAGAAAATGAGGCTGTGTGGTGGTATAAGGGCTGACTAGAGAAGTTTGTTCCAAAATGTCAGACCTAAATTTCTTAAGGGTAGTTCCAGATGGGTGTTTATCGTGGGAGGAGCAGTGGTAGCTGGTCCATTAAGGAGTCACCTACCTGCTGTCGTACATGTTCCTCCTCCTTAATCTCTAGGGTTGCCATCTTTCAAACAGTGAAAATCTGGACAGAAAAGTTGTTGAGCCTTTTTGGCAAGGTTGTTGAGCTTTTAATAGCAAAATCGCAAAAGAATTGCAGTTTTTGAGCTATTTTTATGGGGAAATGGCACTGCTGACATGGGCTGCCACACATCCGTATTTTCATGGGAAATGTATGGGAAATTCTGGACGTATGGCAACCCTGTTAGCCTCAGTGTTGCACTAAGTTGAACTCAGAAGGGAGGAGACAGCTAAAATCTGTTAACTCTGCCTGCTGTTGCCTCTAGCGCTACCTGCTGTTGGGCTCCCAATGGGGACCAGCCACCACTGAGAACGGGATGCTCTTTGTGCATATTTTTTAGCAGCATCTACATGACATTGTTGGTATCAAAATACCCCATTTAATAAGGATTTACCTTTTCTAACTTGAAGAACAAACCTATTTCCAACAACCTGTTTGAGATAGTTGAGCAAGTAAATTTCAATGCTGAATCCCTGGCTGGAGGCAGCCTAAATTGCATTTAATGTTAAAGCACATTTATTGTAATTATAGTGTTGCTTTATTTGCATTTTTTATGACAGCTTGAAAGTGCCTTTCTAGGTGGTTAAAAGTGCCTTTTTAAAAATAAAAATAATACTACTTTATTATATTTTTCAACTTCATACATCCGCCAATGTGTCATACATGTATCATACATGTTATACTTGTACATTTTTTGTTCCACTATACAGATTAATAAAGTATATGTACAATCCCATATGTGGTTTATCTTTCATTGGCTCTCTTTTCTTTGCTTCCTCATATGCATAATAATAGTAAAGATGCTAATAATAGTAAAAAGGATAAAAAAATCTAAAATTACATAAAATATAAACATTAACCCATATTAAACATAAACAACATACAAAAAAAAAACTTTCATCACAATTAGACTTCCTATCTTTTCCCAATGAACATTCATTTTCTATATGCGAATGCACTCAACGCTATTAAATTATCCTTTGTATCCTATCAAGAGCATTCCAAAATTAAATTTAACCATAACTTATGTTATACACCATTTGCAACTCCAGGGTCACTCAAAGGCCGCAATAGACTTTATATCGTTGTTAATGCTTTGTAGATATCTTCTATATTTCTCCCATTTTATCACAAAAGCTTGTCTGTTGTTTCCTCTTAGACTATTAGTCAACTGAGCCATCTCAACATATTCCTGGAACTTATTTTGCCAATCTTTTATATCTGGAGCGTTTTCTCCCTTGCAGTTCAGCGCTATCAGATTTTGTGCAGCTGCTGTTACATATAAGAAAATAGCTTTTAATTTCTCCGGGATTTCATTACATATAATACTTAAGACAGTGGCGTAGTGAGGGCGGGGTGTAGGGGGCGGGGTGACACTTGGGCCGGCCCTGCCCTGCCTCCTGGCAGCAGAATTGCTCCTGCTTACCAAGAGGGAGAGTGGGAAATCAAGATGCCAGGGTGGCTGGAGCTGTGCAAACACATCAACGGAGCCAACATGTTGTTCCTGCTGGTGCATTTGCACAGCACAGACCTCTCCACCGCCTTGCCCCTCCCACTCCCATTCCCGACAAGCAGAAGCAATTCTGCTGCCAGGAGGTCAGGTAAGCAACAACCTGCCCCACCATCTGCTCCTGGAAACATGCCTCTGAGCAAATGCAGATTGAATAACCTGCACATTGAAGATTAGAGGGAAGAGACCTCAGTGGAGAGCGTGTGCCAAGCAAGCCGCGGAGCGGAGCCGCGCCACCCCCTGGACTGTCCGGGGCCCGCCCCCTGCCAGCGCTGCTATGGGCGGCTCATGGGCCGCCACCGCTGCTTACACGGCGACCTTGCGAGCCGCTGAGCAATCGGCAGCTCGTGGGGCTGCTGAGCGTGAGCAGCATGGCCTTACGCCCGCTGCTCGCACTCAGCAGCCCCAGGAGCCGCCGATCGCTTAGCGGCTCGCAAGGTCGCTGCGGGAGCAGCGGCAGTGGCCCGGCAGCGGAGTGAGCATGCGCCAGATTTGCATCACGACACAACATCAGGACGCCCCGCCCCCAGGGGGTGCCTCCGTTTGCCACCCCAGGTAGCGAGACTTCCTCCGTGCCTGACTTAAGAGGAAAGCTTCTTTTTTTTTTTACAGAAGGTTAAACCCAAAAGTTTTTTAAGTTCGTCATATATTAAATTCCAAAATTCTTTAATTTTACTACAGGTCCACCACATGTGGAACATGTTTCCATTACTTTCCCCACACCTCCAACATTTATTAGCAAGATTTTTATACATTTTGGAGAGCCTTGATGGAGTTAAGTACCATCTGTACTGCATTTTAAGCATGTTTTCTTTGATGTTATAACATGCTGTGAACGTCATCATAGATTTCCAAAGTTTTTCCCACTGGCTTAACATAACAGGGTGGCCAATGTCCTGCGCCCATCTGATCATAACTTCCTTAACCTCCTCCTCCTTGACTTTCCATTCAAGGAGGATTTGGTACAATTTAGATATTTGTCTTGGTATTATTATTTAATATTTCTGTTTCAAATTTGGACAATTCCCTTGCAAATCCAATTTTCTTGTCTTGTTTAAAAGTTTCAGACAATTGATGATAATCAAGCCAGCCTGATAGATGTTCTTAAACCTCTTCATACTTCCTAAGTGTTAATTGGTTACTTTCCTCTGTCAGTAAGGAGTTATATGTTAACCAGCTCCCTTTCATATTCTTCTTCTTTATCGCCTTTGCCTCCTCCGGAGAGATCCACTTGGTGTTTGTTTGTTTTTTGTGTTTTTTTGGCTCCAACAGCCCCCTATACCTTTCCTAGACCTTGTATTGAGCTTTTCTGATGATATGATTCGTAAAGCCTTTATGGACTCTTACTTTGTTATAATGTAAGTATGCATGCCAACCGAAGCAGTTGCCTTTTTGAGTTTATTCCTCACCTGTGAAAATTCCTTTAAAGAAGCACTAGGCGAGTGTCAGGCTCCCTTTGGCAGAAATGAATTAGACATTGCTCTAAACTGTGACTTACATGCACACCATGCATTTCATGCACATTCAAAGCACTTTTTCTCTCTCTCCCAAAGGATCATGGGAAGTGTAGTTTGCTAAGGGTGCTGGGAATTGTAGCCCTTTGGGGGTAAAGTAGAGTTCCCAGGATTCTTTTTGGTGTGTGTGTGTGTTTTAAATGTACAGTGTGTATGCATCCTGCGTTTTAGGCAGAAGTGTGCAAGCACATGAAAGCTCATACCAAGAACAAACTTAGTTGGTCTCTAAGGTGCTACTGGAAGGTTTTTTTTTAATTTTTAATTTTGTTTAAGCAGAATGAAAAAGAGTACAAAGATGAACTTTTTCACCAACAATCACATCCAACAGACAGTGAAAGAATGTATTTGTAGAATTGGGGGGCAGGTATCAATGGGAGCTCTTAGCTTGTAGCCTGGACTTCATTTCAGCAGAGATTGATGAATCACTTTACTTTTCTTCAGATTGTTTTATAAAGTGGGAGTGGTTCGAGGGGCGTGCATGGGATTTTTATCTGCTCTTAACACAGAATCCTCAGTAAACAATATATGTGGAAATTGTTGGAGTGGGACCTAGGGACTTCATTCTGCACCATGAGAATGGATCAGGGACAGAATGGAGACGAAGACAGTAAGTAAAAAAAAGGCATGCTGTTCAGTATGCCTTGCAAAAGCAGGCAATTTATCTAAAAGCATACTTTGTTACAGGAAATCATTCTTCAGAATCAACGGCTGTAGACACTGTACATTTAAAGCCCCCCCCCACAAGAACCTTGGGAATTGTAGTTTGTTAAGCATGCTGGGAACTGTAGCTCGGTTAGGGGTAAACTACAGGTCCCAGGGTTCTCTGGAGAATGGGAAAATTTGTTTTTGATGTATGGTGTGTTCATAGCCTTAGACTCGGCTTTGAAGTACAATGTGTGGCTTGTAGTAGATAAATGCAGGTTCTCTAGTACAATCTGATGAAAAGTTGGCTAGTTGCAATTTCTTTCAGAAATGGGAGAGCAGGTAGAATAATATTGACATCTGGTTGAAAGCCTGGTGCATGGTTTCCCTGGATTTCTATTTGAGTTGGAGCCATTCATTGACCTTTTCACTATCCATTGAATTCTGCATTGTGGTTGCTTTGCACTTTCTGACAGCAGGAGTTCATAGAAGGTGATTTGGGCTTAATGGTCATTTCTCTAACCCACAAGGGAATGATGTGTAATTAACACAAGCATCATCTAAAGCTACCTCCTGCTCTTGTTTTGCAGAAGGTCGTCAAATAGTCCTTTACAAGCAGGCTTAATAACCAAATCCCATTGCTAGTAAATCAATGCACTGGTTATTTCAATGTTGACATTAAATGGTTGTTTAAGCAAGAGTCGGTATTTCTGTCCAAGGCGATGTCATTCAGTAGCTTCAGACATATAGTTAAGATCTAGTTGAGAACTTGGTTTAAAGGCTCCATTTTCCTCTGCTTCAGAGGCTTTGTCTGAGAAAGAAACAAAAGAAAGCAATTTCCTAGTGTACTTAAAGAAGTATAAATGCCTTATTCCGTTCAATTTAAAACTGATCTCTCTTCTAAGGGGAATCTTGTTTCATCTTGTACCTTTACAAATCTATGAATACATAAAATACCATATTTATCGGTACTCTGCCCCTGGTAAAAAGACTGCCTGTGTTTTGCCTCCTGGGATATAGTACAGGTCCCCATTTTGTTAGTGTAAATTTTTAAAGTTGCCAATCCATAGGTTTTAATCCCTCCCATGGGATTCCAGAATTTAAATCTCTGAGTGGGAACTGGCAGGTTCGTCTTGATACCAGTGTCCATGCATATTATAGACAGAAAGTGCTGATTTCCTTCCTTCCTTCCTTCCTTCCTTCCTTCCTTCCTTCCTTCCTTCCTTCTCCCTCTGAAACTATTCAGCTCCACAAAACCCACTGTGGTATAGTGGTTCAACTAGTGCTGGACTATGACTGGAGAGACCCAAGGTCAAATCCCCACTCAGCCATGAAATTCCCTGGATGACTTGGGGTCAGTCACTGTGGGTTGCACCCAACCTTAGTCCTACACAGAGTAGATCCACTGAAATAATTTGGGCCCATTAATATCAGTGGACCTACTCAACTAGTATTGGCTACAAGCCTATGTCGGTCTAACCTACCTCACAGAGTAACTGCGAAAATACAATTAGGAAACGCCATTGTACGCCATCTTGAAACGCTTCGAGGGAAGGTGGGGTATCAATGTAATAAAGAAATACCCAATTGCTGCTATTCTCTAATGAGCACAAACAGATCAATGGTGGTATTGAGCATTATATTAAACCCTCTTAAATATACCAGTAAGAAGAGAATAGACCTCTATTATGGTCTGTTAGGAAAATAACCTATTTTGAAAACTGGTGCCGGACAGACAGTTGCGGAGTAAATTAAGCACACAAGAGTGTCCCTGTTTTCATCTCTGAAATGTTGGAGAATATGAAAGTGGATGTGCAATTTGGGGCTGAGCTGTATTTGTCAAAGATGATCCATCACGGATACAGAAAAGCTATTGCAAGATTACAGTTATTACAGATCAAATCAGTAGTCCTAAGTGGGAAATGGGGAGGTATTTTTCTTGCAGAAAAGGAATGGATTGTGTGACCTGAATATTATAGATCGGGACAATTTATGTGATTTGCCTTTTTACATGCAGCACCTAGAAAATAAATGGCCTTAATCTCGAGAGGTACTGCACAAGATTGCAATGGCTACAGATGCACGGTCTTGTTCCCTGGGCTGTTTCTTCTTCTTCTTTTTTTTGGAACAGTTTTATTTTAAGAACTACACTTCAGAATGCATTACGCCTTTCCCACATGTCCTCACACATCATCACAGAAAACACACACAGACACACAGACACAGACACACACACACAGCTTTCCCCAATACCACAGCAGGGCATCAAAAGCATAGGATTAAAAAACACACAAAAAAACACAAGAGAAGACAGTAACTTAAATCAGCCCATCAGTGCATTGTAAACTGAGTTCTTGCACCGGTCAGGCGCAATGATTTTTTCTTCTTTAAAAAACACACACCAACCATTTAAAAACTTTCAAAAGTTACCTTTGGCAAAAAGAAATGAGAGATCCGAAGGTCGTGTTTAAGTCCCGTCCTCTTCCTTCCAAGTGAGGTGTGTGGCCCCTTTCCGCATGGGCTCTATGCAACAGCAAAATTCCACAAACTGCTCCAGTCTCTGTTGGCACTCTGGCCAATACAGCTGCACATCCGGGGCACTTTCCGTGAAGCACAAGAATTGCTTTTGCCCTCAGGCAAAGGCAGAATGTTTTTATTAGCACTACCATTCGCCAAGTCCAATCTTGCTCTTCAGAAGCCATTCCATCCCCCTTCCCGATCTATTATCTATGGCAAGAACTCTAAATCAAATGGAATGTTGGGCTTATGACAAAGCTCCATTGCTCCCTCATTAAAGAGTCTGACCTGCCTGTATGTTGGGCTGTTTCTTCTTCCAGAAGAGTATAATTAATGGCAGCTCAGGGATTTGAGAAGGGTGAGAGAAATACTGTGTCCCCGGGGTTTTGGGGGGACCCCGCCTGACCACGCAAATACTGTGAAGACGTGGCTCATGCATATTGCTGGATTATATGGGCAATGTGCTTGAAATACTTGTTGTTTACAGGGGGATATGATTATGATTTTATTTATAACTAAAGTTCACCCCTTTCCTTAAATGCAGGAAGATGTATGGGACAAACCCTGATAATTTGACAAAGCATCTACAGAATAGATGATATTGGGGGCATTTTCTGAATTGCTCTGAGGTGCCTTCTTCTACATCTTTGAGCCTGCTCAAACACCCACATGCAGGCAATTCAGCAGGCAGATGACCTTAGTTTCTGATTGTTCCTGGTAACTCATTGGTCCTGTTTTCCTAGAGTGTGCCATTTGGGAAGATGCTGAGAATGTCTTATAAACATTGTGAATGAGCAGCAACATATCGAATATCTTAGGTTTTCAGCTCTTTTCCATGTTCTCTAGAGCAGTGTTTTTCAACCACTGTTCCGCGGCACACTAGTGTGCCGCCATATGTTGCCTGGTGTGCCGTGGGAAAAATTGAAAAATTCAAGAGAATTACTTTATATATCGTCAACATAGGCACAGAGTTAAATTTTTTAACATTTTCTAATGGAGGTGTGCCTCGTGATTTTTTTCATGAAACAAGTGTGCCTTTGCCCAAAAAAGGTTGAAAAACACTGCTCTAGAGGGGCATACGATGCTACCACAGTGCTGCAGCTCTTCCGTCCCATTTCCCCCTAATAGCCACTCATCCATGCAGCAAATGTTGCCAAACTGCTTGACTTGCAATTGTTTTAGAATAAGTTCAACTGGATACATACTGCTACAATTTTTAAAGACAGACACACACACACACACACACACACAACCCGTTTCATATAAAAAAGCAGAAAAGAGCATTCAGCAACATTTTAGGCAGCATGCCATTTCACTCCTTTATTTTTTACTGTTTATTCATTATTGCATCTATATCCCACTCCTTTCTCCCAGGAGCTCAAGGTGGTGTACTTGGTTATCCACCTACCACTTAATCCCCACAATGACTCTGCTAGGCAGGTTAGCCTGAGAGGCAGTGACTGGCCCAAGGTCACCCAGGTGAACTCCTTGGCCAAGTAGGGATCTGAACCCAGGTCCTAGTCCAACCCTGTAACCACTATACTACACAGACTCCTTGATTGTAATGGGCCCGAAGCTGGGTTCACATGTACCTCTGTCACACATAAAATCATTTCTTTATTTATTTATTTTTTGCTCTGCATGTCTTATAACGATAATGAAGGGGGACAGTTTTCATTGACATACATTAATGGCACAACAACTCTCAATATCTACATGCGTTTCACCCAGAGTTAATGGAAATGAACCCTTTATTTCTATGGGTTTCGACAGAGGTATCACACAACTGCGGTCAAATGCATATTACAAGTAGATGTGAATACACCCTCTTCCATTGTCCAAGCACACCCAACTTCTTTGTTCCACTAACCTAGAGCAAGGAGGCTGTATTTACACACTATTGTGTCTTCCAGCTGGATCGCTATAGCAACAGGTCTGTCTGCAAGTTGCAGATTACAAACAAGAACTATTTATAACTTTGTTATTTCTGGTTATTTAATATATCATTATTTTCAGAGCCGATATCTGGCACACATGAGCATATTCTTCCTTCTAAATTGACCTTTACTATGACATTTACAAACTATAGCTAACTTTCAAGGCAAGCTGGGCAGATTTGTGAGTATTGTTATACAACCAGCTTCTAACCAGAAGTTAAAGACCATAGAAGGAGGGGAGGGGAGGGTTAAAGAAAAATAACAACTTGAGTTCATCTTCTTTTGCTTAAATGTTGGAAATGGCACCCACTAAACTTGGTGATAATGAAAGTTAGGGCTGCAAAGCTGCCTCACTGATAGTAAATCAGGCCTGGATAGTGTGGTTTTAACATTCTTGGACTGTTATCATAAAATCATAGAATTGTAGAGTTGTAAGGGTCCATGTGTGTCATTTAATCCAACCCCCTGCAATGCAGGAATCTTTCAGCCAATGTAGGGCTCCAACCCATGACCCTGAGATTAAGCGTCTCGTGTTCTACCAAGTTCTCTATGCAGTTTTAATGTTGTTTTCTTCTCCAATTTTGGTCACTAGAGACCCTTCAGGGCTGAATAATGGGTTATTTAGTTAACAAATATATATACTGCTAAATGTAAGAAATATCAAAGCGGTGTACAAAATACAGATACACAACATAATAAAATAAAATCAATCTAAAACACAGCACCACCAGCTTACATTCACAGTGGTTGTCAGTAGGGTAGATCAATAAAATTAATCAAGGAAACTCTGGGTGGTGGGGGTGGGGTGGGGTGGCATGTAGCATGCACGGTAAATAGGAAACTGTCAGCACATGTCTAATTTCCAGGGGGAAAGTGTTGGTGGTGGTTGTTGTTGTTAATTGAATTTGTTAGTTGCTTTATCCTGCCCAACCCAACCCAAAGCGACTTACAACCAACCAAACAGACAACCCTCACCCCCAGATACATTAAAACTAATAGGGGAGGAAATACATCCCACCCACCTCTGAAAGGCCACTGGTGGTTAAAAACTGAAGAAGAGTTTGGATTTGATATCCCGCTTTATTACCACCCGAAGGAGTTAGGCTTGGTTATAAAGAAAAGTATTTACCTGGTGCCTGAAGACATATAATGATGGCACCAGGCAAGCCTCCCTGGGGAGAGCATTCCACAAATGGGAAGCCACTGCAGAAAGGCCCTTGCATGCACAGGTGTTGTGAGCCCGAGTACCAATGACTGAAAGATCACTCATGATTGACAACATCGTATGGTTCAAATTAGGCCACAACTTTATTTATTACAGATGTTAAGTGGCATAGGCATTGGGTTGTAACTGATATGGTTTGCTGAATGGTAGACCAAGGGGTCGAAACAGTGCCAAGGAGGTCCTATGATATATATCAAATAGGTTTCACTATGCCAGGATCGCCGGCTCGAGAAGTACTATGACCCTAGCCCTTGCCTGGGTGTCCGGACAGAAGCACCTCCTTCAAGGTCCCTTTAAGAGGATACCCTATTCCCTTGGAGGGGTAGGCAGAGGCTTCCCTCCAACTTTCCCTCCGACCAGAACTAAGGCTTTTAACCAATGCCTTACCCGCCACACGAGCCGGTCCAAATTCTGGCTCGCTGCCAATCTACTCACAAGCAACATGTCAAATCGGCCAGCATATCCATAAGCCAAACATCATTCTCAGGTGCACAGAATCTGGCCTGTTGGTTTTGCAATGCCACGTTCCTTTGGAGGTAAGAAGTATGATTGTGTTCCCACCCTCTGGACCTCCCATGGAAGGGGCACATGACGAAGAGCCTGAGATGATGATTGCAGGGTCTGGGGTGGTTCATATGGGGAGAGGCGGTCTTGGAGGTATTGTGGCCCTGAGCCATTGAGGGCTTTTGGGAGAACATGCGCCACCACACTAAAGATGAATGGCAGGAGCATGAAGCACCACCAGGACAACCTCATCAGAGAACTATGGCAGTCAAATGTGTATGGAGAGGAGAGGTGGCTTCTCAGTTAAATTTCTGTACAGATTCAGCTTGACCATTTCCACCAAAGAGCTCATAAATCTTGGGTATGTGTGGTATCCCACAATGGTCCCTTGACTGGCCACTGTTCATGGCTGGCCACTGCTAGGCACACTCAGTACCAATACTGCTGAAGTTGCACAGGTCTGTTCTAAACAGATTTTGGAAATGAGATGAGTCACTAACTCCCTCTTGCCCTGGAAGCAGTTATGAGTCCACATTTTTTTTTAAGCAACTGAAAAATTGATTTGATTAAAGGTTTTGGGTTCTTTTTTTAAGCTATCAAAACCTCCCGCAGCATAACCTACTTGTGTTCTCTAGCCTAGTGCAAGGGTAGCTATTGTGGTTCTCTCCAGATGTTGATGGACTCCATCAGCTGCAGTTAACAGGGGCGAGGGGTGATGGGAGTTGGTGTCAAAAGGTACCACGTTGGCTACCACTGGTCTAGTGAGATCATCTGTAAGAAAGGAAGCTAGAAATTGCTTGTGTCTGGATCGAATCTCCCCCCCCACACCTCTAGACCACAGTATTGTATTAAAGCAAGAGAAATGGACTGGTGTATCATCTTATTTTTCTTTTCATACGTAGAAGAATAGAGAGATTATTTTTGTCCCAGTGAATAATTGTGAATTCTTTCAGCAGGAAGGTCCACTTTATCAAATTGAGGAATGATGTCATCAAGTCACTTTCCCCAGTGTTAGAATTGTACATTGTTGGCAAGTGGCATTTCCTGGAGCTTCTGCATGTATATATATTTTCTTGTATGGACCTTCAAAATGGCACAAAGCACTCTAGTTTGATGGTTATGAAGTGCATTGTTTCTGCATTAGGAATCATGAGCACCTATTGTTACAGCTCAGCAAAGGGCATATTTTTAGAAGAGCACATGAATCAAAGAAACATCTGGTGTCCTAAGATTACTTTCAGGCAATTCTAAACTCTTGCATTAAAAAGGCAATGATTGTTGCTAAAAAATAAAGTCTGAGACCACAGAATTCAGAACATATGATTATACAAAAAAGAAACCCAAAATACACGATAGGTTGGCTAAATATTCCACTCATGTTTATGTCTAAAACAGCTACCCTGGAACTAGAATCAGAGCCTGAAAGTCCTTTAGCACCGCCTGCAGATCTGTTAGAGCCACTGGGTCATTATGAGTGGACTTTCCAAGATCTTGGTAAGTATGCATTGACATCATGGCCCCCACAGAAAAATACTGTCAAGTCGCTTTAAAATATTGTAAGCCACTTTGAGCTGCAGTGGCAAAGAAAGCAACTAATAAATTAAATAAATAAATAAACAAATAAACAAACAATAGAATCTCAGCCAAAAGACTTTGGGGATGGATTCAGACTTGCCCTCTTGCAAATGGAGGCTCCTTCCATTCATGGAAGCGAAGGGAAGGCAGGGCAACTTTCCACTGTTCCTGAAGGTCCCCCAATCCTTTGGAGCAGGTTTTCAGGGGATCATGAGTTTTGCGATGCTGAATCAGCAACAACAATCTGCTCCCTCTAACAGAGTTCTCCCTAGGACTGGTCTGGATCCAACCCAATCGATGCATTGCTGCCAAAGAACAATACGTTATAATGCAATGCAAGTTTCCACTTGCTACCATGTCACTCTTCATGGGGAAGTGTACATGCTTGGAATACCTAATATGCCCATGGTACACATGGTGATTCTGAGTGGGCCCTTCTCTGCCCCCCCCAGCCTTTGAACGACAACTGTTGGGTAAAGTTGATTTGATTCATCCCCTTGTTCCTATGGTAGATCTTCACCCCCATGTTCCGAATGTAGATTTTTATTCCCCCTTGTTCCCAATATAGACTGTCATTCCCCCATTGTTCACGGTGTAGATCTTTGTTACCCACCTGCTCCTGGTGTAAATCTTCCCTCACCCCTTCTTCCCTGGATGGCAGGAGGGGGTATCATTTTGTGGTTCACCTCAGGTGCCAAAATGTCTTGGGCTGGCACTGTATGATGGAAGTACCCAAGGCCGCCTCCATAGCACATCTGTAACCACAGCCAATAGAACTCACCTAGCTGAGAATCTGTGCAGAAAACCCTTTCACTGACTATTAGCCGTAAGAGCTAGATAAAGATGGGATTCCATTTTCAGGCAGAATATATATTTGACAGATAGATGCTGCATGTTAATAATAATAGTTAAAAATGTGTATCAAGGTCTGTTCATATGTTTCCCTGGTTGTTCATTTAGTTGCCAATGGCCAGAAGATAGAAAGCAGAATGATGATGATGATAATAATAATAATAATAATAATAATAATAATAATAATAATAATAAGCATCAGCACTATGGGGGATTTTCCTTAGCTTCCAGGTTTTCAATGTTATCCCACCCCACCCGCTTTGTCAACACCAGGAAATCATTGAAGATGAAGACTAATTCTTCTTTAAATTCTCCCATCTAGGAAGAAAAAAATTAGTTCCGCCTCCAGAGGTAATGCAAAAGTTTAGCGAACAGAGAAACAACCCAGTGTTTCTGCAATGCAGGTAAGAAATGTTTGTTTGTTTTCCTTGTCTTGGAAAGCTGCCTTTATAAGGTCCTAGCACTGGTATGAATCACACCCCACCCCCTGCAAAAAAGGGTGCAAGTACCCACAGACTGAATCTCCTGAGCCTATAGGATTGGGCCAAGCTAAAATTCATTGGTGGCTGGTGCCTATTGTGGTGGTTAGGGCAGAAGGCCGGCCGGCGAACAGTTTTGTTGTTGTTCAGTCGTTCAGTCGTGTCCGACTCTTCGTGACCCCATGGACCAGAGCACGCCAGGCACGCCTATCCTTCACTGCCTCTCGCAGTTTGGCCAAACTCATGTTAGTAGCTTCAAGAACACTGTCCAACCATCTCATCCTCTGTCGTCCCCTTCTCCTTGTGCCCTCCATTTTTCCCAACATCAGGGTCTTTTCTAGGGAGTCTTCTCTTCTCATGAGGTGGCCAAAGTACTGGAGCCTCAACTTCAGGATCTGTCCTTCTAGTGAGCACTCAGGGCTGATTTCTTTGAGAATGGATAGGTTTGATCTTCTTGCAGTCCATGGTACTCTCAAGAGTCTCCTCCAGCACCATAATTCAAAAGCATCAATTCTTCGGCGATCAGCCTTCTTGATGGTCCAGCTCTCACTTCCATACATTACTACTGGGAAAACCATAGCTTTAACTATACGGACCTTTGTCGGCAAAGTGATGTCTTTGCTTTTTAAGATGCTATCTAGGTTTGTCATTGCTTTTCTCCCAAGAAGCAGGCGTCTTCTAATTTCGTGACTGCTGTCACCATCTGCAGTGATCATGGAACCCAAGAAAGTGAAATCTCTCACTGCCTCCATTTCTTCCCCTTCTATTTGCCAGGATGTGATGGGACCAGTGGCCATGATCTTAGTTTTTTTGATGTTGAGCTTCAGACCATATTTTGCGCTCTCCTCTTTCACCCTCATTAAAAGGTTCTTTAATTCCTCCTCACTTTCTGCCATCAAGGTAGTATCATCAGCATATCTGAGGTTGTTGATATTTTTTCCGGCAATCTTAATTCCGGTTTGGGATTCATCCAGTCCAGCCTTTCGCATGATGAATTCTGCATATAAGTTAAATAAGCAGGGAGACAATATACAGCCTTGTCGTACTCCTTTCCCAATTTTGAACCAATCAGTTGTTCCATATCCAGTTCTAACTGTAGCTTCTTGTCCCACATAGAGATTTCGCAGGAGACAAATGAGGTGATCCGGCACTCCCATTTCTTTAAGAACTTGCCATAGTTTGCTGTGGTCGACACAGTCAAATGCTTTTGCGTAGTCAATGAAGCAGAAGTAGATGTTTTTCTGGAACTCTCTAGCTTTCTCCATAATCCAGCGCATGTTTGCAATCAGCCAACAGTAGATAGAGTCATAAAATTATAGAATCGCAGAGTTGGAAGGGACCCCAAGGGTCAGCTAGTCCAAACCCCTGTAATGCAAAGCCAATTAAAGGTTTTCCTTGTTTCATTCCCACCCTCTACACTGCTGACATCTAAAAGGATGAAGTGGAAGTTAAGCAGGAAAAAAGCTGGCAGCCAGGGCTACCCCTAGGCTAGTTGTAATTAAAAAAGGCAGGCAGTTAGGATGCTGGCTTAAGGCAGATTGAGGTTGGTGGGGCAGGACCCAATTTGCCCTAATGGACCACAGTGGGGAAGTTTGCACCAAGAACTTGCTGCTCCATAGAGTCGGTAGCCTAGCCACTCCTCTCCCCCAGCCACCACATTAAGCCCATGCTGTTTGCCTCTAGTCATTTTGTTTGAGGCAGCAATGGTCAGGTGGTTCGCATGATGGCACTGTTTTGAGCAAAGTGCACAGAACCAGCTGCTGAGAATGGATGGGGCTTTCAAAACTCCATCGTTAGGATCCATTTGCCTCTACATAAAAGGAGCAAGATTATACGTGTCTGTGTGTTTCAGAGGTTTTGTGCTGCCTGTAATCTTTACAACGGGGCTGTCGAGAAAAGGCATATCAATATAATTTGGCAGAGGTAAGAAAACTGCAACCAGCCTAGAGCACAAGAATATTAGATAAGAGCGGGCATGCTATTTAATAATTTGTTTTGGTTAACTTGAGGCTGGCAGTGATTTTTATTCCCCACCCATTCATTGTTGTGTCATGGACACTGAGAGAGCCCTGACGGCAACATCATAGAGGCCATGTATTGCACCAAGAGATGTGATTGCCATTCTCTTCTTCATTCTGCGTTTGCATTTTTGGAGTTCCTGAATGACTGCTACGGGTATTAAATTCATTTATGTATGGTTTAGAAATGTGTGTATGCTGTGCCGTTAATCCACAGGATCCCAAGAATGACAGATGACATGGCCAGAAATGCGCTCTTCAGCTTTGTCAATTCCAAATGTTGCTATGGCAACAGAGCTGCAGGAGAGCTTGTCATTCAGGAAATGAAGCCGCAAACGTTGTACAGGGTGAGTATCCCCAGATGTGCTTCCAACAGGTGTAAATTAGACAAGAGTTAGGTAAGGGAAGTGGGTTGATGCAGATAGTTAAGCACTCCAATCCGTCTGATTTCAATGGGATTTTAGCAGCATCTCATAGCTAAAAATATATGCCAGGCACATGCCCTCCACTGAGGTCTCTTCCCTCTAATCTTCAATGCACAGGTTATTCAGTCTGCATTTGCTCAGAGGCATGCTTCCAGGAGCAGAGGGTGGGGCAGGGTGTTGCTTACCTGACCTCCTGGCAGCAGAATTGCTTTTGCTTGTCAGGAATGGGAGTGGGAGGGGCAAGGCGGTGGGGAAGTCTGTGCTGTGCAAATGCACCAGCAGGAACAACATGTTGGCTCCATTGATGTGTTTGCACAGCTCCAGCCACCCTGGCATCTTGATCCTCCCACTCTCCCTCTTGGTAAGCAGGAGCAATTCTGCTGCCAGGAGGCCAGGTAAGCACTGCCGCCCCACCCTGCCCCCACTGCTGCAACCCTCTTAATGATTATTTCATATACCCGAGGGCCAGGACTGGCCCAAGGCATTTTGGCACCTGAGGCGAACCACAAAATAGTGCTCCTCGCCCTGTGTCAGGGTTGGAGTCAGTTGTAGGTCAGCAATAAAACAATAAAACAACCAAGGCCAGTGACTCTTTATTCAAAGAAACAAATTACAGCTCCGGCCTAGTGGTCTCAGCAACCCTTTCCTGGAGCTCTTGCCCTGATGAAAGAGCAAGAGCTGAAAGTCCCTACCCTTCCAGTGCTGACCAGGACTCTTCCTCTCCGGGGTCTTTCCTACACAGTCTCAGGCTGTGTCTGGGCACAACCACCCTCTGTGCTGGCCTTTTCATTTCTCAGTGTTCCAGTTACAGGTGGGTAGCCGTGTTGGTCTGCCATAGTCGAAACAAAATAGGAAACAAAATTCTTCGTATCTGAAGAAGTGTGCATGCACACGAAAGCTCATACCAAGAACAAACTCAGTTGGTCTCTAAGGTGCTACTGGAAAGAATTTCCTATTTTGTTTCCTATTTTATTTCTCAGTGTGTTCTGGAATCCCAGGGGGAAGGAGAGCTGGTCGCAGCAGGAAGGGAGACTCCCTGGCTTCATCTGCAGCAGGCCTCTCCGCCTCTTGGCCCCACTCCCTCCAGCCCCCGCTGCCACCCCTGAGTCTGAACAGTGCTCTCCCCCAGCCTCTTCCTGCTCACTAAGTCCTGTTACCTCTTCAGCTTCCAACACACCCTCCTCCCAGTCTGCTCCCTCTTTTACCTCTGACCACCCATCACCATCCCACCACGAATCCTCTGGCTCTGAGCCTTCTTCCCCTGAGGGTTCCCCACTGGTGCCTCCCACTGTTCCTCTGCATCCAGCCAGTCCATGACCCCCCCCCCCTACCAGGGAAGAAGAGGGGAGTGAAGATCTACATCAGAAACAAGGGGGAAATTAAAGATCGACATTGGGAACAGGGATTGGGAGAAGACCAGCAGTGCCTCCTATTCACCGAGAGGCCACTGTGGAGGAAACATTAGGGGGGAGGCTATGAAGGAGGTGGTAGATTTGGCCTTCAAGGAGCTGCAGCTGTCTCTAGCACTGTGGAAGGTGATGCATTCCTTGCAGACTGGATCTGCCACTTGGTGGATCCTGCTGCTGAGGCAGTCACCTCATTTTGCCTCATGGGTGGGCCAGTCTTGCCAAGACCTAAGTCTCATAAATAAAAACTGGTTCATGTACATGAGTCTTGGTGACCAGTGGCACAAATTGAACGTGCCAAATTTGGTTTGTGAGAGGCTGATATTACTGTATTGTTGGGAGATGGCCACAGGTATGCTAAGAATATGAGGAACAGGAGGGCAATGAAGCAGAGATATGATGAAGCAGAGAGATGGGGAGAAATTTGCTCCTTGTTCAATTACTTTCAGAAGTTGTGGGATGGCATGGCAGGGCACTGGTCCATCACAGATTACCATCTCAAAATGTCCCCAGACAACTCTACTTGCTGAGCAGGGCTTAAAGTGAACAAAATATTTCCTATTTACTTTCAGTGTTAATTACAGTTTCTCGTAATTGCATTTAATTACAATATTTATTTCTCCACAGTATCGGCTGGAAACCTTTACTGAAACAAGATTATGTGGATGGACTTTTGAGCCTTATACCAGTGAGCAATTTTCATGAATGAATCATCCGTTTTGATTGCAGTTGTGTCATTGTAATCCAATGTAATTTGTCACCTAATCATGCTTTGTAGAGAACCCTAAAAATTCTAGCTCCATTTTACTTACAACCATTCTGTCATAACTGATAGTGAGCACACAGCCATGTGGATGGCTAATTCCCTGTAACATGAAATCAGGAGAATTTGTTCACACTTTAAGCAAACCTACCAAATTCACACCCACAGAATCAATATGTGAATCAAAACAACTTCTCCTTCAAAATCCACACTTCTCAAACATTTGTAATTTAATTCTCCAGTAAAAGAATTTGCACAGAAATGTGCATATTAGTGATAAAAATGAAAATAACATACAAAATTCATGCAATTAAGGGAGAATTCCTTGCAGAAACATACACACACTAGGCTGGGGTTTTTCCAATGTGATGCCCATGGGTATTATGGGACCTGCAAAGGACTTCTGTGGTGCCCTCAAGCTTGGGAGGCAGACTCAGGGATTTCTTTTCTTTTTAAAAAGGAAGTCCTAGAAATAAAACTATGAAGCAAAATGTGCCATTCTCCTTCTAAGTGATTTCTGTGAAATAAGTGAGTCTGGTTGCTCCCACCTGTCAGTGTTTTCAGCCAATGGGCGAAGTGAGAGCTGTGATTGATAAGTGAGTTGTGTGAACACCAGGCAACAGGAACCCCTGGGTTTCTAAATAGCTTATGTTTTCCTCTTCCCTTTAGTGCACCTTTCCTGCACCTGCCTTGCTTTCTAGTAGTCCTTGGAATGTACAGATATCCTGCTGTGCGGGAGCTGATGTTCGGACACACTTTAAGAATTCACTGCACAACTTACAGTACTGTGGTATACATGTCTACTTCAGAAGTTAGATGAGTCCTGCCCTTTGACACCAGAAATTTAACAGGCAGTCTGAATGCTGTAACAGTTCCAAAATAATCAACAGAGGGCAAAGGGAAACTGGTATCTCATATGCCAATCAATATATCTCTAAATTTTTCAGAAGCTGATGATTCTTGCCTCTCAAATAGATTGCTTACATTCCACTAACATTTCATAAAGCATTCAGTATTTGTTCATTTTGTGCATAATATGTTCCTTCATATCAGTGCTTTTTTCTGAGGGTATGCAGGGGTACGCATACCCCTAAACATTTTGTGACTCTTTGTACTTTTGTCCATTTACTGTATTTATTTCCCCCCGATTTGAGCTATAAAAGGTGGTTTTCTTGAGTCAAAATGAGAGTGCTGCTAAACATATATATATATATATATATATATATATATATATATATATATGAATGAAAAAACACTGCTTCATATGATTGTCAGATCATTTGAACTTTGACTCAGCACAGAAAAGTTCCCGGTTACTTTAGGAAAAGGCCTTTCCTTCAAGTCATCATGGGCGTAATCACAAAAGAAACCAAAGTTAAAAGAAAAAAGGTTGCTTGTACTATCAGTATTATAAAGGTGAAGTGTAATGGCTTTCCTGGAAAAGTAATAAACTCCTTCTAAAGTGATTGGCATGGCCTGTTGTACGAAGCAGCTGAGGGTTGCTGAAGAGAGCTGAAACGTTCCCTTTACTAACTTCATCCCCCTCCCCGATTTTGTGGAGGCTTTGTGATGTCTTTGGGTAGCTGGAGGCAGCCATTATTGCTATTCGAAAAGGCAACCCTTCTCTAGAAACTTCTTGCAGTGTGTGAAATACCTCAGTGCCTGTCAAGGAGCTCAGACTGACATCCCTGGAAAGAGTGAATTCGCTTATTGATCCAAAGGAGCAGTCTGGACAAAGAAACTGCACAGATAATCTCTGCACAACTTGATGAACCCCTAGAAAACTTGAACAATGTATCTGGATCTTGGGTCCACTAGACAAGTGTAACTCGGCATGGAAAAAAGATAGATATTGAATAGCTAACAGTCTTTCCTATTTCAACTGAGAACTCTATAGATAATTTAGTTTAATGGATATATTAATCAAGGATCTAAAATGTGGAACTATATGTACACGTGGTACTCAATTTTTATTCATACTAAGCAAAGTTTTAACAAAATAATTCTAGTATTCCCTCTAATTATAATTATAAGGGTGAACAGAAATATGCTGATCAGGGCGAAGCAAAACAGGACCATCTGTAAACAAAGCAGAGGTTTCTCTGTTCCATCTACTATTTGATTTCAAAGGGCTTAAGTGGTGTTTGGGTTCGGATTATGGTCTCTAGGCTTGCTAAAATATTGTGCTTATGTTGTTTCTTTCTATCAGATATTTTGGTAGATGGGCCACAAAATGGTGCATCTCCTCAACCATGGGATATTAAAGTCCAAGTTCCACAGATGTTTCAGGAAGATACAAAAAAGTTTCGCATTCCTCACTCTTCTTTAGTAAAGGTAATTTGTCAATCATGGTTTGAAAATCAAGCATTAAGTCACATTATTATACCTCAGTTACTCTGGTTTCTTGATCTGCTTTATCACACAGCTCTGTGATGGTTAATATTTTGTAGGCTTTTTTCATTTACATACCCTTCACTTTCATTCTGTTGCCCTTGGTAGCTCAGTTTGGCTGCCACAGTCATTCCCTTGAACTAAATGAGACTTACCTCTGAGTAGACATGCATAAGATTGCACTGTTCTGCTTCCCCAGTTAAGGTACCACCATTCATTTTGTTTAAGACGATGGCATGCAATTGCTGGAAATATGTGGCAGAAATCTGTAAAGGCTTTTGTGCACCATTTATATTTCAGGAATGCCACAAGTGTCATGGTCGTGGCCGATACAAATGCAGTGGGTGTCATGGTGCCGGCAGAGTGAGTATTGGCTGTGTCCTCTTCAATTCAATTCCTCCTTTCTTCTGTGGTTCTCAGTGTTATCACTTGTGCCACCTGTACAGCAATCTGTGTTGAAAAATCCATATATACACCAGAAGGAAAGCAGTGCCTTGCATATTGAAAAATACCAAATGTGTTGGGGAATGGCATGTTCAGGCGGACATTTTTGACATTTGGGGGAAAGTTGTTACTTCTAGAATTGGGAAATCTGTTCTGTTGTTGTTTGTTGTGCACCTTTAGATGAGGTGTGTGACATGCAGTGGAGCCAGACATAAAGCAAAAGCAAAACACCTGAAACATCAAAAGCGATGCCAGATGTGTTCAGGTAGTGGACGTAAGAGGTAAGCTTTTTGAGGTGGGGTATTCTCTCTCTCTCTCTCTCTCTCTCTCTCTCTCTCTCTCTGTCTCTCTGTCTCTCTGTCTCTCTGTCTCTCTGTCTCTCTGTCTGTGTGTGCGCGCGTGCTAAACCAGCTTGATAGATATTACTTTACTTATTAAATATTTAGGATAATTTCTGCCAACACAAAAGGAACTTAATAATTAAATAAATCATGGGAGTCCTACTATAAAATGATAAACCACAATCCATGCATGCACACATATGTATATCTATCACAGGAGCTCTTAGACAAAACAAAATAAAAAATAAAAAAATTCCTTCCAGTAGCACCTTAGAGACCAACTAAGTTCATGCACACTTCTTCAGATAGAAGAGCAGGGGCCAGCAACCTTTTTCAGCTGTGGGCTGGTCCACTGTCCCTCAGACCTTGTGTGTGTGTGTGGGGGGGGATGAACAAATTCCTATGCCCCACAAATAACCCAGAGATGCATTTTAAATAAAAGGACACATTCTACAAGGGGCGTAGCAAGGTAAATTGGTACCCGAGGGCAAATTTTTTTTTGTCAACCTCCCCCCCCCCCCGGCATGGGAAGGTCAGGTGGTACCCGGTGCGGGAAATTCCTTGTCAACCCCCCCCATTGACCCCCCCCCCCGCAAAAATGGTTTGCCATATTTTTCCATTTACCGTATTTTTACAGAGCCTTGTTTTCTTCTGACATCTTCTCCTCCCGCTGCCCTTCTGCTCCTCCAACTGCTGAACTAATTGCCTTTACAAATGATCTTTAAGTGATGCAAAGTAGCTCACCGTTCTTTTAAACTGTTTTTATTAGGCTCCATTACGCTTAAAATAACAGAGATGGCATTGTGGGATAATCGTGGCAATAATTTTGAAAGCCGGATCCATTGGGGCTAGCAACATCTTAAAGTGCTTTCATAAATCAGCTGTAAACTGCTGCTAATCTGCGTCATGTTGATGCAATCCAAATTTGCCAAGAAGAAACATATGCTTTCTACATCTGTTGTAGGCAGAATGGCACTTTCCTTGAAAAGGGTCACCTAGTCTTCTACAGCTTTGTAGGGAAACAGCCATTTTGTGCAGATGAGCATTTCATTTCCTTCAATGACATCTTTGTTACTCAGTGATCTCTGTGCTGGCACAAATCATGCAATTTGAGCAACTTGCTGTTGAGTGTTGAAGTTAAATTGGTAAAAACACTTCCCCCCCTTTAGCTCCTAAACATTTACATTGGTATTTAGGGTGGCTCATAATGGAACTAAACCAAAGCAAGACCATAATACTTCCAGCCCTTCCCCTTCTGACAACTGATTTCCTATTCTCTTTCTCACTCAGTTTAAAGGGTCTAGTGGGTCATTGGGAGAACCAGATGCTACCCACTAGATGCCAAAGGAGACATCTATGAAAACTCCCTGAGAAATATTACTAGTTTTAGGGCCAATCTGGGTGAGGCAGTGGAGAACCACATCCATCTTTGATTTGACTAAGCCAGGCATAGGCAAACTCCGGCCCTCCAGATGTTTGGGACTACAATTCCCATCATCCCTGACCACTGGTCCTGTTAGCTAGGGATGATGGGAATTGTAGTCCCAAACATCTGGAGGGCCAGAGTTGGTCTATGCCTGGACTAAGCCTATGGTTTTGGATTGGGGTGCAACTCTTTCTTCAATGCCATTTCCCCCCCTGACCTAAATCAATTTGCCTTCCACACTGGGGCAAATAGCAGCTTTCAGGGAAGAGGAAGATTCAGATCAGAAAAATCGAACCCAAGCTAAAGAGTTAACTCCCCTTCCAGACATCAGCAAACTGACCCAATTGTGGCACAACTACTGCTTTTTTATTTTTATTTTGAAATGTTAGAAAATCTGACCACAAAACTAGATTAGTCTCTTTAGTAGTGTACAGCTTATTAAAATTACTTTGGGTGCCTTCAACATTTCTTGAATTTTTCACCAGAACAGAGGCTTGAAATTGGCCTCAAAATTTGCCTTCAGATGAAATTCAGTGGTAATTCAAGTCACAAGCGTTATATACAGTATTTGCTTACTGGTTTTATCTTATATTTTGTATTTAGCTTTTTTTTAGGCTGTGCTTTTTATACTCTCCTCTTGCTTAAAATGGGGCGGGTCACATTTTGAATAAATCAATACATGCACATAGTTCAATTTTACATCTAAAAGGTGCAGCACCTGTTCTGGAAGAGGCAGCAAAACCTGCACGACGTGCCATGGAGAGAAAAAATTGCTACACTACATCCAGCTAACAATAACTTGGTATGTTGTCTTTTTCGTGATGTTGCTCTTTTTGTCATCATTCTCTGAAATTAATTGCCTTGACTGCCAAAGGCTCTTAAATTCATATGTGTGAAGTGTTTATTAATACTAAGATTCTGTGGGTGCTTTGCAACATTAATTAGACTAGACCCTATAGGGAGGAGTGGGGAGAAATTTAAAGGCAAATATACCTAAATCATACTGTACTTTCTGAAATCTGTGAACTGAAACAAAGCCATTCTTCAAAATGTGCGCTTCTCCAGATTTTGGAATGTAGTTCTGCAACCGAATAATGTACAGGTATGTGCAAATGCGCATATTAGGGCAGAATGTGTATAAAAATGCATCTACAGTATTAATGAAAGTTATATTCAATATGTATAAAATTAGGGGAGATTGCTTTGCTAATATGGGTGTATCAGGGAAATTGCACTGATGATTTTCCATGAGGACTTTTTAAAAACAACAACAACAAAAACAACAGTTTTGTGTTGAAACGTGGAGTAGTGAACTCAGCACTGGAAATATGGGAAGCAGAGAGACACCTGTCTCAGGCAGATAGATTAAAAAGCAGCTCTCTTATCACACACCCTTCCACGTGTCTATCTACTTGCTTTGAAAGTATAAGGTGGTACACACACACACACACACACACACACACACACAATCGGGCTATACACAGGTAACATGATAACTGACAAGCTAAACAGGTCGTCTATTCTTATTTTTTAATTGCAATCTATGAAAGCAAGTAGTTTTTTCGGATTAAATGAAATCACAGAGCATAAACGATTTCCTGCTATCTTTGCTTTTTGGTGGACCCACTAAAATCCTGAACTTTTCAATAATTTCTCTGTCAAGATCAAAAGTGGTTTCAGAATGTTTATGTGAGAGTAGCAACCTCCAGTTTGTGTTCACCAGCAACTGGTTTCCAAAGCCTCTGTTGCCGATACTGGAGGTAGAATCATAACTAGTAAACACTGAAAGCCTTATCCATACATTGAACAATATAGACGGACACAGTGCTCTGAATCCTTCTTACCTTGCAGGAAGAACAATGTATATGAATTCATTTATGAGAATCAGTTGAACTTTCCCAGAGAACTACTCAGTAAAGTTACAGGAGATAACATATTTAAAGATGAGAATGCTGTGGTGAGTAAAATACACCCCCCCCAAAAAAAACCATGACTCCTGGTATTTGCCATATGAAACCTTGGTGAAAAATTACTGGAAGCAGCTGAACAGTTTAACACGATAACTCACCCACATCTTTCAGCCCCCTACCTTCATGTACAATGGAAATCTCATGAGACTGTAGACTATCTACTCAAGATTGTAGCTATTGTTTCTGTTTGTACTTAGGAAGTTTGGAAGCTGCTATATACTGAGTCAGACTATTGGGGGTCTCTCTAGCTTAGTACTGTCTACACTGGCTGGCAGCAGCTGTCTCGGATTTCAGGCAGGCTCTCTCCCAGCCCTATTTGGAGATGCCTGGGATTGAACCTGGGGCCTTTTCGCATGCAGAGCATGTGCTTTCCCCCTGAGCCATGCTCCTTCCCCAGTGTGATGTTGATAGCAAGCCACAAGTATGTCACTAAGTATTTGTTCAATGCATTTGCTCTCTATAGATAACATTCATGCCACATCTTTCCCATATTCTGATAATGTCATATTCCATTTTTACATGCATGTTTTTCTTCCTCTTGCTGGTAGAGATAAATCTGAAAACATAATGGCAATATTATATACCAAAGACTCAGGCACTGCGAAAGCTCAGCTCAGCTATTATGCAATCATCTGTTATGATTTCTGTGTCTGCCTTTTGAGAGCAGTTGATGAAGATTCAGTGTTCTTCCTATTGGTGTTAACAATTCCAGAATGGAAGAATAAAATGCACCACATCCAGCAACTTCACATCCACCATGTTCATCTAATTCATATTCATAGTATGTAAATGATACAGCTTTGGTTCTACAGCTCCTGATATGCTACTCTAACAGAGCATGATGCTGAGCAAATCCCCTGTGACTGATGAAAGTGATGGACAGGCTTGGACTAGAAAAGTGGCTGGTTGCTCTTATTTCATCTTGCTAGACAATGCATTATACACAATGCCCCAGCAGACTAAGTGAAATGGCCATTACCTTAACTCATTTGCCTAGTGTGTTAATAAACCAGGGCTGGATCTAGACACATAAAAAAAAAAAACATTTCAGGAAAACGTGTTTTAAAGTTTATAATGGGAAATCATGTTGCCGAAGGAGCAGACTCTACAGCGCCATCTGGTGTCACAATGCTGTAACGCATTTAAAACACTCACACACTTTCTTTTTTCTTTTTTAACTAATGTAGCTGAGTCCCAGGTTGGGAGGATAGGTGGGGATGGTCAGAAAGGAGATGGGTGAAGGAGGGTGAGAATGACTCTGATTGCCTCTTTTAAAATTGCAGGTGTACCCCCTTCTTGACTTCCCTTACCCTGAGATCTCTCTGGCATCTGAAAGAGCTATTGCAGAGCACAGGGCCACATTCACCAACACATCCCGCATTCTGCAACAGGTATACGCAATAGACATGTGTTTCTTATACAAACATTTAACCCCAGCTAAATATTGGGAACTTTGAAACCGTGGGGAAATTTCAGAGAATCAAATATGTGTGGGTTTTTGTTTTTGTTTTGGTCAACTTTCCTTTCACTTTTGATTCTATGCTGTTGAATCTATATGAGTATATCTGTTGTTCATCAAAATCTGTGAATGGAAAGGCGCCTTCTCTTTGCAAGAGGCATCGAGATTCAGAGAAGGCTGCTGCTGGAGCAGGAGGAGGGAGGTAATTTCCATAGACCGTCTCTGCTGCCCTCCATTCTGTCTCCCCAACACTTCTGAGCAGATTTGCGGGGGGGGGGGGATGAGGAATAGGCAGAAATCATTTCCCCCATTCTGTTTCCAATGGTGGGAACATCCTATTAGTAGATATCCACTCACAGGAATTTTGAATACAAGCCAATTATAAGAAGTTGATCTGAGCTGAAAAACTTTGTAGTGAAAGGGCAATTCTTAACTGATAATCATTCTTAATACTTCTTTTAAAAATGTACTAAGGTTGCTGCCATGCTACAGACCTCAGCGTTACTCAGTGTTCCTGAGACATTCCTTTGCCACAATTCCAGGGAAATACTAATACTGAAAGCGAACCTGTTGTATTGAATTGCATTTTATTGTAATAGCATGCTGCAGTATTTCATTTTAGCACCAGGTGGCATAGAGACAACATATCTACGCAGCTAGTTAACTTCTGCATCCTTCATAAAGGGTTCATTCCCAGCCTCAATGGTAAAGGAATTATGTAGTCACATATTTTGACGAAATGCTTGGTTTTTTAAGCATGTTTTCAACTGATAAATCAATTGAACCAATTTGTTGTCCCCAAAACTCTCTCATTGCTAAAATATAACCAGCAGACTATGTCTGAGAGATATTAATCACCATAATAAACCTTAACACATAGTCAAAAGCATTCAGGACCTTGATGCATTGTCCCAGGAGTTCTTGCCATGACCCTGTAGAGATTTCTGGAGTTTAGGCATGAAGCTCATGTTTATGAATGAAATAACAATCCAGTCTTTGTGCCCTCTTCCACTATGGAAGGAAACTTCCAATCCTAGCTTAGGGTTGAAGGAGACAAGTACAAAACACAGCCACCTTGCAGGCTCTTTCCAACCACCTTAGGGAGCTCCTAACATGATTGGAGCAGCGCTGGAAGGCTGCATTCAGCCATAACAGTGCATGCGTACGTTTTTCTGGCTTGCTTCAACTTCACTTATTTATTAGACTTATTAGTCCCTAGCATAAATATGATCTATGCTCAAGACAATGATGCTGTGAGGGGGCACTTTATGCATGCATTACAAAATACACGCCTGCTGTGATAAACCTTTCTTCCACACATAAGGGCCCCATCAATAAAATCCACGTTTGAGGCGTGGGGTAAAATTAACTTATGATGATGTTAGGAAGCACACTTGTAGAGGTCAGGTACATGCATATTGTATAACACTGGTGGTAATCCTTAGCAGCTGGCCTAGTAAACCGTGTCCTCCCTCAAAGAGGTGAGACCTGGAGACCGATCTCCTGTGTTGTGGGTGGGTAAGATTGGTCAGCCACAACACCCGATTGGTAGGTCCCTCGATGTTGGGTTCAATCTGGCCAATGGGGTGCAGTCCAAACAGATCGAGGGACCTATAAATACCCATGCATGTGACCCAGAGCTTCCTCTTTTGGTGCGTGCATTCGGAACACCTGCCCACCTCTCCCTATATTTAGGGCTTGTGCTTGGCCTTGCTATGCCATCGTGCGTCATCTGTCGTTGGGACAGGGGCACGGCAGGAATTTTCCCCACTTGGCTGATTGGCTGTTGCCATTTGGGTTTCGCCTGCCGCGTAGCAAATTGTCACAACTTGTAAGGTTGTGGATAGGCTCTGGTTCAGGTGATAGGGATGGGAGAACCCCCTCACCATCCCTATGTGAAGGGTATTCCATTAAAGGAATCCAGGGACTCAATCGTTTGGTCAACCCCTGAGATTTGGTTGTGCCTGTGCCTGAGTCCAGGGGGACATTTGGGTGGCGGACATAGTCTTTTCCCGGTTTTCCACCTATCCAGGTGTTCACCCTTGGCTGACCTATCCTGGGGCCTTGGGTCAGCGCTACCTGCAAGGGTGTAGGGAGCTAGTCGAACCAGAGCCTATGCAACCACTCACTTGCTGTAATCGATAAAGTTGTGGCCTAAATTCTGCCAAAAACCAAACTAAAGTTTGAGTTGAGTGTGAATTTATTTAGGGGGGAGGTCTCTGGGTCTGAACACACAAAAGCTGAAACAGGCCACGTTCTGCCTCTAGTCCAATCACATTCACAGCCATGTCCACTTCTGCATGTCAGTCAGGTAGGATTCCCTCCTGTCCTTCCAGATTTGAAATTTTCACCTCCCCAGTTGCATATTGGCAGGTAGAGGGATGATCTACAGCTTTACATGGTATCTCTGTTGCCAGAATGTCCTACTTCAGGCTGCAGGCACAGGAATCAAGTGTGTGTGTGTGTGTGTGTGTCCACTAAAATGTCTGTACAGTGAATACCAGCTGTTAATATTAAGTAAATTAATCACCAAACTCTTCACCAGCAGGCCCTAAGGCAGGTTACAAAAACTTAAAATTCAGTATGAAAAACAGTTTATTTATTTTTTATTTTTTAAACAGAATTTATTGGTTTTTCCACACAAAAAGCAAATACAACATAAGAAATAACAAATAATAACAAACATTCAAATAAAAACAAATACTACAATAACATCAGACAAAAAAAGGAAACTAATACATACCTAACATACAGGAACACACCAAATATTAAAATAAATCTCATTTCAAATCTTATTTGTAAGGGACTTCCCCCGACCTCTCTCCTGCGTTCAATTCTAATTTACTTTAGTAACTTTGTATCTAATTTAACAATTCATTCATCATTATTCTTGGTCTTCATCTCAAAATCTTATATCCTTAAACTTCTAAATATTAAAAACAACATCATATTACAAATCTTAACTTCTTATTTCCTTATCTTTCTCTTAACTCAGTAAAGCTGTTGCTCATATTACTTCTAATTCCTTCCTTATACAATATTAAATCAACACAGTTTGACACAGTATTAAATGAAAAACAGTTTAAAGGGTCCCAGGAAAAAGGGTTGTTCCCTGAAACACATGTCTCAGGTGTCAAAGGCCAGAACTGACATACCAGTTATGTGTACACCAAGTATCCCACCTTCCCTGTTTCTAAGTGCTTTTTTTTGGGGGGGGAGATAAATGGTTGCAGATTATTGGTATGGGTTTTTTTCTGTGAGAAAGAATTGTGCCATGCAGATTCAATCCTATGTAAAATTTCATATGTTATTTATTTATTTATTTATTTATAATTTTGTTAATATACATTACAACAAATATTCTAACATTTCAAACTTCAACTCCCTTCCCCCTCTTTCTGTGGTTCTTTGCATTCATTTTTGTCATTTCCTGCATACTTCAAATTATCTTTATCTATCTATCTATCTATCTATCTATCTATCTATCTATCTATCATCTATCATCTATCTCTCTATCTCTCTATCTATCTATCTATCTATCTATCTATCTATCTATATCTATTCTCATATGTATCTCATAAACACTTTTGAAATTGCAGGTCTATACAATAATCCTGCCAATAATCTGTTTACAGTTTGTTTGTAAATACTCAATAAAACATTTCCATTCCTTTCTAAAGAGTTTATTGCCTTGATTTCTTATTCTTCTGGTAAGTTTCGCCATTTCTGCATACTCCATTGATTTCATATTTTTCTGTTGCCTCTCAAATGTTTTTAATGTGTTTTATAATTGTAGCAGTTTTAGCTGTTTTTTTATAATTGTATGTTTGATTCTTATAAGCAGACCTGAGACCTTGTGGTTAAGAGCAAGCAAGACATTTTAGGAACAAACAAATAAATTCTTGTTCTGGCTTTCTCCCTCAGCGGCAGACGATAGAGCTAATTCCAGTCACTGAAGTCCACTACCAGTATGCTGAGAAGACATACATGTATTATGTCTATGGAATGGAGAACAAGGTCCATGCCCTGGACTATCCAGAGAGGTATTGCTGTGGCTGTACCATCATCTGACAGTGGGACACTTTGCAAGGAGGATTCCTAGTACGAAGCAAGCTGTTCTTCTTGCTTAATTATCCATGAGTGTCTGTGGGTGCAAATCAATTCATCTTTTTACTCATTTGTAGCCCCGTCTTATTTTGCTTGCCCACAGTGGCCACCAAAAGACATAGCGATTATTATAACCTAATTGTATTTATGCTACAGTTTCAGCCATTATTAATACTGTTCCTCTTGGGATCTAAGCTTCTGGTAAATATATTGTATAGATGGAGAAATTGGGTGGGGGAGTGATGGAACTTGGAAGAACTCCAGGAAAAAAAAATATATATGTTGGAATAAACTATGGAGGTGAAAAAGCACTTAAACGGAATACAGTGGGTAAAAATATAAGAGGGTGCTGGATCAGGCCAATGGTCTGGCTGACAATGACCAACCATAGGCCCTGGAAGCAGGAGCCAAGTGCAACAGCACTCTTTCCATCTGTGATTCCCAGCAACTGGTATTCAAAGGCATATTGCCTGCAGTAATGGAGGTAGACCATAGCCATCATGACTGGTATCCATTGAGGGCTGTATGATCTTGGTGGTGTCCAATTAAGTCATACTCAGTATAGGCCCAATGAAACCAAGGGACTTAAGTCCACTGATTTCAGTGGGTCTACTCAGACCTGTATGCCATCCGATATGTTGATTGCAAGGATTTGAAATTTAGATTCTTCCATTTGATTTGGGATCACTGGTGGGCAAGGCCAAAGAAGTTTGCTAGATCTTGCTCAGATGCTTATTAAAATATATGGAATTATGTAGCACTTACCTTGGAGGGACTCAAATGCAAGCTGGACTTTAAAAGATGTTACCTTAGCAGAGTGCATTACACTGTGTGGAATATATTTTTGTATGAGTATATTTGTATTTTTTTGGTATGAGTATATATATTTTTCTTATGCTTCAAATCACACTAGATTAATGGTCGGGCTACAGTACTGGGCAGAATGGGAACATCATTAGGTCTACATTTCAAAAAGTGAAAATTCGGACACAAAAGTAGTTAAGCTTTTGTCCAGGAAATTCCAGACGTATGGCAGCCCTAGTCTACATACATGTAGTTTTAGTTTTCAAATACAGGTAGGTAGCCGTGTTGGTCTACCATAGTCAAAACAAAATAAAAAATAAAAAAAATTCCTTCTAGTAGCACCTTAGACATCAACTAAGTTTTTCTTGGTATGAGCTTTCGTGTGCATGCACACTTTTCCAGATAGTTTTCAAACAGTTTTTAAGGAAGATGGGATCCACGGTGAGGAGGCAAATTGAGGTTTCATGCTGGATCTCAGAGACCAGTATGCTTTGCAGAAAACAGTATTCTCAAAAGGTAGGTCTAGGAGACTTCACTGAAGTGCAGTTCTGATACAAGTTTACTCTTCGTAAATGCATGGCCAACTATGAGCAATCGTTCCAAGAAACCACCAAAACAATCTCCAGTATTCCACATGCACCAAGTCGTTATTTTCATGAGTCACAAAATTACCTACCAAAACTCACTTACTGAGTATTGTACACATTTGTAATATGTGAATCCCCCTTGTCTTGCTTACCTACTTCATCTTGTTTTATGATATAGAAGAAAAAAATAGGGTGCTTTATTGCTAGGTTTCTTGTTATTAATAAAACAAACCTTTGTAAATGTTTTATGAAGGATTGCTGCTATTAATGCTTATTTTAGGAAAAGATTGGGAATTTTCCCTTTTGAAGACTGTCCGCTAGAGGGAAGCAGTGGCAAAAAAAACCCAACCTCCTGAATTGTTTTCGTTTAGTAGTGAAAAGACACCAGAGTAGTGGCTATGCAGAATGTGTGTGTGTGTGTGTGTGTGTGTGTGTGTGTGTTTATGGTGTCATTCTTGCATTTATTATTAGCTATTATTGTTATTATACCGCTTGGGTCCTAATCAGGTTTATTAAGAATTGTTCTTTCAAATAACCATTCTTAAATTTGCAACCTATCAACAGAGGACAGTTTGTCAGTGTATGAAGTCAATTCACTAAAAGTAATTGGCTCAAAACCTTGCTATCACAATCTAGCCACAATTTTAATACAGAGAGTGAAAGATGTGTGCTTTATGAATAAATGATGGACCATAAATTTGCTGACAGCTAAGTTCAAAGGACATACATCCAGAAACAGCATCAAACGTTATGTTATACCTGTATATGTAAATTTAACAGCTACTTCAAACAGGTACTATATGATAGTGAACCAATATAAAGAACAGCATTAATCTTGGATTAGGGTTTCTTTGCACATTATAAAGATTTCTCATAACTTGCACTATTACAGTCCCTTTAAGAACTTCTGAACGTTTTCTCTCAGCTTTTTACAGACTTTTCTTATTTTCCCTAATTCCAACTCAACATATGATATGTTCTCATTTATGAAAGTGTATGCCGTTTTATAATAAAAAGCTTCTAAAAAGTTAGCCTTAAGGTACCATTAAGAGCCAGTGTGGTGTAGTGGTTAAGAGCGGTAGACTTGTAATCTGGGGAACCGGGTTCGTGTCTCCGCTCCTCCGCATGCAGCTGCTGGGTGACCTTGGGCTAGTCACACTTCTCTGAAGTCTCTCAGCCCCACTCACCTCACAGAGTGTTTGTTGTGGGGGAGGAAGGGAAAGGAGAATGTTAGCCGCTTTGAGACTCCTTCGGGTAGTGAAAAGCGGGATATCAAATCCAAACTCTTCTTCTTCTTCTTCTTCTTCTTTCTTTTACCTGAAGGAAAGTGGCATATGGAGTGAGAAAGAAATAAAAATTAGGCAAGACCATGCACATGACACAAAATGTTTGTTCACTGCTCGCTGTGTAACTCTGTAACCAAATACAGCCGTAAATGTTGTCGGATATGTATGAGTTGTAAAGAAGCTGCATTGTGAAATTAAATATCTTTAAAAATAATAATAATGCTGTGATCATAAGACGACACATCTTTACTATCTACACTGTTTTTCAAGCCAGCTTGCATCTTAAATTTGGCATCCTCTGATACCATGCTTCAAAAGCCAAAGCAGTGCACGCTATTGCAGAGCTAAGGAATACACACAGCAGGCAGAGAAAACTCTTTAGCAATATATTATAGCAGGAGGGGTGAAGCCATTCAGACAGTGAGTCTGGGAGTAATGATGTTACACATACACATGAGTGTTTCTATTTTCATCTGCAAAATCTTGGAGGATAAGCTGTGGGAATAAATATCTCATGAGGTATTACCAGCTTCTCAGGCAACTCTGGAATCCATGGCAGTGAGATACCATGCAGATCTGAGGAGTCTGCCCTCTCATAGACAATGAGAAAAGGTACAGCACGAGTCACTCACATCTAAAGAAGGTATCTCCTAGAAAAGTTACAGCAGACATTAAAGGAACATAAGAACACAGGAAACTGTTTAGAGTCAGACATTGATCCAGTGTGGTGTAGTGGTTAAGAGCGGTAGACTCGTAATCTGGTGAACCGGGTTCGCGTCCCCGCTCCTCCACATGCAGCTGCTGGGTGACCTTGGGCTAGTCACACTTCTCTGAAGTCTCTCAGCCCCACTCACCTCACAGAGTGTTTGTTGTGGGGGAGGAAGGGAAAGGAGAATGTTAGCCGCTTTGAGACTCCTTCGGGTAGTGAAAAGCGGGATATCAAATCCAAACTCTACTTCTTCTTCATCTAGCTCCCTGATGTTTATACTGACTGGTAGTGGCCCTTCAGGATTTCAGGTAGGAATCTTTAACATCTCTACCTGGAGATGCCAGGAATTGAATTTTGGACTTTCTGCACCCAAAGTAGATGCTGTGCCATGGCGCTACAGCCCTTCCCCGAGAGAAACTGTGGTCTTCTGTTCTGGGTGTCTTCTGTTGGTTTGGTGTCATTGACGCCTGAAAGGGGCTCATGCCTGACAGATTCCTGATAGCAGTGTCCCCCCCCCAAAAAAAAATGTTTAGGGGTACTCTCATTTTGACTCAAGAAAATCACCATTTTATAGTTCAGATTGGGAAAAATAAATACAGTAAATGGACAAAAGTACAAAGAACATGCATTACCTCATATTACTCAGCTGACAGCTCATAGTAACTTCCATTTTCCAACTCCTACTTCACACAGTAAACACTCGCTTTCCTCTGAGATTCAGGAAACACCATGACAGTAAATGAGTTTGCTATCTGGGGTAGCAATGGAACTGATGATTCACTGGGCTAGAGAAGAAACTATTTTTTTTTTAAAAAAATTATTTTCTTCTGCCGTTAGATTCATAAAAATTTAGGGGTGTGTGTACCCCTGCACCCCCCCCAGAAAAAAGCACTGCCTGACAGAGATGTGGACTGTGAAGGATGTTAACACAAGGGCTGATAGATGTGTGCATTCCCTTGTGACAATTCTATGATCTGAACACTATCGCTGGATTTCTTTTGCTGGATCATGTTATATAGGCCTGACCTAGGACCTCAGAACCCAATGGAACACATTCCTGAGGCTCCCTGTAGGAAGTATATGTTAGCTACGTAACAATTTATAGGCACCCTACAACCTAAGTCTACTATTCTATGCATTGGCATAACGTTTTACTACCTAAATGTATCATATTTAATAAAAATGACTAATTTTTTTGGCATTTCAGCCTGTGCTGTATGTAATTGAATTGTAATTCCTCCCTCCACTGATCCTATTACTGGTGAAGTGGGAAAGCCCTTCTTCTCAAATCCATTAATAACACACTTAATTTTTTGTAAGTGCCAGAACTATGTGTTTCTTTGGCCAGCTGATCCCCCCCCCCCCCCGGGCTTATTCCAATATTAAATCTTTTAGTAAAACATCAAAGATGTGATTTCATTTAACAAGGATGATAAATTAATTACCATAGCTCTGCTTTCCATCTATGGTCTCCTGTAGCCTATAGTGAAAATGCACATATCACAAAAAGAGAGGAAGCCAATGCCCTTTCTCTCGAGGTGTTTTGACTGGATTGCTACAAGGGACTCTCCCTCTTGCCTGGGCAGCAAAATATTGTTAAAATCCTGAGGAAATTCTTTTCAGAGGTGGAGCCTTTCGGGCAAAGGATATAAGATTTCACCTTTGTTAATAATATTTGTGTGCTTACAGAACACTTTCTCCTTGGAATCTAGAAATGGATAATTTCATTTTGGCCCTTAACAGGGTATAAGAGATATTTTCATGCTGGGTTATTGACCTCCTTTTTCCTTTGCCTATTTCATCTTGTAGTCAATATTAATCAATAAGAATATGAACATGCATATTTATCTATTAAAACTTTAAGTCAAAGTGCTGAAGTCTATGCCTGTAACTCACAATAACATTTCACGGGTCTGAGGAACAAGGCTGTATTCTATGAATACCTATGCCATAAAAAAAATGTGTTCCACAAGACTTCTTGTAGCTTTTGGTGAAAATCAAGCACGAATGTGAAAAGGCAAGTTGGCTACTTCTGCAGTAAAGGTGAATCAGGTGCCTGGCAAGGGAAGGGATGGTGTATGGGGGGGGGGACATTTTCCCCTACCCTACATTCTTTGCCGCTGAACAACATCTGGATTTATCTCATTTTTCTTGGGCTGTGCACACACAGCATTTTATTTTAGAATCAATGGGAACTGAGTATTTGCTCTTTCTACATCGCCCACAAACAATCTAGATATATTGCATAAGCACTTCTTGAACAATGGGTTTCATTCTGAAAATAAAAGCTCATTGCAGACTGATTTGTCATCACCCCACAGTGTGTCTGTATGGAAACAGATGCAGGCAGTCTCAGCAATGGGTGGTTTATCTGCACCTGCCCAATGACGTTGTGGGTGGGCATAAACCAATATTACCATTTCCTTCTTTCTTCACTTGGGGCATGTTCAGAGAGGAAAAGGAAAAGGTAACCCAAGCAAGGAGAAGATTTTAAATTGTTGTCAAGTAACCACACCCACCCAAGATCAATGTGGTTCGAAAGCAGCATGTTCAGGGTGAGCAAGAATGACTCCAGACTGAGAAAAAACTACAGTTTTGTGCTAAATGGTTATAAGAGCAACACCTTAATCCTGGGCTGATTCACACATGCACATAGATAATCTCTGTTAAAAAAACAACAACACACCATACCATCATATGGGAAGATCACAGGAATGTTTGTTTTATTGCTGTGTGGAGCAGTATCTACACAACTACCCCCATACTGAATAAAAAAGAATTATAATAAAATAACTCAAACACACAGAAATGCCCCAAGATCTATGTTAAAAGGATTTCTTCTTCCAGTCCTGAAATGCCAAATATAAAGAAGAGCCATGTGAAACATCTCCTGTATTGGTCTATCCAATCATCTAGCTCTGAAATTCTTCACATACTGACCTCCTGACATAGTTCATTTTTGTGGAGAAAATTTCCTTGAATTGGGCTGGTTTTCCCCCTTTCCAAAGCCCAGTGGGTTCCCTCCCGCTTCCAACTGTCCAGTAGTAAATACATTTAAGGGATTTTGCATTTACAATGCGGTCTACCCTGTCTGAATTGTCCTAATTAATCTCAGTCCAAAATCCCATTTTAGGGCACAGCTTCAATCTAATTTATTGCCATATTTGGCTTTTTCCTTCTGAAGATGCACATTTTCTTCCTAGTGAAACAAAGCATGGTTACATCATCCACAAAGCAGTTGATTCAGAAACCTACTTTACCCTGGCTGGTTGTTAAGACAGAACAGTAAACATCTCATTTATTGTAGTGATAGCACAGAGTGATATCAAATGTCACTTTCTCAACAAAAATCCGGAAACGATACCAATAAAGTACATAATTACTCCTTCAGCTTTCTGGGTATCATAAAGAAAAAGTGTTAGAGAAGTTTCGAGAAAGAATCTGTATTGTGAAGGAGTTGGACAAGGCGTTAAAATCCAACCCTCTCTCATTTTAGAAATCAGCAGTCAGCTTATCATTGTTTCAGGCATTGAATGGGGCCTACTTTTGAGTAGACATGTATAGGATTTTCTAAGTGCAGTCTTAGGGCAAGTGTAGAATAAGTCGCGGCAGTTTTCAACCATTTTTCTCAAATGCTGCTATGCAAATTCCTGTTTTATTTCCCATGACTGCAGCACAAAAACACAGTTACATAATTACTGGTAGACTTGAGTGCCTTTGAATGTTCTCCTAGCTGTGTAGGAGTCATCTATCTGTGAGTGGATCTAAAGTGACGGGGGCTTCTTCTTCTGCAGCCTTTGGAGGTTAGGTAGGTATTACACATCCATTGTGGTTTCTGGGGTATATACCTGATACCACCATTATTATATTTCAATATTTTTAATTGCTTTCCCTGTTTTAATGTAGTGATGCTGCTGCCTCAATAATGATAGCAATGTAGGCTCAGCCATTTTTTTAAAAAAATATTTAATAAAATTAAAAATGCTATCTCTTGACAGGATTTTAAATTCTATATTGGGAGCCACCTCAAGAACTTCTCACAGTGGAAAGGTAGGGTGCAGATACTTAAAATAAGTAAATGAATAACTTGGCCATGTAAAGGACCCCTGACAGTTAAGTACAGTCACAGACGACTCTGGGGTTGTGGTGCTCATCTCGCTTTACAGGCTGAGGGAGCCGGCGTTTGTCTGCAGACAGTTTTTCCGGGTCATGTGGCCAGCATGACTAAACGACTTCTGACGCAATGGAACACCGAAACCAGAGCAGCGCACGGAAACAACGTTTACCTTCCTGCCGGAGCGGTACCTATTTATCTACTTGCACTTCTTGGGAGGCTTTCGAACTGCTAGTTTGACAGGAGCTGGGACAGAGCAACGGGAGCTCACCCCGTTGTGGGGATTCGAACCGCTGACCTTCTGATCGGCAAGCCCAAGAGGCCCAGTGGTTTAGACCACAGCGCCACCCGCGTCCCTAACTCGGCCATCAATTGCATGGGTCTTTTCCGTAGCATTGGCACCCCACTGGGAAGGCACTGCCCGTTCCATGGAGAAGAGCCACACAATTGTTTCTGTCATGGCCACTGGTCCCATCACCTCCTGGCAAATAGAAGGGGAAGAAATGGAGGCAGTGAGAGATTTCACTTTCTTGGGTTCCATGATCACTGCAGATGGTGACAGCAGTCACGAAATTAGAAGACGCCTGCTTCTTGGGAGAAAAGCAATGACAAACCTAGACAGCACCTTAAAAAGCAAAGACATCACCTTGCCGACAAAGGTCCGTATAGTTAAAGCTATGGTTTTCCCAGTAGTAATGTACGGAAGTGAGAGCTGGACCATCAAGAAGGCTGATCGCCGAAGAATTGATGCTTTTGAATTATGGTGCTGGAGGAGACTCTTGAGAGTCCCGTGGACTGCAAGAAGATCAAACCTATCCATTCTCAAGGAAATCGGCCCTGAGTGCTCACTAGAAGGACAGATCCTGAAGTTGAAGCTCCAGTACTTTGGCCACCTCATGAGAAGAGAAGACTCCCTGGAAAAGACCCTGATGTTGGGAAAGATGGAGGGCACAAGGAGAAGAGGACGACAGAGGATGAGATGGTTGGACAGTGTTCTCGAAGCTACTAACATGAGTTTGGCCAAACTGCGGGAGGCAGTGAAGGATAGGTGTGCCTTGCGTGCTCTGGTCCATGGGGTCACAAAGAGTCGGACACGACTGAACGACTGAACAACAACAACAACATGTTGGGATCATTTAGGGTGCTGTCCTATAGTCATTAAACTTTGATTAAGTGCCATGGACTCAAAGAACAGAAAAAGATTGCATTGTTAAGACTTCCCCCAGCTGTGTGGGATCTCTTGAGGGCTAAGCTGTTACCTTGTAGCTGGGAGAATGTTAAAAGGGCACCTGGAAGGATTTATGGTAAGAGTTGTGTTCCTTAATAACATGCTGTTCTATAAGGAATTTGTTATAACAAAATCCCTTATCTCTCTGGCTATTTTCTGGCAAAAGAAGAAACACCACCTTCATGAGATTCTCCCACTTTATCACCCTCTCAAAGCATGGTGCTGTAATATTGCCAGCCTAACCTGCAGAGGAAGCCCTGTTTAAAGCAGGACACTTCTTTCTCTGCGACTGTTCCAGGGCTACAGACTTCCTGGTTCAGGAAGACGACCTAATAGGTATATCACTGTTAAGTTTTCATAAGCAGCGTTGAAAGGCTGGTTTGACCTGCTGGGTATTTGGAGGTTCACGTTTTATTTGGCATATGATTTATGTGCCATGCCAACTACCGTTGTTACCATTAGGATTTCATGATTGGACTGTTGTTTTAAGATGTTTATTCTCATGTTTTATGCAGTTAGCCATTCTGAGCCTATGAATGGCAAGCTCTAGCAAACCAAGGAAAGAAACTGTCCTCTCACACCACCAGTTCACATCTTGGTTGTTTGAATGCCTTCTCTCCTGAATCCACAGTATAATTTGATCTTTGTGGCCCACCCATCCCCCCTGCTGCTTTTGTGGAAGTTGTACGCTTCTGAAATTTCACTGCAATAAAGTCAAAATAACTTATTTAAGTTATTTTGACTTTATTGCAGTGAAATTTCAGAAGCGTACAACATTTACAACCTTACTAGCTTAGACCAAGCTCTAGCTATCAAAATATTTGTTTTAGTCCTGTCTTTCTGGCAGATTCCCCAGTGCCTGAAACGGACTTATCTGTAGAAGTAGAAAATGGGGAGGATCAAGGTAATGTGGTAAATAAATAAAAAAAGCTTTTCTCCTCACTTCCTTACATGTGATGGTTCAAAGAAGGACCACTAGGAGAGAACATAAGAATATTTCTTTTTCTTTTGCCATGAAAGCACATTTCAGATGTTTTTGGAAGTTGATGTGAAACCGTGCGTGTTCCATCTTTATTTCTTTGCTGTATCATCCTCTCCTAGCCTTCTTCGGTTTCCCAGGGCAGATGGCATTTTCTGTTACCTGAGCTGCCGCTGGAAGCTTTATCTTCTCATTGGTGTGGAGGCACAACAGCAGGGCTCTGTTATTATCTGGGACTATATTGCTGTCCTTGAAGCTATTGTGAAAGCAGGCAAAATCCAGAACGGAGGCTTTCTGCACAAGCAACATAATTTCACATTTTGCCAGGCTCCTTAAAGAAATAGCACTCTGATAGTGTTTCACTTAATTCTGCATGATCAGTAGGTTTGAATTGTGCATCTGAGTGGATCCCTTTGGGGTAGAGGATGCCAGACTCCAACTCCCATCACCACTGACCACTGACCAAGCCAATGGGAGTTGTAGTTCAACACTTCTGGAGGGCACCAGGTAGTGGAAGGCTGCTGTATAGAGCAGGGCTGGGCGATATTTGGTTTTCAACTTTGTGATCCCTCACCAGCTAAACATTTCAATATACCAATATAGCACAATGTCTGAAATAAGGATGGAACCATGTAGAGCAGGGGTAGTCAACCTTCTTATACCTACCGCCCACTAATGCATCTTTCTGGATGGTAAAATTTCCTTACCTCCCACTAGTGCTTGATGGAAGGAGGATTCAGCTTGTGCCGTAGAACCCCCTACCATCCACCTAGAATCCTGAAACGCCCGCTAGTGGTCGGTAGGGACTAGGTTGACAACCCCTGGTGTAGAGGCATTGGCTGGCTTCACAGTTTTTCCCAAATAGTGATTTTTGCATAGCACACACATACACACATCATGATTCGCGGTATATTGCCAGGTCAAAAATTATGAAACTGAAAGGGTTAATTAGCTAACCTGTATATATTTATCTGAATGTATTGTTAGTCCAGAAGTATAAAAGAACTTTTTAATCTTTTCTTTATGAAACCTCTCTGTAAAGCTGTGAACTTTGATCTGCATTGCACTTCTTTCTGGCAAGCTATGACTGAGAGTCTGGAGATAACAGTAGAAGGTCGACCATGCACAGAGGTACAGAGAGGAACTGTGTAGGTCACAGATAGGATGGCCTTGCTGAAGTGCGCATGAACCAACTCAGGGCTAAATGTCCTTTTGCCTTATATGTACAACAGGAAATGTACAACAGGAAATGTTCCTTATATGGACAAGAGGAAGATCCTGGGGTGGGAAGATGAGCCAGAGAACTGTCTATAAGAACTGTCTGAAATTTGACTTTTTTTGTACTTGCTTGGCTGTCTGAACACTGCAGGTACCTCTGCATGCAGAAAATAAATCTTTCTCTCTCTGAAGCCAGCAGCCTCATGTGTCTTTTCTGCTTCCATGTTTTCTCACCGGGCGCAACCGTGGGAACCCGTAGGGGCAAATAAGGCTCCAAAACCAATACCATGATATGGACTTGAAACTGGTTTTGACAAATATCCCCCCAAAAAACCCTACACCTCATTATTCACAATATATTGCAAGGTCCAAAACTATAAAAGCCGATATCACGATATGGACTTCAAACCGGTTTTGGATGATATATTGATATATCGTCTAGCCCTAGAGTGCCTATGTTTAAACACTAGACCTAGTGAGTGAAAGCATAAACTCGTCCCTCCATCTTTGTGGTATGCTAATGCACATGTGCTAGTGTTCTCTGTATCACGATTGTATCAGTTGATGTGTATACCATTAGATATCAGATTGTTTGGATATACTCCATGTTGAACGGCTGGGACCACCACATCCCTGATTAAAAACAAAAGTTCTTGTCTCCGTTTCTTTTAAATTCAGAGCAGTGCAGTGCAGTAATGATAGCCAGATGTTTGGAGGAAGGCAAGGGCATTTCATGTGCTCCACCCTATATTGGACTGAATGAAAGGAACTATCCCAGTGGGAGTGAGCAAAAGTTAGGGCAGTACCTCTTGCAGAGCCATGAAGGCTGACTGCAGCTTTAAGAATCTGAGGTCAAGAGTGCTTTGAGGATGATAAGGGGTGCGTGCTGATTGCCATAATGTGTGACTGATGTGAGCCAATTGGGTCAATGCCCAGAGTTTGTTAATTGTCTGCCTGCATTATGCAACCTAAGAAAGGATAGTCGATTGCTCCTTAGGGATGTTTGATCTTTTAATGCACTGTCATCAGGCTTTTGTAATTCTGATAGAAAATAATAAGCAAAATACAGTTTACATTATATTCGATTCTCAGAGTACTTCTATACAGAATGTCAATAACCTTTACAGCAATTCTGCAAAGGAGGTCAGTTATTGCCTTATTACAGATTGGGAAGTGAGGCTAAAGCTACACAATGAGTTCATGGCTATGCTCAGATTTCAACTGGAGCCTTCCTGCTTATAGCTTGGCTTCTGCTCTCAAACGTTTTACTGACATGATAGAATGTCAATCATTATGAAGGAGATTGTGGGGTGGAACCTTCAAGTTGCATTCTATTATTTCTGCCACGTGTGGGGCAGAACTACTTGCCTTCAGGGAATTAATGCAGAGCTCAGTACTGACTACACCAATAGTCTCCAACCTTTACTGACTCGTGTTTAACCCAACCATGCATTTGGGGATCCAATTCTGATTCTTTTATCATCTATTTGCATGGTGGTAGTGCTCCTGCTGCGGCTCACCAGTTGATACCGATTGACAATAGCTGTCCAGAGTTCCAGATCAGGGTTTTCCCCACTCCTACCTGGCAATGCAGGAATCGAACCCGCTACCTCCTGCATGCAAAGCAGATGCTCCACCACTGATCAGGTCCAAATTAAAATTTGATTCTTCCAGTCCTGGAGATGATGGCTTGTCACTCCTTTGAGCAGAGGCGGTTCTAGGGTAGTGTGACTGGTGTGCTTGCATGAGGTGCCACACTGCCAGGGGCAACAAAACAATGCTTTATAACGGAGTGCAAGAGGCCGTGTGTTGGGGTTCCAAATTTTAATGTTGCACAGGGTGCCACTGAAATTTGAGTGCCCAAAGTCCACCACTGCTTTGAGCATCAGAGCCAGCGGTTAGAACAAATGCTTGCTGAAGACTGGACAAAGTCTGAGCACCACATAAACTTTGTGTAAGCAGATCAGGATGAATTATGAATCTTCTGGAGGAGCCCTCAGTGTGCAGAGGAGTGCAGCCTTAAGGCATGGGTGAGGGAGATTAGGGAGAACCAAAGCAGACAAGCCACCACATCCAACACCCTGCTAGCCTCTTGTGCTTGGTCCAGATGTTGCAGATAGTACAGACTTCAGCAGCTAGGGTGCTAAGTGAAGCACTCAGCAATGCACATTTTTCACCAGCACTGAAGGAACTGCATGGGCTTCAAATTAGCTAACAAATCATGTTCAAGGTTTGATGATTGATATACAGTGAAACCTTGGTTTTCAAACACCTTGGCGCTCAAACTTTTCGGCTTCTGAACTCCAAAAACCCAGAAGTGTGTGTTCTGATTTTTGAATGTTTTTCGGAACCGGAACATTCGATGCGGTTGTCAGCTATCGTTTCTGGGGCACCTGCGCCAATCGGAAGCTGCGCCTTGGTTTTCAAACGTTTCAGAAGTAGAACGGACTTACGGAATGGATTATGTTGGAGAAGCAAGGTGCCACTGTATAGGGCCCTAAGCATCTTGAGGCTTGGATATCTAGGCGACAACCTTCCCCATTATATACCTAACTGAACATCCTACTCACCATACCACCACTTGTGTATTTCTGTTTCATGATTTCATGAAAACGGGTGTTCCCTGTGGTACCACGGACCCTCCTGACCTCCTTCCTGCAGTACAGAATGATGGGCTCTAAACAACAATGGTAGTTGTCTTCTTTGACTTGGAAGACGTTTTAAAAGCATGCTGCATTGTTTTGGGTTTCTTCTTTTTTTGGTGTCATACAGTGAGCTGTGTTTTAGATGAAATATGTTTATGGTTTATGTCTTGCTTTTTTGGTTATTTTTTGTAAACCACTTAGAAGCTGTTTTGGTATTAAATGGTATATAAATACAGTGGTGCCTCGCAAGACGAAATTAATTCGTTCTGCGAGTGCTGTCGTATAGCGAATTTTTCGTCTTGCGAAGCACCAACGGGGGAATAGCGGTTTGACGGGGGGGGGGGGGGTTTCGTCTTGCGAGGCAAGCCCATTGAAAAATTCGTCTTGCGAGACAGCCTTTCGCTAGCGAATGCCTTTCGTCTAGTGAGTTTTTCGTCTAGCGAGGCATTCGTCTAGCGAGGTACCACTGTATAGTAAAACAAATAAGAAGGCAAAGCTGTCCTTTTCCATATTCAGTTGTTGAGTATGGTCTCCCCTCTTTAACAATTTCCCTCCCCATGGGAAGAGTGAGATGAAAATTCTCCTGGGCTGTTCTCAGGGGCAGACTGTGGAGAACTAGCCTCATGCCAGGTAGGGGTTAACTTTTCTGACAGTTAGAACCCTCAGGGGCGGGCTTAGCCTGAGTATAAAACACCCCTCCCAGTGGACAGTAAGGCAGTTGAAGTATGGGCAGGAGGAGTTAGAGAGTTAAGTGCGGGGAGTTGAAGTGTGAGTCAAGAGATAGAGCTGGGAGTTTAGAGTCTTAGGTGGATGTTAGCAGAGAGGATAAAGAGATTGTGAAACGCGTTGTTATTGATATTTAGTTTACTATTAGAGGTATTAGGCCGGTAACATCTAGAGGTATTAGGCCGGTATAGGACAACTGTTTTAAGCTTATTGAACAACCTTTTATTTATCAGCAACCACAAGCTTTGTACGCAATAAACATCTTTTTAGTTCACAATATCCTCGTCTGTGGTGAATGAAGTAAGCAGGATCCAGCTAGTAGTCTGAAGGGCTGCTGCTGGGAACTGTTTGTCGTTGGTGCAGCACTCATAGACCGTAAAACGTCCGGGGGTGGGCTGTACAGGGCGAAGGGCCCGCGACATTAAAGTGGTGGCAGCGTCGGGACGAAAGATAGTCATAAAGTGGTGGTCACGTTGAGATCCAAGATCTAAAGTGTTGGCAAGAAGTGCCAAGGTACAAGAAGCATTTAAGGGTGACGCATTGTGTGAAGTGTGAGGCTTAAAGAGGATTTAAGCAAACTTCAGTGAGACTCTACAATCTAGTCAGGAAGGGGATCGCATACACCTGGAAAGGGAGAAGGGGAATTCAGAGAGGAATTACCTGGCCCTAGGGTGTGGTGTGATAGCGCCTAAGACTGTGAGATTGTGAGAGAGTTACAAAGATACTTTGCGTTTGAAACTATTTCAGGCAGAAAGGTTTATAGTGAGAGGTCGGAAAAGTACGCTGGACAAAGTGCACTGAGGTAACTTTAGGCGTGACTTTGGACCTAAACTGTGGAAACTAAGCCTGGAGGAATAGTTTAACTGAAACATCCTTGATTTAAGTACAGAAATAATACCACCAAATAAATAGAAAATGCCACCTAGAAAGACTAAAACAGCTCTTAGGGACTCACAAGTAGAAAGCTCTGAAGAAGAAAATGGGGTTTCCCAGATTGAGGAAACCAGTACTGAAACAGTTAACAAAAATCCTGCTGAGGGGACGAGTTTTAAAGCCTCAGAGGAATTTGAGAAATGGAAACTAGAACAAGAATATAAACTGAAGGAATTAGAAATGAGATTGCAAGCTGAGGAAAGAGAAAAAAAATTACAAGCTGAGGCAAAAGAGAGAGAATTAAATATTGAGAGAGAGAGAGAAAGAGAGGCAATGGCACTGAAAGAGAGAGAATTAAAGTTCCAAGCTGAGGCAAAAGAGAGAGAACTGAAAGAGAAAGAAATGACCTTAGCTATTGAGAGAGAAAGAGAAAGGGAGGAAAGAGAATATTTATTAGAAATGAAAAGACTTGAATTATCAGCTGTAGATAATAGAAACAACAACAATAGTTCCACACAAAATCCTAGCAGGGTGGATTTAAAAAGATTCCCTGACTTCAGAGATAAAGACGATCCTGAAGCGTTCATCATTTCTTTTGAGAGGGCTTGCGAAGATTTTGAAGTAAAAGATGAGGAGAAAATGCAAATACTGAGAGCTCGTATTAGTGGAACATTAACAGAGATTTATTCTCAAATGCCATCTGATCAATCCAAAGATTTTGAAGCATTTAAACAGTTGGTTTATGTGAGATTCGGAATTACTGCAGAGCAACTGAGACAAAAGTTTAGAACAATAAAAAAAGTGCGTGAGGAAACATTTGCTCAACTAGGAGCTAAAACTACAAATTATTTAAACAAGTGGCTAGAACAGGAGGGGGCCGATTCTGTGGCGAAAATAAAAGAGGTGATTGCATTAGAACAATTTTATGACACGATTAATAGTCATCTGAAGTATTTAATTAAAGAAAGACGCCCTAAAACCATCCTGGAAGCTGCTAATCTGGCAGATGAAATAAATGAAATCCGAGAACACGCTTATGATGCCCCAAAATATAAGGACAAACAGTGGGAAACAAATAAGTTTAAGAGAATGCAACAGCCCACAAAGTTTACCACAGAAACTGCCAAGAAAATTTTTCCCGCCAATGCAAATGTTCCCCATAACACGCCTATGACAACGGGGGGGACTGAGGGAAAAGTAAATAAATATAGTGAGGGTAAAAGGCCTGAATTAATCTGTTGGCAATGTGGGAGAAAAGGCCATCGACAATTGGACTGTAGAACTGAACTCAGAACTAAGAGTGTAAATAATATCCCTCAGAAGCAGACATATTGTGTCCAAACTGTGGAGACAGAGCCAACTGCCAACATGGTTGCCACGACAACCGAGGCCCAGTCAGAGGCTGATGAGTTACCAGTGGCCCAAGTTGTGAGGTGCTATATAATTCAACAAGATGACATGCTATTACACAAAACAGGAGAAGAAATTTGGGTGAATGGTAAACCATATAAAGGTTTAAAAGACACAGGGTCTCAGATTAGTATTGTACATCCTGATTTATTAAAGCCAGAAGACTTTATTAAAGACAAAACAATCAGTTTAAAAGGAATATCAAAACAGCCAGAAATCTTGCCAGTCGCATTAGTTAATCTGACATATAAACAATGGTCTGGAAAATGGCAAGTAGCAGTTTCACCAGAAATCCCAGCTCCAATGTTAATCGGGTGGGATCTACTCGACCATGTACAGAGTGCATTTGTGATAACTAGGGCACAAAAACTGCGACAGTTACCTCAGGAGGAAAGGCCTGATACAATTGTTGAACTGACACAAGATACAAGTTTAGTGCCAGTTACAAATAGTCAAGCAGCTAGTTTTGCAGCCAAGCAGAAACTAGATACAGATTTACAGAAATATTTTCAAGCCACAGCCTTGAATACAGTATTAACCCCGGAAAGCCCGGAGCGGTTTATAGTCAACAATGGGTTGCTATACAGAGAGATTCTTTTAAAGCCTAATAGAGGGGGTAATGAAATCCACAGGCAACTGATGGTACCTACTGAATTTAGAACCAAGATAATACAACATGCACATGGCAGTATCTTTGGAGGTCACTTGGGAATCACCAGAACCAAACAAAGGGTGTCCCAAAATTTCTTTTGGCCTGGGATGGGCAAGCAAATAAAGTTATTTTGTCGAACGTGCCATAGTTGTCAATTACAAGGACATGGGCAAGATAAAACGAAAGCACGTGTGAGATCTTTTGAACCAGGACAAGATATTTTATTAATCAGATCAGTAAACAGTGACAAGTTACAACTGACATGGGAAGGTCCTTGTAAGAGCATTTCAAAAATGAATGATATAAACAATATAATTCAGCATGGTGAAGGGAGGCGGGTCATGCATAAGAATATGATAAACCCAACCCAGTCACTAAACCATGAACCCAATCTAGACTACAGTAGTCACGTTATTGAAAAAGCCTGTGATATTGGTAAAGGAGTGTCTACCTGCAATGTGACCAGTGACCTATCTGTGAGATCAGTTAGAACAACTAGTCAAATTTATAATAAACCATTCATCAGTTGGAAAGATAGAAAGAAAGACGTGCTAGAAGTTATAGCTGGCATGGGGTCCCATCGACTTTCTATGAAAGTGAAAGTGTTTCCTACACTAGAGATTGTGTGGTGGGAGGATAGGTACCCTGCTGCTCATGCAACACAAATAAATGCCCAAAATGAATGTAGTTACACAGCATTAACAGGGCTACCACGTCAAAGGCATACAAAAGTAATCTTAAAATTGCTCGAAGTGGGAACTAATAAATCACTACAGACCAAAGATGAACTGACAACAAGGGAGATTGCTATGAGCAATAAGCAATCAGAGCTTTTTAGCCTACTTTCATTAAGTGATCACGCTTGCCTAGAAAGCTTCAGCAAGCTGAATAAAACAGAGGATATCCACAAACTTCTGCAAATAGTTCCCAGTGCATTTAAAAGCCAGACAACCAGTGTTTATGCAGCTTATGATGACCTGGAGATGTGTGTACAAGTCTGCGAGCTTAAACATTTAACAGAGATCCTGAAGGAGGGAGAGGTTGAACTAAGAGAGCTTTTGACCCTGAGAAACAAGGACTCTACCCAGCTTGGGATCCACAATCGTTACAGACGCCTCGAGTGCAGAGATCGGAATGGGACTGTGTCATCTGGCCAGGGAAGACAGCTTACATCCCATCACGTTTGGCAGAGAAAAGACTGGTGCCCCGAGAAAGATACTTCTTGCGACGGTTAAGGACGATAAGGAGCGTGAAAGGATCCTAAACATCATCGCAGCCGCCTTATAATGAAGACCCAAAGACAAAGGTTAATGGACAGTTACGGTTTTTCTTGCAATAAAGACCTAATGCTGCATGAACTATTGTATATAATGTTCACAACTATATGTACTTTTACTGAAGATGTAACTGTTTATGCTATAGTTAGGGAAATAAGGATAGAGTTATAAAATGTATTGTTTATGTTAATGTTTAAAAATGTTGTTTGTATCAGAGGGATACTTTGGCTAGTAACTCCTCTGATACAAACCTAAAAGGAGGGAGGTATGTGGAGAACTAGCCTCATGCCAGGTAGGGGTTAACTTTTCTGACAGTTAGAACCCTCAGGGGCGGGCTTAGCCTGAGTATAAAACACCCCTCCCAGTGGACAGTAAGGCAGTTGAAGTATGGGCAGGAGGAGTTAGAGAGTTAAGTGCGGGGAGTTGAAGTGTGAGTCAAGAGATAGAGCTGGGAGTTTAGAGTCTTAGGTGGATGTTAGCAGAGAGGATAAAGAGATTGTGAAACGCGTTGTTATTGATATTTAGTTTACTATTAGAGGTATTAGGCCGGTAACATCTAGAGGTATTAGGCCGGTATAGGACAACTGTTTTAAGCTTATTGAACAACCTTTTATTTATCAGCAACCACAAGCTTTGTACGCAATAAACATCTTTTTAGTTCACAATATCCTCGTCTGTGGTGAATGAAGTAAGCAGGATCCAGCTAGTAGTCTGAAGGGCTGCTGCTGGGAACTGTTTGTCGTTGGTGCAGCACTCATAGACCGTAAAACGTCCGGGGGTGGGCTGTACAGGGCGAAGGGCCCGCGACACAGACGACCCTGGGTGCCACCCTGGGGGAGGGTGACACTTGGTATGACGCCCGTGACTCCCAAGCCTACAGCAAGCGATGGACATGACGGCCCGTCCGGGCTGCTGGCAAAGCTCTCCCCCTTTCCCCAGGCTTGCTGTAGGCTTGGGAGGCGTTGGACGCCGTTACCCCACTGCCCGGTAAAAAGCCTCGCTCCGCAGCTTGCTCACGGTTTGCCGCCGCTGCCAGCAACCCGCTACGTAGCACATGTGCGCAGCATCGCTACATAGCAACGCATGCATCGTACATAGTGACTCTGCGCATGCACGCTACGCAGCAACGCCCCGCCCCCGGGTGCACGTCATGTTTGCTGCTCCGGGTGCCCGAGCGGCTTCCTACACCTCTGGCTGTTCTAGTTTCCTTCCTTTGGATCCATGCCCTCCCCCAATCCTCTACCACCATTCAAGTTCCACTTTTGCTGAAACAAAAGCCATGGAACTCTCAATTGTGGCAGGACATAATGGAGACGGGTCTCCCTCTGGAAAGGCAGACTCCTCTCTCCACTTGAAGCAGGAGATCTCTTCTGTCCTACAGCCCCTTGGGATACCTTCCCGGAGACCACAGGATTACAGGGCGATCCTGTTGCAGATGAATTAAAAACTGTGGCTGAAAGCTGCGAGCTGGCACACCTAACTGACCCATTTTTTATTTCATTAACGAAAGCATGCTTTCCCTTCCCAAGTTAAGACATCTAAGTTTTCATAATATTTATTTTTGTTCTTGGAATCTACTCCAGGGATGTGGGTTTAAGTTATGGGTTATGGAAAAACAACCATGGAAAATCCACGCTCGAGAAGAACAGTGTGGCTTTAATGGAGCAACTCCTACTGCAGGCACATGAAATAAAGCCTTGCTTTGGCCAATGGCTAAATTAAAAGGTTAGAAAACAATAATTTTGTGAGTCTTCTGGTCCATTTGGAGTTGGAGCAGGAGAGCCATACTTTACAAACATAACTGTAGGTCATGCGGTAGCATGTTTATTTGAAGTATTTACTGTTGCAATGAACTTTTGCTAACTTTTTTTTTTTTTAGAGTGCTTTTTATCACTATCTTAGATGTACTGCAGTTTTGCAATTTTGCATGCCAAGGACGGATTAGACCAAGTAGTATAAAACTGTCTCTCTGGCTTTCGGTTAACAGTGTTGGCTGATAAATATCTACTACAACTTTAGTATAACTTCCAAAAACCTGAACATAATTAGCTTTACTTCTAAGAATCAAAACACTGAACCAGACACAATGGGATTTGCATATTTACTTCCCTTGCATAGGAAAAACTGCATATATTGACATGCCCATCACCCACTACACATCCACAAGGCAGCTCTTGAGGATGGGGGTGGGGTGGGGAATCTGATCTGGATATCGCATGCTCAGAAAGGATCGCCTGTCATGTATCTAATGCATGAGGAACCAACCCTTCAGATCCTGTTGGATTGGTGTTCCCATGCTGGCTGTGTTGGCATGGGCTGATGGGAGTTAGCATCATCTAGCACATCTTTTCTTTCCCTAGATTTTGCCCAGCCCTCCAACCCCAACCCCATTGCAGGTAGCCTAGACCTCTGCCCACTTGCCTGTATTTTACCTAAATCCAGTTCAGTCTGTCACCTTTCTCCTCCTTAGTCTCATGTTGCCCTTGCAGAACTCAGCGGGGAAGTGGGTGGGTTGTTGTTGTTCAGTCGTTCAGTCGTGTCCGACTCTTCGTGACCCCATGGACCAGAGCACGCCAGGCACGCCTATCCTTCACTGCCTCTCGCAGTTTGGCCAAACTCATGTTAGTAGCTTCGAGAACACTGTCCAACCATCTCATCCTCTGTCGTCCCCTTCTCCTTGTGCCCTCCATCTTTCCCAACATCAGGGTCTTTTATAGGGAGTCTTCTCTTCTCATGAGGTGGCCAAAGTACTGGAGCCTCAACTTCAGGATCTGTCCTTCTAGTGAGTACTCAGGGCTGATTTCTTTGAGAATGGATAGGTTTGATCTTCTTGCAGTCCATGGGACTCTCAAGAGTCTCCTCCAGCACCATAATTCAAAAGCATCAATTCTACGGCGATCAGCCTTCTTTATGGTCCAGCTCTCAGTGGGTGGGTACAAAACCTGAATTAGTTGGCTCTGTCTGCCATTGGCTCTGCTTCCACCTGCTGTTGGCCTCCTGCCCTGCCAATCACAATGGCACCACCCCCCACTAATTAGCATCCAGAAAGGGCAGGGCCTTTTCTTCACCTGGGCAGGTGGCTATTAATGGCTTTGGGCTTCAAAAACCTTTGGTTACAAGTCCCCACCCTTTTTTCTTATTGGAGCAGCATGGCAGCACACTTACCTTTCATAGTGTTTTCTCCAACTAGATTACATGCATAGTAATCCCACTGAAATTAATGGACCTAAATTGTTCATTAATTTCTACGTGTCTGCTCTGAGTTGGGCTAGCACTGGATACACCTGGCATTTTTTGAAATTGATAAAATTCTTGTAAACCAAACCACTGCTTTTAAATGACAATTCCCTGCAGCACACTTTTCCATGTTCACTTTCCTAGAAATTTTATGCTTTATGTTCAAACACAGTATATTTACAACGGTATCGAGCTCTCCCACTGACACTTCGAGAGCCAGCCATGTTTTACTGAGGATCGGCAGTAACCAAAAGCCTATGAAGAACTCTTTTTAATATTGGGGCTCCAAAATACATTGTTAATCGCAGCTCAGCACAATAAATCATTTCTTGTAAAACCATCAGGCATCAGGTGGAAAACCAAGCACTGTTCTGCTGCTTAATAAAATAATATTTTTTTAAAAATACTTCTAGGTTTTCTGTTAATACCTCCTTGTTTCCACACATTTTAATTACCTGCAGCGAGACCTAAACCAGCCTTTTCTCAATCAGTCAATTCTTCTCACTGTGCAATGAATCTGTCTCACACAGCACCAAAAAAAGGAGTCTGGTTGTAATTCCTGTCTGCAGTGGCCAATATGAAACAGATGAGGGTATTGCATTTCTTTCCTTTGATCAATTTAGCTGTGCCAGTTAGTTTAATTCCCTGCCCCCCCCAGCACAATTTGCCCCAGAGTGCTCCACACTACTGAATAAATCTGTTGTTTGCTTTAGAGTTTTCATTTAGTATGTCCTCCTAACAATTTAGACAATCTGAAACAACCCACTTCCATGATAGGAGTATGCTTTAACCTCATGTGAACTGAAATACACATAATCTAGGGCATGACCTCAATTTTAAGCCTTGGCAAATATCTAAACTGGTCACAGATATCTCTGTACACTGACATGAAAAGTCTCTAAAACAGAGGTAGCTAACAGGTTTTGGCTGCATTCATTCCTGGGCCAAAGCTCTACTGACCACCTGCCATCACTGGTTTGGCCAAAAGTGGATGAGGCCATCCTTCACTCTCACAGGCAGCTCTCCTCACGTGATCCATGGAGGGAGATTATTGATTCCTCCCTGATGGCTGAGGAGGGAGCAGTTTACATCCAGGCAGTTTACATTCTTGGTAGTGGCGCCCACCCTGTGGAACGTCCTCCCATCAGATGTCAATGAGATAAACAACTACCTGACTTTTAGGAGACACCTGAAGGCAGCCCTGTTTAGGGAAGTTTTTAATGACTGATGTTTTAATGATTTTTAATATTTTGCTGTATTTTAGACAGCATCTTAAAAAGCAAAGACATCACCTTGCCGACAAAGGTCTGTATAGTTAAAGCTATGGTTTTCCCAGTAGTAATGTACGGAAGTGAGAGCTGGACCATAAAGAAGGCTGATCGCCGTAGAATTGATGCTTTTGAATTATGGTGCTGGAGGAGACTCTTGAGAGTCCCATGGACTGCAAGAAGATCAAACCTATCCATTCTCAAAGAAATCAGCCCTGAATACTCACTAGAAGGACAGATCCTGAAGTTGAGGCTCCACTACTTTGGCCACCTCATGAGAAGACTCCCTAGAAAAGACCCTGATGTTGGGAAGATGGAGGGCACAAGGAGAAGGGGACGACAGAGGATGAGATGGTTGGACAGTGTTCTTGAAGCTACTAGCATGAGTTTGGCCAAACTGCGAGAGGCAGTGAAGGATAGGCGTGCCTGGCGTGCTCTGGTCCATGGGGTCACGAAGAGTCGGACACGACTGAACGACTGAACAACAACAACAACAATATTTTGTTGGAAGCCGCCCAGAGTGGGTGGGAAATAAATAAATAAATAATAATCCCCGTTGGCATGCTGAGCCAGGTAGATCAAGTATAAGTATATAAGGAAAGATCTCCTGGATAAATCCATAGGCCTGTCTAGTAAAGGACTCCCGTTTTCCACAGTGACTAACCAGATACCTTTGGGAAGCCCAGTTCAGAAGCTAGACTAGAGGCAATCCTCTCCTGCTGTCTCCAGCAGCTGTTATTCAGAAGCATGCTATCTCTCATCCTGGAAGTGGCAGAGAGCCATTAGGACTGGCAGCCATCAATACTTAAGCAGATAGCAAGGACATGCTAGCAGACAGGTAAGTGAAGTACAAAGTACAGAGATGATGGCTATGCCAAAATCTGTCCTTCGGTTTTCTTGCCCTGCAAACAAATCTTCTGTTTTTCTCCCTCATTTGCAGGTTACTTTAGAATTCCTTTAGCATTTTGCTGGGTGCAGTGTGGGGTTTTCCTTCTTACTGTGAGGTGGCAGGTTTTGTGTCTGTTTTAACTTCAATGTTTCCCAGTATTCTGCAGTCCAGTGGCCTTTAATTGAAGTTCAGAAAGCAATGAGGTTGGATACCCAGTGTCTGAGATCTGATGTACTTGCTAATTTGTTTAAGGGAAGTCCCTCCTTTCAATTTTCATTTGAAAAAAATTCTTTATAAGTAAAAAGACTTAAGAAAGCTATGGGGAAATGCACTGGAAAATGTGGTGTAACCATTGTTTGAGAGAACATTGTTTAAGAAGAATTTCCAGTAAGGTTAGTCATATGAGTCCCTTTTTTTTAATAGCCTGAGGACCATTAAAAATGGAGAAAATGGAAAGCCCCCCTTCACAGGGGTAAGTAGCCTTCTTGTGCAGATCTTGCTGTTTATTCTCTTCTATTTTTTTTAAAAAAGTCTAGGGCTCACCTTCTGAGTAATTTAGGATTCTCATCACCATATAACTAATAATCAACAAGAGTTGCTGACAACTGGCCATTAATTTTAATTTTCCATTGTCATAGAAGGAAAAAAAAAAAACAGTAGAATTTCAAACCCAATGGGATAATCAGGTCCAGAGGATTGAAAACAATTTGCAGGGCCTTTTCCTGTCTTCACTATAAAGACCATTTGTTCTGCCTGGCTTTTGGAATATGACTGGCAACATACCAAGTATGTCTGCTTTACAGAAAGGGAGACTTTGTTCACCAAGCTGAAGCAGTGCCCAAGAAAGGTCTGCGAGAATTTTTGCACCTCTCACTCATTCATACACAGCCGGGGTTTTATGTCACAGCTCCTAGAGTGGTTCTGCAGCAGAATATAAAGTAGAATGGCTTATCTTTGAATCTAGGTATAACTACACAGAGAGAACCAGCTGTGAGATGTTATTAAAAACAGGGTTTGTCCCAGAAGTGATCTGTGTATACCACTAACCCTCAGCAACCGTTTGATGGAGGTGAGGGAAGGGAGACTCCCATTTGAGCAGTGCATCTCTTTCCATGCATTCTCTCCATCTTTTCACATCTTCCATGGGATGGGCATATCTACCCATTAGTGTTTCAGTTTCTCATTAGTCCAGCTTTACCTTTGGCTAAGATCAATGACATCTGAAGGCAGTCCTGTTTAGGGAAGCTTTTAATGTGTGATATTTTTGTATTTGATTTTTGTTGGAAGCCGCCCAGAATGGCTGGGGAAATCCAGCCAGATGGGCGGGTTACAAATAATAAATATTATTATTATTATTATTATTATTATTATTATTATTATTATTATTATCAGCTATCCACATTTCCACAGGAGCCTTGAGGTTTTTTTTATTTGCTTTATAGCCTTTGTGAATATGCACCATTTCAATGCAATTTTTTTACCTAATATACATATTTTTGGAAAACAATTCCCCCCAATAATGCATTTTTAAACATTATTTTCACTAGTGAATTCATTTTTATTCACACTTTACCTCAAGTCTATTTTTTTTTTTTGTACAGATTACTTGCTTGGAGAGCTGCAAAAATTCAGAGAAGTGCATATTTTGAAGTACAGCAGTGTTCTGAAAAGTGCAAAGCAGGTAAGTTCACATTTAAAGGCGACTCTAATTGAATCCCACATTCTAATGTGACCAAAAGATGGAGTTTCAAGCACATGCCGCTCATCTATTATTGCTTTCTCTTCTCTCTCAACTATGAGGTGGCAAGATAAGGGCTAAGTCCTGAATTCCAGCCTTCCAAATCTGAGAGTGAAAGCATTGCCAGCATCATCCTTCTCCCCTTTCTGCATAGTAAATTCATTTCAGGAAAAACTTCTTAAAAACATCTTGAGTTGCTTAAATGCCTAGATACAACAGTGATGAAGACGCGTCTCAAAAGGCTTTCATTTCTTTACATTTTATTTTTTCGAATACTTTATATTTAAGCATTTAGAAACATTTTTTCCATGTCTTGTCAGTTAATGTTAGGGGAAGTATTAGATATTTTAAGCTCCACAACTTAAAGAACATGACTATTTCTTTATTATTCACACTATACACATATAAACTACCTGTGCTGAGGTGATGGGCATAATTCTCCAAGTGCTATTTCACCTGCAGTCCCCATTAAAAGAAATAGGGGGATGGATTGTATGGAGGTTAGTTTGGTGAATTCTGTCCCCGTCAAACCGATTGCCCAGACTGTCCAATCAGAACTATGTGATTCGCCTTAAGACATCCTGCCAAATTTATGTGATGGGTTACTCCTTTTAGCACTGTGTTCAGTGGCGGAGCAACATGCTGCAGCCCCCGGAGCAGAGAACAGGTTGGGCGTGGCTTGTGTGCGTCTTGGGGTGCATTGTGTCACCCATGGGGGCGTGGCGAGTGGCGCAGGGGCATTGCATGCGTCAGGGGTTGCGCCGCGTGTGGTGCACATCCCGGGAGGCTGCGGCGTACGGCATGCATCCAGGGGTGGCGGTTGCGATGGCACCCTTTCCCCAAATGGTGCCCTGGTTGGTGCGGTCCCCCCCCTTCGTATACCAGTGACTGTGGTAGTATCCTTTGCAACACAAGTGCAATGGGATTACATGCAAATCTGGTCATACAGTCCCTTGATGCAACCAACTTCTATGTGGCTATGTGGCAGAATGCTACAAAACCATGGATGCCATCTTTACAATCCATTCTGAGGCATTATAGGAAGTCCAGCAGGCTTTAGATGAGGCTATTGGACAGTGTTCTCGAAGCTACCAACATGAGTCTGACCAAACTGCGGGAAGCAGTGGAAGACAGGAGTGCCTGGTCCATGGGGTCATGAAGAGTCGGACACGACTAAACAACAACAATATGGCTCCTTTGACCCATGTACCGCATGGTCCATCTCTCTTCAGCAGAGACGGAGAATCTGCAGCCTTCCAAATACTGTTTGATTGCAATTCCCATCAGCCCAAACCAACCCTGTTAATGGTCGAAAATGTTGATGGGACTAAGAATCAAACAAAATCTGGAAGGTCACAGGTTTTTGGTGCATGTGTGTGTGTGTGTGTTGAACACCCAAATACCATCCCTATAGATGTCTGCATTGGAGCTGTATTGGCACTTCAATAGCCTTCTTAAAATATATATATTTTAAAGTATTAAGAGTGCTGCATTGATTTTAAAGTAATTATTTTTATACCAGGTGAAATCATTTTATACCAGGTGAAAATTGTGGGGGTTTTTTCCTTTTACCAGTGACAAGCTGTGCATTTTGTTTTTGCTCCAGATTTTAAGTCCTCACATTGGAAGGGAGGGGTAAATAAATGAATATATTCACTGGTGCATTTACATTTACAGCCACAGGTAGGTGTCACAGGTAAGCAGTACTGAAATCAGTGCACCCCAAGCAAGTTCAGAGGCACACACTGAAATGGCTCTTGAGCAGGTATTTGTGTTCCACAAGCCACTATGTCTTATTTACACATTGCTTGGAGTGTCAACTGTAGATACTACAATGGAACACATTTCTCAGTCATAACTGGTGGTGATTGGCCAGCATAGTTGCATCAATGGATTGCAGTTTTTATTTTCAACCCAGAAACTCACTGTGCATATATAAAAGGCCCAATGGAGTTCTCCTGTGCTGCCAGAAAACATTGTCCAAAACTAAATTTACTGGAGAAGCTTATGCTTTGTACATACCTAGTTTCCATAAATTCTTTAAACAGCCACACTGATTATATGTCTGAAAGCAAAATACAAGCATCTAATATGTGCTATGTCTCAAATCAGAAGAATTAATTGAAATTATTTTCCAGTTCTTCACCTCAAGTAACTTCTGCTCCCACTGTATCCAGACAGATGCTTACAGTACATTGGCGATTGTTGCTGGACTAGCCAACCAAACCAAATATTTACAGAACTAGTAACGACAAAATTGTTTCTATAGCTTCTGAGGGCTCCCTTGGTTATCTGTTATAAATGGGCTTAATCTGAGTTAAAGTCTCAGCTTCAAAAAGATGTGCAACTAATACTGGCCTTGCTTCTAACCCCAAGCAAACAAACAATTAGGAACTAGATAGAATTTACAGGTTCCAATGTACTCTTATCACAAGAGTCAATGCACATCTTGTTGGATGTGCCTTGGATAATGTTCATGATCACATGCTGTTTGCTTAACATCGTACAATTTAGGCTGATGAGAGTCTCATCACAAACATTAGGCAGAATACTGTAAATAAAGATTCAGAAGGACGTGAAGGTCTCCATATCTATAATAGGATCCAGTAGCTGAGACCAAATAATAACTGAGTTGACATAATGCCCAGGTTCATTATTATTTCTAAGTCACCAAAGCATATGAGCAAGTGTGTTTATGACAACATTTGAGCTCATCCTCCAGTTTCAATGAAGATAAATAGGAGGAGTGGAGTTCCAAGAGAGTCAAGAAACTGTTCAGCACAAACCAGTTACTCATCACTCCTTCCTTGTCTCTTGGCTGTCGCAAAAGAACTGCTCCATGTGGCAGATTTTTATAGGTATGAAACTGGGTAACAAACTAATTGGGGCCAGAAAAAGAATATACGGGACAGACTAATGACCAACACAAACCATTTATCCATCCCCATAAAGCCCATTGAAAACTAAGCGTAAGGCAAACACATATTGTTTTAAAAACAGCTATAGCTATAGCTAGAATTATTTGAATGCCAGTTGCAATATACATCTGTTCCAATCACCCTGCACAAGCCATTATTACACCAAAATCTTGAGGAACATGAAGACAAACAGTTTACTATAGTAATCTTAACAGTACTTGACTTGTAAACACAAGTTAATAAGCAGATCCCTTGCATCTGATAAGTCAGTCATTACAACAAAGAAGAGAAAGCTCTTGTGAACGTCAGGGTTATATACGTTTTGCCACTTAGTTCCATCCTTTAAAGCCACTAATTTGGCTGGAGTTAGTGTAAATATAACACTTTCATAACAAGAAAGGTAGTGAGCCCTGACAGCAAAATTAAGAATTCTGCATGTTTCTAGAGACCCTTGATTAGTTATTGTAACATGCAGTCAATCAGTAATTGAACATTGGGGGCATTGGTTTCCAGAACATGAGTTTATATCTCTCTAGAAAAAGCTAGAACATTCCATTCTCTAGATCTCACCCTGATGTGTTTGCTACCCTGTCATCATTTCCCACCTCATTTCCCAGGATAACATGATTGTAAATAGCCATAGTAGTCCAAAGCCATTATGAAGTGACTTTCTTCACTTGTCCCCCCCCTTCCCTGTGTTTTTATCCCATTAATTCAAATCTGGATGGCATCAGAAAACAAAAACTTTGGTTGGAGAAACTTCATGCCGATTAAGGATGCTTGTTTTTACTACAAGTTGTACACAGCAGGTTGGCTGTATCCAGGATGAATGGTTGGCCTGTCAACAAGGTCTCGCACTCCAGGCAGGTAAAGTGTTGCTTGTGCCAGGTGAGGCCTTCGACTCGCTGGTAGTCCTCAGAAAATATTATCTGTGGAAGTAAACAACTCCATTTATCATGTCATTTTCTTCCTAGAGCCAGCCAAGTTCTATAACTGCTTCATTATGGAAGCAACACACAAACAAAGCAGTTGACAAGCCAAACCACATATAAAACAAAGCAGTGTTTGCATCATTACTATTTAGCAACACATCAAAAGAGGATATCTCTCAACATATACTAGGGAAGTAGTTTGGCCTAGCTAATTCAAAGCTGTAGGGGATGTTTATATTCTGCTTTCAGTTTTTACAGAACCTCTGCTTATTAAAATAAAACTGAAACAAAAAAGAGCACCTTAAAAAGCTTCTGGTTTCAGTGATTTTAAATATATTTCAAACCTTCACAACAGCTCATGGTTAGCGAGGAGAGAGGTTACCTATCAGCCCATTTTCAGATAACAAGCTACGGTAAGCCAAATGCAAATCCAGAAGTCCCTGGAGCAAGAAGGATGAAGGAGGAGTAGAGTGGCTGAGATATCATCCCCAAGAGCTTGCATGTTGACATGGTCCTGGTAAGTCATAGTTTAGTTTGCCATGTTAGGCATATCAGACCACTGAGTTGAATTCAATGTGGTGCTTAGTAGTCTTTTGTGCAAGCAGAATGACTTCTGCTGTGCATTGGGACTTTCCCCTTCTCCTGACCCCTACATCTATTCTAGGGTTTCCTCCAACGCTCTGGAGCAAATCTGGGGACAGTGTGGGGCAGGAAAGCTCAGTTGTGCAAGCAGAAGTCATTCTGCTCACACTTTTTTCAAAGTTGCACACCACTCCCTATATTTCTGTGCCTGGTAACTAAGCAGGTTCCTCCTTGAGTAGTTATGGTTCCACCCCCATTCACCTGTTCCATTTTCTATTCCTCAAATCCACCAAAATCCCCACTCCCACCCCAAAAAGCACTCATATACTAGACACAAGTATTCATTTTGCAGAGGCATTCGGCCAAACGCAATTCCTCGGAGCTGATAGTTTCTTATAGGCAGAGAAATTCAGAGCTATGCAGGAGAAGAGACTTCCATTTCCCCAGTTGTCATTACCTCATCGCAGGCCGCACAGCGTGGCCTTACGCTCTCACAGTAATGGCGTCCACACCAGATGGCCCCATTGTTCCAGAAGTAGATCAGATCCACAAGCGGTTCGGTACACTTGCAGCACACAAAGCATGCAGGATGCCACTGACGATCATAGCCTCCTCTGCTGGCATATACCACAGGGGATTCTGAGGGCAGCACCTGCTTGCAGAGGTCGCAGAACTGAAGAAGAAATTAAGGGCGTAATGAATTTTCATCCACCCGTTTGCAAGGAATAATAAAGCACTGCTCAATTAATTCACAGCCAAAGGTACAATTTCATGCTTAGTTTCAGCCAGCTCCCATTCACCTTAATCTCAGGGCCAGCTTTTAGGATCTCATGCCTTAGGCCCTCCAAGTGGAAGCATTTAGATCAGCCACAGGGTCCAGGTTTGTTGTGTGCTGTAGCTCAACACACCATTCGGCAGCACTGCATGGAGACTCTTCATGGCTCTGCTGCCAGAATTGGCAAGAGAACGGGACAGCGCTGGTCCGTGGTTAAGGAGGGAGGGCAAAGCATGTTGACGTGTCCTAAGGGTATTTCAGCAAGTATTCCAATTGCAACTCAATTGCAAAACAAAAAAACCTGAACGGAGCAAAACGTAGACTACAATGAAGTCTTTCTCTCTTCTGGGTCATGTTAAGGCATCATAGAAATACATTTAAAAATAATAAAATACTAATCATTCTTTGCTGCAAGAACAATCTTCAGAAATTAGATTCATATTTGTAATATTTATTTGTTTTATTAATTCAATTGTGATCTCCCGTGATGGATTACAATGCAGATAGCAAGCTATATAGCAGACTGTCTGAATCAAAACAGTATTCTGTAGAGTTGGAAAAGGTTCTGAAAAGGGGATGATAAACAGGATGGAGCCGCTTTGAGGGAAGTTTACAACATTTGGGGCTTCTTAGCTTAGAGAAAACATGATACAAGTGTATAAAATGAGCCAGAGAAAGTGGATAGAGGAAAGCTTTTCTTTCTCTCATAATGCCAGAACTCAGGGATATCCAATGAATGTTAGAAGTTCCAGAACAAACAAAAGAAAGCATTTCTTCACCTATCGTAACTTATTTACCTATTAACTTTCTACTTGTTAATAGCTGCAAGAATGTTATTGGATTGAAAATGGAGAGTTACATATACCCTCCCTGGAAACAGTGGCTTAATAAAATTTGAGATTTGGCTAAAGCAGCGAAAATAACACCTCATTTATAAGTGCAAACGGCAAGTGAATATAGAAACAAATTCTAGAAAAATAGATGCACTTTATAGAACATGGCAAAGAAAATTGTTACTTCCTGAGAAAGGAACATTCAGATTGGGTTTTTTGTTTTTGTTTGTAAGTAACATTGTAATTTCATGTTAATATTTTGCTCCCCACAGGCACTTGGCCATCCCCTGTGAGAAGAGGATGCTTGACTAGATAGCTCTTCTATTGTTCTTATTTTAACAAAATGTTATTAGGATTTTTAATCCTGTTTCCTAGCAAATATTGCCATGTAATTTTTTAGCAGCATTCGTGAACTCTTGTATGGCTGTTGTTCAATAGGCCTTGTGTGATCACGGGAACCTCCCAAGCTAACTGTGGCCTAAGACATTCCTCACCTCTTCTCTTTAGCTCCGCATAATTATTTAATGACAGAGGTTGAAGGCTCTGGGGGAAAGATTCAGCAGGCTACAACGTTGACATTCAAATGAAGATCCTACTGATCACCTTAAATTATTACATTATTTGTTTCAGCCTTTTATAGTCTTAGGCTGCAATCTTAATTCCTGGCTAGCCATGGCAGCAAAAAAACCATTTTCGGTTTTCTATTGGCTACTGATGGGGGGACGGATGGACGCTGGTGGTGGCAGCTTTTGCCTACTCACTGCAGACTCATTGGGGTGCCCCTCACCAATGGAGCTTCCCTGCTGGTGGAACTAGACAGCTTCTACTCCACTGTAGCCCCCTCTAGCATAGCAGATTCAGGGTCTGGTTTGCTCTGCCCATTATGAAATTTCCCCCATCCTGTCATACAAACAAACAAACAACAACAACAACAATTTGTTTTTTTATCCCCACCCATCTGGCTGTGTTTCCCCTGCCACTCAAAGAACAGTACAATTAAACATTATATGGTTAAGAGTTGAGGGTGTTCTAGTTTGATCTTAGAAGGTATGCAGAAGAAAAAAATTGCCTATTTTTGATATAAGGCTAGTTTGTTTGTTTTTAAGTCTCTGCTATTGCAACCGTAAGGAAAGGCTGCTGTTGGCCTCTGAGTATCCACGGTGAGAACTTATTTTCAATATGTGACTTATCACATTGCATGCCTATGAATATTTCCTTAGTTAATACTGACAGTTTTTTATTTCCATTTCCACTGAAATAAAATAAAAACAGCTTCCCCACAGAATCCCTCCCTTAAGCACACAAACCACTCTTTTCCTGTGAAGGGAAGCTTCGGCAACAGTGGAATATTTGTGTTCCAGCCCCAAGCTGAATTTCAAGAAAAGGACTCGGAAAGCCAAGACTTGTACATGGATTTCCCTAAACTCTTTGAAGACTGCAGTCTTTAGCCTATTCCTTTATTACGAGCTTGCTATGCAAGTTGACCACGTCACTGAAGGCCTACGGAGAGATGTTTTGCACTGGTGGGGAGAGCTGAATGCAGGAGGTTTAAAACAAGACTCCAAGCGGTAGACACTGTGTGTTCAGTCTTAGACACTTACACCAAGTTGTGAGAGGTTTGGATTGAGAAGAGGCCTCCCTCTGCTTGCTTCTGGCAGCTTAGCCAATTTCCCACCAGTCAAGTGACACAGGCATCACTTCGCCAGTGCACACCTCCCCGTTTCTGTCCACTCAGTGTGCATGTGGAAAGCCTGCTTTCAGTAACCCTGCCAGTGGGGATGGGTGGAAAGCCCATTCTGAAGAAGGGAATGAGCCAAGGAAGGGGCTGAGCATCCACTGGATCTTCAGGCTGCTGTCACAGCCAGCATCGGAAATGATCACAGTGCCAGTATGGAGTTGGTGCAGTGATCAGGACACCACCAATCTCCTCCTCCTCCTCCTACTGTTGCTGCAAGTGACTAGGTTTGCCATATTTCAAAAAGTGAAATATGCCGACCTGTGCTGCCACACACCTGGATTTTCCCGGACATTTTGCCGATTTCTGCCGGATACTGCTTCCGACTGCAGAATTCTGGGTACGCCTGGGAAATTCCGTACATATGGCAACCCTACAAGGGACCAGACTGGGGATGTTGCTCTGCAGTTCCAACAGCACAAATTTTGGATTGCTCTGGCCCTAGGTTTAATTGTATAGACAGGGCCGGATTTAGGTTTGATGAGGCCCTAAGCTACTGAAGGTAATGGGGCCCTTTATATGTCTAGCTGTCCTATGTCAACAACAAATTATCGCAGTTTTTTGTGTTGAATATATGCTATATGGTAATTTGTGGACCTAATAGGTATCTAAAGCCATTTGCACATAACAAAATATGTATTTTATCAAAGTAATTGTTGAACTGAAATACAATTAAGAAGAAGTATATTAATAGTGAAATGCAATTAAGAAGAAGTATATTAATAGTGAAATAATTATTAAGCTCTAACTTAAAATGATTTTTAATTCATAACAAACTTAATAATGCATTGGCATTTGGCAATAACAAAAGTTCCTTTAGAAATGCAATTTACAAAGACTCATAACCTAGTCTCTAGAAACTTGCTATAACATGAAATAATAATAGGTGTAAATATATGATTTTGTTTTTTATTTTGGAAATGTACATCCAGTTTTTTCCCTTTTAAATTTTTTTGGGGGCCCCAAGAGAGTGGGGGGCCTAAGCTATAGCTTGTTTAGCTTTTACATAAATCTGCCACTTTGTATAGATGTCCAACAGGAATTCCCCCATGAACTGTGGCAAGTCCCCCCCCCCCACATCGGTATAAACTGTGCTAGTTCACAATTTATCTCAGATTTTAATCCTTGAAGCTTGAGCCACCAAAATTACGGAATAATAGCAAAAAGCTTCAGCATTTTTTTTTATCCCAATCCAAATGGTTTCAGTGTTTGGCACTAATACTGGTGTTCTCTAATGCCCTGAAAGCTGAAATCCTTGTGGTTGAACAAATGTGGGTACGTTTTCAGCCAGCATTTATTTGACTGGTGTTGGCTTCAAAGAATGCTCTGGAACAGAAGTGAATTCTGATTAGTAGTGGATGGAAAGCTTGTAGGTTTTTACGCTTCTGCCTCCTTTTTGCACAGTTCGTTTTCTTTAAACAGAGCCAGGGTAAAATGGGCAAAGAAGTGACTTCTCCACCAGCGCACAGAATGTTCTGTAACCATTCAAGTGAATCTTACTAATTTACTAAGATAGTATTGACTCAACAGTGCAGTTAACTTGTAACTCAAGCAACATGATTTTTTGAAATCCAAACTGTAATATGTTTTCTCAATGATTGCATTCTTAAAACCACAACAATCCTTCTATTTTGCAGAGATGCAAAAATTAGATGCATAACTATGTTGTCAAGTTCATGTGTCACAATAAAGACTGATAGATATATTTGTGGACCAGAGCTCTCAGGGGCAGGGTTTTGTATTTTTTACAAGCTGGCAGAGTTTGCGTTAAGAAACCTGTCCCATAGTTTTGCAAGGGATGCGAGAAGAGAGGCCTTCTTGGTCCTGACCTCCCTTAAGAGTTGGGAGACAAGAGAATTGTCATAACCAGTTGTCATTGCTAAGTTTGAGTTAGGCAGAGGGCTGAAAGTGATTGGGCTAGGGATGGCTAAAACCACGGCTGGATTTAGGTTTGATGAGGCCCTAAGCTACTGAAGGTAATGGGGCCCTGTATATGTCCAGCTGTCCTATGTCAACAACAAATTATCACTGTTTTTTGTGTTGAATATATGCTATATGGTAATTTGTGGACCTAATAGGTATCTAAAACAATTTGCACATAACAAAATATGTATTTTATCAAAGTAATTGTTGAACTGAAATACAATTAAGAAGAAGTATATTAATAGTGAAATACAATTAAGAAGAATTATCTTAATAGTAAAATAATGATTAAGCTCTAACTTATATTTTGGAAATGTACATCCAGTTTTCCCCCTTTAAATTGTTTGTCCCCTCCTCAGAGAGTGGGGCTATAGCTTGTTTTGTTGTTGTTCAGTCGTTCAGTCGTGTCCGACTCTTCGTGACCCCATGGACCAGAGCACGCCAGGCACGCCTATCCTTCACTGCCTCTCGCAGTTTGGCCAAACTCATGTTAGTAGCTTCGAGAACACTGACCAACCATCTCATCCTCTGTCGTCCCCTTCTCCTTGTGCCCTCCATCTTTCCCAACATCAGGGTCTTTTCTAGGGAGTCTTCTCTTCTCATGAGGTGGCCAAAGTACTAGAGCCTCAACTTCAGGATCTGTCCTTCTAGTGAGCACTCAAGGCTGATTTCTTTGAGAATGGATAGGTTTGATCTTCTTGCAGTCCATGGGACTCTCAAGAGTCTCCTCCAGCACCATAATTCAAAAGCATCAATTCTTCGGCGATCAGCCTTCTTGATGGTCCAGCTCTCACTTCCGTACATTACTACTGGGAAGACCATAGCTTTAACTATACGGACCTTTGTCGGCAAGGTGATGTCTTTGCTTTTTAAGATGCTTTTTAATCTTTGCTTTTTAAGATTAAGGTTTGTCATTGCTTTTCTCCCAAGAAGCAGGCGTCTTCTAATTTCGTGACTGCTGTCACTATCTGCAGTGATCATGGAACCCAAGAAAGTGAAATCTCTCACTGCCTCCATTTCTTCCCCTTCTATTTGCCAGGAGGTGATGGGACCAGTGGCCATGATCTTAGTTTTTTTGATGTTGAGCTTCAGACCATATCTTGCGCTTTCCTCTTTCACACTCATTAAAAGGTTCTTTAATTCCTCCTCACTTTCTGCCATCAAGGTAGTATCATCAGCATATCTGAGGTTGTTGTTATTTTTTCCGGCAATCTTAATTCCGGTTTGGGATTCATCCAGTCCAGCCTTTCGCATGATGAATTCTGCATATAAGTTAAATAAGCAGGGAGACAATATACAGCCTTGTCGTACTCCTTTCCCAATTTTGAACCAATCAATTGTTCCATATCCAGTTCTAACTGTAGCTTCTTGTCCCCCATAGAGATTTCTCAGGAGACAAATGAGGTGATCCGGCACTCCCATTTCTTTAAGAACTTGCCATAGTTTGCTGTGGTCGACACAGTCAAATGCTTTTGCGTAGTCAATGAAGCAGAAGTAGATGTTTTTCTGGAACTCTCTAGCTTTCTCCATGATCCAGCGCATGTTTGCAATTTGGTCTCTGGTTCCTCTGCCCCTTCGAAATCCAGCTTGCACTTCTGGGAGTTCTCGGTCCACATACTGCTTAAGCCTGCCTTGTAGAATTTTAAGCATAACCTTGCTAGCATGTGAAATGAGTGCAATTGTGCGGTAGTTGGAGCATTCTTTGGCACTGCCCTTCTTTGGGATTGGGATGTAGACTGATCTTCTCCAATCCTCTGGCCACTGCTGAGAAGATAGCTTGTTTAGCATATATGTAAATCCGACACTGGCTAAAACTGATTTAGTCTTAGGGTACTGCTTCTTTCTTTGAGAACCCAATGCAGAATTAGCCGTTTTGCACCTAATTATTTACAAATATGCCAGCAAATGTTTTATAGGATGCTGGAAGACTCCATCCAAACTTATCCCAGGGTTTCTCTTATCTCTCAGAGAAGTAGGGAACATGCAAGTATGTATAGCAAATAATAATAATAATAATAATAATAATTAACAGGAGGGTCAAAACCTCTGTACATGCAAAGGGAACACACTCAATGTGTCATAGAAAAGGGTTGTTATTGCAATGAAGGAAACTAGTCTATGAACAATGTTTTGTGGCTTTGCAGATTCTCACTTACTGCTTCATAATGGCAGCCTGGCACAGCAAAGTGCTGGCATATCACACATAATTCAGTTTTCCCTGAGAATTATAGAGTAGATGTGTAATTGCCATTTTTTAAAAATCAAGATAATCAGATAAAAATTATAGGGATTTCAGCAGTGATGGTACGCTTACTGCCAAGTATCTGGATGTATTCTAAACAATTTGAACATGGAAGAAGTTTTAAAAAGTAGATTATTTTTTTTTTGGAGAGAACACCAGGAACCTGCAGCTGTAAACCAAAGTGAGAAGCAGTCACTTTGCACTGTACTTTGTTTTAAATTCTACAGGATTTTATCAAGATCCTAACACTTGTTGATTGAATAGCCTGAGGACAATCTATCTAGCCACCCACCCACAGCCCTTAACACGGGTACCATTTTGCTAATCCAAACAAAAGCTTAAATGTTCCATTTTTTGGAATGTCAGAACCTTCCATGGAATTTTGCAGAGCAGCCCCATAGTTTAGCAGCCTCACTACATCTGCACAAATGGAGCTTTTGTAATTGCTTTTCAAAGAATTTAGCTTTTCCACTGGTGCCCAAAAATAAAGCATTAAATTCTTCTGGAGAATAAACACCACAGGTATGTATTTACTTGGAGGGATGAACTTGCAGTCAAAATAAACCTCCCTTGCCAAGATGGTTTTTTACAAATGCCTTTAAGCGGAAGTCTTAGCCTTCAGATAGGATGGGTGGTGTGTATTATTTTTTTCTAGAAGGGGTAACAAAAATCATTCTCAGACTGAGTCACTGCAACATGGTATAGCAGTGAACTTGCAAAGGGTTTTCACTGTTTGTAATATTCCCCCTTTTGATAGCTTGCCCTCTACAACCCCCCACCTACCCTTGCTCTAGCAAAAGTTTGAGCAGAGACTCAGACACTATCAGATATGGGGACCTTTCAGAGCCAATAGCTACATCTCACTACTGCTACAGAGCATAGGGCAAGAAAGAAAAAAGAAAGGAGCTCATACCTGCAAACCCCACCCCCAGCCCACCTTTTCGCAGTCCTCAACCCACTTCTGCCCAACCCATTCCTCAATCTGTCTCTCTCCCCCACCTCTCTCCACCTATTCAACTTACCACCTCACCCAGTTCACACATCCATGACATTGACACCAGTTTGGAAGAATGGATAATCAAGATGATGGAGCAGGCATAGGCAAACTCGGCCCTCCAGCTGTTTTGGGACTACAACTCCCATCATCCCTGACCACTGAGTCGTAGTCCCAAAACACCGGGAGGGCTGAGTTTGCCTATGCCTGTGACAGACTATGCCAAAATGGCAAAGCTTACCATGAGGATCAGGCAACAAGACGAGAAGAAATTCTTACAAGATTTGGAAAAATTTATAGAATATGTTAAAGAACACTGTAAATATGTCAAAACATTAGCAGGGTTGTTGTAACATTTACGATGTGTTAAATATGGACAATGTATTTATAATTAAGATTTGAAAATCACAGAGGAAAAATAATGATATGCAAGATGATGGAGGGCACAAGAAGAAGGAGACGACAGAGGATGAGATGGTTGGACAGTGTTCTTGAAGCGACTGGCATGAGTTTGGCCAAACTGCGGAAGGCAGTGAAAGACAGGTGTGCCTGGCGTGCTCTGGTCCATGGGGTCACAAAGAGTCGGACACGACTGAACGACAACAAAGATGATGAATGATTGAATTAGGAAGCCACGGCAAGGGGGAGGAAGGCAAACACGATGAATTTGGTGTATAATTGAATGTAAAAGTGTTGTCATTAAAAAAAAAAATATTGGAAAATATTTTTTTTTTTTTAAAAAAAAAGACATTGCCACCAGTTTGTTACAAAGGTTTTTCAGAAGAAGCTCCGAAATTAGTAAGTTTGTGAGCATGATGGCCTCGCAAACTCAAGGACTAAGATTTCCAAGATTACTTGGGGGGTCTGTACCGAAAAAATACACTTAGGTTGTTTTAAGCACTTCTGGCAGACAGATTGTTTTCTTTCATTAAACCGCATTTGGCCAAACATAGAAATATACTCCATTCCTTCCTATGCAACTCCATGTACTATGTGTTCCGATTATATGCCTCCAGGGAAGGTTTTGCATACTTACCAATTCCTGTCCTTTAGGCACGTCACCCAGGGTTCCATTGGTAGAAACAACTTCTTTACTTGCAGGAATGCCTTTATCAGGATGCTTCCCATCATCTTTGGCAGTTCCTCCATGACCTGGCAGTGCAACTTCCCCGACGCCAAGAACGCCATCTTTGTATTTCTTCACGAAGTCCTCCATCAACTTTATTTCACTCTCTGAAAGGCCCCGGCAGTGGGAAGGATCCTGGTCATAAATAGGAAGCTGTCTCATCAACCTCCTGCGACGATAATAAGCACCTTCTGTACCAGCCACTGGCTGCATTTCTTTCGAAATCAGTTCCATGTACTGGGTAGCCTGATTTACGTGGAAGAAAGAGAGAGAGGGAGAGAGAAGATAATACCTTTATTGTCAATCTACAACCTGTGTACAATGAAATTAACTGAGCCTCTCTCCCCCCCCCCCCCAGCACTCAGTCACATTGCACTCTGTGTGCTTGTCGCACAACACACCAACCCCGAAAGTCAGTTGCACTATATTATTTTCCCTTCAGCAGCCTAACAGCCCATGGATAGAAACTGTTTTTTAGCCTGTTGGTACGACTGGTTATACTTCTATATCTCCTGCCCGAGGGTAGAAGATTAAAGAGGTGCTGGGTGTGAATCGTCCCTGATAATTTTTCTCGCTCACCTAGGGCAACAATCCCTTGTGGTGTCATCTATCGGGCTCAGGGGACAGCCCATGATATCATGTACTGTGTTCACCACCCTCTGTTAAGACTTTCTGTCCGTGGCTGTCAAGCCAACGTACCACACTGTGACACAATATGAGAGGACACTTTCTATTGTGGACCAGTAGAAGGAGGTCATCAATTGTTGTTTAACATTGTTCTTTTGCAAGACTCTGAGAAAAAAAGGTCTCTGTTGGGCCTTCCTAACCACCTGAGTTATATTGTTTTTCCAATGAGGTCTTCACTAAGTTAAACTCCCAGGAATTTGAAGGAAGAGACTTTCCATACAACACCCCCTGATATACAACGGGGCAGGTTCCCCTCTCTTCCTCCAGAAGTCCAACACCATCTCCTTTGTCCTGCTATTATTTAGGTGCAAGTTATTCTCTAAGCACCATGTAGATACTTTTTGAACCTCCCCCCTGTTCATCTCCACCTGTGAATGCATCAAGTGGCATATAGACGCCAGAAGGAATGAGAATGACAAAGGCTGTCTGTCTCTGTGACTTTGTCCACCATTTTCCTAGGGAAGCCACTCTCCATGCAACACAGCAGATGACTCAGATCTTTGGGGTTTCTCCCTTGCATTCAGTAGCAAAGGTGGGGTTGGGAGGCTGCAGAGTCAGCCTGCAGACATGGGGAATGTTGGGAACTGAGTGGGCAGAGACATTGGGGTGTGACTCATGCGAACATTTGTATTCAGCTGAATGCCTGAACACAAGTCTTGTCTACATCCTTGGACCACAGAAACTGTAACCCACTCCATAAAATCAGACCAGATGATACTGTTAACATTCTCAGACACTGCTGCAAATGAGGCACCAAGGTCTAAGCAAATATATGAGCAACTTTATCTTTTAAGGTGTCTCGTAAAGTCATCACAACTGGCCCTCTGAGGGTTTTGGGATGATTCCTTGTGAGGAGGATTGGGCCTAGTCTTGAATCACTCAGAATAGATATGCAATAGATATCTCTATCTATCTCTATCCCTATCCCTATCCCTATCCCTATCCCTATCCCTATCCCTATCCCTATCCCTATCCCTATCCTAAAGTCAGGGTTTCCTTTTCACTGCTTTTGGCCTGGTGACAACATACCTTGCTCCTGCCAGATAGGGTAGGACACAGATGCCCCATCTCTGCCCCACTCCAGCCTAAGTTTGATTGACATCCCAGAAACACAACAGATTAAGAAAGAGCCCCAGCACACATTAGGTGTCACAAAAACCAAAGGCACAAGTCCAAAACTTCAATCTCCCTTAACCTTTTTGGCATCCCTAGTGTCTAGCAAATATTAAGTATGTGCCTGGAGACATGCTTCCTATTTATGAAAGATTACATTCAAGTGGTTGCCAAAATTTAGCTGGCTAAAAGCCATGGAAAGGCAAGCTTGTTAAAAGTTAACCACCAGCTGCAATGCCTAATAAACCCCCATGTAGCACACAAACAGCACTTGGGCGAGATGTTAATGATTCTAATTTAGTGCTGGGGGGGGGGCAAAAAGAAAAATTACGCAGGGTTGTATACAGTCTGGAAGGTCTTCCATTTTCCCTTCTATAAAGCCATTAGTTAACCTAAGTAAGCTAATTTATAAATCAGTACTTCGTTGAGTTTACCCCTTTGAACACCGCCCCCCTTGCAATGTCTACTGCTTTTTTGAGTGCCAAACAGGAGAGCTGGTGGCAGGGGGTGGCCACCGAGTTCAGTGGCCAGTGGCCAACTCATTTTATTACTCAAGCACACAGTCCAATGCTATTTGGGTGGAAATGAGGAAAGTCTGCACTTTATTTGGAGACCCGTGTTTCAAATCTAACACAAAGTAGTTTGTAAGTAATCGAGTTAGCCATTGGCTTGTAATTCATAGCTGGAGACAAAAGGCTGGTCTCATTCAAGATTAACATTTGAAAAAAGGATGCTGAGAACTTTCAGTGCAGTTAATCTCTATGGAACAGAGTTTAGGAGAGAGAGAGAGAGATATTCTCTGACAGGGACCTTTTCCCTCTTGTAGCGTGACTTGTTCATGGGCAGCCAACCTGGCCATTCACTGTTTTTCTTAGAGACCAGCTTTCAGGAGAGTTCAATTAATTTCCACCTTGGTCAGCACTTGCCTAATGAACAGCACAATTGTTAGGGTGTATATTAAACATCTCAGCAGGCTAAAGTATTGCTTGTATGAAACATGCAACATAACCCACTAGTCCTTTACAATAGAAGATCTGTTCCCCAAATGTTTAAACAATATGCCCAATGCAGTTACACAATGCAGTTACACAAGTCTGCCAGCGTGAGACCTCTTGTGACTGATTAAGTACAATGTTTGTATAGCACAGCTATCAACTGGCACACAAAAGGAAGGCAAGCAGGCCCATTTCATTGCATAAAACCGGGCCTCTGCAAATTCTCAGGGAGCTTTAAAGTGTGGATGTGTGCCTGAAACGCAGCACAAATGCATGTCTGGATGAGCCCTAAAATGTTAACCGTTATCTATGTTAGTTTTTTATTTTTAAAAGAAAGCTGCTTTGTCCCAAGTCAGATGGTCAACTAGCTCAACATTGTCCATGCCAGCCTTCCCCATCCGACTGGTGCCCTTCCAGTGTTTGGAATTACAATTCCACCATTGGCTACGCTGGCTGAGGTTGATGAAAGTAAGCCCTAAAGCAACTAGAGGGCACAGTGAACATGGTGAACACCGCACAAGCAGTCCTTCCTTCCTTCCTTCCTTCCTTCCTTCCTTCCTTCCCTCCCTCCCTCCCAGAAAGGAAATGCTGCAACCAGTGATAGATTAGGTATGATAGCAGTCATTCCAATCCACATTTGGGCAACTCGTGGCCTTTCCCCCTGTTTGGACAAACTGTCCATACAAACATGGATGCAAATGCTTCTAAACTGGGAATGGCTACCCAGCCATAGCTGCCAACTTTTTCCTTTTTTAAGGGAAATTCCCTTATTCCGAATAGGATTCCTCGCAAGAAAAGGGAAAAGTTGACAGCTATGTACCCAGCATGCCTCACTGAGGGTCACCATGGGTGTCTTCCTCTCAGACAGAATCCTGTCATACATCTGCTAAACCAGCAGCACAACACAATCTTCTCATAACCCCTTGACTATCATTTGCCCATCAAGTAACTGAGGAAAAATTGCGAAAGTTAAAACATATGCCGAACCAACTTTATTTTACCATATTGGGCTGGTGGGGAGAAGCTCATGAAAAGAAAAGTCTTTTCACTATTTTAGGCAATAGTTCCTTCAGTTATTTTATGAACTAATTTCCTTTTCTCCCCTCAGCATGGACTGGGATAGTGGGTGCTGTAGTCCACAAAAGGGGGGGGGCAGAGGAAGTTGAAGGTGGAGTCTGCAGCCTGTTTCACAGAGGTTATTTCCCTTTCCCAGCCCTGCAGGACCAGGAGGGCACCAAATTGGCCACCCAGAGTTTAATCCATCACCTTACATGGAGGAAATGTCCTTATTTTTTGTGTACTCTGCCTCTTAAGCTGTTGAATCGTATCACTTTCGCTTCCAAATCCCTCTTGGCATGTAGAACAGAGTTCTGGGAAACAGCTTAGAAATCAACTTAAGTCAGCTTGAAGGTGAACAAAAAAGTATTTTTTATTTAAAGTGTAGATATCACGGCACGCAGCTAAATCAAATCTCGTCGGCCAAACCTGTTCCAGATATCTTGAATGTATTTTCATGTGTTCTCACAATTGTATCAAGTCAGCCAAGTCCAAATACAGGGCATGGAAAGGAATGCTGGACCTGATTTGGGAACTTGTTAGGCTCCAGTCAGATGCTGCAGAAGATTATGCTATCAAAGCCACCAACGGTTCAATAGTAGTATTTGTTTTTCCAAGTTGCAAACAATATGGTCCCATCTGCACAATAGCTTTAAAACAGTATTATATCACTTTAAACAGTCATTCTTTAAAGGGAAGTGTAATTTGTTAAGGGTGCTGAGAGTTTGTGCTGAGACCCTATTCCCCCCACAGAGCTACCATTCTCAGAGTGGTACCTCGGGTTACATACGCTTCAGGTTACATACTCCGCTAACCCAGAAATAACGATTCAGGTTAAGAACTTTGCTTCAGGATAAGAACAGAAATCATGCTCTGGCAGTGGGATGCCCCATTAGCTAAAGTGGTGCTTCAGGTTAAGAACAGTTTCGGGTTAAGAACGGACCTCCGGAACGAATTAAGTACGTAACCAGAGGTACCACTGTAGTTCTTTAAGGGGAATGGTGGGGGGAGTTTCTTTTAAGAAACAATACTTTACTTACAATGTACTTCTTTTTTGTTATTATTGTTGTTATTATTCCATTGTAATTAAGCAACCAATTGTATCTATAAGCGGTGCACAGATAGACAAAGAAGAATTGTATATATAGAAAGGTATATTTAATTATAGACAATTTATGGACAACTGCGTAGTTAGAATTACAATATTGAGAATGGACAAGAGAAAATTAGAATGGAAAAAAGAAGCCAGAAGAAGGAAGGAAGGAAGGAAGGAAGGAAGGAAGTCAACTCGTAGGAGTCAATAGTAAACGTACAATGTAATACAATATGTATCTGAAGTATGAAATTTGAAAACTACTGAAGATTATATTAAAAAGAAAGAAAGAAAGAAAGAAAGAAAGAAAGAAAGAAAGAAAGAAAGAAAGAATACTTTACAGGATTGTTTGGGGGAGTCCATGACTGCTTCAAGTGGCACTATAGTGCTTTAAATGCAGTTGGGGGCTAGATCTGGCACATTCCTTATGAAGCATTATACTTTGGGTTACATGACATCATTCAGAAGTGCTGGATATGAAAGGTTTCATTGCTATGCATGAGGGATAGAGTAGAGCACTTGACTGAATAAATGAGACTGATTCTCTGTGTGTCAAAAGTTATTCCCTCCCATGGAAACTAAAAATATCTAAACTGTCAACAAGAACCCAAAATTTTAAGGATCACAGGAAAACATGGGAAAATGCAACCAAAACACAGATAAAACTCTAAACAAAACATGTAAACTGTAAGCATTAAATAAATGTACTCGAGTTAAAGGGCACTACTTGCTTTCACAATGATAGGATATCAAATTCCTGAGCTTCGTGTCCCTATATATAGAAGGAGAATAACAAAGGTATTTATTGTGGTCACAGAAACTTTATTGAGGGCTTAAATAACTTCGTCAACTCAAATAAGTAATTAAAACTTGTTCCTAGTAACATGAAGAAAACCTCAGTGCTGTATTCAACTAAATTGCTGTGCTAGTGGAAGCCTTTGGAAGAATTCCTGCTACCTTAATAGGACTTTTCCAGTCTCCTCCTCTTCCTGTACATGCCCTGCACCAGCTCCGAATCTGCTCTGGAGGGCTGGGGGAACCCCCATTACACATTTAGGGGGTGCATGAGAAAAATTCTTGCACTGACAGAACCTCAGTCTTAAAGGTAAAGGTAAAGGGACCCCTGACAGTTAAGTCCAGTTGCGATTGACTCTGGGGTTGCGGCGCTCATCTCACTTTACTGGCCGAGGGAGCCGGTGTACAGCTTCCGGGTTATGTGGCCTGCATGACTAAGCTGCTTCTGGCGAACCAGAGCAGTGCACGGAAACGCCGTTTACCTTCCTGGTACTATTTATCTACTTGCATTTTGACGTGCTTTCGAACTGCTAGGTTGGCAGGAGCAGGGACTGAGCAACGGGAGCTCACCCTGTCATGGGGATTCGAACTGCCGACCTTCTGATCGGCAAGCCCTAGGCTCTGTGGTTTAACCCACAGCGCCACCCGCGTCCCTAAGGGTGGCAGCCAACTAAGTTCTACTTAGAGTAGAATTAATGTACCTAAGTCAGCTATGTCCGTTAACTTCAATGGGTCTACTCTGAGGAGAACTAGCATTAGCTCCAATCCTAAGTCTTAGCCACTGACACTGCCCCCCCCACTTGAGGAAGGACTGGAGAGCGGGTTCGAAATGACGATGTGCAAACATGCCAAATGACAAGGGAAGAGAAGTAGTGAAGTAGTGACTCTGTGCCTGTGATCCATCGAAATGTTGAAGAATGCAAGACTAGCCCTTGTTCATTTTTAGAAACATATATAAATCCATACCCATACCTGAGGATGCATGCCAGTGTTGTAGCAATCCATATTACGAACCTTCAAAGTAGAATTCTTATCCCAAACTCTCTAAGTCCATCCAACTGTGCTACAGAGAAACGTAAACTGTTTGTGCATTTGGAAACCGAGGGTTGGGTCAAAACTGAAGGGGTTTTAGAACGTGAGAGCGGCCCTGCTAGATCAGGCCAAGGGCTCATCTAGCCAAGCAGTTCGTTCTCACAGCGGCCAACCAGGTGCCCATGAGAAGCTTAAAGGCAGAACCTGAAAAACAGGTTCACATCTGCAGTATTTGGGGAAATAATCTTTTACTTTCCACCTCACAGAACTAGCCACCAATTACCCCAAATAAGATTTGCAGAGACCTTCACATAATATGCAATGAGTAAGCCTACTGCCAGGTGGGGGACATTTGTGATTTATTATTCTAGATTCTTGGGCTACCTAACTCAGCTGTCATTATCTCCTGAACCATCTTACGCATTACACAGTCAGTCCCAGAGTACCGTATTGGTTACCAAGAGGACTGGGCCAATCCCAGACCACTTTGTCCGTGTGTCTTGCCCTCTTTTCAAGAGCAACAGATATATTTTGGGACTGAGGCATGCTGCAGGAGATTGACAGCTTTCCCAAGAATTCCAGTTTCATTCCTTTCATGTGACAAAGAACTTTTACAAACAGGGAGGTTTGAGGTGAACTGTAACTTTAGAAGGTCACCCAAGGCAACTCTAGGATACTTGCTTACATAAGGCACTTCTTATTGCCCTCTGTCTGTTCTTGAGCATCTCCATCTCTTCATGCTAGTCAAGGATAGACAACATACTGGGCCATGGTGAAAATGTCTGGCCTTGGAAGTCCGGCCATTTATATGAATGGTTTAGCAGAGAAAACAACTAATGTCCTATAAACTTCTAGGTGTAAAGATTGATAAACGTCTACTCTGTTATATATGCAGTAGTTAGATTGTCAGACCAGAACCTAGGAGACCAGGGTTCAAATTCCCACTTGGCCATGAAGCTGACTGGCTGACCTTGGGCCTCTCAACCTAGCCTACATGACAGGATTGTTGTGGGGATTAAATGAGATGGGGCGGGGGAGAACAATCTACACCACACTGAGCTCCTTGGAGGAAACAGTGAGATATAAATGCCATAAATAAATGTTATGTATCTTACTATATAATAAAACTGTAAAGCTGTCATCAAGCTGCGGTTAATGTGGCCACCTACTGGACAGCAGGTGGGCAGTGCAGTCAGGCAAGTGAGTGATCGGACAGCCTGGCCTGTTCCTCTGCAAGCTGCCTCAGGCATGGTTTGGCTGGGCTGTAAGTGGAGGAAGGTTTGGTTGAGCAGGTGAGCAAACGAGCCACCAAAGCTGGTGAGAAAGAGGTAAAATGGAGGTGGACGGAGCTGGGCAGGATCGGACCAGTGTGGTGTGGACTTTTCAACCTGTCCTGTGCTTCTCCTGTTGCCGCCTCCACTGGCATAGGTATGGGGAATGAAGGGGAGAAAATATTTCTCCTCTTTATCCACCACCCCATCTCCCACTGCTACTGGAGAAAATACCGGTAGCCTACTTTTTCTGGCTTCCCACAGCAGTGGCAGTGCAGTGGAGCTTAAGGAGGGCAAGAAACATGGGGTTTGGGTGATCTGCAAGGCGAAGCGCGATCCCTCTCCTCCTCTTCCAAGGTGTGATTTTGTGGGGTCTTCTGACCTTCCAGAGCCAGCGTGGGGCATGTGCAGGAGGAGAGGGAAGAATGCCCCATTGTGTCAGCAGAAGCAGCAAGTTAGTTGAATTCAGCTCTTAGTATTTACTCCCAAACTCTTGAAAACTAGACCACTGAAGGGGAAAACTCCTCCTCTTGTATCTTATGCCCTCAAATAGCCAGCTGAACCAAACATCACATATTAATCACATGGGCTTTGAAATTAATACAGTACTGAATTCCGTGTTGTTCAGCAGATTAATTCGGGAGGGAAAATTCAAAGGCCTCGCACCATATATAAAGAGGAAAAGCACACCGTTCTTCAAATCCCCCCCCCCCCAATGCACAACATACATAGCCAATAAAGAGCCATTCATTCCTACTAGATTTTTCAGCACTAAACATTTCAAGCAAATGTGCTGCCTCAACATTATTTACTAATCAAGAAACACCTGTAATCAAGAAACCTGTAATCAAGAAACAAGTAGCAGACATATATTTCTGGTAAAAAAAATAACTATTTGGTGCTTTTTCAAGTTTTCCCTCCTTCACAACAGCAGAAATGGTCCCAGGAGACAAGAAAAATAAATTGCTTAGGTGAGATATTGCAACTCATCCTCTATGCAGGAGATTTTGAAATACCAAAGATCTGATACTAGATATGAGCTTCTAGTTCCATGTATGAACTGCGATTAAAAACAGTCCAAGACAAGGATCTTCAGGTCTTGATTCAAAATTCATCTGTCTTCAAGTTTCTCACAGCAGCTGGTTCAAAAGTCTTGGTTATGACCTACAAAACCCTATACTGGTCCTGGCTATCTGAAGGACCATCTCTCGCTATATGAGGCTGCCTGGGCTTTGAGATCTTCTAGGGAGGCCTTTCTCTCAGTCCCACCACCTTAACAGGCATATTCGGTGAGAAAATGAGAGTGCCTTCTAGGTGGCTTCTCCCAGATAATGGAATTACCACAGAAGGCTAGGCTGACCTCCTCTCTTGCTTTCCTTTCACTGACAAGCAAATATTTTTTGTTCTGACAGCCTTTGGCCACTGACTGACTGTTGTGGCAGGGTCTTTTGAGGGTGGGTATTGCACTGTGTGTGTGTGTGTGTGTGTGTGTGTGTGTGTGTGTGTGATGGTTTTAAGCATTTTCAGTGCTGTTTTAATAGGGTTACCTGCATGGTATGTTTTTAGGTGTATCTGTTTTAATGTAGGCGGCAACCCACCTTGTGTGCTGCACTGAGAGAAAAGCAGGATATAAAATAAATAAGTTAAGAGGATGTGAGAAAGGGGGTTCAGGGTCAGAGGAAAGGGACACACAGTGGATCCTTTAGCAGCTATTGAAACCCTGTGTGTTTTGGAAAGTTTCAAGTAGTCCTTACATACAATTAGGTGAGTGATCTTACCAGCTTCTGAGTCAGTCCAGGTGGAGCCCATTCGTATGTAATAGTGTTAAACGTCGGATCTTTCCGAGACACGATATGATTAGTGATAATCATACGGTTCCTTTTATAGATGCGAACGCCATCACCTCCTTTCACCCGGGCAGTTAGCGAAGAATATTTCGAATCGGAGAGCAAGCGGCCAATTTTCCGATCATCTTCTGCATCGGAGCTCAGACTGTGATCTTCCTGGCTGCATTTACATGACTTGCATATTTTCCTGTGGGAGACAAAATGAGGTCACCCTTTGATATATGCTGAACCCCAAATAGGCATGTGCTCTTTTGGAGGCTCAGGAATGAACTTTGAAAAACACTGAAGGTTAAATATTGAAATGGATCATGGTGTAGGACAAAAGACCTTTGTTGGCAAGAACTCAATTTGTAAGCTGCAGACTAATGGAATTTGCCATGGTGTGGAATATAAAACTGTAAAAAACCCACACTGCAGAGACCCTGGAGAATAAGCCTCAGGGCACAAAGACCATGTGTTACTTCTAAGCTGCTGTGAATGCAGCTAGTAAGTTACACGATTTTGGAAAGAATCACCTGAGAGATGAGGACATGAGTCTCACCGCTTTGTTTATTTAATGCATTTATATCCTCCCTTTCTTCCAAATTGGAAAAGAACACCCGAGTCTTCAATATCCATGTACAAACCCAGTGTTATCACGCAAGGTACATTATTTTCTAATATTTTATATAAGAACACATTTTTTTCCTGCCCCGATTCCAAAGCCAAACATATGATTTCAAGGTATTTGGATTCAAGCAGCAAAGTCGTTTTTGAGTGCACTGCCTTGGCAGCTAGGTTTAAAGGCATCTGATATATGTAAATAGCTTATTGCAGAGTTGCATAGGAAATGCGGATGTAAGATTCTTTGAAGTCAAGACATGAAATAAAATAAAACAATAATTAAAAGATTGTGGAAATTTCAGTTTATAAGATGGGGTGGTGGAAACAGAACATACGAGAGTCTTGGCTGCAAATTGATAAGATTAAGCTGTAAATTACTAATTGAGGAAAATATAATAGTATTGTTACCCTGCTCTTAAATATTTCTCCTCCTTTACTGGAAGACTACAATGGGGGAATGGTGGTAGTTCAGAGCTCTATGCCATGGGTCTGCAACCTTTAAGACAAAAAGAGCCACTTGGACCCGTTTCTGAAGGGAAAAAAAGAAACTGGGAGCCGCAAAATCACTGCGACATTTAAAACAAATATAACACTGCATTTTATTTTTTAAAAATCCGATTTAAATTTAAAAAAATCCGATTTAAATAAAAAAAATCCATTTTTTTTATTATTTTTTTTAAATCATTCATTTTTATCCAACCTGGGGACCACTACCAGGTCACAGCCTGATCCAAGGTGGGTTGCAACAGCATACAAATATTTGATTTGTTGTTTTTTTAAAAAATGAGTCCTCAACTGCACACTTGTGTTAAATGTTTGTCCCATGTCTAATTGAAGACTGCTGGCTTTTACAATAATCTTAGTGTCTTTTACCCTTAATATTCCAGACCAGAGGCTATGCTCACCTCTTCCAACCTCCTCTCTTGCTAAATAAAGCACAGAATTGCACCAGAGAAGCCTGTGATGTTTGTGCTGACTTGCATACAGGTGGCTGTAGTAGTTCATAGTGTTCAAACCTTTTTAGGCGAGTTCCCTGCCCCCTTAATGACAACGGCGATAGATTTTGCACATGAACACAGATCCAAGTTAGGACTCCTCTCTTCCACGCCAACAAGTGCTTTGTCAAGGCTCCCCTAACACACACTCAGGACAGAGGAAAAACTGCAACCTTTTGGGGCGTCATTCTCCTACCCATGTCTCTGTGAGAACCAGCCCTTTATTCTGCCTCCCGTAGTACATCCTCCCCCTTCAAGAAATCATTTCCTTTGGACTTTCGGCCCATCTCCACCCCTATTACTCCTTGCCCTCGCGAAGGAAGCATTTTCACAAGTTTTCTTTTTGGTGGGCTGTCCGTGCTTCCAAACACCTGGAAGTCACGACAGGGGCTTCTCCCCCACCTAGTAAATTCTGCCTCTGCATAAGTTACTCAGGTTTGGTTTTCTTTACCAGCCCACCCAACCACCCACCAACCCCGGTCGAAGCAGAGCAATAAGTCATTTACCTCAGCAGGGGACAAGCTCAGCTCCAATAATGAAACCCTTCCAAGGAGCGGGGGGGGGGGGTGTCAAAACTTGTGACAAGCAGGTAGGTGGTTGGAGAGCAGCATCGGAGGGGGAGGGGGGAAGGAAGCGAGAGAAAGCTTTCCCAGTTTTTACACAAGCCGGAGCCTGAAAAGTTGCCAGAGCGCGTGCGGCAAGGAGACTAAAGAAGTGCTATTGTGGGTCGAGTGACCTAGAACTGGGAGAAAAGAAAGCGCGGGAGAACAAGCCCCTCTTTCAGCCACCGAGGAGGAATCTCCCGGATCTCCTCCAGCCACAGGCTGCCCAACCAAACCGGGGCAAAGCCAAGGCGCCGCTCTTTGCACCGCGCGTTTGGAGAGGCCACAGCCGGAGGGCGCGGCGCAGGCGGCCAACTTGCGCTCCCGTGCTCCCCCCGGCAGCCTAAGCAACACACCTGAGGAAGCAGCGGCAGAGGACTCCCCCTCCCCAGTCCCAGTCCCCCACCCCAAGGGACTCGTTGGGGGGTTGCAAAGCCCCCCGCCCACGGCAGGCAGAGAGCTCAACGGTGGTTTCTGCCCAGCCAGCCCAGCTTTGCGCCCTGGAAGGCGGGGGCGACGTGACTAACCTTGCCTGGTGAGGTCCGGCGGCGGCTCCACTCGACGCTGCTGCGGAAGAACGCACAACTGCCTTTTCCTCCATGCAGCCTTTTGAAGCAGCCACGTCCCTGCTGTGCGTGCTCGGGCTCCTAGGAGCCTCCAAGCCCCCTCGCGACACATGCACCCATTGGCTCCTGAGACGCGGGTCCCGGGCAAGGGCGTGTCCCGGCCTTGCTCCGGGGCAGAGAGAGACGCGCGCCCGCGAGAGCGCGGTCTGAGGCTGCGAGCGGAACCAGGAGTGAAGGAGGCAGCGGCAGGGAAACAGGCGCAGCTTCCTCGACCATTTTTAAAAGGAGGGCTTCCCCCCTCGCCCTCGCCCACCACCCGCCGCCCCTGGCCCAGCCCACAGCTGCCTACCTCGTCGTCGCCTCGATGCAGCAGCCAGCAGCAGCTCCACACCAGCAGCAGCAGCCACACCTCTGGAGGGAAGCTGCTGCTGGCTGCTGCTGCGCCTGCGCTGGCAGAAACGAGGCACGACGCATGAGCAGAGCAGCACAGCAGCAGCACCCTCAGCCTCCGGAGGGCGGGCCACCGGCCAGCTGGAGGGCGGCCGCTGCCACTGGCCAGCTGGAGAAGTGGACAGGCGTATCCGCCCTGGAGCCCCGGAGCCGCGGCAAAGGTGTAAAAGAGCCGCATGCGGCTCCGGAGCCGCAGGTTGCAGACCCCCGCTCTATGCCATGAATGGGTTTGTCATTCTGCAACACATCCTAGGATGAGGTAAGATCAAAACATACAGACTTGAATGTTTACTCAGTGTAGATTATGTCAAACAAAGGACCCCCCCCCCCCAATACACCCTGTTCTGATATCTATCGGCCTCTCAAGTCTCTGTGCTACTTCCCCCTGCCCCAGCTTCTTAAGAATCTAAAGCATGAAAATTGTTATATTTGGGAGTAGGGTTATATTTGGGAGTGTTCACATGGCAACTGACCCTATTGGATAGAACTCTTATTTGTTCCAACAGGCCTTTGGGGCACAATAAGAGGAACATCACAGACTTCCCTTGATCTATGTGACTGGGCCTTGTACTGTTGGTCCACTGTATGCAGCTTAGAATCTTTGAAAGCATGAAGTGGCTTAGAAAAACTTTTAAATAAAAAAATTAACCCACTTGCTTTTGTACGTGCATTTCTATAATTTAATGCCTGCTGTGCTTTGCTACCATGCCTTAACTTTGCTTTTAAGGCTGTATATTTGTTCTTAGCTGCTCTGGGCTCTTGTGAGATGAAGGGTAGGACAGAAGAAATAAAAACAGCAAGGTGTTTGCATTCACAGTACACGGCTGATTCTAAAACAGAGGCAAATGCTCTGCAAAATCTGGGCAATGAATCACATATATTAAAAGCATGTCACAGGTCTGCCACCAATAGACCGTCTCCGTTTTAAGTTAGTTCCCGTCTCTGCGATAGCAGCATTTCTGATCCCTCACAGTGATGTGGTCACATAAATAAGTTTGCCTGCTCCTTATCATTGGCTGACACTGGAAGCGGCTGAGCAATATGCCATAGTGAGTGAGGTCACACAGTGAGGTCACAAGGCTAGCAACACTACACATTGTGGAGAAAGGAGAACCTTGATACGGGAATGCAGTTTGGGGCATCAGCTCCACAAGATGCATTGTGTGTTCCTTCCTCTTTACAGTGAGGCAGTTTAGCTAGAATCTCTCAGTTGCCTTGACAGGAGCGCTTTTAGTACAGTAACACACATATCCTCTTTCTGCACTTCTGGCATTGTATTAAAAGTCGGTGTCTTCGTTTTATTTCCCTCTTCTTCTTCTTCTTCTTCTTCTTCCCCTGGTAAAGCAGTACCAGTCTGCTGCTGTAGGGTTGGAGGACCTATTCAGATGGTCCAACCCCAGAGACCTATGGGGTCTAAGGGATTCTGAAAGCTCTGGGGGTGGGGTGGGGGTGGGAATACACTCCGTGGGTGTCTTTGCATCCGCGATTATTTGTATCTGGTTAATGTCAATAATATGCACTACTTAACGTATTCTTCCGACTAAAAGCGAAAGTGAAAGCAGGACTCAGTAGGCGTCTTGCCACTGAGATCCCTCCGCTTAGACTTTTTGGCTCCAAAGGTTTAAACTTGTTAATGGTCAGTTAATCTGCTTCCCGCCCTTTTCAAGGGCAGCAACAGTGTTCTGACTGGTAAAAGTATTGATCATGACGTTGCTTGTTCATTGTCAATAAAAGGCTGCGGCTCCCCGTTTTGGGCAGATAGTCAGGATTCATCAGTCGTTCAGGTAGTCGGGGTTTTTGGGGGAACGGGTTGGTTGGGTTGGAAGCGCGTGCAGGAGGTAGAGAGGTTAGCTTGCGGAAGAACTGGCGGTAAAGGTTTAGCTAGCTTTAGCGTTAGCATAGGTTAGCATTGCGGAAGATTTGGCGGTAAAGACTTAGCTAGCTTAGCACTGCGGAAGAATTGGCGGTACAGGGTATGCTAGTTTAGGAAAGCTTAGAATAGTCGAGGCATAGAGAAAAGTAGAAGCCCATGCGGGTTAGCCAAAGCCATCAAAAGAACTAATGGTCGTCTGTCTTTATTTCGTCTTAATTTAAATTTTTCATAGCTTACTAGCTTTCTTGCTTGGCCGTAGCTTTGGCCATCATTTATTTGTGTATGTTACTTAAGGGAACAGCTTAGGACATGGGTCTGCAAACTTTAAGACAAAAAGAGCCACTTGGACCCGTTTCTGAAGGGAAAAAAGAAACTGGGAGCCGCAAAATCACTGCGACATTTAAAACAAATATAACACTGCATTTTATTTTTTAAAAATCCGATTTAAATTTAAAAAAATCCGATTTAAATAAAAAAAATCCATTTTTTTTATTATTATTTTTAAATCATTCATTTTTATCCAACCTGGGGACCACTACCAGGTCACAGCCTGATCCAAGGTGGGTTGCAACAGCATACAAATATTTGATTTGTTGTTTTTTTAAAAAAGGAGTCCTCAACTGCACACTTGTGTTAAATGTTTGTCCCATGTCTAATTGAAGACTGCTGGCTTTTACAATAATCTTAGTGTCTTTTACCCTTAATATTCCAGACCAGAGGCTATGCTCACCTCTTCCAACCTCCTCTCTTGCTAAATAAAGCACAGAATTGCACCAGAGAAGCCTGTGATGTTTGTGCTGACTTGCATACAGGTGGCTGTAGTAGTTCATAGTGTTCAAACCTTTTTAGGCGAGTTCCCTGCCCCCTTAATGACAACGGCGATAGATTTTGCACATGAACACAGATCCAAGTTAGGACTCCTCTCTTCCACGCCAACAAGTGCTTTGTCAAGGCTCCCCTAACACACACTCAGGACAGAGGAAAAACTGCAACCTTTTGGGGCGTCATTCTCCTACCCATGTCTCTGTGAGAACCAGCCCTTTATTCTGCCTCCCGTAGTACATCCTCCCCCTTCAAGAAATCATTTCCTTTGGACTTTCGGCCCATCTCCACCCCTATTACTCCTTGCCCTCGCGAAGGAAGCATTTTCACAAGTTTTCTTTTTGGTGGGCTGTCCGTGCTTCCAAACACCTGGAAGTCACGACAGGGGCTTCTCCCCCACCTAGTAAATTCTGCCTCTGCATAAGTTACTCAGGTTTGGTTTTCTTTACCAGCCCACCCAACCACCCACCAACCCCGGTCGAAGCAGAGCAATAAGTCATTTACCTCAGCAGGGGACAAGCTCAGCTCCAATAATGAAACCCTTCCAAGGAGCGGGGGGGGGGGTGTCAAAACTTGTGACAAGCAGGTAGGTGGTTGGAGAGCAGCATCGGAGGGGGAGGGGGGAAGGAAATGAGAGGGGGAGGGGGGAAGGAAGCGAGAGAAAGCTTTCCCAGTTTTTACACAAGCCGGAGCCTGAAAAGTTGCCAGAGCGCGTGCGGCAAGGAGACTAAAGAAGTGCTATTGTGGGTCGAGTGACCTAGAACTGGGAGAAAAGAAAGCGCGGGAGAACAAGCCCCTCTTTCAGCCACCGAGGAGGAATCTCCCGGATCTCCTCCAGCCACAGGCTGCCCAACCAAACCGGGGCAAAGCCAAGGCGCCGCTCTTTGCACCGCGCGTTTGGAGAGGCCACAGCCGGAGGGCGCGGCGCAGGCGGCCAACTTGCGCTCCCGTGCTCCCCCCGGCAGCCTAAGCAACACACCTGAGGAAGCAGCGGCAGAGGACTCCCCCTCCCCAGTCCCAGTCCCCCACCCCAAGGGACTCGTTGGGGGGTTGCAAAGCCCCCCGCCCACGGCAGGCAGAGAGCTCAACGGTGGTTTCTGCCCAGCCAGCCCAGCTTTGCGCCCTGGAAGGCGGGGGCGACGTGACTAACCTTGCCTGGTGAGGTCCGGCGGCGGCTCCACTCGACGCTGCTGCGGAAGAACGCACAACTGCCTTTTCCTCCATGCAGCCTTTTGAAGCAGCCACGTCCCTGCTGTGCGTGCTCGGGCTCCTAGGAGCCTCCAAGCCCCCTCGCGACACATGCACCCATTGGCTCCTGAGACGCGGGTCCCGGGCAAGGGCGTGTCCCGGCCTTGCTCCGGGGCAGAGAGAGACGCGCGCCCGCGAGAGCGCGGTCTGAGGCTGCGAGCGGAACCAGGAGTGAAGGAGGCAGCGGCAGGGAAACAGGCGCAGCTTCCTCGACCATTTTTAAAAGGAGGGCTTCCCCCCTCGCCCTCGCCCACCACCCGCCGCCCCTGGCCCAGCCCACAGCTGCCTACCTTGTCGTCGCCTCGATGCAGCAGCCAGCAGCAGCTCCACACCAGCAGCAGCAGCCACACCTCTGGAGGGAAGCTGCTGCTGGCTGCTGCTGCGCCTGCGCTGGCAGAAACGAGGCACGACGCATGAGCAGAGCAGCACAGCAGCAGCACCCTCAGCCTCCGGAGGGCGGGCCACCGGCCAGCTGGAGGGCGGCCGCTGCCACTGGCCAGCTGGAGAAGTGGACAGGCGTATCCGCCCTGGAGCCCCGGAGCCGCGGCAAAGGTGTAAAAGAGCCGCATGCGGCTCCGGAGCCGCAGGTTGCAGACCCCCGGCTTAGGAGGTCGCAAGTGCTTGCAGGTACTTTCACGAGGCATTCTTCATCCGAACTACTCACGCACCCTTCAGATTTAGCCTGGCGGACAACGGCGCGGTGTGAGTTTAAGCTCCGGAATTATCGGCCGTCCCGTCCGCAGGCTTGGCCGGCGCCCGTGCAAGGACGCACGTGAGACGCTGGCCGCAGATCCCCAGCAACTGGTATCCCGTGTGCAGTTGACCTCGTCCTGCACACGGGAGGCTCCAGCAAAGAATCCCCGCGGGGGGGGGGGGGTTGCCAATAGCCAGTGCTGATAATTCTGAGGCCCGAATCTTCTTATGGAATAGAGAAGCATAGTGGGGCCATTGACACAATTGTACCCAAGTGCTCCCCTTTGGTTCCTTGAAGCTTAAGCAATCCCCTCATTTACTAGGGAGCTCCGGGCAATGAAACAGGTAGGGAAGCAGCTGGAATGCAAAGTGGTAGGAAGGGTGAGTGAAGACACATACCGGTAATAGCACATAAACATATATTCAATCAGACAGAAGGATCGACAGGGGCAGCAGATCTTGATGTCAGTCTTTATTCCCCACTTGTTCATGGTGTAGTTCTTCACTCGACCCTTATTCCCTGGTGGGGGAGGCATCATTTTGGGGGGTTTCCTGCGGCCCCAAAAAGTATTGGGCCAGCCCTGCCGCCTACTTTTTATAAGCATCCATTTCTCCCTTTGGAATTATACAAACCAAGGTCATTCTAGCCTCTAGAGGAACATTTACAGTTGATGTCCACAATTATCCACTAGTGAGTTAGCTGCAATGTTCCGGGATGGAGTCCATTTGAAGAGATTCTTCAAAGGCTATGCTTTGTGTGGAACCACAGTAAGAATATGAACCCAGCTCAGATTTCAAACAAAATAGTCAGTGAACACACAAATAGATTTTTGACACTGATAAAAGAGTAATTTTCGGGAAATAATTTCAAGAGGCTTTCCAGAGCCAAACAACAAATGACATTGCTGTGCCCAATAGGAGGAAAGTGAATGGAACATACTTAATAGTTCACTAAATAGTCCCCATCTTGATAGCAAATAAGGAGAACAGGGTTTATTAAACTGTGTTGAAATAATTAGATCTGGAAGCCAGTCTCTCGCAGATGTAGGGAAAGGTATTACAGTGCATAAATCCACATGCAGCGTAAAAGGATGCTGGATGGTAAGTCAAGTATAATTACTTTGGCATCCTGCCCTCTTCCCCCTGTTGTGCACATAAAAACCAGTCATGTGGTTGCTCTTCTCCAATTGGCTGATGCCACAGAAGAATGTCTGTTTTCAACCGGCCTTCAATTCAGAAGGAATACTAGGATGACAGAGTGAGGGCAAATGCTTTCTTTTAAGGATCCCTGATCTCTTCTACTCCCCAAGGTGCATTAAGTCAGTGTGATTACATGTCATTTATGAAAAAAAGACAGAAAGTATTTTAAATTATAAAAGGCATGCGGAGGCTTGGGTGAGGGGGAACCACTGCAGAGAACTGAGAAACTATTTCAATGTCTTTCTACAAATTCCAGTCTACGAAAGTCATTCTTTGTCCGAAATAGGTTCTTTAAAAAGGCAAAGAGTGTGAGGCAGACTGTTTAATAGCACAGATATCGCTATCTGCAGGAACCTCTCCCTGGAAATTGTTGTCTCCAGTTTTGACCTTAGCAGAGCAGTACATGAAAAAAATGAACAGGGCTGGTGCTGCTGTTATTTGCCAAGGTAGGGATATGGAAGGGTGAAAGGGTGACAAGCTTAGAGGAACTCCAGATCTGTGGTGGCATGATGCAGGTGCCTCTGGAGCTTCCATGACCACACTGCCATCTTGCCTTGTCCCATTGTCATCCTGGCAAGTAGCAGGGGAAGGAAGTGCTGATGCTTCACCACCAACCAACTTACTGGACCTCACTAAAATCAATCTGCTTGAGGAGTTGGGCTCTTTTCCTTCCACAATGTCTCTAGAAATGCACGGACCTAAATATTGAGATGTCATTTAATGCACAGCCTGTCATACTGGTGGCAATCATTTTGAAGCTTAGCTAACAGATTACAGGACCAGATCTTACAGAATACAGTACTGCAAATATTATAGGATCTAGGCCAGTGATCTCTAACCTGACTGGCAGTGGTCTCAGGCTGGGTTCTTTGTGAGCCTATTGGTTAGAGAGCGCTTTCATGTATTGGTTGTATAGATTGCTAGCTTTGTATATTGATCTGTGTATTTTAATAGCTTGCCTTGGAAACCCTTGGGTCAAAGGGTGGAATGGATCGCAGGAAATGCCAGGGACTGACCCCTGGGAACCTTGCGCATGTGTCCTCCCACTCTGCCCTAGTCACAATACTATGATTATCCCCAAGTAGCTAAAGTGTTTGGGAAGAAAAGATGCAACCCAGACAGCAGGAGATTTATAGCATACTTGGCATGGGAACTTGAATCCAAGCAGTCTTAAAATTTTATATTCCTTTGCTTCGCAGATCATAAGCCAGAGACTATATTCTTTCAGATTTTATATATTTGCAGACCATTGCATTAACAGCAGGTAACAACATCATGGTTCTTAAAAAGTGTTTCCTGGCTCCACAGTATCCTTAATGTAAGGGAAGCAGAGCATGTGTTTTTGTGTTGGTTGGATGATATATTGGCACTATTGCTTGTAGCAAATGGAACCAATATCCCAACAGCTCTAATCCAGATCTCTCCTTTTAAAAGCTTTTTTGAAACCACATCTCAAAAGTAGTACTCATGGTTAAAAAAAATATTTTTGATTAAATGAAGTTCATTCCCCCCCCCCCCCAGTGATATATCACTTGTAGGTCATGCAAATATCTGGCACTGAATCTTCTATGGTTTCTTGCGCAGAGCAGAATTTGGAGGAAGCTATACTCAAGGAAGCCTGAGTAGATGCTAAAGGGAAAAGCCAGAGAAGACTAGCATCTTGAAAACCTCTCTGTATTATGATGCTCTATCATACTAAAAGGTGAAGGTGAAGGACCCCTGGGCGGTTAAGTACAGTCAAAGGTGACTATGGGGTTGCGGCGCTTTCAGGCCAAGGGAGCCAGCGTTTGTCCACAGAAGCTTTCTGGGTCATGTGGCCAGCATGATTAAACCGCTTCTGCTGCAACGGAACACCATGACAGAAACCAGAGTGCATGGAAACGCCATTTACCTACCAGCCACAGCGGTATCTATTTATCTACTTCCACTGGCTGCAGTACAGAATAATCAGATTACTCCCCACCCAGAAGAGTGGAATGTGGTTGACAGTACTTAAAAGAGGACCAAAATAAATACCATATTTACTCAAGTCTAATGAGCCATCGAATCTAATGTGCACCTCAGTTTTCAGAACCTTGAAATAAAAAATGGATTTCCTGGCGAATGTAAATGTGCCACGGAATCTAACGTGCACCTTAATTTTTGCAACTTAATTTGGCCAAAAAAGATGAGAATTAGATATGAGTAAATATGGTAAATAAAAGTCCCTGGATATCTTTGATGTGAGGAGAAGGAATACTCTCCCAGCTCTTGGCCTTAGTGGTGAACTGGAAGTGTGAGTTCAAGACATGAATATATATAGTGCAATAATAATATTAAAAAATGGGGAAGAAGGGGGGAAATCCAGCAATTTTTTTGCATAAACAAGAAATACAATGCACAGATGGAGGAATTGTAAAGTGGGTCCAGATTTGAGCAATGCTTTCATTGCTAGCCTGCTGCAAAAAGATGTCTTGATTGTGGGAGAAAGCCTATCTGCGACTGAGTAAGATTAAAAAACAGGCAGGAAGGGCTGCTGCCTTTTTATGTGTGTCTTGGATCACTGGTCTGAAAATGTTTTCCCACCAAAACCAAAACAGACCAGATTCACTACATGCCTGATAGCTTATGCGAATGCTGGCCGAGCAGATATATCAAAAAGCCTGACTATTTGCATTCAAACGGGTCACTTGAGTCTTTCCAAACTGTTCCCTTATGAGTGGAGACTTCAAGGAATGTGGCATTTTTAAAAGATGACATCACCGCTGAAAGAATGGTGTCCTTTGACTGGAATGGAAGGGCCAAGAGAGTCAGGGACACAATTATATAGGCTGACCTTTTGATGGGGAACAAAAGCAGCAAGCTCAAGATTAACCAGCTGAGACTCTGAATCCTACACGTCTGAAAAATTGAAGGAACTTTGGTGTAACTCATTTTAACAGCTGAGCAATATTTGCACAGTCTACTCAGTTGAGTTTTAATTTGGTGCCAGCAATGGCTTACTAAAGGTCAATAAAGATTTTCTTCCCGCAAAAGAGGGCTTTCTAAGCAGGCTTGCTTCTTGAAGAAGAAGAAGAAGAAGAAGAGTTTGGATTTGATATCCCGCTTTATCACTACCCTAAGGAGTCTCAAAGCGGCTAACATTCTCCTTTCCCTTCCTCCCCCACAACAAACACTCTGAAGTGAGTGAGGCTGAGAGACTTCAGAGAAGTGTGACTAGCCCAAGGTCACCCAGCAGCTGCATGTGGAGGAGCGACTGCTTTCTAACATCCTAACTCCATCATCTATATAGGAAGTGAACAGTGCTGGGCTACCTTTTGTAAGAATTACTGAGTGTATGCAAAAGTCTCTTGAGTGCTTGTGAAATGAAAGTCTGGCTGCTTTTGAGTACTTCGGGAAAAAGTGCTTTGCATCTTTTTTGTATCCATGGCAACCTCCATGTTAATGTAACTGTAAAATCACAATGAAAATCAGTAACGAAACCATTATTGATCTTATTGGATGCAGGTCTTCCTATCTACTGCAAAGCACCAAAGGCATTTAGTCTGTTCACAGCTGCACAAAATCAGAAGCCAAGTCAGAAAAATGAACAACAACAAAAGTGGAAAAGCAGAACCAAGTATTCAAGGCATTACCTCCAAGAATGTGGCTCAAAGCCACTGCACAGCCCTCTACATCTTAAACATGGCACACCTCTTCCTGATGGTTGCTGGCTGATGGACACCTGAAAAGCAAAGAAGATGCTGTTATTTTCATTGCTGATTCCAGGGTTGTGTACAAGTACTGTATAACAGTTCAAGTAGCATAAAATCAATGGATAAGAAAATGAGCCTGAGGCCAGGCAGTCCCCATTTCTTCAATGCACTGGTTCCATGAAGAGCAAAGAATGGAGCAAACATTAAGAAGGTCATATCACTCCATACTTTTTGAGGCTACAGCAACCAAAATTCATGCAACAAAACCAGAGCAGACTTAACTACCGTATTTGTCTTTCTTGACCTGCACCCTTGTGCAAATCAATTGAAACAAACAATGTAGTTTATTGTACAAAACTCACATTAGTAACAGATATGACCTCCACAATTTTTAAGCAGCATTTGAACACGGTTTGGCATGGTCTACTAGTTTCGAACAGTCACTGTTGATTTTCGGATCCCTGTACCACACTTGAATCGGCTTCTCCATACAGCACGGAGACGACTTTTGCATATAGCCCACAAATTCTCAGTGGGATTTACGTCCGGGGAATTCCCTGGCCAATCAAGTACCTGTATTTGCTGCTCTGTCATGAATTTTGATGTGTGACAGGGGATAAAACTTTTTTCCATTAGGGCCATGCATTGAAATATTTGGCAGAATGCCACTGAGTACAAGGCAGATGTTTACATGTCACAAATGGAAAGAGATGGACTATCCCCCAGCATAGCATTCTGTAGCTCAGCTCTGCATTTGCAAGGTCCCAGGTTCAATCCCTGGCATTTCCAGATAGGGGTGAGAGAAACCCCTGCCTGAAATCACAGAGAAGTGACGTCAGTCGATAATCCTGTGTTAGGTAGGCCAATGGTCTGATTCAGTATAAGGCAGCTTCCTATGCTACTGTTCTATAGACTTTGCCAGATTGAATGTGCAGAAAAGGAAACACAGATATACAGAATGCAGAGGCTCAAAGTGAGTAGCTTGTGTTAAGGTTTTAATCCTGCATTGCTCATGCCATATGTCTTCACAGAGTTATGGGCGCAGAGGCCCAGATTTTCTTGGAAGTCATGCTTTGCGATTTGAACATCTCTTCCAAAACATGTGGGCAAGTGCTAGGAAAGGGAAGGTGCTCTTCATTTGCTATTAATAAAAACAACACCACTTGTTTCAAGCATTGAAAATAGATCCCAGAGACTAAGCCCTGTATCATATTAAGCTCTGTAACCACATGAATGTGTTAATCTTGGCAAACCAGTGATCACAGCTCCATAGAATGAGAAGCAGCTAGGATGGTCAACCAACAAGGAACAACTCAGTTATGATAATGGCAAACACCAGGGATTATTCCAGAAGAGGAATGGCATTAAGAATGCTGATTGGTGTTCTCTAAACAATGGCCAGCACTTTTCCTAGATTTCCTCATACCCATGTTCTCATTTCTGGTTCTAAAATGTAAAGATTAATTGGATAGATCAAGACTGTAAGCTAGCCAAGTGTCCAAAGCGCATTTATACTTAGAAAGGAACTGAGCAGCCATCTTTCACTGTGATAAGATACTTGCTTAAAGTATGCGATGATAAATGACACATTGAAAGCTATAATATATTGGTAAGAGGTTAAGATAAAGAAACATAGTGCTGTCTTAGTTCTGGTTGTTGAAAAATTTGTTTTGCTGCAAGATAAACAAGGAAACAAACTGAGCATTCGTGAGATTGCAATACACTGGTGACTTGATCATCCAAGCTCATTTTTATAGGCGCTCTGTACCCAGAAAGACCTAAGAGTTATTTTGAGAATGTGGTCCTAGTTTCCACATCTTTGCTGCTATACTTTGTAGATGGTTTCCATGGTGAAAAATAAAAAGTGCCCTAGGAGGAAGGAAGGTGGGGGGAGAGATTGCTTCAATCTTGCTCTGCTGTTCATTCATGAGAGGGCAGGCCTATTGAGAAAAGGACCTATAAAAATTAATTCAAATGTAATGTTGGTCTTTTAAAAAGGTGAAGAACAGAGAACATTTACAAGTTTACGTGGCACAAATACTCCAATAATTGTGCTCAAAAACGTAACAAATTCCTGCCTTTAATCTTCAGAAAATGATCCAGTGTGACTCTGTATTTAAAGAAGGGGAAAAATGTACTGGTGGAGCCAAAAATGAAGTTGTCCTAAAAGGAAATATTCTAGAGAAATGGATACCGTGGAATGCCGACTTTATAATCAGCCTTGTCATTGTCCCTCTCCCCCACCCCCAAGGAATTTTTCCAGGCTCCAAAATCCATTTCCTCAGACCTGGCAGAAATTCTTCTGCATGTCAAAGATTATACACAGAGGTGCCAGTCTGCCCTTGAAAGCAGTGCAGCCTTTTCTCTCCCCACCTCCTTTAACAGGAAACATATTTGTGTATGGATGTGTAGTAGGAGCAAGCTCTTATGTGGCAGAAGTACAGTGCATTTTGGTACAGACATCGCACAGCCCTTCCGTATTCAAGCATCTTATTCGCTCTCATTCCTGCTGACCCTCACACCTTGCTATCAATACAAAACCTGAAAGTGTGGGGGAATGGGACAGGCGATGGGCAGGACCTTCTGTATCAACTCCCCAAGCATTTTTGAACCCTGCTCCTTCAGGGTCCTACATACACATATGCAACATATTCCTTGCTTCAGATCTTTCCAGCACATGGGTGGTGGGGCTGGGGGTGGGGTGGGTGGGAAGAGAAGGGGCTACCCTGCTCTCTCCCTCGTACAATATCAATTACGCAAGCTAATCCTCACTAGCGAATGCCAGGCCACCCATTGCTTCAGTTTTGCTTTGATGCCACAGCAACAAGTTGCATTTAATGTTCCCCTTTCCTTTGCGAAAGCTTTAAATCTCATCTGCTCCTTTGCAATGCCACTCTCTTTGATGTAGCTCCCTGCTTATGGAAGGCTCTCACCTGGCACCATCATTACATATCTTTAGGCACCAGGCAAAAAACATCCCTTTGGTTTTTAATTATCTATGGCCTTCTTATGTGGGGTGTTTTAATCTAGTTTTTAAAATTAGAGTTTTAAAATTCTGGTTTTAATGCATGTTTGTGCTTTATTTGGTTAAAATAATTGCAGATAGAATATATAAACAAACTAACTAACTAACTAACATAAAAATAGCACAACAAAAGCAGAACAAACATAAACCAGAACATTTGTGGTATAAAACCCTCGAGAGATCCAGAAGGTGGCAACACGAGAATGGGCCTTCTCTGTAGTGGCTCCCCATCTGTGGAATGCTCTCCCCAGGGAAGTTCACTTGGCGCCTTCATTATACACCTTTAGGCGCAAGGTAAAATGTTCCTTTTTAACTAGGCCTTGAGTTGATTTGATTGACATCCCATGCCCTTTTAAAATACGGGGTTTTGGGGGAGGTGGGAGGTTATTTGGTTGTTTTTATTTTGATTATATATTCTGTGGTTTTTATATTTTGATTTTGTTCTGTGAACTGCCCTGAGATCTCCAGGTATAGGGCAGTATATACATTCAACAAACAAACAAACAAACAAGTTAGTTATGGTATTCCAGCAGGTCGTTATGGGATATGCACTGATCGGAAAAATAAGCAGTGTGAGTACCCCAAAACTTTTGCAGGAGCCAACAGTACTGAAAGCTGGATTAAGTGTGACCGCCACAGCAATGCACACAAAAAAAGATCTCTGGGGGTCCCTCAATCTCCCTATAAAATAATACAGCATTTTATGGTTCTCTAGAGCTTAGGGTTGCCAACTAACCAAGAAAAACTTTGTCCCTGTGCCTTTTCACTGATCAACCATTATCACTTATCTCCTTCGAATGCCAGCACAAAAAAAGGCATAGCTAGAGAGGCTGGTTAAAAGCTGGCAACAATTGCAAGCCTTAGATTATAGAACATCACTCGTAATGGCCCTGCCAAAAATGATTCTCTGTGTGACAAGATTTTCACTGTACTTAAAAAACAACAACCCAACAACAACCCTTAACAGAGCCTTCTATCCAGAAATATGGGTCTATTTAGTTCGTGTTCCAAAGTCTCATAATAGTTGCTGGCAAGCTTTGGGAAAATTAGGGAGTAACTGAAAAAGACAAATCAGGCACAGGGGAAAGCACATTGCGGGAGATAAATAAGGAAGAAGCCTGGATTGTTATCCTGGTTTGAGTTTCTCCAGCTCCACCCATGTGCAAATGTTTCTTGAAAGAATGATGCAGTGAAATATGAGGTGAAGTTTCATAGGCTGAAAATGAGAGATGACTGTAAAAAGGCATAATCCTGGTAGATAAATTTAGATGTCTGGGTGTCTGGTGGATAAAACAGAAGAAAAATAAGCTCTACTTATCCGGATGAGAGATAACATTTATTTTTTAAGATCTTTTCTTAGAAATTCATATTTGAAATGGTACTTGACAACGTAGCGGTGACTGGCTTCACAAGAGGAGAAGAGGGCCAAGACAATTTGTTCCAAGGAAGACTGGTCTAGGGGGTGGCAACCTCAGCTGGCAATCATCACCACAATCCTAAAGCAGGACACAGAAGGGAGCGGAAAACTGCCTTCTCTCATGGTGTATGCATTCAACCGGTAAGGTTCGCGTGATGGTGCTTCACGAGTAAAGAAGCAAGAGCCCCAAAAGTCTTTTGCAGTTTTATTCTGCAAACTATTTACAGTGCAGAGCTACAAAAAGCATGTCTGTCTCAGTCGCTGGCAGAATCCGGGAGTGGCCCCTTCAAGCTCCTTCCCCAGCATAAGAACTTCGGCACCCCAAATCTCCTCCTGTCCTCCTTACGTTTCACTCTTCTGCGCAACTGGGGCGCCGGAAATGGCGTGCTTCCCTCCTGACCAGCCAAATGAGGTGAGGTGCTAGGGCTCTTTGCAGCATCTCCAAGCCCTCTCCTCTCCCGGCTGGCCCCTTCCCCTTTCTCCCCACTGGAGGTGTGGCTGCTCTTCGCGCTGGAAGGGGTGCTGCTGCTCAATTGACGTCGGGGCTCTCTGTATGCTAGCGGACTCTCCATTCCCTTCAGCGGGCCAGGAGGCAGTTCCCTGACATCCCTTTTTGTCCATTTTTGGCTCCGAGCCAAATGGGTTTTGCTGGTTTTGGAAATAAATAATAATAAAAGGTGGTCTTCCTTCCTTCATCTTTGACACTATAGGCACAAGCTACTTCTGTAGCACAAAGTAGTTTTCACTAGCTGGTATGTTAGGACAGAGAAAGCTTGGCCTCATTTGCTCTGGGAACTTCCAAGTTGGACTACTGCAATGGGAGTGCCTTTGAAGGCTGTTACCAATGGTTACTGAAGGATGCAGAAACTATTAAGATCATAGCCTTTGCCATGCTGATTGCATTGGATCTGCACTGCAGAGAGTTGGACTATATGGCCCCTTCCAACCATACAATTCAAAAGTTCTGGTTTTAACCTTTTCAGGTCTTTCACAGCTAAGATTGTAGTACTTGAAATACCACCTATATCTCCATACGTACAGTCTAGCAGCAGCTAGACTGATGACTGGGAGTGGCTGCCAAGACCACATAACACTGGTCCTGAAAGACCTGCATTGGCTCCCAGTACGTTTCCGAGCACAATTCAAAGTGTTGGTGCTGACCTTTAAAGCCCTAAACGTCCTCAGTCCAGTAAACCTGAAGGGGCATCTTTCAGCCCGGACACTGAGGTCCAGCTCCAAGGGCCTTCTGGCGATTTCCTCACTGCAAGAAGTGAAGCTGCAGGGAACCAGGCAGAGGGCCTTCTCAGTAGTGGCGCCCACCCTTGGAACACCCTCCCATCAGATGTCAAGGAAATAAACAATATCTGACTTTTAGAAGACATCTTAAGGCAGCCCTGTTTAGGGAAATTTTCAATGTTTGATGTTTTATCATGTTTTTAATATTCTGTTGGGAGCTGTCCAGAGTGGCTGGGGAAACCCAGACAGATGGGCGGGGTGTAAATAAATCATCATCATCATCATCATGAATAACTTCAGTGGAGGACGTCCTGCAGGTATTCCTACCATCTGAAGTGGGGCAGTCATCACAGGGGCCTTCTCAATACCTATCAGCATTGGTCAGCATGGCTAATGGTCAGGAATGATGGGAGTTTTACCAGGACACCAGGTTGGGCAAGACTAGTTTTATCAATGTAGGTTTTTCATTTAAGAGACAAATGGATGTCGCTCAGGAGGAGAGAATCGGCTTTGCATGGAGATTCCATGTTCCGTCTTGATATCTGCAGCTGGGGCTGGGAGAGACCCCTGCCTGAAACCCTGGAGAGAGTCACTGCCCGTCAGTATTGCCAATACTGAGCTAGATGCACCTGCTTGGTAGAAGGTCACTTCCTAGTTACATGTGGGGAATGCGAAAAGAATCAGCTGACTTGGTAAGTCTTGCTTGTCAAAACAGCCTTTGAGTGACTGCATCTAGCCTCAACATGCCTTTTGGGAATGTGGCAACACTTTTTTTCACCCCTAGGTACAAGCACCTTGGTCTGCGATGTTGTGTTGTGGTGCAGCTGTTATTACTTTGAATCCATCGTGCTTAGTTGCTAGCACAGCAAATCCAGAATTGGCTGCCACTTTTAGAAGCGGTGTTAAGAACAATTGAGTTAACTTTTGGAGGACGAGGAGGGAAATGGCCAAGCAGATAGAGTTACAGGCAGATCAACCGAGTATTCTGAACTCTGGCACCTCCCGCTGCTGAACACATGTACTAACCGGAGCCAACAAGGACCCCTCCGAGAAAGCTATTCCACCCTTACGGGGAATCAGAATGAACTGAGACATTCTTCCCAATATTAAGCAGTTGTCTTGAAATGGATTCGATGCTAGTTACTAGTCAGGATCTTGTGGTGTGGTATGCATGCACCCAGCAGAGTATTCTGTTGATGAATGGCTCCAAGACACTGCCAGATTCAATCACTGACCCTGTCGACTGCAGAGATCCCATGCAAATGGTGGCTAGCAAGCGCTACAGACTGTGCGCCTTAGCCAATGGTTTATTTCAGCAGTCATGATACAAATGGATGCACTGCCCTTCCCAAATATCCTGAAGACATACTAAGAGGGGGTAGGCATAAAATACAAAGAAGGGCATAGGGGAATAATTGAAAGTGAATTCTCTATAGCAGTGGTGGCCCGTGTGGCAAAGTGGAACTGCAAAGCTGTCCTCTTGACCCCAGGGTCACTGCAGCATACCTGGATGGGGCTGGCCAGGGTGGCAGAAGCGCCCCTGCAAAGCCAACCTGGAAGCTTGCTGAAGCACTTGGAACAGCCCCGAGTGGGAAGACAGACAGATCTGGATCTACTGGTGTCTGGCAAGGGTTCCCAGCCCCTAGCTGTTTAACCATGGCAGCAACGAAAAGACCTCTCCTTAATTATCTTGTGAATGAAGAAATGGAAAAGAAGAAATATTGGGAGGAAACAATAATGATTTGGGGCCTCATAATGTCTGGGCTTATGTCTTTTGCACCAGCCTCTGGATGGTTGGCCTTCAAGTTATCATTAAAAACAAAACAAAACCAAAAAGCAGATCCTGCAAGCCAATCTGTCCACTCAAGTCCCACCTTCGTCTACGAGGGAAGAGAAACACAGCTCTGTGGAAACGTGCAAGAAATGGACAGTCATATATTGGCAGTGATTTAGAATCCAGGCAGATCTACACTACTGCCCTCTGTCTAATTCTGAGTTTATTCAAGGTGTCCCTTTGGCTATCAGCTGTACTTTGTTCATTATATCATGAGTTTATTGTGTCATTGAGTTTATCCTCATGCACACCAGTTTCCGACCAACTGTGCTAGATAGCAGAAACATTTATAAAGATTTTTGAGTTGATTTTGAAGCAATTCTACAGCATTAGAAGATGAATCCCGTTAGCAGGAAGTCACACAATGACATCATTCAGTTTAATCTTTCTCTTGTCCCTTTAGTATCATGCTCCTAGCTGCTGCCGCCGCTGCCATAACACTTACACACACACACACACACACTTGCTTCGTTCAGGAAGTTTTTTTAGAAGTGCTTAGTTCATAGAAAGCTGAATGGGTCTCACCCCTTAGTATAAAAATCTCAACCACATCACAGCAGTCCCTATACAGACCAAAAATATTCTGTCTGGCAATCATTAGTGCAATGCAGCTGGAGCTCAGGGTTTCCAAGTGGAGTTAAAGGCAGCCTACACATGAGTCAGTCAAGGCACCATCAGCTGCCAAACTTCCTAGGGAGTGATTCTAGTCCCTTGAGAACAAGTGACGTCCAGAAGACATAGTCATTATTGTCGTGCACTCCCCACTCATCCTTAATGGTTTGCAAAGCAAGTTGCTTCCATTGATTATTACATATAACAAGTTGTACTAGAGGTCTAGCGTTGCTTTGCTTCTCACCTAGGACGATGAAGAGCACCAGAGAACTCAAAAGTTTTTGTGCTATTTTGCCACAGTTTGGTTGGCGGAATAAAATATATTGTTCCTATGTGGGTTGGGGCATTTCCAAGTTTCAGGTGTATATAGGGCTGGGGATTCTAAGAAACATGTTATGTTTGTATAATGTTTTGATAAGACACTGTCCTAAAAGGAAGAAGAAGCTTTAAGACAGTGACTACAGTTACCAGCAAGCAAAACAAACAGACAAACATGGAAGAAGAAGAAGAAGAAGAAGAAGAAGAAGAAGAAGAAGAAGAAGAAGAAGAAGAAGAAGGAGGAGGAGGAGGAGGAGGAGGAGGAGTTTGGATTTGATATCCCGCTTTTCACTACCTGAAGGAGTCTCAAAGCGGCTAACATTCTCCTTTCCCTTCCTCCCCCACAACAAACACTCTGTGAGGTGAGTGGGGCTGAGAGACTTCAGAGAAGTGTGACTAGACCAAGGTCACCCAGCAGCTGCATGTGGAGGAGCGGAGACGCGAACCCGGTTCACCAGATTACGAGTCTACTGCTCTTAACCACTACACCACGCTGGAAAGAAAGGTTGACAATAAAGAAGCTGAAAATTAAGAGGCTTTAGAAGCACAATAATGGCATAGAACTATAATCCACCCAAGCCATGTTATTTCCAACGATCTGGAAAGTCAATTAAAGCACCTGTTTTTAAAAGGTATATATATTTGCAGATATACAACACAGGGAACCTTTTGGCCATTGAGATGGGCTAAGAAATATTACTCAGCCAGGACTCAGGAGCAGTAGCCCAAGAGAAAACTGACTTCACATTTTTACAGAATAATATTTTGGGCAAGAGACTACTGCACAGGCAGGGGGAGGCAGGTGTGTGGTATTTTCAGATATGGACTGTATCACCAGCACCCAGTTATTGCTGTTCTTGGAGCTATTTTTCTAGAAAAAAGAGGTGCCAGAACTCAACTTGTTTCCTTAGAATGGCAATGACACCTACCTGAGATGTGCCAGAACTGAGTTCTGGCGAGTTCTGGTTGGGGGAAAAAAAACCACCCTGGTTGTTCTATTTTAAGCTGCAAGTGGAATAGCAGCTCTGATGCCAGATTTTGGGAATCCAAATAACATTCTGCAGCAGGTGGGCAGTCCACCTAGCCACAAATGCTTTGCGGTGGGAGATAAAGGTAATTTTCATTGGGACTGTGGTGTTTTGAGACCCGGAAATTCAATACTTCCTCCCCCACCCTTGCTGTACTCCCAATAATTGCCCCGTTGTAATTTAAGGGGAAGAAAATAGACGTACAAAGACACAATTAATGTGATACAATGTTCATAGAAAGCAACAATGGACCGTAAAGAATAAAATGGCTGCCACAGTCTATATAGGCAATGGCCGGCCAGAAAAGCTTTGTGACAAATCATCTACTGCTGGAGAAATTGTGCAGCTGTTCCACTGCATTCAGAAAAAGAAGAAATGATTGTAGAAACCTGGGCTCCCCTGGGAGGAAGGGTGGGGTATAAATTTAATAAATACAATAAGCAGGTTATTAAGAGGCTTATCCATCATTATATACCAGCTGTAATATATTAAACAAAAGTAGTTTCCAGGATTCTTTCAACATTCACCTTCAGAGTTGCTACATTATGTGGACAAAAGAGTCTTTTGCAGGCATCTAAAATAATGAACTCTCTCTCTTTACTACAGAATCACTCTGAGGCATCAAAGATAAACAAAGCCTTGCTTTTTGGCTCAGTTCCACACTGTTGGATAGGGTTGTTACAACTTGGGGAGGTGGAGGAAGGAGGCAGAAAAATAATCTTTCAAGCAGAGAGCTATCAAGTGTTTGTGCATAAATGTAAACAAGGCAGCATCCCTGTTGTAAAAGCCGCAGTGGGTTGCATTTGGCAACCATTAGTAGCCTTAATGTTTGTTTTCTCTATAGTGGATCAGTTACATTCATACAGAACACTGATGAGTTGGCAGGACTAGGAGGCTTGCCAAGCCCAAATCTATTGGGCGGGGGGGGGGGCGGGGGGCGGGAAGCAGGCAAATGAAGTTGCTAGACTTGCCCTTAATCCAATACAAATCAGGACATTCCTGTCAGGACTGTGTCCGCTGCCTTCTACAAACAACAGGAGAACCTTGTCTACAGAGGTTTTTTTTTATCCTTGTTTGAACTTCTGCACGTATTTATTCATGAATGCAAAGAGTGTGCTGTACTGAAGTTTACTTTGAGTCTAAGGTGACAAGTATGGCAAAAACAGTCTGGGTAAAATAACCAAGGACTAGGTTCAAGGCTTCACCCACTCCTAGGAACAAAACCAAGGCAAATATTTGAGGTTCAAATTGTTTCAATGCATAATAATCCCATTCACTCCTGTATTTCCTCATCTGGGCCAAGACTGGGGATATTGTGAGAAGAGCTAAAAACACTGCCAGAATTCATTTAAGCCACTACTAAAGGATTCGTCTTCAGTGTGCAAGCCAACAGGTTCCTGCCCCGAGAACTTTTAGATTGTAAAGTTATAACATTCCCCCCCACCACCACCCCCCGTCTCTCTCCATGCTTCTGGGGTTGTGTGAAAGATGCAGGACTGGTTCCATCCTGTGTCAATATGTGGGGTGACTCAACACCCATTTGGGAGTTTCCAGGACCTATGGAAAAGCTATCCATGCAGTGCAATCCTACCAAGGTTTGCTCAGGCACAGAGGCACCAAGTTGCCCCCAAGACTGAGGGGGCCCAGAGTGTGTGTGTGTGTGGGGGGGACATCACACATGTGGAAATCACTTCATTTGGAGGAGGCTAAGCTCTCTGGAGCTGGCATGCCTGCTCAGGTGTAGGGATGTGTGAATTTGTCAATTTCGGTTTCCAATTTTTCCAGTCCGAAATTCAGTTCTCCGCATCAGTTTGCAATGTTTTCTAAACAGTCCTCATGAAAATTCTTCAGCATTGTACTGTAGTGTGAATTTTTGGAAAGCTATTTCCTCATATATATATACTGCATTCCTGTATGTCATTTTCACCAATGCCTGCATTTTCAGCCACACTTTCCCCTAGTACAGTATATGCATTGTACACAGTGCCTGGCCACAGAACTGAGCTGCAAAATTTGAAGAAGTGCAATTTTCAAAGGACGCCTGTGTCTCGGTTCAAATATTATTTCAGGAAGTGTGAATCAGGACAGATTCACCTTTAAATGTGAACCAGATCAAATTTATTGCCCATTCCTACTCAGAAGTAAGCTTAGAAATGCCAGCTGCTTCTGAAAAACACCCTAATTGCTCAGTAGCTTTATTTCCACATGTCAGCATTGTTTGCAACAGGGTTCAACATTTTGCAGCATGTGACAGGAGCAGACAACATCGGCTAGGATTCAATAGGTACCGGTAAGTAAATTCTGTTGCACGTTCATGTTCTACTAACAAGCAAATCCACAGATATGGATTTCAGAAACGGTCACGAGATTCTGTCAAAAGTTTTGAGGTTAAACTTCAGGACATTAATATCCAAAATTTTGAAACTGAAAATTTGCTGGGCTTTTTTAAAAAAAACAACAACACACAAAACAAAACTTTTGAAATAGCATTCAAGCACCACAAATATTCATTGCAAGCAGTGTAAAACAAATCCTATCCAGGCCAAAAATTAGCATGCTATTACTATGTCCAGACACAACAAGGGTCTTGGTGGGCCTTTGCAAATCTCCAGGGTGTTTTGACCTTTGTGGACAGGGCAACAAATTGCAATGGATTAAAAACTCAGGGTTACTATTATTACTATTATGGAATGCATTGGATGCAGGGCAGTTTTATTCTAAGTTACAGCGCATTTACATTCTCTCTCTTTGCACTTCACTGCTGTAGAGAGCCTTCTTGGGAGAAAACGAGTTGCTAAATGCTCTGCAGTGGGCAGAATTCAAAGCCTGAAGGAATTAGAGCTTGCATCCTATATTCCACTAGGCAAACCCCAGAAGAGCCCAACAGTTATGAGTATACAAAATAAACACAGAATGGGTTTTCAGGTTCTCTCCTCATTGCTTCAAAGAGAATATAAATATTCCCACGGTTTCTTGTATATAATATTTCTTTAAAGGGGGAAACAAGTGTGTATCAGATTGCATTGTTTATCAGGGCTCTCCTTGTTATGACTAGTGAGCAATTGTCAGGTCATTCAGCATTTCCGCACCCAACCGTGTGTCCGTACTAGCAACTGAAGCTCCCCTTCTTCTAAAAGCAGAGATAGGAGCTGCTGGTGAACTATGTAGGGATCAACACCCTCAGACACATGACGTCCAGTCTCTTTCCCCCTCCAAACAAGTATTGCAAGTGATTGACCTTTGCAGTCATAAGGTTGACAGGCATCAGCTAGAATTAGTGGCCAATCCAGATTAACACTATACCACTCGTAATGTTGCACTGCTCCAATATGGAGCCAGGGGCAGTATTCCACTAAAAGATTAGTGCTAGCACAATACAGCTTTCACTGCCCTGTCCCCCACAAAAAACAACACCCCCAAATCTGGTCTCAAGGATAGGGGAAACCCCTGGAAGAGATTTAGGAGGTGCATGGGGAAGAATGAGAGAGGGAGAACATTCTGTTGCGCAAGAAAATCCTTGCGCCAACGTAAAGTTCGCCCACATCCGACCAACATACTATCTTGTTCATGCACCATTTCTTATTCTTCTCTTATGCAAGAGATTTCTATTCCAATTTCCCATGAATTTTTTAAAAAGGAAAAAATTGGAAATTTCATTGGAGAGTGGGGGAAAACTGGAAAAGGCATGCAAAGGCAGCAAGTTTACAAAATGGTAAGACATTATTGTAGGAGATGGGGTAGGCTAGGGATGTTTTCCACCTGGTCTCTCACCTGGTCTCGCACCAGGTGAGGTTGTGCCGGCCCACAATGACACCACACCTTTGAAGGTAAGCAGACAAATCAAATTCAAAACTGATTTCTTGTTCAGCCAGAAATAATTGACTGCTCATTGATCAGTACCCCCCCAGCAAGCACTCTCTTTAAGAGAAACTCAAGAATTAGAGATGGCAGATTTGATTGTAAATTTTTTAAAACTCCCAAACCTAGAGCAAGGTTCAGTGGCATCAGAATTATTTGCCAAAGAAACACTTATTTTGGCTATAGGCACACCCAGACATGCACCAATGTCCAAGAAAATATAATCCAAGTGTATCTGCCAGATTTCAGCATCCCTTCAGTGTGACCAAGATATAACAGTGCAAAAGTCTCTGCAAATATCATGCCCTTCGAAGCGCAAATACTTGGCAGGATTCTTTTTGCAGGCAACAATGTGTGAATTCATGATAAGCAGGGGGGAAAGGGCAGGCTTTTAAAAATAGAGTAGAAAGATCTCCGCCCCCCCCCCCCCCAACCCTGTATTAATTGGATTTAAAACTGGTATTTCAAAAAAGAAAAAGAAATGGACCTGGACTCCAAAAAGAGAACGAGAGAGGGATAGGTGGCAATTTGCTTGCAGCAGAATTCAATGATACTCTAAATACAGAAAAATACAATGGCAATGGGTACCCAGAGTCTCTAAACTTAATCTCAGAAGAGGAAATTGGACACTCAAGGATACTGTTGGACTAGGGAAACCCCCTCTGTTATTTGCTTGCTGGGAACTTTAAGAACAATGATTGTACCAAACTAAATTCTACTCAAGAATAGACCCACTGAAATGGTTAACCAGGGCCACCAATTTTAATGGGTCTACTTTGAGCAGGACTAACATCAGGTGCAACCTCAAGTCATTTGCCTTTGAAGTGAGCTCGGCGCCTTCACTGAGGCAGGTTTCCAAATGCTCCATGAAGACTTGCCTTTTGAGATCAAGTTTGAGTTTCTGCCTTGAAAACCTTTCCAATGTCTGGAGCCCTCGACTGATTAGAACAATTATTCCCAACTTTCCTCCACCCCGCCCTACGGACCACTGGAAAATTGCCGGTGGTCTTGATGGACCACTTAGTGGTTTTTCTGCCTGCTGTAGCAATTGCACCATGCCAAATGCTGGATATTTTTAGCTATAATTTTATTGCTTCTCCCCTCCCGACATACTATATTTTATTGTACTACAGTTTGAAATCCATAAAATTGTAATACCATATAACTTAACATTAATATGAATATTTAATGTCCCAACCTAACCACAAATCCACAGACACACCGCCGAACTACCTGAATGAAGCTCACAGGCTACTGATTAGAAGGCTAAAGGAAGAATTGTGATCTACTGTTGTATTAGCTTCTGGGTGGCCAGTTGGGTCAGGAGCAGATCGGGGTAGGGAAGAGCAGTGCTGTGACACAAAATCAGTAGACTAAATCAAGAGGATGCCCCAGGCTGCCACTTTTCAAGCCCCACTCAGATCTGGCACATAGCAGGTTTCCAACAACAGAATCCATGGCACAGAATCCAGTAGTTTAAATAGCAGTTGAGTAGCTTTGCTTTTCTAGTGGTAAAGCCATGCTTGGTTCTCAAACTAACGGAAATCTGCGCTCCTCAGAAATCCTCTGTGTGTACACGCAAATATTTCAGTCAGAATCAAGATGCATAAATAGCATTACAGACGTACCTTGGAAGTCGAACGGAATCTGTTCTGGAAGTCTGTTTGACTTCCAAAACGTTTGACTTCCAAAGCAAAGCTTCTGACTGGCTGCTGGAGCATCCTTCCTGCAGCCAATCGGAAGCAGCGGGAGCCGCTCTGGATGTTTGGCTTCCGGAAATCATTCGAAAACTGGAACAATCACCTCTGGTTTTCGATCGTTCGGTAGCTGAAACGTTCAAGTTTACAGGCGTTCGGCTTCCAAGGTCCACTGCAGGTTGTTAAGAGTAAAGTAAATCTACCGGTAATTTAAGGGTTCTGTATAGGAAGCCCTGTATAGAAAGACACATCCTCGAATGCTAGCACCAAGAAACACGTCTGGCTCTAAGCCAAACAGTGCCCCAGGCAAGTCAAACCATTGACACCCCACTTGTCCATATTTTTTTTACTGCATTTGGAACCCACTTGTACATGACTGACCCCCATCATCCAGTTTTCCTCAGTGGATCAGCTTGCATCCATTCACAATCTATCCAAATGCACACTGTTGAAAAATGGAGCCTAGAGTCTTAACTTTTCCCATGCATCAAAACAAAACGTGGAGAAGGAACTGTTTGTACTGTTTGTTTCAGCTGCCGAGTAGAAGCCTTGCGACAGGCAGGCCCAAGCTTGCCCCCACCCCTGCTTCCCAGGTGATTCACCTACGGCTTAATCTAGCCCTGCCTACTTGAAGGTGCTGCCCAGAAACAGGCTTACCATCCTAATGTGAAATAGGCGTAAGGTTTTTAGGAAGATCTTTCAGCTGGTCTCCTCAAAGGTTTCAACATTTAAATTCAGCAACTAGTTTACTTGAAGTGTCAGATGGAGAATGGGGTGAGGTGAGGAATGCTGTTATCACGTTCCATCGCCACAACTGCTGGTTGTCCCCACACCTCCCTTTCAGCCCAGGTTGGCAGCTAGAAAACCAGACAGGACTTCTCACTGGGGCCAAATTTGGCCCAGGAATCTCCATTGGCTGTGCTGCAGAAGCAGGCTGTGGAACCAATAGCTTTCCATATCACAGAGCAACCCTAACCATAGCAACTCAGAAGTTAAGCCCACTTGAATTCAATGGCTCTGACTCCCAAGTAAGTGTGGTTAGGATTGTAGCTTTAGCAGTAGTATTAGGAGAGGTTTTCAGATCATGGTAAGGGATAAACTCATGCTGTATGGATCAGGAGCCAAGCACACAATTCTATAGTTTTTTTAAAAGTCTATGATGTCACTGCAAGCACATTCCATGTTATAGAGGCACAGGAGTGACTCTATAGTTAAGAGGAATAGCAAAGAGAAGCCTCGTTATTCTAAGCTTCAAAAATTGATGGCTTATAAAAGTGGGACCTGCTGAGTTTAATACCTTGAAACTTGGCATAATGCTACACCTAATGAGCCAACCATCAAACTAATCCGATATATAATACCACAGGTAGAGCATTAAAAGCACTGAAATCGACACTTCTGACCCCCCTTTCCCCTCCAGCTTGTATGCAGACATGCTGCATTGCCCCTTTTTCTTTTGCAGAAACTACCAATGCACTTTATTTAGGCTTGTGAAGGAGCATGTTTGCATTGGGATTGGTGAAATTCTACGCAGCGTTTCACACATTATGTTTTCCGTGCCCCATTAAAGTCTATGGAATGGCAGGTACTGGCAGACAGTGCTAGGGCTGTTCATCATGGACCTACCTGTGGCCCTGATCTGTGCCCCCTCCCAGATGAAGCCTTGTGCTCCCCCCAGGGGCCACCCACCCCAGATATGACCCCGAAACAATTTGGGAGAAGAGCTAAGGGCTTTTAAAACCCTAATTTAACATACAGTTCAATAAGGCTTGAAAATATGGACAGGAGGAGATCTTGTGCAATGGCTTCACTGATCTCAAGGCCTTTCCTTGTGCATCTACTATCCATTCTATGGTAGCCAATAGCACAGGTTGCAGTGTGTGTGTGTGTGTGATGCCCATCGCAGCTTCTCCTCAGGTGTACAAATGTTTGCTGGCAACCCCTGCCCTGCACAGAACTAGAGCAGTACTAAAGGAAGAAAAAAAGTCAGCTCTCCCCAAGTTCAGTTTTGAGAATGACACTTGGAACATATTTTATTCGCACTAGTTTTCTATTGAAGGAGTTGTTGTTTCAATTCAGCAGGAGTGGGTTGTATTAGATTACATCTCCATCTTGGCGCCAAATGTTTCCAATAACGTTCAAAAGGTGGAAGCCATCAAGCTCCATTCCAGTTTCGACTTAAGGTTCTTCATTTCAGATTTCTCAAGTTAAGCTCTTCCAGCTTTGAAATGGCTGCCCTACCCACTGCCTCTCTTTTTACTAATGGGATGCCGCTTAAGGCATCAACAATAATTAAGCCCCAAAGTGAGTGAACAATCAACATTGCAGGACCCTGAAATGAGCCATAATGGATGCCAGATTCTGTAGTCACAGACTTGCATGCGCTGGCTGCATGGCATTGCTAAGCCAAGCTCTAAACTGACAGCAGTTTGCCCAGAAAAAGAGGCTTTCCCCCAATTGGAGAAAAAGGGAGGGAGGGAGGGAGGGAGGGAGAGGGAGAGAGAGAGAGAGAGAGAGAGAGAGAGAGAGGAGTCATGCCACCATAATGATGCCTAGGCACGCCTTGGGCATCATAGTGTTATTCAAGGTCTTTATTTTGACTAGGCAACAACATTTCTGTTCTGAAGTGTGGTCTAGCTACACGACTGTTTTCTTTCTGGTCAGCCAGTGTTGTACTTGGTTCCAGTTCAGGTGTCAGGCAGCTTGGAATGTTACTCCACTGCAGTACAGGCCTCACACGCCATCTATGGTGCTGATATTTCTTGCTCAAGATGGCACCATTTCAAAAGAAAAGGAGGGGAGTGCAGATTTCATACCTGAAGAAAGCTAATACTCAGAAGCTGTAGCCGGACCTCTCATGTTGATGGCTGGGCACCTGATGAAGGTCAAGGAGATCAGAAAGGCCCATTGTTGACCCATCTGAACCACTCTTCAGTGTTTCTCCCCACCCCCAGAGCTACGACACAGGACAGTGGCTATTGCCAGTCACTCACAACTCCTTCCACCCCCCCTGGTGGGTGAGTGATGGAAGCAACACTTTTATATGGGGGTTGTCAGTAGGATCTATGGAAACCCCCTGCCATGTTGGGTTACCCCAAATGCAATGCTTGACCCCAATGTCAACACCAGGGGGAGCATTTCATTCTGGTAAAACTTGGGCTAGTGCTGAGGAGGGGGCTTAAGCACAAGTCCTAGTTCGGACAACATGCTAAGCCATAAAAAGGACCAAGGAAGAGCAAAGTGGCCTCCAAGTCCTCTCCCACAGCCTGTATGTCCATACCAACATCTGGGTTACTGTGTCGCATGAACCAAACATCCTATTTGCACTGTATTGGGTTTTCCATCACTGAAAAGCCTTTTTACTACTTCAAGCTAGCATGAAGCATTTTTGTCCTAGCATTTTTACGTTCAGGTGTACACTGGGATTAGAGGTCCTAATGCATGCCTGAGAAAGTCATTGGGTGTAGAAAGAACTCTAGATGCCTCTTGGAAGCCTAAATCCCTTTCGTCCTTTTACCAAAGGCACACAAGCTCCATCTTTTAACTGGACACCATTCTCAAGTTCACCAGCTGCTACCTGTTATGAGAAGATGCCCCACGATGTTTTGGTTAACTGACAAGGAGCTGTGTGCTAGCCATTTAAATGCTTTACCACATGGAAGTTGTAATAAAGGTAGCCTTCTGTTGCATCCAGCAACACAGATAAAGCCAGCTTTAGCATTTTAGCACCTCACGTATCCTTTACCCAACAGCATCACTAGAAGCTAGATTCACCAATGACAGCATTCCCATATTATTGATGCAGTGAACATTTAAGATGCCACCACATAATTTCTAGTCACCCACAGGTGCAAAGGGGAAATTAAATATGAAAGCCGTATTATGTTCTTAGACAAGATGGACAGCAAGAGAAGATTTGAGGGAGGGTTTTTGACACACTTTGCTATTGTAGCAGCATGCAGCACTCTTTGTGCTGGATGCACCCATGAAGTTATACTGGCATGGGGACTTTGTCTTAGCCACATATTTGGTCCATTCTACATGGTTCCCTGAAAGCAGACACTGGGTTGAATCCACACTTGTTCCTGTGAGAATGGAGGGGTTCCTTCAGTGTGTGCAGGAAACTAGGATTCAGTGGAGGCTCACCACTGAAGGAAGAGAGCAAGGCCGCAATTTCACAAGTGCCACCTTCCATGCTTTCCTTCCAAAACTGTTTGGGTGCGTGCTCCCAAGGGAGAAACAGGACTCCAAGGACAATCAGCAAAAATTACTACCTGAACCCCTTTCCTCTAGTACCGGCAGAGCACCACTGCGTACAAGTCAGGACCCAGCCTATTACCAGAGCAGTGTGGAATGGCAGTCCCACCACCACTGAAATGAAAGATCAAGTCCCAAGTTAAAGCTGGCATGAAGAAGACATAAATGTTGCAATGTTCTCAGGAGTGGAGCATGCAGGATTGAAAACCGTAAGTAAAGGCAAGAGTGAGTAGTCAGTTACGATAAAGTGATGAATATTCATTTATTGAAATACTTATAATCCAGACTTTTATAAAAGTTTATCAAGGTGGTATACAACATACGGTACAAGATTTTAATAAAATCAGTAAAAGCATCAGTAAAAATCATCAATACATACTGGTTGGTTAGAATGGTGGAAACAAATCACATCCCAAAGGCTGAACCACAAGGGCACAGGGAACCACCAGAAGTGCCCCTTCAGAGGATCTCAGTGAGATGGAACATAAGGGATCCCAGATTTTTGGGCCCAGAAGAAAGTGACGGAGGAAACTAAGGACCGAACTCTGGGGTGCACTAACATAAAGGGGGGTGGGTGGAGAGAGAAGTATAGAAAAGTAATGAATACAGTATGCATAGATTCAGTCATAGCTACACAGAGAGTTTAAAGGGAGAGAGATAACCAACTGTGCCAATGTTACTGAAGAGAATAGAAGTTGCTTGGCAGAGCAGCTGGAGGTCAGTGGTGGCTTTTTCATTTTGTTAGAATAGAAAGTTCAAAAAAAGCAAACTTTAAAAAAAAATCAGTTGAAAACTTCATATTCAAGTAAACTGAGAACAGAGGGCAGGAGAGATATTAAATTATCATTGGAGAGACAAGAAGAGTTAAGCAATAAGCTAGAAATGGACCCTTTGTTTTGAACAAGTCAGTTCCTGGATTTGTTGGTATGCATACAACAACCATCCCATGCCAATTGTGGAAAGGGTTCTGCAACATAAGCATGTTGAGGCTGAATGGTACAATGCTGGCTTTTAAAGCCCCTGCACCTAGTTTATTGGGATGACCATTTCCATGCTTCACAGTGCTGTGGTCCAGGTTATTTTAACCCTTGGCAAATAACACTGCCACTACTTCATTTTCTGACTATCAAACAGTTTCGTATGTAAGTAAGCCTGCACACCTATTATATTACACACTAGACAAAGTGTCTTACAGCATAATCACCATCTGTTAGGAAATAGATGAAGTCCAAGACCATGAGTCCTATATTTTCTGCTCCAACAACATCTAACTGCCCCCCTTCTGAACTTCAAGATATATAAAGCTTTCACCCTCCCAGTCCCCAAGTTATGGCTTCAAAATGCATAAAGCCAATCTGAACAAGGAAGGGATGGGGAATGAAATCAATATTCTTATAGTTAAGAACAAAGGACATGCAATCCTATTATATGCTATGCCAAGTGAAAGGCCTTCTTTCAGGGCACCAGATTCCCAGAAATTCTTCTAAACTGCATCGGGGAATTGAAGACATTCTTATTTGTGACCCACCCTTTGATCATTCCCCTGCATCTACTTCAACATAACCTCCCAATTCCACACAGGTCCAGACACTCAGTGCAAACAAGTCCAGTGATTGACCCACAAATTATTCAATACTTTTTTTTTAGCATTTCCCAATACACAACATGCTGCAGAGAACTTCCCCTCACGAGCCTGACCTTAAACCCTCTTACTCGGAAATAAATTCCATTGATTTCAGTAGGGTTTACTTCTAAAACAGTATGCTTAGGAATGATATCCTGGTCATTTAACCAGGGAATAACCCCCAGGGAGAATTATGTCTACAAGCGGAAGGTATGATTGGATATTGACCCACAGTTTACAGGTCCATTTGCAGGGAAATCAATTACACCCATGAAATCCTGCCCCCAATGGCAGAGTCTTAAACTTTATTACATAAAGAAAACTGCACAAGGAGTAGCAATAGCTTCATGGCTACTTTTCCATATGCTTTGTGAAAGAAAGTGATTTGTATTCACGCTGCTGGAGCAACTGAAACTCTTCTCCTTTTTGTTTTGTGTGACCTGTAACATCCAGCACGTTATATGCACACACTTAGAGAGCCTGGGCATCAGGCCAACAGACCAGGTTTGCAGCCTGAGAAGCAAAGGCTACAAACCTTATACTTAGCCTGTGGCTACTGCTTTTCAGCACATGAAGAAGTTTATAGACCAGCTGAATTTCTTTCCTTTCCTACAGTTACTGAAGTTGACTTTGAAAGTGAAAAAGAGCGCACAAAGTTTCCAGCCACTAATTTCTTAGAATAAAATCCAGAACAGTAGTAGAACAGTCTGTGCAAAACTGGATTCTCCTTATCACATTAGTATTGAGTATACTTTTTAGACTCTCCAAGTCTAGAGTTTGTTCCCCATAAAACACCCACTGGAATCTATCAGCGATAAGATTAAGGCGGCAGCAGCGCGTCCCTTCAACACGGTTGCAGTGCCATCCTATGAATGTTTCAGTCAAACAATAATTCCCATTGAACTTCCCAGGCTAGGTGTGTACAAAGGTGTGTACAAAGGTCTATTTAAAGGGAAGCCCCGGTGACTTCAGTGAAGCTTACTCGCAGGTAAAGTCTTTGTTTGCTGTGGTCCGCTGGAAAGCCACAGCTGTTGAGAGAGAAACTAAAACTAACCTCGAATATTCCTCAGCAATAACTAAGGAAGCAAGAGGAAGTAAAGCGGAAGAAATATCGCAATTTACCTTTTGGATTCCTGAACTCAGATCCATTCTTCAGCTTGCCTTCCCCGCTTCGCGCTTCCTCCTATTTGAATCTGCCTGAGGCGTGCAAATATTTATTGCTGTAATTCTTTAGCTGGGACAACAGCCTTGGAGTGAGTAAAAATCGCAAACTGCTGTAGGTACCGAGGAGCCCCGGGAGCTATTAGCAAATCCCACGTTCCAGTCCCCAGCGTTTATTCACAAGCCGCCTGCACGGAACCCCTTTAATTGGAGCTCACAACTCCTCTAAACACCCTGCCAGCCAATCCGAGGAGGGCTTCAAACTTTTCCAGCCAATGCGAAGTGAGGCTTTAATCCTCAAGGTTCTTCGGCTCGCTTTTTAACCCCCAGAGGGAAAGGATGGAGCGAGCAGAGCCGCGCCGTTTTCCAGCTGTGGAGGCAGCGCTCGCCCAGCTGCTTCGCGCGAGGAGACTGCAATGATCCCGCCCCGGGATCTCGCGTCTCCTGCTTTCCCTTTTAAAGGATGAAGGGGGAAGCCTTGCTCTTAAGCAAGCCAGTTCATTCACAGAAAGAGGAAGTGAGTGTGTTGGCGGGGGTGGGGGACCTGGGATATTATTAGCTCATTAAATCCAAAAATAATTTCTGATCTAAACTGTGGTCCTCTCCGTCGTTGCGCTAATCAGACATTTTATTTAAGCCAAATGCATATTTTAAAGCCATGGCAACGTTTGTTTGTTACTGGTGTCTGCAGCTGGAAAAAAAAGAGGGCAGTGCCTGCAAAAAGGGTGGTGTAACTCAATGCCATTTTAAATACTTGCTTTTCCTCTGCCAGACTTAGGATGGCCCAGCCAGCAGCAGTTTAGATCTGGGATAACTTTATGCCGGTTTAATTTGTACCTCCTTGTTGTACACCAGGTTCTTGTGTATAGGGTCGCTTCCTTAACGTGATGGATGCTGCGTTAACTTTGGCTGCCAGAAATAAAATGAGTAAAAAGATACACATATAAAGTGAGACTGAAAATTAAGAGGTGCCAGTCCTGAACACCTCAGATGACTGACAAAGTACAAGATTCTATTTGGGCAAAGAAAATGTATTTCTGTTCCGCAGTTGTGTTGTGTTTTTAATTTATATATTGACTTTTGGGATCTCATTTTGGAAACAAGTGAGGGGGTGGAATCTTTCCCTGGACTTTGGGGGCAATTGAAGTTTTGTGGCTTAGATAAAGCACAAGAGATGTTGTGAATTAAGATGTTCAAGGGCTTGAGCAACATGAGAGTCTTTTGCATTTTTTTTTTAAAAAAACCTGGTTTATTACAGGATTATTGATTTTCAATTTCTTTTAATAAACACCACCCCCACAAAAAAAGATCTTTTAGCAGGAGAAAAAAAGATATCAAATCTAGCGATAAAATCCTTTATTGCAAAGTCCAAAGATATCTTACATCTGCTTTGTTTCCATTTCTTGCAGTTGCCTTAAACCTAACAAAGGATGTGTGTGTGTGTGTGCGCGCACACACACACACACACACACAAAACACTAAAATGAGAGATCCAATCCAAATTGTAAAGAGCAAGGCTCTCTGCTTGTTCAGGAGACTCAAAACACACTTTTCCAAAAGTTTTAAAGGAGGGTTTTCAAACTTATTTTCCTATTTTCTAGCCTGGATGTTAACTACGTCTCTATGAAGTGGCCCTAAACCAAAACCTGCCATTTCCCATTTTTAACACACTGTTATGTCTTACTCAAATTTCTTCCACATGTTCATGAGGAAGAAATAGGAAAACAACTTTGGTTTCTTAGTTCAATAATGTAAATGGAAATAGGTTCTTAAAAGATGCAGTTTTGTTCCTTGGGCTGCAATTCTGAACATATTCACAAACCAGTAAGGCTGCAAACCAGTAAGGATAGGGGTGCCTGGCATGCTCTGGTCCATGGGGTCACGAAGAGTTGGACATGACTGAACGACCGAACAACATGGAGTAAGCCCGGTTGAATACAGTTGTTTATACAGTTTTTGTTGTTTATACTTGGGCTGCATACACATTACTGTTTCCTCTGACCCCAGCATGCTGTCACCGCTGGTGTTGGAAGGCTGCTTGGACGAGTGAAACCGACCACCTGTCTCCTAGATCCTTGCCCATCCTGGCTTATAAAAGCTAGCCGGGAAGGGCTGGGCGATGGGCTCTGCGCGGTGGTGAATGCTTCCCTCTGCGAGGGAATCTTTCCAGACCCACTGAAAGAGGCGGTCATTAAACCGCTTCTTAAAAAAAACATCTCTAGACCCGGCCAATATGGCCAACTATCGCCCAGTCTCAAATTTACCATTCTTGGGCAAGGTGATTGAGTGGGTGGTTGCTGAACAACTCCAAGCACGCCTGGAAGATGCGGACCATTTGGATCCCTTACAATCAGGATTCAGGCCTCATCATGGGACTGAAACTGCCTTGGTCGCGCTGGTTGATGATCTCCGGCGGGCTAGGGACAAAGGTGAGAGCTGTTTCCTGGTTCTGCTGGATCTCTCAGCGGCCTTTGACACCATCGACCATAACATCCTTCTGGACCGGCTAGAGGGGTTGGGAGCTGGGGGCACTGTTATACAGTGGTTCCGCTCTTTCCTCCTGGGCCGTGTTCAGAAAGTGGTGGTGGGGGATGAGTGTTCAGACCCCTGGGCTCTCACTTGTGGGGTGCCTCAGGGTTCTGTCCTCTCCCCCATGCTTTTTAATATCTATATGAAGCCGCTGGGAGAGATCATCAGGGGGTTTGGGTTGGGTGTTCATCAATATGCAGATGACACCCAGCTCTACCTCTCTTTTAAATCAGAACCAGTGAAGGCGGTGAAGGTCCTGTGTGAGTGCCTGGAGGCTGTTGGAAGATGGATGGCAGCTAACAGATTGAGGTTGAATCCTGACAAGACAGAAGTACTGTTTTTGGGGGACAGGAGGCGGGCGGGTGTGGGGGATTCCCTGGTCCTGAATGGGGTAACTGTGCCCCTGAAGGACCAGGTGCGCAGCCTGGGAGTCATTTTGGACTCACAGCTGTCCATGGAAGCGCAGGTTAATTCTGTGTCCAGGGCGGCTGTCTACCAGCTCCATCTGGTACGCAGGCTGAGACCCTACCTGCCCGCAGACTGTCTTGTCAGAGTGGTGCATGCTCTGGTTATCTCCCGCTTGGACTACTGCAATGCGCTCTACGTGGGGCTACCTTTGAAGGTGACCCGGAAACTGCAATTAATCCAGAATGCGGCAGCTAGACTGGTGACTGGGAGTGGCCGCCGGGACCACATAACACCGGTCCTGAGAGATCTGCATTGGCTCCCAGTACGTTTCCGAGCACAATTCAAAGTGTTGGTGTTGACCTTTAAAGCCCTAAACGGCCTCGGTCCTGTATACCTGAAGGAGCGTCTCCACCCCCATCATTCAGCCCGGACACTGAGATCCAGCGCCGAGGGCCTTCTGGCGGTTCCCTCACTGCGAGAAGCAAAACTACAGGGAACCAGGCAGAGGGCCTTCTCGGTAGTGGCGCCTGCCCTGTGGAACACCCTCCCGTCAGAAGTCAAGGGAATAAACAACTACCTGACATTCAGAAAACACCTAAAGGCAGCCCTGTTTAGAGAAGTTTTTAATTTGTGACTCTGTATTGTATTTTGATATTTGTTGGAGGCCGCCCAGAGTGGCTGGGGAGACCCGGCCAGATGGGCGGGGTATAAATAATAAATTATTATTATTATTATTATTATTATTATTATTTATTATAAGGCACATCATGCACACGTATCCTGCAGCTTCATGAGAAATACTCCTGCTTGATGCATTTCCCCACAAACCAGCTTCCAACTGATTAGAAAATAGAAGCCACAGTTAAGCAGAAGTGTGCACATTGGAGGCATCCATTGTGCATATGCAGATGACATCCTAAGTGAATCGGAGTTCAGCACAGAGGAACAAGTCAGTCAATGTGCATTGGCGTGTACAGCAAGACAAGAAAGTGACTTGAAATGCAGCGGCGAGAGGGAGACACAACCTTGCTGTGTTTCAAGCAGGGTCTTTATGCTGCAGTCCTACACCCATTTATGTACTTTTATGATTTTGTGGCTTTAAGACCTATGCCACCTGAAAGCTAAGTGATACAAGGAAACAGAATTTTGAATTGTAAACAAAATTGCATCTGGGCTGTAAGGGTAACACCTGGTGACAGAGTAAGTCAGGTTTCCTCAAACTGGGCCCTCCGGATGTTTTTTGGCCCACAACTCCCATGATCCCTAGCTAGCAGGTCCAGTGGTGAGGGATGATGGGAATTGTAGTCTCAAAACATCTGGAGGGCCGAGATTGAGGAAGGCAGATCTAAGTCCATCTGCCATGAATCAACTTTATTATTTTTATTATTTTTAAATTACATTGCATATCTCCCTTCATCCATAGATCCCAGGATGGTTCGCAGCCCATGTGTTGACAACTTCAAAGGCTCAAACATGTTGCATCCAGAGCTTTTGTGGCAAGTGTGGAGAACTTTTGGGCCTCTGCATGTTGCTGAACTACAACTCCCATCAGCCCCTGCAAGCATGGCCTATGGAGTATGGGAGTTGTACTGAGAGCAACATAAGGCAGGCCAAAGGTTCTCCACACCTCTTCTATGGGAACAACATGATCTTCAGTTATGCTCATTTGTATTACTAATGGATTGAGTTTCAGATCCTTCTTAAATTCTTTTTTTATCTAATTTTGCCTAAGCAGATAGCAGCCACACCTGTACTGAGCTTCAGATCTTTGACGAGAACCAAATAGCATATAGAGAGGATTGCTGGAGTCATCTCACACATTGTATCTGCCGCTGAATTTATGCTCAACATGGTGTGCCTTCATGAAAGAAGGTTGCAATCATATTTGCTACATTCACACACATTATTAGGTGTTTGCGTAAAACATCTTACATAATAAGATGCACACCATTAAAAAAAATCTAATATGAAAAGCAGCCCATAGCATCAGCTCCACATGAAACAATAAAATACTGAGCAAGGGATGTTTACAAATACATTTTGAGTTTGGGGTGTGCTTCAAGATAGTTCCTCAAGAGTTATCTGCGGCTGCTTTGTGTTTATCATGGAACACAAATTTAAGTATCCCAAAGCTTACAAATAAACAAACAAAAATACATGAAATGGTCTGGAATCAGCTGTAAGCAGGTCAGCTTAACTGGTAGAATTCTAGTCCCTTGGGGTTTTTCCTATACTTTCCCATTCCCCATTTTGGCTTGAGAAGATTTGCTTCATTGAAACTTATATTTGTCTCTGGTCACATTTTAAAACCCCATCAAAAAAAGGAAATGGGTGTTCTGAACATTAATGAAACATAGGAGACAGCAATAGCCAGACATGACTATTCAACTTCGAAAGGGCATTTGAGCACCAAACAAGCTGAGTAATGAAAGCATTTGGGTTAGAAACAAGGGGGAAATAAACAGAAAGTTCTGAAGGACATTATCATGGAAGACGCTGAGATGCTCAGGCAGTGTGTTGTCTGGGCAGGGTTCCAAAAAAATATTTTCTCTGACTGCCTCTGACGTAACACATCTGTCTTATGCCTGTCTGCTTGTTATGAAGAAACTAAATCATTTTCTGACTAAATGTAGATTAAATCTCTGTAACGGTCATACTCTGGGAACTGACGTGACAGGCTGATGAAGGAGGAAATGGTCTTCATTATTGGAAAGTGTGCGGCATGGGAGATCACCATCTTCCTGTGTATTTCGCAAGTCTGATGCATCCTGAGGTGTATTCATGGGTGAGTGGTCCTTGAAAGCAGCCTACAGTGACAAAAGGAAAAGAATGGTTGCAATTTTGTAAATCAGTAGTAACTTGGAATTAGCGTGATGTCTTAACTAAACAGAATTCCTTTCTTATTCTGACAAGATGTTAAGGAAAGAAAAGCCTAGACTTCATGTCTCCTTTTACTTCCTTTTATAGTTGTTTAAATTAGATTGCTGAAGTAAAAAGATGTGATAGGATACGTAGCCTCTCACTTTTATATATTTACAACGTTTTTGATCGAGGTGCAAAAAGTCATCGATGGATCAATCTCATGTGTTACCTCACACATTACAGATTAAGAAGACATAGACACATAAAACTGGTGTTTGTGTTAGAATGTAACTTTTTATGGTACTTGTGGAGGAAGGAAGGAAGGAAGATCAAAAAAAGGAATTAAACCAAAGGCAGAGCAAACTGCTCCGGTACCCAGAGCGGTGCTTGTCCCAGGGGGCGTGTCCTGTGTCCCAGGGGGCGTGGTGTGCCACCCTTGGGGGGCATGGCGCGCATCCCGGGGTGTGTGTGGCGAGTGGCACACGCCCTGGGAGGTGCCGCCGACCAGGGGTCGGCATTTTGTTGCTCCCTTCCCTTTGGAATGGCACCTGGGCCATGCCACCCCCGCCCCCACCTCAGAACGCCCCTGAATTAAACAATACCTACATAAATGTGGCATGTGTACCATCGTTTAATGCTCAGAACCATACTTAAAAGTGCTGGTTTTGACCTTTGAATGGCTGACCCTCAGTCAGGACAGGGGACTGGTGCTGGTGGTGAAGTATGCCACACAGTTTGCCCTTTGCCCCCTAGAAACAGAGGACAGTATCTTGCCACCAATGTTGAAATAAGATGCAACTGGCAGTCTGGCCACTTTCAATATATGGAAGGAAGTTGCCATGTTTTCTACCTCAGATAGCATAATGTCTTAAGGTAGACTTGACTTTTAAAGCCCTTGGGACCAGTCCAAGATACCTGAATAATTTCCCACTTCTGCGTGTACCTACCTGGACCTTAAGAACTTCTTTGGAGACCCTTCAGCAGGTGCCGTCACCACCAGGCAAAGTGCAGAGAAGGCCCACGGACCTGTCATTTTAGTGTGATTTACACTAAAGCATTTACATTTTTCCAGTCTTTATCCCTTCCACATAAGCTTGGGTACTTATGTCATTGACAGATACTGTCCCTGTAAGCCAATTTTCTGTAGTTTAGCAAACCTGTGTCTACCTCACATGAGAATGGAATGGGAGTAGGAAGGAAGTCTATTTCCACTCTGAAGAAGGGTAGGGTTCTTTTAAGTTATGAAATAAATTAATAATATGGACATGAACCTTGTTTGTGTCTTGGATCCATACAGAGAAATCCACACATGGTATCAATTGTGCTTATATTTAATGTTCTAAAATAAAAGAAAATTGCCAAGATGACTACTGCTAAATATATATTTTCACACTGCTTTTGACTCATCAGGTTTTTGTATTGCTCTTTTCTTGGGCAAAATTCAGGGCTTTCTTTTGATAAGACTATGAACTAATCACTAGCATAGAGGAGTGGGGCCTGGGGAGATGAACACTTCTACAGAGTTGTGTTTTTTTTCCTTTTCCTTTTTTGGTGATATATTTTTTAATCTACTCTTTTGAAATGAGGAATAACAATACTGAGAATCATTGACAGAGAGGTCAATATTCTCCACAGATAATCTAATCCTGCAGACTCTAAAATAAATGAAAATGAACTTGAGAAATGACTGGAAGAAGAGTGTGAAATGAAAAAAGGGGGGGAGGCACACAATTAAATCCAGGCATCAGCTTTCATATTGATTGCCGGTAAAACAAAGGAAGACGTTTCTGTATGTCAATTTTAGCTGTGATTATTTGTCCATAATTATATACTTTGGTGGAAAGGCAATATTGCTCTTGTTCTGGTCTGAGAGATATTTTGTGGCAATGAATTTTGGGCTTCCCCCCTCCCAACATTGGATGCTACTAAGTAACTGAGCGAATTTGATCTCATAATTTCAACATAAAGGTGCATGCCATGGTTGTGAAGATAAGTCATCTTGCCCATTTCCAAATTTTGTTATGTTACACATAAGAGAATCGGAATGCTAACCCTACTCTCATGGACAATACTTGCTCAACAGGATTAATTCAACAAAGTTACATTGAAGAGGCATACATCTTCTCTGGAGTCATGTACTTTTCACTTGTTCAAATAACGATGTACCAGTGTACCGTACTGTAGGCTATTTTGTCCATGTGGCAAGACTGACATGATCTCTGTGGGTATAAACAGGGTCACCAGTGGACTCACGACATACAAGCAGCACATGAGAATAAATCCCTTCAAACATGTAGTGTATCAGTAGCCACATGTTTTAAGCCTCTTTATGGATGCCCCCATTGCCAGAGGAACTGGGGTATCTGTATCTATGCAACCCACATGGGAGCACAACATATAAATAGACACACTGCTTGGTCCCAGTCAGGCTGTGAGGTCAGTATTAATCCCATGCATTCCAGAAGCATTTATGTGTAGGCCATCAAAGTCTGTTTAGGGAAAGCAAAGGTACATCTGCATTTGACCTAGGCAAATTTTCCCCACCACTCATATCCTTTCTTGAAACAAGCTAGAGTGAATCACCAAAAAAAGTCTCCTTTAGAAGGTCTCAGAAATCCAGACCTCTGACCAGAGAACAAGTCAGAACCCATAAAGTAGGCCAAATCTCTGCCTTACTATGTGTTATAAATGGCAAGAATCATACCTATAACAAGGTGTTGTAAGCTATTTCGCAAGGAGCTGATCATTGCCTTGCCCAGCAAATAATCTTTTTTATTTACTTATTTTGCCTGAGAAGCTTTTCAGCTTTGGATTTCAAATGGGTCCTATAGCATCCAAACCATTGCTTTTGTAAAAACTTTGTTGTATTGCCTCAGTTATTCATATATCCCAGCTTCTTCTTGGCTGACAGTAGGTATTCTTTTTTTTTTTAATTAATGGTGTATTGCTTAAGTGCCACCACTTAAACTGCCATTTGCATCAGCAATAAATATTAATCAGCATCTATGAAAAAGAAAAGTGCCATTGTTGGAAATGTAAGCAATTTTGGTGCTACCTACAGCTCCCTTACTTCTCCACAGACATGAGAACAAATGGTGCTTACACGCTGTGGTATTTCAGCAGACAAATACTCCAGGGTCTCGGTAAATCTCTCTCGCTTAAGTGCTTGCTTGTAAGATCAAGAAAACAATTATAGGTTTAGAAGAAAGTGGCTTAATCTTCAGAGTTTTGCATCAGTTTACAAAATCATCTTGGTTAAGATGAAAACATGGCTTACTTCAAATTGAACATGATAGGATGCTGCTCCTTTTCCTCTCGCTTTCAAGCCGGATAAAATGACAAATCTATTTATTTTCTCATTTTCTCAATACAAGATTGAGAGAGAGAGAGAGAGAGAGAGAGAGAGAGAGAGGGCGCGCAATCCAGTTTAAAAGGCCATTGGATCAAGACCATCATTTCTAAGTGTCAAATCTGAGCTCCGATTAAAATCACAAATGGCAAGAAAAACAATGTTTGTAACAGGAGCACTGACAGGGCCAGTCAAGTGGGAGTAGCACCACTATAATCATGTTTAAACTGATTCATGCTTTCACACAGTTAATTACAATGATCGGCTCAGAACTGTAAAGCTACATTAACTAGCAGAGGTTTGGAGTGTGTGGGAGGGGAGAGATCTGTAGCTGCAGAACATCTTACAATTTATTCCTTTATGGTCCCTTATACACTATGGAAAAATCATACATTGGGACACCCCCCCACCCCCGCGATGGCTATGAAAAATCAGCACAGGTTGACCTCATAGCTCCCATAGTTGTACAAACAGAGGAAAGAATTGCTAGTGCTGGTTGACACATGGCTCATGAAGCAGGAGCACGGCTCAGGTCAATGAGGAGTTGTGTCTTCAGTTTTGTCGACTCAGTGGAACTCCCTCCCATTAGAAATCGTGCAGGCAATTTCACATGCCGAGTTAAAATGGTTTTATTTCAGGATGCCAATTGCACAGTGAATTTTGCTCTGATGGTTTTATTCTCCAATGCTTTGAAATGCAATGAATTTGGTTGGATGTTTTATTCTCAAAAACTTTAATTTGTGTTTTAAATGTTGTCTATTGTATGTTTTCTTGTTTGTAAACAGGTTTGAGACCCAGATGTGCATAAAAGCAAGGTAAATAAATAAAACCCTTTAAGTATGTTTTACTGATTCGAGTGATTGGGAGAAGAGTATTTGAGAGAGCAAGTATCTGTAGTGGTTAGAGCAGGAGTAGGGGAGCCCAAGTTCAAGTCTCCACTTAGTCCTGAAGCTCTTGCCTTCAGTTGTACTGTGGAACTCAGCTTAACTGTTGTTCTACCTCCTAGGACCTTGACTCTGAAATCTGTAGGAAAGTATATGCAAAGCTCGTGCATAAAGAGCAAGAATGTGGCAGTGTGTGCATGATGACCTCCACTTAAACTAACCAGCAGGAGGGATTTTCATCAGTGTTGCAAATACTCTGTTTCAGAGGCACTACACAATAAACACATTGACACCCATTAGAATCCATCAAGTGGAGGGACCTCCACTGAGACCCCTTCTCACACACCTGCAGGGGCGTAGGAAGGCAGGGGTGGAGGGGGCGGTCCGCCCCGGGTTCCACTCTGGGAGGGGTGACAAGTTGGCCCCTGCCTCCCCCCAGCTGTAGAGCGGCTGAGGGCACGTGCTGTACCAGCTACTGCTCTTGTGCGCCATCTGTGGCAGCCTGTACGGTTGTTGTGCGAGCGGCAGCCTGTATGGACACTGTGCAAGCAGCAGCCCATACAGAGTGCGCATGTGCGGCATTCCGTATGGAGTGCGTATGCGCAGGATGCCGCATATGCACAGTCCATACGGGCTGTGCTGTCCAGGGTGCCAGAGAGGGTTCCTCCGCCACTGATTGCCTGTAGCCTGAAAACCTAGGTAAGTGCAACAAATTCCAGTGTATCCCTTAGGTATCACGTATCCCTTAGGTATCACGTATCCCTTAGGTAATTGAGCTGTCCTCTTCTAAACCTCACTGTTCAGTCCCAGTCTATTTAATCCTGATTTGAAACAAAATAGAAAATTCTTTCCAGTAGCACCTTAGAGACCAACTGAGTTTGTTCTTGGTATGAGCTTTCGTGTGCATGCACACTTCTTCAGATACACTGAAACAGAAGTCACCAGATCCTTAAATATAGTGAGGGAGTGGGGAGGGGTATTACTCAGAGGGTGGTGGGAATGGGTGATCAGCTGATAGGTGTGGAAAACCTGTTGACGACTCTTAACGGCTGCAATTAGTCTTGCAGGGAAAGGCAAGGGGTGAGATAAGAATCCAATGTCTTTGTTCAGACCAGGTTTCTCCATGGTTCTAAGTTTGGTGATTAGTTGCAATTCAGCCACTTCTCTTTCCAGTCTAAAGAGAAGTGGAGAAGTCTAAAGAGAAGTGGCTGAATTGCAACTAATCACCAAACTTAGAACCATGGAGAAACCTGGTCTGAACAAAGACATTGGATTCTTATCTCATTATACTTAACAAAGCTATCTTTAGCCATCTCACCCCTTGCCTTTCCCTGCAAGACTAATTGCAGCCGTTAAGAGTCGTCAACAGGTTTTCCACACCTATCAGCTGATCACCCATTCCCACCACTCTCTGAGTAATACCCCTCCCCACTCCCTCACTATATTTAAGGATCTGGTGACTTCTGTTTCAGTGTATCTGAAGAAGTGTGCATGCACACGAAAGCTCATACCAAGAACAAACTCAGTTGGTCTCTAAGGTGCTACTGGAAAGAATTTTCTATTTTGTTTCGACTATGGCAGACCAGCACGGCTACCCACCTGTAACTAATCCTGATTTGTCTTAGTTGCCCTGCTCCTAGCTAGCTTGAGCCCGCATATCAAGCCAGCTGTTTAGGGAAGTTTTTAATGTTTGATGTTTTATTGTGTTTTTAATATTCTGTTGGGAGCCACCCAGAGTGGCTGGGGAAACCCAGCCAGATGGGTGAGGTATGTATGTATGTATGTATGTATGTATGTATGTATGTATGTATGTATGTATAAATATCACATCACATATGGGCAATATCCAACGTCACACCAATGGACACAAAGGAACTTGCCCTTCCTTTCCTTGCCACTGCATCTCACCGTGACCCCCCCCTCATCTGTATCAGACATTTTCCAGACCCCCCACAGCAGACTTTTTGGCCACATAGGGGTGCTGCAGGGGTGAGGAGAGGAAGGGGAACTTTTATTTCATAGAATCGTAGAATTGCAGAGTTGGAAGGGATCCCGAGGGTCGTCTGTAATGCAATTCTGCCCACAGCCATCCCTGAGTGGGCTTGAACCACCAACCTGGTTAACAGCCAGACACACTGACCCAATGCACCACCCCAGGGATTTGCCTGAGTGGAAGCCCTTTGCACAAGCAGGCCGGCACCATTGAATGTTTTACAATTGTATTTGATTGTTGTTTAATTTTTGTAAGTTTCTTAAAAAGCTGGTGCTTGAAAACAGGTCAGACTCCCAAGAAAGAAACTATGCCACTGTTGTAATGTGCTAGATTGGCCTCAGATTAATTTACTCTGATCTGAATATTATTAAATAACATATTGCACTTGGCTTGTATCTCTTTAAAGCCTATTATCATTGGTTTGCATGTTAGCACCCAGGTAAAAGGTACCTAATGTTCATTGGTCTGTATTGCAAAGCATGGAACAAAACAAATTAGTTCATACTGTACTTTTCTACACAAGCAACCATAATGTGAATTTGGTCTTTGAAAACAAGAGCTTTCTTATTGATTTTAATTCAGGGCAGGATCTGTTGTTAATGATGTGGTCGTGGATATAATCATAGATATGTCATATTGTATCTTGTGCCAAGATTTCTGCCTGACGTCTGTTTGAAAGATCCCTGTGGAAATTTTACAGCAGAAATCCTAGCTCCAGTGGTATTAGTGACAGGGCTCCTGCAGTCTTTAACAGGCCCTGTATTTCACCTTGTGGATTTATCTCTGTTCATCCATTTAGCTTAATGCTGAACTTGTTCATTACCTTGTTGTTGCTCTTTTTTCCCTTTAAAAAAAAAATCCCAGCAGCCCATTAATCTTACAGAGGCTCCCACTCAGAACCTGTCTGCTAATTTGATTTAGGACACCATAACTCTTTAGTCCTGTCACTAGAAAATATATCCTCTCTTTGTTCAACCATGCTTAGAGAAGCACTCAGTCTGAACTGGCATCAGGATGGAGGGATTATGACGACACATCCTTTTGGCTGGAAGACATCTGAGGATAACACTACACTTGCCGGCCTAAATGTTTGGCTTCTACAAATACAATCAGGGATATCAGTCTGAAAGTTAACCAGTTGGAATGGACACCTACTAATCAATAGGACCCCCTTCTTATGGTGTGTTAATCTTAGGCACGTTCTGGGGAGAGGGAAGTCGCTGGCATGAGTGTGCTATAAACTGCTGTGCTCCCAGACGGTAGCTAAGTGCAGGAATTCTGTGAAGTTTTTTAACAGCAGAAAAAACAGTTTTACTGGGCCAAAGCAGCAGGCAATGTATCCCATTATCCTTTCTGCAAACAAATCCTAGATGCTATAATGAGCTTCTCTGATTTCCTAAGAAGGGTTTCCTAAGAAGGGTTTCCCAAAGAGGAAGCTCAGGGACACGTGCATGGGCAGGGCCGTCTTAGGGAGATCGGCCACCGTGGTGTGGCGATCCCTCCGGCGCCCCCGGTGTGCCACCTCTCCGCTGCCTCCCTCCCGCGCTTGCCGCCCCTCGGGAGGGGGAGTGTGCGAGCGGGGGATGAGGGGCGTGGTGCTGGAGTGGCGCGGGGCTCTGCGTGCCCTTCCAGTGTTTCCGGGACAGGAGGTGAGAGCAGCCAGCTCGCAGGCAAAGCCTGGGACCGGCATGGGCAGCAGCGGCTGCGCCGCCGGCACACAAGCGCCCAGCCGACAGCCCACCCGTGGGGGCGGGGGCGAGTTGGGGAGGGGGTGCCCGTTATGCCGGCGGGCTCGTGGGACGCCCCTGGGGGGCTGGCGCCCTGGCGCGGTACGCCACTAGCCCCTATGGATGAGACGGCCCTGTGCATGGGCCCTCAATCCGTTTTGCTAGCGTCCTATTGGTCTGATTACACCCAGCATCGAGGGACCTGCCAATAGGGTGTTGTGGCTATCCAAACATTCCCACCCACAATACAAGGGTTTGGTTGCCAGGTCGCACCGCAACACGTGCCCTCTTAGAGGGAGGACCCGATTAACTGGCATATTAAGTCAAACTCTGTTGTACCATCAGGAGTTGCCATACAGGGCTGTTATTGGTAATTGCAATGTAACAGATACAGTATATGAAGTGAAGGGTTATCCTCAAATCAAAGTTGGTACCAAAGAGAATTAACCAACAGGATGGATGCTGCTGGATGGGGTGGATTTAACTGAACGCAGTGAGGACTTAAGCAACCCGTGCACAGGATTGCAGCCAGTATTAGTGGTTCCTGTTTTATGGGTAGACAACTGTTTGAGTGAAACAAAAGTATACTCTGCACTAAGTTAGAGCTGCCTGGGGATTGTAGTCTGCAGTTTTATGTGCCCATTTCCTTCAAGCAGTCCATAAAAATAGCAATTTCTATAGAAACTGCCTCTTCGTCACTTACACAGAGAGACATAATGCACTGTTTACAGATACTATTGCCAATTAGACACCATATTTACCAGGAATCCCTTGGTGAGGATCTATTAAATCATAGAATCAGAACTGTAGAGTTGGAAGGGATCCTGAGGGTCATCAAGTCCAACCCCCCACATTGCAGGAATCTCAGCTAAAGCATCCATGACAGATGGCCATCCAACCTCTGCTTAAAAACCTCCAAAGAGGGAGTCTGTTCTACCGTCAAACAGCTCTTACTGTCAGAAAGTTCTTCCTCATGTTAATTATAATCTTTTTTCTTGCAACTCAGAGTCATTGGTTTAGTAACTCAAAGTCTCCTACTCTCCAGAGTATGAGAAAACAGGTTTGCTCCATCTTCCATGTGACAGCCCTTGAGATATTTGAAGATGACCATCATGTCTCCTCTTTTTCCAGGCTAAACATCCCCAACTCCCTCAACTGTTCCTCACAAGGCTTTGTTTCCAAACCCTTGATCAGATGAGTCACCCTCCTCTGCACATTCCCAGCTTGTCAATATCCTTCTTAAATGTTGGGTGCAGAATTGGACACAGTATTCCAAGGGTGGTCTGACCAAGGCAGAATAGAGTGGTACTATTACTTCCCTTGATCTGGACGCTATACTTCTGTTGATGCAGCCTAGAATAGAATTAGCTTTTTTGCTGCTGCATCACACTGTGGACTCATGTTAAGCTTATGGTCTGCTAAGACTGCCTAGGTCCTTTTCACATCTAGGGCTGAAGCCTGGGATTTATTCAAATGAGATAACTTGATGCTGAAGAGCAACATCTCTCTCTCTCTCCCTCTCCCTCTCCCTCCCAATTAAACAAATCAATACTCCTGATCCTAATGCTCTACTGGATCCCGAATCAACAACAAAAATGCTGCTTATCCTTCAGATGGAGTATTGGATAGCCTGTGTCAACTGAATGTTTTTCTGTATGTCTGCATAACTCATTACAGTAAAAGCGAGTAATCAGAATAATATATTAAAATGCCACTATCTCTATTATATGGTGCATTATGAATGTTTGGAAAAGCTATTTTTAGAATTAATAGTACTGTGTAAACCTACATCAGGCCACTTTTCAACTGAAAAATATTCATTTCAAAAATACGATGTGAAGTTTAGGAACATACCAGTTTAGTGATTCAGTGCTTTAGTGCATACCCTGGATAAGCTGTCATTGCTGAGAATCTAGTACTCTCACCCGCTAAATCACTGTGGTACATTGCATTATGACAGTCACTCTCTTGCAAGTGTATGTGTGTGTGTGTGTAACTCTTTGTTTTCTCTTTTGCTGGAATAGGTGGTTCAGTATTAAAAATGTACCTTCTAAATCAAGCAGTTACCCCCACCCCCAGGCAACTCCTGAATGCGCAAAATGTTCAGCCAACCAGAAGCATGGATATATGGAGGTGTGTTTTTTTCTGTACAGGTATCAAGTGCTGGTCAGAACTACAGGTTGTATTCATTTTCTCCCATATTACTGGATGCCTTGAATGGGTTGCAGTGGAGATGGGGGAGTAATTACTACTGCATCTAAAGTAGTATTTCTGCACAGTTTAAATCAGGCTTCCTCAACCTCAGCCCTCCAGGTGTATTTGGCCTACAACTCCCATGATCCCTAGCTAGCAGGACCAGTGGTCAGGGATGATGGGAATTGTAGTCTCAAAACATCTGGAGGGGCGAGTTTGAGGAAGCCTGGTTTAAATGTTTGATCAAACAAGGGTTGATAGTGGAATTATATTGCTTTCCCCCTCCTTTTCCATGTCTTCTTAAACAGCTTAAGACAGCTTATCTCTCTCTCCCCTCCCCCCCGGCATGTTTATTAATATTCTTGTCTTTTTTGGTAGTGACACCCTGATATTGGAATACCAGGCTCTTTAGGTCCTTTTGATAGCTCATCAATACCATCTTATTGCATGCCAAGGCCCCAAGAACCTGTTGCTCCCGTAGCAATGAATAACCAGACAAGGACAACAATTGGGATCAAATGGGTCACGACTTTATTGATTATAGATGTGCATGATTTGGCTTAGGCATTGGGTATTACCATTTTTCACTCCGGCCCACCTGCTGGGAGTGCATCTAAGGGTGGACCAAATTTGATGGGGGGACCCCATCAAATAGGGGTACCATGAGGGCCCCCCCACTTGAGGAGTGCTATGGCCCCCCAGGGACGTCCTGTGCCTGAGCCTGCCTGCAATTGGTCCATCTGCAGGCAGGTTTCCGTCCCCACCAGTCAACGGCCTCAGGTTGCGGCCACAACTGTGGCCAGGCTGCAATGCTGCCTGATAGCCTAAGGAAAGCAGACATCTCCAAAACTTTTTAGCTGCAGCTGACTCCTTCATTTTTACCACAGTCTTACTATTATTATTATTGTTATATGTTGACACTGTGACACTGTGTCCTTAGACTGAGCCAACTGACATCGTGTACTTAGATTTTCAGAAAGCTTTCGACAAAGGTACCTCAGCGCTTGACGTTTTTCATAAGCTGTCACCATTGAAAAGGCTTTTGTGTTTGAGGTGTGCTTGCCATTCTGCACATTTATTTATTTATTTCATCAAATATATATATAGCGTTTGCTTGTTTAAAAAGCCTCAAAGCCGTTTACAAAAAGAATGAAAGAATAAAATTATCGGTAAAAACCATTTAAACAACTATTTAAAACATTCCAGAAAATAAATAAAACCAGCAGTAAACTAAAAAAAAAACCACACATTAGCATTCTAGGTAACCGGTAGGATTGTTGAAGCAAAAGTTTTTAGCAGGCACTGAAAAGAGTAGAGTGATGGACCCCGCTCGATATCATATTGATTTCTAACATATTGATTTCTTACAAATGTGGACTGGACATTATGTGGCCCCCCAGAACAATGCCATTCTGCAGATTGAAGAGGCTGAGTGGGCAAATGAACATTCAGTGTGGCGTTCATCAAGTGACAAACATGCATGTGTGAACTCATCAAGAGGGCCAGTGGCAGACATCACAAATGCTGCCTGACACGAACATTCTTCCCCTCAAGATCCCCGAGCTGACGTAAGACGGATGCTCACATTGCTGTCCCCAAATGCTTTCTGCCACCTCCGTTTTGTGTGGGAAAGAATATCAGGATGTCTTCCCGTGGTGTCATTTCTCACAACAGCAAAATGGTGTGCCTTGCCACCACAAATCGAAGCTTTTCAGTTATCGAGAGAAACGGAATGGTCTTCATTCAGGAATACTGCTAATTTAAGTGTTGAAAATAAACTTTTGAGTACTTCATTGCTCCTAAGTTAGTTTACACAGTGTGATGGTCACACTCAAATTGATTTCTTGTCCTGCCAGAAGGAAGGAATAAAAGATACTCAGTGCTGCTTAACAAAGCCTGTAACATAAATATGCCTGAGAGAAACTATCAAAATTATTAATGGTGTTTTTCTAACCTGTGTAATGAGGAGATACTCACTTCAGACAAAACTGGTATCCCTGGGTATGTGAGATTTTGGTCTGTCTCCTCCTCTAGGTGATTTAATTGAGCTAGTTATAAATAGTGTATCAGTAAACAAGACCTATTGGGCCTGTGAATCATGCCTAAAATATTTGAGAGCCCTCCACAATTTGTCTGCTGGTAAAGACTGTGCTCATTAGGCCAGTCCAGATGTATTCAGTGATCCAGTGAGAGTCTAATTCCACCATCCAATAAATCATTGGAGCAGTAATGCTCTTGTTTGCTGACAGCTAGTGCAACAAGACTGAAAGAGCAGCCTGCTGAACTGTGGAAGGTATGTCTCTGTTAGAGCTGGGCTGATGCTGGCACTTTCATCAAGCCAGACTTTTGACAAGGCGCAATTATTATTATTTTCCTGGTGCTTCAATTTTTCCTTCAATTAGTACTGAGAATTTCAAAGGGCAAGGTGGTTGAGGCAGTCTACCGTACTTCTGTGACCCCTCTCCCATCCATCTGGATGCATACAGATATAATAGGATTGGATCAGGAATCAAAGAAGAAAGCCCTTTGTCCTCCACAGCCCATTTGGTACAAAATGGCTGCCATTTCTCCCTGTCAAACATTTTAGACTGTGGCAAAGATTCAGTCTTTTGCAGTCAGGGCGATGTTAACAATGTTTTGCTCCAGAAGGACAGGGTTCAAAATAGCATTGGTCTTGTGGTCTTTTGGCTTCTGGTGAAAATGTCAAACTTGGATGCAGATTCCCTAGTCAGTAGTCCTTATCTGAAAATACTTCTTTTCTGGGAAGGCTCTTGAGCAAGTGGTTTCCCAAAAGACAATTCAAAGCGTGTGAAATTTCTCTGGAATTTAGCATTGACGTGCCATTGTGAACTGACTGGGATGATGACCATCAAGCTGGCTGTCAATCAGGGCAAGATGTTACAGGCCAGTAATGAGATTACGGGGAATGGAGGATGTTCTACTCAATGATCAGAATTCCGTGATCTATGACTGCTGCTTCTCCCTTTTCTGCAGCCTTCCTAAAAAAAATCTTCTTGCAGCACCAACTGTAATGTTCTGCCATTCTTTCAGGTAGTTCTGCTGCGTCCCGATCCCGGTTCTGACACCATGTAATGTTCTGTTGTGGATGTTGTGGAGGAAGGAGCACACATATCCACTGCGACTGCAGAGGATGGTTATCAACTAAGTTTTTAATTAGAACAGACCCACTGAAATTAATGAATGTGACTAAGTTAAATGTTTTTGAATTTTTATCTGTAGTCTCATTGATTCCCTGTCTGGCAAAAAGGCAGGATACAAATTAATAATATAATAATAATTAATTAATTTCCTTAGGTCTGCTCTTAGTTGAATACCACCCTGAGTAAGCGCAACAAAGAGCATTTTACTTTGTTTGATACATCTTCCATAACTCTATGATCACTTGTGCCAACTAGTGACATTAACTGTAACTACACTTATTTTACAACTACCAAATCCATATAATGTATGGGGAAAAGGGGTCTTTCTAGTGGCACTTGGTAGGTAAAGATATCTTTCCAATGCGACTTGCCAGGCACTATTGTTATTAAGTTTTAGACACAGTTCAATGTTGTGTTGAGGGTTCAGGAAGGAAACCATACATAAGCCTTCAGACAAAACCTAGCTTTATTGCAGCATAACTAGACTAAGGGGAAAGTTCCATCAAGAAGCTAGAACTGGAAGAGAACTTACAGGAGCCTAATGAGGCAAGACACCCCACTAACTTAACTCATTAGCAACACCCCTCCTGTTAGGTTATGTAGTTCAAAGCTTCAGTTGTTGCAGCAGATGCTTAAGGTGGAACCAAGGTTGTCCTTTCACAGTGCTGTCTCTTGACATCACTGCCAGTTAGCCATCTGCAGTGCCTGTAGTTCACAGCAGTGTGTTGGTAAGGAAGAATCATTGCTCTCGTCAATGTGCTCTTCTGATAAGTCCACAGGTAGTGTGGCAGGAAGAGCTTCTACTGGTTGCTCTAAAGGGGATACTTCTAATGGTTCCGCTGATGTCACGTCACTTTGAGAGGAGCACCTTCTCAATTGATGTCATTCTTGACTACCAGCACGCTAGGCCTAGTGAGATGCCTGTCCGATGACCATGATAATGGAAGGAAGCACCTGGATCTAGACCCCTATTTCCTTGCAAAAATGCTGTTCACAAGAATGAACAAAGGATACATGCTGACAGAGCAGCATCCTAGGCTCATTTGCTAGTCTTCAGCTAAGTCATGATGAAGATGGACAAGGTACGTTTTAAGCAGATGTCCCAAGAGTAGCTTGGTGGGACTGACTCCTGTTGCTGGAAGTGGAGCGACCTGTTGAGTAATGAGAAACCTGCTAAGTCTGGTTGTCCAGTTTCTACCAACAATCTGCTTTAGGGCATCCTTTGTTTTTTTCTGCACCTTCTGTTCACTCTGTCAGTTTGCTTAGGGGTGACGAGGTGCAATGGTGACAGCTCAGATAAGATTTCTGTTTGTAAATTCCTTAAACTCCATTGATGGTAAATGCTTAGCCATTGTCAGAAACTATTTTATCAGGCAACCCATGTGTCACATATAATTTGTGCAGAGCTGCAATTGCTGCAGTAGAAGCTCATGATGGGACCAAGACCACCTCAAGCCATTTTGAGTAGGAGTCTGCCACAATCAAAAAGTTATTTCCCTGGAAGGGACTTGCAAAGTCAATGTGGATTCCTTGACCAAGGAGTGGCGACCTTGTAGTTTGCAAATCAGGCTGTGAAGTTACAGGGGCTTTTAGCTCACCCTACTCTAAGATAATTATTATGGCGTAGGCTAGAGAATCAGGCCTGATGTTCCCTAGCTACAAGCTTTGTGAGACAGCCAGGATACACCCTGATTCAGCAGTGTACAAAGCACAGACATAATTTCCAGAAATTCCAAGCATTACAGTACCACAAAGCAAAGTATGCACCTGTTAATGTGTGTCCTGAGTAGATGTGAAGATACATAGCACTGAGAACAAAAGGCCAGAACAATGCCCTGAAGTTGAATACATTATAATAACATCAAAGATCTGGAACTGGGAGCCGATGGGTCATGTATCATTTAAATCTCCCTGGTGTTCTAGGACATGTGAAGAACAGACAGATAAAAATCAAAGACAGTGCAGTCAAAAGATTTTGCACATCAAACCCGACCAAAGCAGATAATAATCTCAAAGATGACCTGCCTTTGAAGGCAAATTATACTGTTTAAATGCAAACCAGTAGACTGTGCGTGGCTAAGTGGCAATGGATATTTCATACTAATAACCCCAGCAATGAATGAAACAAATCAATGCAGTGAATGCTTCAAAGAATTTGGCTCTTGATCCAGAAGAGCTGCATGTCATGCACAAGTAATCTGAATGTGCAGTTTGGATCATCTTTTGGACTGTTTCTTTCCAGGTACCATGCTTTGCTTTTAAACATCTAAGAGTGTAATCCTACTGATGTATACTCAGAAGTGAGTCCTATTGAATGCAGTAGGCTGTATTCCTAAACATAGCTAAATGCAGATATTGACTGTGATCCAGCAAAATGAAATCTGATCACATGATCACACGTGCATGGACCACACATGCCCTCCCCATCCCATAGTTGTTTCTGCAGGCACCCATCTATCAGGCTTTCACTTGGACTTTTGAAAATTCACCTCTGCATTGGAAATGAATGCAAAACATTTTGAATGGAGAGATTACTAGCTGAATTTTTTTTTTTACAAGCATTGAGTAAAAACGTTATGAGTGATTCATCCATTTCTAATCAAAACGTAGCCTTTAACCATCCGTCAAATATTTGAAACCGAGAAAAACACTTCAAACTAATATTTCTGATATTATAAATGCCATATACTATAAAACTGTATTATATCTGGTGTGCTTGAAACTGAAGACATAATTTCAGTTTGGGTGGCTTGATCAAGGCAAGGATAATGCAGACTTAGATAATTACAAGGAATGGTTTTGGAGGTTACCAGCAGTGACAAGTAGGTGTGATCCTGTCATGGAAAAACCCATAGTTTACAGATGTATTTAGAAGTTGTCAGGTTAAATCAGGGGTCATCAAACTTCTTCAGCAGGGGGCCGGTCCACTGTCCCTCAGATATAGTCCTCAGGGGGCGGACTATATTTTTGGGGAAGAAATAATGAATGATTTCCTATGCCCGACAAATAACCCATAGATGCATTTTAAATAAAAGGACACATTTTACTCATGTAAAAACATGCTGATTCCCAGACCATCTGCGGGCCGGATTTAGAAGGTGATTGGACCAGATCTCCAGGCCTTAGTTTGCCTACCCATGGGTTAAATCTCGACACCTTTAGTTATTTATTATTCATTATTATTAAAAAGGATTTCAAGTACTGGGGCTAGGAATGGCCTCTGCATGACTTCATGGGTTTATGGGTAAATTTGAATCTACTTTGAAGTTCATGAGTGACAGTAGTACCCAGGACTGTCAGTCATTCTTGGTTGAAGATTGCTGGGTACAAGCTGTAATCTTGAGCATGTTGCTTTAAGAGTGCTCTCCAGGCTGCAGCTTCCACCAGGCTTATCTAACATAGCCAATACTTGGGGATGATGGAAGTTGGAGTCCAACAACGTCTGGAGAGCCCCATGTTGGATACCTAGAGCTTAGGTACCATGGATTGTCAGTAGGTACAATACAATACAATACTATTATTGTTATTCCTGTCATGTTCATTTTCTTCAGCTTGCTTCTGGTGTCTAGAGCATGTTAATTAATAGAGGCCACAAGATCATCTTGTTTTGGTTTCATGCCAGTTAGCTGGATCTTATTTTATAGGTTTCAGTAAGAGTGTAACCAGAAACTACTTTTGGGAATAAATGCATCCTATGGAATAATGAATGATATCCCTTCCCTGACACTCTGATGGGAAGCGTGACTCTTTCAGGGTATCAAAATATTTATGCAATGTGATATTAAGCTGCAGTGCTCCTTTCACGGCTTGCTTCAGTCTGAGTAAAACTGCCAATAATTAAATTGTCACTGCTTTACAAATTGCACCAATTATCCTTCCATTTCATTCCATTGCTGCTGTTAAGACCACCCCATTATTAATGATATCCCAAATGTTCCATTTCTAAATGGAGTAAAGAATATCTTTACAACTGAGGTCATTCCAATCTGTCAGATTTCATTAATTTTAATTAAATGTGCTTTGCTGGCAGGCTATGGTATTCCGAGTTTGGGGAATATGTGTTGTGGCTGGAGATGCAACAGCAGTATAATGAAGTCTAAGAAATTCTGAGATTGTACAGGATAGATTTCCTTTGAGACAATCCTGGCTAAGCAGTGAGTATGCCCATTACTGATGATCCCCCATGTGAATATTTGATTACTTGATTAGATTATTTAATTTCTGTACTGCTTAATATATTAAAAATATCTCTAAGCAGTGTACAAAAAACTGAAGCAACAACAGATAGCTTAAACAAAAATATTACAAAAATACAGTTACATATAAAAATGTTACATTCATACAAAGATGATAGATGATAGATACTGTAGATAGATAGATAGATAGATAGATAGATAGATAGATGATTAAAAATATTCAGTTTCCTTCTGACACATTCATTTCCATTTCCTTCCTCTTAGCCTCCAAGTTCTCACCCAGGTTCCTAAAAAAAAAACAAAAAAAAACACTCAGCTTACCCATAAAAGCATAGCTGTCAACTTTTCCCTTTTCTTGTGAGGAATCCTATTCGGAATAAGGGAATTTCCCTTAAAAAAAGGGAAAAGTTGACAGCTATGCATAAAAGTCTCAAAATGAGAAAAGTTCCTGGAAACAGCAGCCATCACCATAGTCTCCCACTCTAGACTTGCTTCTTATGGGAAGGCCCTTAGGCACCCCACAGCTGTTTCCCATTCAGCTGCTATCTCCACATCCTGTTCCAGGTATAGCAGATCTGTTGAGTTTCCCATGAGCTCCAGAGGATGGAGAAAGCACCCCCTTCTCCTGCACTCACACCTCTTATGCATACTTTGTCCCAAGTCCTTCATAGTTTAAACATGGACATTCCCCCAATAGATATTTCAAGCATTTGGTATCTTGCTCTTTCACAGAAATAAAAGAAAACACCTTTCCTCAGGCTGTCTTACCATGTAACACAAAATTCAAAAATTATGCTCATTATTTTTCTTTTAGCATTTTTACAGCACGGTCTCACTACAAAAACAAACCAGCTAGGATTGGAGATCACAAATTAACATGGAGCAGACAGTGAATGTGGAGCAATTTAAGAGACCAATCCTCACAAGCTAAGATTACGCTATGCACTTGATCATAAGGAAACACTCAGAAGGTCTGGCTTCTTGGTAGTATCGAAGATGCATAGAGAGCCCTCTGCTTGCCATATGTGAACTACACACTTTGTTTCTAGGTCCCGGAAACCTGTTTGTAAAGAGAGCATAAGCTCTGTGCTCCAATCTGCTGCTCAGAAAAGTGTGGTGTCAGGGCTTGTCCACACTGGAGGAAAATGTGGACCTCATCCAGTGTTGCCCTGGACCTTTCCCACTTTAAATCTGGTTTTGTTCTGATTTTGGTGTTCCAAGGGTGAAAACTCCCCACATTTAAAGGCGGAAAGTTTCCCAACAATGCTGGGATGTGGATGCTCCAGCTTTCATGGGGTGACACAGGATTGTGAATCCACGTTCTCCTCCAGTGTGGACAAGTCCCAAGAAACCTTGAATGACCAAAGAAGTCACATGGCTTGTATACCACTTTGATATCAGGCTATAGAACCATAGCTGAAACTGGTTCTGTAGCCAGGGAATTCTTCCTTAACTTCTAGCTAATCCACTGTTAACTCCTTAATGGACAGATCTTTTGAACCTATAATCTTAATGTATAGGTATACGTATAGTCAATGTGCTAGGTATGCACATTGGCAAATCAGGTAAATCAGGGAGATAGGGGGGAGGTGTCTCCCCACTCCTGAGTCAAAGCATGATGTCAGTAACTTCCCTAAGTCAGATATGTCCCACCACAAAACTTGGGTTGCCTTGTCATTATGTTTCTTTACTTTTCTGAGCATTGTTCTTTAGTTGTGGTTCCTGCATTGTAGAGGGCTAGACTACATGACCCTTGGAGTCCCTTCCAACTCTACAATTCTGTGATCCTATATTTTCCTATACTGTACAGTACATCTCTATGTTTCTCTAGGTTCATGTGTTTTGTAAGAAGGGTGGTTTATCCTATGACAGCTGAAAACAAACGAAATAAAAAAACAGAGTGAATGCTTCTCGAGAAAAATCAATGGTACGGATTGATTAATAATAGTATATTAACTTGGCACTCTAATTTTATTATGCCGTAGCCGTTGTGTGCTCTGTTGTTGCGCAGAGCTGGCTTTCTTCTTCTTCAGTCATTGCCTTCCCCTTGCCCAGGTACTGAAGCCCTTTGCAATGAATTGTTCTTTTTTGTTCAGCGGTCTTAAAGTTGGCTGCAACAGGGGATCTAGACATTGTTCTCTAGGGGTGTCTGTGTGTAATATATTGCACACAAATAACTTGTTTGTGATTTCTGAAAACAACAACAAATGAAAATGGGCATTACCTACGCCCCTAACAAAAACAAAACCCCACAACTCTCCCGTCCACTTTTCACTTTGTGAAACATCACTAACTAGTGGTTGGTAAAAATGTGCTCTTCCTATTTTGCACCCTTCCCATGGGGATTTGTTTTTAAGATGAATGTGCACAGGTACAGATGCAGTGATTGAGGGGAAGGAAGAGAAAACAGCACCAGCAAGGACCACTAACGAGTGTAGACGGGTTACCTTTTTAAAAAACCCAGTTTGTAGATAGTAGCATGCCAATTGTGCACCCAGAAAAGATGGATCAGAATCACACACACACACACACACACAGTTTAATAAAAAACATATAATTCAATGAAGTACAAAAATAAAAAGCAAAAATAAACAATTCAATTCAATTAACACCCCCCCCCCAATGGATCATGTTACTCACAATCCCTGGGAATAATAACTATGATTTTTTTATGTTGGAGGGTGATAACATTTTATTTTATTTTTTAAAAAAGATTTGCAAAATAAACAATGACCCATTTATAACATAAAAGCCCCATCTGGAAGCACCCTAAGGGACATTGGCATGAACTGGAACAGAGGCCTTCTGTTGACTCTGAACACATTGATTTAATGAACTCCCGTAATTGATTCTAATTTAATTCAAATTGTGCTATTGTTTAGACTATGATCTTTATGGGACAGATGAAAACGCATTGTAAGGCCCCTTTTATCTAGGTCCACAAAAATCTAAACGTGGCTCCATGAACGTATGGTAATTGGCCATAACACACTGATGTGAAATTGAGCATTCCGTAATTGATTTTGGATCTGTGAACCAGCGCCATCTGTATCATTAGGATTTTGTATCTCAGCCTTAGAAACACATTGCTGTAGGAAGATTGTGTGAGGAAATGCAGTGTTCGCTTCCTGAAGTTCAGCCAGTAGCCAGGCAGTTCAAGAGCAGCAGTACAGTAAAGCAATCTCTTGCATTCTGTCCATAATCATCTTATTCTTTGAAATGGAAACCTCTCAAGGGAAAGTGCAGAATGTTTCTTTGGTTGAAATACTGGAATTTAAAACATTCTGGCAATGGGTAAGCTATATGCTTATCTATAATACAGAGGCATATACACAGTCATTTGCCTTGGCTGCATAACTACAGTATCCTTTAACACAACAGAAGTCCTTCTGGATGAGACCAAAAGTCTGTCAAGTCTTGCCTCTGCAGTGGGCAACCAAATATCTGTGGGAAGTGCTTTTTTCTGGGGGCACTCAAGGGTATGCAGTACAGACCCCCCCCCCCATGTGTGGCACTTACTGTAACAACTTCATGGTGAGTACTGGCACCTTTTTTCTATTAAAAAAAAAGCACCGTGAAACACCTAAGGGCAACATCACTCTTCCCAATTGATTCCCAGCAACTGACACTTAGAAACATTTGTGCCACGGCGGAAAATACAGTAAAGGTAAAGTAAGGTAAAGGACCCCTGGACTGTTAAATCCAGTCAAAGGTGACTATGGGGTGTGGTGCTCATCTCACGTCAGGCCAAGGGAGCTGGCGATTGTCTACAGACAGCTTTCCGGGTCATGTGGCCAGCATGACTAAACCGCTTCTGGTGCAACGGGACGCTGTAACGAGTGCCAGAGCACACAGAAATGCTGTTTACCTTCCTGCCACAGTGGTACCTATTTATCTACTTGCACTGGCATGCTTTTGAACTGCTAGGTTGGCAGGAGCTGGGACAGAACAACGGGAGCTCACCCCGTCACGGAGACTTGAACTGCTGACCTTCTGATCAGCAAGCCCAAGAGGCTCAGTGGTTTAGACCACAGCGCCACCTGCGTCTGAATTTGTCCAAAGCCCTTTAAAAGCCAGGCGTGCCAACTTGAATAAGCCCCACCCCACATAATCAATCACATGACACAGGGTGTGCCCATCAACTTTGTGGGGCGGCCCCCTCAAATATTGGAATCAAATGGGATGGTGGTGTGGAGCTCACCACATGGATTCCCAGTAGCTCAAGTGATACACCAAGAAAGGCAAGCAGCAGGGAGCCCAAATTATAGTATTAAAGACAATAAAGGAATCCTGGTCAACATAAATTTTAGGAGCACAGCTGGGAGGAAACTCAGTGTTGAGTAGGCAGATGATATGTCTTTGGAAATTTTGCAAGGATCTTGGGAAGCCACCGCCAGTCAGTGCAGATGAGATACTTGGAATAATTGTGTGATGATGATGATGATGATGATAATGATGATGATGATGATTAGTACCTTGGCTCCCAAACGCCTTGGGAGTCAAATGTTTCGGCTCCCAAATGATCAAAAACCAGAAGTGAGTGTTTCGGTTTTCAAACATTCTTTTGGAAGCCGAATGTCCGATGGGGCTTCCGTGGCTTCTGATTGGCTGCAGGAGCTTCCTGCAGCCAATCGGAGGCCACACTTTGGTTTCCAAATGCTTCAGAAGTTGAACAGACTTCCAGAATGGATTCCGTTCAGCTTCCGAGGTATGACTGTATTATTATTATTTATTGAATTTATACACCACCGTATACCCAGAGGTCTCAGAGTGGCTTGGTATGTTTATAGAGTACCCTCATGACTAACGTCCAGGTGAGCTGGATTGTGCAACTGGTCAAAATTGCTCCATTTAAACATACTTTGAATGACCATACAATTGTTTCTTTTATGTCTCAGACAGATGGAATGTGGTCAAAATTGTTCACTCATGAATTCTGGCTAACACAAGCTATACTGAATAACAAGCAGGTGAAGAACATATGACAAGCCCTGCTGGACTTTTCTAGTCCAGTATCATATAGATACCTCTGAAAGTTCACAAGCAGGACATGAATACAGCAGCGCTCCCATTCTGTCATTCCTCAACAAGCCGCATTCAGAAGCATTGTTCCTCTGAACCCAGAGGTAAGATACTAGTAATATGCTATATGCCTGGAGATAATATACTAGTAGTATAGTATACTACTGGTTTCATGACTAGTAGCCATTGGTAGCCCTATCCTCCATGAAGTTGTGTGTCTGAATTGTGGCCCTTACCCATGAAAAAACATTGTTTTTTCCATGTTGCAATGGTTCTCTATGAAAGCACTCTTGGGGGATTCAAATTTTAGCTATGACAACCCAGTCATAGAATCATAGAATCATAGAGTTGGAAGAGACCACAAAGGCCATCCAGTCCAACCCCTTGCCAAGCAGGAAACACAATCAAAGCATTCCTGACAGATGGCTGTCAAGCCTCTGCTTAAAGACCTCCAAAGAAGGAGACTCCACCACACTCCTTGGTAGCAAATTCCACTGCCGAACAGCTCTCACTGTCAGGAAGTTCTTCCTAATGTTTAGGTGGAATCTTCTTTCTTGTAGTTTGAATCCATTGCTCCATGTCCGCTTCTCTGGAGCAGCAGAAAACAACCTTTCACCCTCCTCTATATGACATCCTGTTATATATTTGAACATGGCTATCATATCACCCCTTAACCTCCTCTTCTCCAGGCTAAACATACCCAGCTCCCTAAGCCATGCCTCATAAGGCATTGTTTCCAGGCCTTTGACCATTTTGGTTGCCCTCTTCTGGACAGTCTTTCCCCCATGGAACAAAGGGGAAACCCATTTCCCACCTTATTTTGTGTGTTAGTGGCACAATCATTTCAGAAGATGAATAAAAAGGTTTTGTGATCCAGGCAGAGCTTTATATAAAGAGACCATAGTTTCCTGGCCCCACCCCCTAGGGTTCTGCTTACATCTTTTCCAGTGTAGTAACACGGGCATGCCATGACATTTTGAAGCTCCTCACAGCTATCAGCCAACTGTGAGTTTAAAAAATAATAATAATAAACAAACCAACCCTAAGTTGTCACACAGGATTCCCTTAGGAGATGAATGCAATGGCATCTGGAAGCAGCGAAGGAGTTTAAGTGAATACAAGGAGTCTGATTCATTAGGTAGCTGGCTTGCCAGGCAGTGCTGTTAAGTGCAGCTGAAATCTCTTTGTTGTCTGTTGCTCTGAAAAGTGACCTGTGGGACTGATAAAACCTTGCTGAGATTGCAGCTTCGGCTTGGCAGCACCATAGAATCAACACAGCAGTGTCAGGATACGACAAACAAATGAATAAATAAGCCCCACATAGAAATAACGCAGGACCTGGTGTGTGCAACCCTGCCAGAATGCTGGAGAAGAGCTTACCAGATCAGGCGTAGGAAGAATCAAAGACTAGCAGTGCATGGCTGCAGTGATGGGATATTTAAATGACTGCAGTGCTTTGGAACAGGCAGGGGTGGCCCTACTATTACGCAGAGTGGGACAATGGCCTCAGGAGGCAGATATTGGGTGAGGATGGAGTGGCGGCAGCCTACATTGGTTCTTTGTCCAGAAACCCCATCCTCAGTTGTGTGTGCGCCAAACGACCTGCCTGTGTCACCTAAACTAACCACCTGCCCTCAGGTGTGCTAGAAGATGCCATCTGGTTGTCAGTATTGAAATAAGATTCAACTGCCAATCAGTTGCCTTCTGTATGTGGAAGGGGAGGTACCACCTTCCCATGTGCCTCAGGCTTCAAAATGTCTTGGGCCATCCCCAAGAGCAGAGTGGGGGGTCTTTTTCTGTTGAGGTCCACATGCTGCAGATATTCTATTGGGAGAGTCATGTTGGTGGCTGGTGAGGCCATAGCCTAAAGAACCCCCCCTCTCTCCTTCCTCTCCCTCTCCCACATTTTGACACTTGTATGTAATTAGGCTGAGGACTCCGTGTAAAGGTGGTTGATTTTGTACAATGAACATAAGAATCGCTCTGTTGAACCACAGCAAGGTCCAACTCGTTCCAGAATTTTTGTCTCCAAGAATGCATATTTTAATTTAATGTTACTTATAAGATTTCTTACCTTCTCATCACCATAAGGGACCAGGGGTGGGTTACTACAAAATAATATGCAATGATAAAACCAAGGGAAAGGGTTTAATGTCACTTGAGATCCTGCTGGTTTTTATCACTGCAAGGAATGGACAAAAGAAATTGAGCTGTAACATTATTACAGGATTTTACGATGAGATTTAAGAATGTTTTTGTTTTATGTACCCAATACCAAATGAAATTCACATCTCATTTAACCAAACCTGGAGATATCAAAACAGAATCAGAGTTGGAAGCCTTTTTATCTAGTAAATGGAGATTACAATAGAATGGTGATTGTTTTTATACCTGAATCAAAAATTTTAAAAGTGACATACTTATCTCTGGATTGGAGGTTGTTGGTGGTGTTATTTGTTGATACTATTACTGGTATTATTATTATTATTATTATTCTCTTAATTATTCTGGGGATTAATATTTGAGGCAGGAAAATTAAATCTTCTCAGGAACCTGCAACCTGAAGGGACTTGCATTGTTTTGGATGAGACCAGCCCTAGAAGTAGAGAAGTAAGAGGGCATCATTTTCCATTCTGCTCCTTATTTGTTGCATGCAGGAATGTTTCCATTCTGCTATAGTTTAAAAAAGGTAAAGGACCCCTGACAGTTAAGTCCAGTTGCGAATGACTCTGGGGTTGCGGCACCCATCTTGCTTTACTGGCCGAGGGAGACGGCGTTCATCCGCGGACAAACTATAGTGTCTGCTATAGTTTATCTTCTGCCAAAAACTACATTATTCACCTCGCTGTCTGTTGTGGAGAAATTACATAACTTTAACAGAACAAGGCACCTGTTCTTGTATGACATCTCCCAGTCTCCTCTTCCATTTCAGCCAGGAAACTGCTATTCATATGTGTAACTTTATTTCCCCCGCCCCCCCAGTAAACAAAGTGCTCATGTTTCATTCATTCCCAGAGCAAACCTGTGAAGTCAGCCTCTTATATTTTCATTTGGCAGCTAAAGAGCAGAGGCTGAGAGACCATTACTTGCTCAGTGTCTTGGGTTGAGTAAGGTTACTCTCCAGCTCTCTGTTGACTGCACCACAGCCACTCACAATAAATAATTCACTTTTTTAAAAAAATCTTTTCCGCTGCATTGCTCAACTTTTCTTTTCCATGTTGATTTACATTCCTCGTAGAATGGAACCAGACCATTAGAGGTTACAACTTTGTAGCCTATGGCAAGGTATGTTCCCTCCTCTCAAAACCAGTCAACAGCTTTGCAAACGGTATTCTGAACCAACTAAAGCAGGTACGGAGAACCCTAGGTCCTCCAGATGTTGCCACCAGCCTCAGCAAGCATGGTCAATGCTGTGGATTAAGGGAGTTGTACTGCAGCCACATCTGGAGGGCCACACCTGAACTAAAGTTCCCAAACTGTGTTTGCAGGCAGCTTCATTTTTTAGCACTTTACAGTAATCCAGCTTTGATGTTGCCTGAGCATAGATAACTGTATCTAGATGATGGTCACATTTTATCGTTATGCAGGGTACCATCTGACTGCCTGAGGCAGCAGATTCTGGGTTACAATTAAAGAGCAGCAAATTGTCAATTGTTTCATTTTTATACTTTTATTGAAACCACCTTTGGGAAGGCTGCATGGATTTTATGTGCAAGGCACCAAAATGTCTTGGTTTTCATAGTCTCATAGTGTAAGGAACAGCCCATGTCCGTTGCACTTGGGTCTTGTTTATGGGCTTTGCCCAAGCATCTGGTTGGCCACTGTGAGAACAGGATACTACACTAAATGGGCCTTTCAACCAACCCAGTGGAGTTTTTCTTATGCTCTTATATATCTGTTCTCTTTTTGCACGCCTTATAAAGTGACTTTCCTTAACACATCTTCATTTCCATTGTATTGGATTTCATTGTGTGCAGCCTAATATAAGGCCATGGGCTGCTGAAAAAAAGTGAATTAGTTTATGCTTATTAGTTTGTGCTTCTTTCCATTTCTTTAATGCTCTGTATCACACAGAGAGGTTTGCTTGCAAAAGAGTTAACTGCAGTACATTGCCTGATTCCATTGCAGCAAAGCCGGTATGCCAAAGTGCTTGGAGAGTTGGACCATGACCTAGAAGAGCTGGGTTCAAATCACCAGTCAGCCATGAATCCCATTGGTGTCTTTCTCTCAGCTTCATATACTTCATAGGATTGTTGTGAAGACTAACTGGGAATGGGAGGGAGAGCTCTATATGTCACCTCAAGCTCCTTTGAGGAAAGGCAGGACATAAATGTGATAAATAACATAATATAATTTATGTAATAAACAACACAAGCTCCATAGGAGAAAAGTACACCAGGTAAATAAATAAATAAAAAGAGCAGTCTGCTCAAATTCACTTAGAGGAAGTTTATGGAATATATAATGGATGTAAAGGGCAACATAAACACTAGCAAAATGGTAAATAAAATGGTCCCTGCGCTCTCAGGAGAGCATGTGTCTGTTTGCAGCATCTTGAGAGGAACAAAGATACCTAAACTATAATGATCTCATAAAATGGGTCACATTGTGAGTGACAGAATAGGGTCAGAACAGGCTCTAATGAGAAGGAAATTGGAATCCCTCAAGCGTAAGTGAGCTATTCCATGTTCTGTAATCAAGGTGATTGTGATTCCTTATCTGGGGGTCCGTTATCCCAGAACTGACATTTTAGACAGGCTGCACAATGAAAGATACTTCCCTCTTCCTGTGCTCACCCACCCTTTCAATCTCTGTGTCATGCAGTCGCCGGCCACCTTGTAGGCAAACTCAGTCACTGGTCAGTATTGTGTGTGTGTGCTTACAAGATTTAGGACTGATTGCCACTGTTTGGCTGCTTGTGGCAGCATCATTGCCACTTGGCCAACTTTGAAGCCAGTTTGAGGATTCCCAGTTGGGTTAACCATCTGAGCGGCAGTTGTACGGTCCAGGCAAATGTATAGTCCTCTGATTCATTTGCCAGGAGCAGAGCTTGACATTTTGCCTCCTGCGGTCAACCTTGCCAACGCGGTGTGAACGGTGTGTGGCCTTGCCAAAGCAGCGGGGGAGATTTGTGGGGGCTGAGTGCAACAATCCATTTGTCAAGACAGGGGCCTGGTACAGGCTGTGCAGAAAGCAGAGGCCACAAGCAGCGTGTATACACGAGCTGGCCTTAAACTGGAAGGCTGAACAATGACTATGGAGAAATCAGCCCACACATGGACAAGACTGAACCTTATGAGTTGTTTTGAACACTCTTCTTTCTGATGTATTGCTGTCAGCGCACAGGACTGTGCCATGCTGGGAAAGGGCTGTGACTCAATGGCTTTGCATTCAGAAGGTCCCACATAGAATTGGGCGTGTCCCCTGTCCAGCAATATTGAGAGTCACTGCTAGTCAGTGCTGAACTAGGTGGACCAGTGGTTTGATTCAAGAGAAGGTGTTGTAAGCCAAAAATGGCTTATCTTCTGAGTTACGCCAATAAAACTCAGAGGCAAGAGGAGTTAGGAGTCCATTGTTGTTTACTGCAAAGCAATAGGTTACAGTCGAATCTTTTTGCAAAACTGCAACCCCGCCCAAAGGTCCAGGCAGGGGTATTTATAACATTTCAAACAAAGGATTTCAATTTAACCAATCATGTACATCATTACCTCATTCTATTTTAATACGCATGCGCAATAACCATTGCTAACTAAACTTTGATTCTCACCGTGATCTGTTACATTGTGTTAGTATGCATGCTAGGAACCTGTGTTAGTGTAACCCTTTGTACCATGTATCAACTTATGTTCCAGCTTATGAGCTGCATCTTTGTGACTACCGTATTTGCTGTCTTTCTATCCCAGTGGGGATGGCCTCTGCCAAATCATCAGTTTCTTAAAGCAACAGTCAAAACAAAATAAAAAATAAAAAATATTCCTTCCAGTAGCACCTTAGAGACCAACGAAGTTTGTTCTTGGTATGAGCTTTCGTGTGCATGCACACTTCTTCAGATAAAGCAACAGGTTACCATAACTCTTCTATTAGAAGCATATTCAAGGATTTATAGGGGCTCACATTATCACATTCATTGTGGCCCTTTGGGCCACTGCCACAAAGGCAGCTTCCTATTTTTGTGGGATGAAAGCTTCCACAATACTAAAGGTAAAGAACCCCTGACAGTTAAATTCAGTCACGAACGACTCTGGGGTTGTGGCGCTCATCTCACTTCACTGGCTGAGGGAGCCGACGTTTGTCTGCAGACAGTTTTTCCAGGTCATGTGGCCAGCATGACTAAGCCGCTTCTGGTGAAACCAGAGCAGCGCACGGAAACGCCATTTACCTTCCCACTGGAGTGGTACCTATTTATCTACTTGCACTTTGACGTGCTTTTCGAACTGCTAGGCGCTGCTCTGGTTTGCCAGAAGCGGCTTTGTCATGCTGGCCACATGACTCGGAAGCTGTACACTGGCTCCCTCGGCCAGTAACATGAGATAAGCGCCGCAACCCCAGAGTCAGACACGACTGGACCTAATGGTCAGGGGTACCTTTACCTTTTATATGCTGCTGGACTCTAGTTCCCATCAGCCCCAGCTAACTTGACCAGAGTTCAGGGATTATGGAACTTGTAGTCCAACAACATCTGGAGGACACCAGGTTCCTCACCCCTGCTCTACAAGATACAGAAAGCAAACCCCAGTATGTTACAAATCAGTGGTACTTCTTAGCAAAGCCGCCTGCAGTTCGAGAAGAAGAAGAATTGCCGCAATTATTCAGCTCTCTGTTTTACCTGAAAAAAAGAGGAGCTTGCAGACACAGTAACTTCCAAAACAGTCCCTCTTTTTAAATATTCCAGAGTGATGTAACCTAGTCTGACAAACTCACTGACAGGTGAAGCACGAAAGGACAAACTGTCAGCTGGGAAATGTTAAAGGGACTCACAGTTGCAGCCGCTGAGCATCTGAAAATGTTAAGTGCTCTTCCAGTGTACAGTAGAACATCTGTTATCTGGTACTTGGTCTGCAAAAAGGGAGAGTATAGGAAAAAAAGACAGCATAAGGCTGTGTGCACTCTTGCTCACATGGGTGTGTGTAGAGTATGTGTGCATATACACCCATCCACACATATAGTACACACATCCCCTTGGGCAAAGTGCACACATCATTCGGTTGTGTGTGTGCACAAAATGTGGGGGAAATGATAAAAATGTGTCCAACTTACATAAATGTATTCATTTATTTAGTGGCTACATTTATGCCACATCTGTCCTCAGGAGCTGACGGTTGTATCCCCCCCCCCCCCATTTTATCCTCACCACAGCACTCTGAGACAGTCCCAAAGTAACCCAGTTAGCTTGATCTGAACGTAGGTCTTACCTGTCTTACTTCAGTACTAAGAGTATGACCATCTATATATTACTGGATGTTGTTAGACAACACAGGGGTTGTGTTTCGTATTGATAAGCCGGAGCAACGAGTTCTGCTCCATTTCCCTAGAGAAGCAGCTAAAACAAAAACAAACCCCTCAGCTCTGCGGAAACTCATGCCATGCAGAGACTGCCAATGATGGTTGTCAAAACCTAGCAAGCACTATCTTTCTGCTTGTCACGCTTCCCATCTATATGAGTCATTATTTTAAACAACTCTTTTTAATTGGCTACTTCGGGACTTTCCCGATAGTGAAATTCTTAGTGAAATAAATGTCGTCGTTATCTAGTTTGCTCTTTCCCTCAAGGCTTTGCTTCTCTTCCTGGGGGGTTAACACTGGGATCCGCATATATTTGAAATGCAATAAACACCCAGGATGTTGGGATGTGACTGCGCAAGCGTCACAGACAACTGGTGTGAGCAATATATCTGCTCCCCCAATTCCATTTTTATTTTCTTAAAAATCTTGTTTCCAGCTGAATATTACAGTATATGAAGAAAATAACTAGAGCTTGTGCAGAGAGGGGCCTTCCACACAGGAGATCAATTTCCATGGCCCCGGACATATATTTCTCTGTGGCAGCCCCTAAATTGTGGAGTTCACGCCTCACAGAGGTGCCCTTGGCTTCGTCACTATACAGCTTTCAGCAAATGCTGAATACACAGTTTTAGTTTACCCTGACATTTGACACCTGAGTTATGTGTTTTCCAGGCCCCCCTCCCCCATTCCAGTGATTATAATCTGCTTTACCTGTTAACAATGCTTTAAATTGCTGTAATTCACTTTGGGACCTGCTGGTGAAGGGTGTCACCTACAAAGCATAGTGTTGCATGAAGCAGGGGGGTGGGATATGATTACCCTAACACTGTCTTTCTCAAGCCTGAAACGCTGGAAATGTCAGTGCTGGGACAATTGTGCTGGACATGTCTGAAATGCAAACACTAACGAAATGTTTTGTGCTCACAAAAGCGTGCGACTGTAACCAGTTGCCAACCCACTCCAGGCTCCTTAATATTTTCAGTCTTGCCTCTGCAAAGTAATTATGATAATTGCTTGCCTCTTATCCACATTTCTTGAGACTGTTTGCTTGGTAATGATTATTTGCTTGCTTCAGACGTGGTTTTCTCAGGTCACGAACAAAAGCAGCTAATTAAGCACTTGGGAAACAAAAGCAAACAAGTTTGAGTCCCCAGTTTTCTTGCTTTGTGACAAAGCAATTTAATTTTTTTTTGGCACAACAAAGGATTTGAAGATAGCAAGAAATGCTGTCCTTTTTGTGGATATATCCTTGGCACTGTGAACTCTGCTGACTTGCCTGAACAAACAAATGCAGGGGCAGGGGGAGGCCCTGGAAAGGGATGAGATGTTTAGGAACCACCAATATGGTGGGACTAAAAGTCATTGGATGAGTTTGGTATATTTGAATGCTTAGTAGTCATATTTCATATAACTCAAACCTTTGTCTCAACTCTGTGATTAATAACACACCAGTCAATGCTGGATCCAAGACCAAGCTCCCTTTAAGTTAACCGGTTTCTATGTGGAGGAAAACCACATCTTAATAAGCTGTTGAAACTAGAAGCCAGCTTACAGGTAACCTCAAAAATATTTTGCCCATTATCTTCAACTTGGCAGATAATTTTCTGCTGAGTCTTGGACATATTTCCTCACTTTTTTCTTTTCCTAGTATTTCACCGATTCCTTCTGGCACTTTTCCCTGTGCCATTTGCATATCATATTTTCCCTCCTGCTGCTCTTAGACATTAGCTGTACTGATAAAAGCAGCACTGTCTCCTCAGACTTCCCAGACATCAAGCCACAAATGTCCCGAGGGACCGTGTTTCTGTTTTCTTCCGAACACCATTAACTCCCCACTCGTCTTTACCCATCTAGAATCACCATGTGTTCTTTGTTAAGCTCTCCACAAGGTGGCAATGTGGTAATATGTTTAATTTTAACCAAATCCTTCCTCAAACAATCCCCTAAGTGGCAGCACTGCATGTACAAATGCCAAATGTAAGCCATCCCGATAGTCCTTAAAAATTGTTTTGCATTTATGGGAAGGATATTGATCTTTAAGGTGATGTTGTCTAATGTAAAAATCATATATTTCCATTTAGCATCTTTGCCCAATATGGCATCATGGAAAAAGCATGCCTTTTAATTAAGGGATCATCCATGGGACCAGCCCAGGAAACACTGCCATCTCTTATTTCCCATCAGCATGCAATCAAACCTGATTGGCTATGTAGCACTGTGATGTCATCCTATTGGTGTTCCCTGATTAGCTGGGAGCCCTGTACATAGGTCGAAGCAGCACTAACTAAGGAGGGAAAATGGCCCTGAAGCAACAGCAGACTTATGGAACAGAAGCTGCAAAGCTGCAAACTAGATTGAATGTTCTTACCAGTAGACTTGTTTTTTCAGGAAATATTTTGCATGCCCCCAGCAAACATTACTTTCACCCCGACCACCAGCAACTGACAGCAATTCAAATTTCTGCTGCAATTTCTTCTGAATAAAATCAGAGCATTTTAGTAAATGCCCTGCTTTGAGCTAACGTAGCAATAATTTGTGCAGCTATAGCAAAGGCTGAGCTGGCATAGACACTGATGGTGCAGTGTGTGTTATTAGTGCTTTTAACGACATTCAGTCAAACTGATCCTGGTTCAGAAAGCAACCTCTTGAAATGAACCCCTTTAGTAAAAGATCAAATCCAACAGTACCTCCCTTGTGTATTATCAAAGATAAGTCAACAGCAATATATTATACCACTGATGGGAATGTCTTCTTTATTAAAGCATGGCCCTACTTAAGATTACTGAGATGCCTTCTACTGCCTTTGGAGAAGGTTCAGAAACTTCGGTTAGCACAGAAATTTGATGTCATCTTGTGTTCCTTTCTGGAGTGTTTTGACTACCAGAATGCTGTCCTAAGAACAGCATGTTGGGACCTGATGACCTGACTGCTTGTTTATACAAACATTTGGTATGGAGGGAGGACCAAGAAATTGGGGGGTGGGGACAGAGGAGAACATGATTCTTGTTAAATAAATTATATACTCTGTTTTTTAAATGTCCTACACCTGTGTCACCTAACCTGAACCTACAAGGACAGGCCAGGTTAAGAGTTTTTATTTCATTTTTATCACTGATGTTCTGTGATGTGTTTTTCATGTTGTACACATGCTGTATACAAGGGAAGTATATAAACTGAATTCATAATAATAATAATAATAATAATAATAATAATAATAATAATAATTGGTGTCAACACATGAATAAGGAGTGCACTGTCTCATCTCGCAGCTAACAAACACATCAGGTTGTAATTCAAGTGGACCTATTGTAGGACTAGAAAGACCCCAAAATCCCTAATTACACATGAAGTTTGCTGAGTAGCCTTTGGAAATTCTGCTGCCTTTTCAGCCCAACCTCACTGCACTCTTATGAAAATAGATTTGGAAAGCATCTTATCTTCCTCTTCTCTGGCGATCACTTGTATCTGAGTAAGATTGTCTTCCAAAACAGGGGTTTAGCAGTGAGTCTGTAAGTTACTGCAGAGGCGAGTTCTGGATCCACACGTCCTTCCACAGTGGGGACATAGGTTTCCGGGTGGGAGTTGATCATGGTGAGGGTTTGCCAAGTGTGCCTTCCTCTTAGCATGTTTCTCCCTTTTGTCCTGAGTTCGAGCGTCTTCAAAGCCCATGACACCTTTGGCAAAGGCTGTTCTCCAACTGGAGCGCTCGCAGGCAAGTGTTTCCCAGTTGTTGATGTTTATACTACATTTTTTAAGATTTGCCTTGAGACAGTCTTTAGACCTCTTTTGTTGACCACCAGCATTACACTTTCCATTTTTAAGTTAGGAATAGAGTAGCTGCTTTGGAAGAAGATAATCGGACATTTGCACAACATGACCAGTCCAACCAAGTTATAGACTACCCTGGAAAGACTGGACTGCCATGAAGCCTTACAACGAATTGTTTTCAGTAAGTTCTTAGAAGGCTTATAGCTGAGATGCACTGTGGATCAGTGCTGCCTGGATGCCACATCTATTCTTCTAAAAGTGCCGTATCCTAATCTGAGAAAATGGTTTGATGCCTAAGGTTATTCAGAAATTGTTCTTTGTACATGTTCAGAGGAGCTCTGCTATTTGGATGTTCCAGGGCAAAACCCCAAAAGAATTGCTGCGCTTACTGAAATCCCTGGATTCTTAACTGAAATTGGCACATTGCAGGCAACACTGACAGCTGCCTCTTCTGCGGGAGTGAATTTATTTTCTGATGAATGGATCCCTGCCGAGGCTTGAAGAGCAGAGCTGGAATAAGGCAGTGCATCTGACCGCTGCCTGTCTACTTCATGATTTCACCCCTTATTCATTTTTGTTTCAGCTTGACAAGGCTCTGAGAACACTTTGTTCCAGACTAGTGGCCTATATCAGGCTGGGCTGGGGGCAGTGTGGGGTGGGAAGAGACAAGGCTTCATCAAAATACGAAATGCACACAGAGAAGTGTGGAAAATTGAAACAGAAAGGTTGGGCTGCTAACTTAGGTGTGGTCATTCCAAGACAGGAGCACTGAGCTGACCGGCAGAAGATATACTGATAGAATTTGCAGCTCTGCAAATGATGATGATGATGATGAACTCTAGTTTTCTGAAAGGTAGATTCAAGAAAATCCAAGGAGATCAGTACTTTTGCATATGCGGTAGCACCTTTTACTCTTTAGTCCCTTGGTAGAGAACACAATGCACTATATCAGGGGTAGGCAACTAAGGCCCGGGGGCCAGATGCGGCCCAATTGTCTTCTCAATCTAGCCCACAAACCATCTGGGAGTCAGCGTGTTTTTACAAGAGTAGAATGTATCATTTTATTTAAAATTCATTTCTGGGTTATTTGTGGGGCATAGGAATTCATTCATTTTTCTTTCTTTCCAAAATATAGTCTGGCCCACCACATGGACTGAGGGCCGATGGACCGGCCAATGGCTGAAAAAGGTTGCTGACCCCTGCACTATATGCTATACTGTAAACTGTATGAAACACTGAAGCAAAAATATTTAGAGAAATCTCCAGCAGTGGTTCCTACCCTCCATGGTATGGATAAAATGAAGGATCTGTTGTCTGGTTCAGACAGGTGTGTAAAGCAGGTCTGTAAATTTGCCCTTGAGATTTAAGATCCTGTTTTTCATGTATGTTGTATGTATTCTATAGGTCAAGGTATTTCTGTCTGACCTATGGTATGTCCACACCATTCTGTTTGGCTACAACCTGCATTTGGTTGCCTTATTTTTTAAAAATAAGCATTTGACTTCATAGCGGCCCCCCTCCAATCCTTACACTGTTTCCTTGGCCTTTCCCCCCCTTTTCTTCTGTCTCTGATTTCTTTTCCTGTCCTTGGAATCAAACTTAGGAAGGTCTGAGATGCAGAGAAGGAAGGAAAAAGAGAGGGAGAGAAGCAACCAGCCACTGAGTTTCTGTTTGGTATGTTGGCGCAGGCTCTGCAAGTCAATTCTTCACCTTCAGGCTTCTTGTTCTCTTGGATGACTGTCTGGCAGTAAATCAGATGGTGCCCTGAAACAGAGATTATCTTTGTAAACCAATTCCCATTTATCGCCACATGACGCTTGGGGCTTATTTCGGTGCACTTTGTTTAACAGCAGTTAAGTAGTTTATTACAAAGTGGAGGCAGACTCTTTGCAAAAAGACCCTGCATCCTCTAGAATCAGAGGGATGGACTCTGCTTTTTGTGTAGAGCACAGCAGATCGATACCAAAGAGTCCCTGCTACCCCCAGGCTATTGCTCAGGTCCCTTTCATCCTAGATAAGTTTTGTTTCGAGTCCTGAGTCACTCCGACTTCCAAAAGGAAGGATTGCCAGGAAGGAGCACAAGTGTGTGGTCAGCAGATAGTCAGAACCAAGACTATCACAAAGAATTAGGTTTCGTTCACTCATGTTTATTCATTGCAAAAGCCCTGGGAGAAAGCTGCTGGTTACTAAGTGGTTCGTGCGGGGAGGCAAAATGCCCACCTGACACCAATGTTGCTGTGGATGACCTCAACAGAGCTGGAACAGGCTGGTAGGGTTGGGAATACCATGACCAATCAAGTGCTCCCATTGGTGCACCATTGGTGCAATTAAGTGGCCTCAACCTTGACACCACCCTGCTCTGGTTTCATCCTTACCCTAGTACAGGCAACCCCCCCATTTACATGTATGTATCACATACATTGCGCCAAATGTGGAAGTGACCTGAAAACGTCACAAAAAGGGGTGGATTTGGACATGGCAGAGACATAATAGGGTGTTTGCAGGCTTTTTCAATGGTGTTTCAAATGTATGTGATTTCACGCGAACACATGGTGCCTTGGAACATAACCCCCGTGTAAATTGGGGGTTGCCTGCATATGCATTTTGTACACTTGGCTGGAGAACTGGACTGCAAATTTCAGAGAAGGCTGAATTTCAAAGGATGGCTGTGTTGTGGTTTGTTTATTGTTTCAGAAACTGCATATTTGGTACCTTTAAATGTGATCTGAATCACATTTATCCATGGTCCCTACTCTCTGTGTGTGGGCATTAGATAGGCACCCTCACAATATTGCTTTAGGCACCTGCTAAAATTTATTTAGCAACCTGTTCAGGTTGAACACTGTATATCCCGGATCATGTAGGGCCATGCATGCTAGTGCAGTGATATTCCATCCAAGCTGCCCTGATCCACCCTCACGTTCCCACATTGGCCAAGAAGGTCTGAAGAGGGATTGTAAGAATATTCTGCTTAATTGTTCTTGTGATTTGGATCCCTACATCACTGGAGTTCCTGATTGCACAGGGCTTAGGAGTGCAGCTGGCCAAATGTCTTTCCTTCCTGCTCTCAGTGCAGGAACGGCTCTGGCAGCGATGGGGATAGTGGAGTCAGGGATTGCATGCATGATCTTATGATTGTCTTCACACATTCTTAGCAAACACTTTAAGAGGGTTCATAATGCTAGTCAATATGCAAATGCCGATCAGCTCATTAACACCATGGAAAATACTGCTCATATCAGATTGTGGATTTGCCAGGTAAGAATATTCATGGAAGCACTCTTGTGAGTGGAGATCTTTACATTCCCAGCATGCTCTGCTCACAGAACCAAAGCCCCCCCCCACGTTCCATCAACATTCTTATCTGATGTTGTGGTTCATGCAAGTAGATGACTGATGCAAACTGGGGTTATTTGCAGGGGTTAACTGGCTATCAAAAGATGTGAACCAGTTCTAACCACTGACCATATATAATCAAAAAAGTTTTTGACTTCTTAAAAAAAAAGTCATTTTCCCCACTGGGACAGAAAGCATTTGAAATGTGCAAGTGTTAAAAGTGAACATGACAAATGTGGCTTTTAGACAGAATGTTTTCTGCATTTCTTGTTTGAAAGTGTTAGAGACCACTGGGGAATTATGTGACAGCAAATGGCACTTTAGATGGTTTGCCTGCGCTAGCACCATGGTTAAGATAACTCTGAATTCATCTTCCCTCTGCCCTTTTACATACCTGAGATTGTGGCTCTCCAAAGCCCATTAATTCAATATGAGCTTTTTATAGTCTCTCTCCTGTCAATGGTGAAGTTCACCTTTACCTTAGACAATTCCCCGCGTTGTGACAAAGGGAGAATAAAGAAGATGTAGCCACTTAACGCTAGGCTGGAAGATGGAAGATAACGAACAAAATTCTGGGACAGTTCAAGAACCGCAGAGAGGCTGGTAATCTCTACATTTGTGCCGAGCGAATTCTGCTTCCTTTCTTGGACGTCATCGAAACACATATTCCTTATATAAGGAATATGCATGTTTTCCAAACAGATTGAAAAGGGGGGGGAGTACGGGGATGTGCTGCTTTGTACTGCCCATTCTGTTAAGTTCATTGGGACCCACTTGAAGGAAATGTGCATAGCATTGCCTAATGAAGAATAGCAGAAGAGCTAAATGAGAAGTCAATGTTCTACTGCAGTGTGATTCTGAATACTGGATGCTGGGGACAAATAATGAAGGAAGGCTGTTGCTGTTGTGCTTTACTTGAGAATTTTCCAGAATCTTGTGGCTGGCACTGTTTGAGGAAGGACACAGGATCCATCAGATCTTGGTCCTGTTCAGTATTGACTTACGTTCTTATCCATTTAAATGACTTTACAATGGATTAGACAAATTGAGAACATGTGGACACACAAAGAGATCTTGCCAGAAATATACTGGATGCTCTGATCAGTTCCTTGCCACTCTGTTGCTCCTTGAATAAAAAATCCTGTTATAACCTACAAGGTGGCCAAATTTTGTGCAACAGCAATCAAAATATGTCTTATACAGTAATGATTAGCACATAGGCTCTGGTCCATGGGGTCACAAAGAGTCGGACACGACTAAACTACAAAACAACAGCAACAACATAATATAATATATCAACCGATGGACACTTCTTGGTCAGAAGGGTTTCCTTTCTGACAGATAAATGACCGCCCAGAATTGCTTCTTAAAAAAATGTATATGTGATTATATATAATTTAATCTTGTTTTGAGCTTTTAAATTTTGTAATTGGTGTTTTTGTCTTGTTACTGGTCATTGTCCATAATAAAACCGCTTGTACTTGTACATGAAGAGATATTTTGCATTGGACAAAGACCCACTTAGGCTGACCAGAGGCCCCTGGGAAATCCATAAACAGGATAGGACAGCAATAGCCTTTCTCTACTGTTGTTCCCCAGAAATTGGTGTTCAAGGGCATATTGCCTTTGACAGTGGAGATAGAACATAGTCATCATAACAAGTAACCATTGATAGCTTTATCCTCTATGAATAAGCAGGTGATCGGATTGGCAATGTTGACCTGGTTTGCCTACTCTTTGCAAGTAACTAAAATGTATTTCACCCAACACATGATCAAGGGGAAAATGTCCTTATCGCTGTTTGTAAATTTCTGGTTGGCACTTTCTTTATCCAGGAACAATGGCTTGATGAGGAAGCCATTGCTACATTTGACAGCCTGTGAATGGAATCTTGACAATGTTACTGCAGGTGGGAGAGACAAACCATTCAGTGTCTATGAAGCCACAAGCCAGTCATGGCACAAAGCTCTTTTCCCAGGGAATCTGTCATCTCAAGGATGAGAGTATAGCACTTTCAAGTTCAAAAAAGAGGGAGCACCATAGAGAGTTGCCCTCAAGGGTGTTTCTGCACTTGATTGTTTGCACTGGCTTTGCTTTATGCTGTCACTTCAGACATCAAGGGGTTGGACTGCAGCGTCTATTTATTTTTGAGTTAGTTTTACTGGACATGTAACTCTGCAGTGGCCAGGAGTGCATTTACACAGTTGAAGAAACTTCAAGTGGCTCGAAGAGGTACAGCCAGGTTGTTGTCTAGGGCTGGTTATAGGGAGCATGCAACTCCCTTGCTACAACAGCTCTACTGGCTTCCAGCCTGTTTCCAGTCATAATTCAAAGTGGTGGTAATGACCTATACACAGCTTAAGCCCAAGCTACCTGAAATACTTGTATTCCCTCATACCAACCTGCCCGAGTTTTGAAATCTTCAGGGGAGGCCCTTCTCTCACTCCTGCTACCCTCAGAGGCATGCTTGGTGGGGATGCAGGAGAGGGCCTTCTCGGTGGCTGCTCCCAGACTTTGGCAATCCCTCCCTGAAGAAGCTAGACTGCCCCCCTCCTTGTTCTCCTTCCACTGGCAGATGAAGAGCATCTTGTTCCAACTGGCTTTTGGGAATTGGCTGGTGGAGTGCTGTTTTTATTGGCATGCTTTAAGCATATTTTATATGTATATAGTTTTAATTCTATTAAAGTTTAATTTCTTTATTAATTGTTTTTTTCTTTTCTTCTTTAGCCATTCTTGTTTCTATCTGTTATCTGCATAAGAAGAAAAGGTGAGGTATAAATTAACAACAACAATTTTACTAAACATTGATTCAAAGGAGCATTAAGACGGGGGGGGGGGGGTTCAATTGCATCTGAGAATGGTATTTACAGCATATCCAGTGCTGAAGAGGCAAACAGTGTGTCATGAACACACAGTAGTGTCTGCCCAAAGTAAAGAAGTGCAGCATGAGTTAGAAAGCAGCCAGAAACAGAGAGGCTTGCATTTCTCTCAGGCAGCTGGAAGCAGTCGTCTGACAACTTCTTGACACTGAAAGGATGTAGATAAGTCGTTAGCAGAGGATGGGCTGGAGAGAAGCTAACTCTCTCAAGAAGCACAGGCAGGATCGGAAGGCAGGAGGGGGTGCATTTCCTCACCGAAAGAGGAGGCAGTTAACCCCAAGAGCCCCAGGAGTAGACGAATGGAAAAGGTATTAAACAGAAAACAAAACCAGAAACGTAAGGGTCATAGGTTCAGGATGTTCTGCAGAAGCCGGAAACATTCCTTAGAGGGGTCAACTGAATCGTAAGACATGGACGCTTGGCTAGAGCGTCAGAGGCTAATTGTTTTGCAATAAATCTTCAAGCTAATTACGCCTTGTGTGCTGTGATATTAAGACGGTAGTCTGGGCTCCTGACACTGTGCTTGTGGTTCACTCCAGCTCATAGGGAGGTATCCAATGAAGCAATTATAACACAAAAACTTTGGGCTGTGCAATGGAACTTCCCCTCCTTCTCCTCTCCCCATGTGGCTTGAGTGTCTATCCCTCCCCAAATCTGTTCTGGGTTTCCCTCCAACCCTCTGGAGCAGATTTGGGGAAAGAACTGGGGGCAAATGAGGGGAAGTTATGTTGCGCAAGTGGAAATCTTTGCTCTAGCTGAAGTACCGGTATGTTCCTCCTCCTTCCTGATCTTGGAGTTAAATAGGAGAGGAAAAGTCAAAGAACCCAAAAAGCATTTGCTTGATTTAAATGTTTTGCTACATCTGCAGAAAAAAAACCCTTTCCCCCACTATAATCCACCTAAAACACACAGCGAGACTTTTTGCAGATAGAAGTGTGATGGGGAAATGTAGGAAAAAGTGTGGGGTAATTTATTGACTGATTGGCGCCATGCAGGCAAATCAGTATGAATGTTCATTGCTGCATAAACTCCCCACAAACCAGAATGAATGTACACTTAAGGGTGGGAGTAATAGGAAACTATGTGAAAGGTTTCTGCAAACAAATCAGGATGGATACTCAATGAACAGGTCATCTGGGAGGGGCCTAAAAAAGAAATTCAGATCAGGGTCCCATTCTAGTAACTAACTGGGCACATAAGAGCAGAGATATATAGCGCTGAGTCCATTAGTTGTCCTGTGTCTCAAAAGGCTAATGACTAACTGATCTAGTCAGGCCTTTAAGGGTGAGCAATTAGGCTCTATAACTACAGTTTTGAAGTTCACTGTGCCTTTCCTTGTTATAAATCTGGTCACTGTGCTTGATGCAGTGCATCCAGAAACTCTATCGGGCCCGTGGAAGCTGGTGGCAAACAGCCTCCTCCATAATTTGGGCAAGTCATACAAACTCTTCATGTGCAGAAATGTATTTCAACTCCATCCCAACACAGACTTCTTACCGCCATCCCCCAGGGAGCCTTTTCGTTCGGATCCTTTGCTCAGTCTGGACTCTGCACTGCTATTATTGGGGAAACCTGAATTGTCAGCACATTGGGAGTTTTCATATGCACATGTCGAAGACACACAGCTCTACTTTGCTTTCAAACCTTCTCTCCCTGAGGTGCTGTCTGACTGCCTGTCTGATATTTGTGGCTGAGCGAATGGAATTTTCTATAGCTCAGTGCAGCGGGGGGGGGGGGGGAAGTCGTGGGAGATATTTTCTTGGCTGGATGGAAGCAACTGTCCAAACCAGGTCTAGGGCTAACATTTGAGTTTGAACACAAAAGGGAGTTGGGTAGTTTTCTTCTGTCATCTCACCCTCATCATCAGTTTATTTGTATGCCGCCTTTCCATAGCTGAAACCATGCTCAAGGCGGCTTACAACATGACAAGATTTACACAGTTACACAGTTATAACAAAAGTCATAAAAAATAAATAAAACACATCAAAAAGTACACAACCAAACGGAAATAATTTCCACATAAACCATATCCAGCTAAATGAATACTATGGAAGGTCATGGAATTGCCAGCAGATAGGCACAAAACTATGGTGGGGGGAAAAGCAGCAAAACTGTGTGTATGTAGGAAATTGTGCCATCACGTAACTGACATCTTGCACACACACCCCATTATGTGTATCCCATCAGTCCCTGGAATTTTTAGATCTTTTGCTCCTATGGATAAGCTTCCATGCATTTCACACACAAGCAAGCCAGAGAACTCAGCTGATCAGCACCTCTCAGACTAATGTGTGGATTAGGAGTTAATTATCCACTTCTCAGATGTTCTGACACAGTGCCGAGCTCTACAAAGTATCAAAGGTATGTTTAAAATGCATATTTGGGGAGAAACTATATTTAAAACTAGACATTTATGCATGTGTAATTAAATGTGTTATTTGTGTGAATGCACTTCTTTTCAAAACCACAGATTTCTGGAGAAACGGAACAAAACCACTCAAGGGTGAATGCATGCAAAAATGAAACAGACAAGATTCACCCATACCTATGAACATACAAAGAAACCAAACTTTGTAGGTGAACATTTTTATACATTCACAGAAGCAATGTAGAAGCCATGGTAGAAGCCAGCAAATCACCTTTGTTCAAGTACACTGGACTCACCCATCATGAAACTACCAAATCCATTTGTGCGTACAACAGACTACTGTTTTGCAAATACTTAATACTGCCCATGTACAGAACATAGGCATGACGTAGTCCTAGCTTAAAACATTTCAATAGCAGGTGACAATCACTTCTAGAAATCTGCTACCAGGGGAGGGAGTTAGTAATCTGTATAAAATGCATCAGGTTTGTTAGCTGTATTTTGTCTTGGGTTACATATTCTTGGGCTGGTCCCAGAAACAATCATTCCTGAAAATACATTAGTTTCATTTTTCTTGAAATACCATAAACATAAACCATCACAGCCATTGTGTATGTTGGACCTGATGAATTGCTCTGCTTTAATGACACTCCATCAATTTCTAGCGGTATATTAAGCTACTGGATGTTCCTAAGATTTTTTTCTGTTTACAAAATGTATTTTAGATTGTAATACAATCACTCAGATATATTCTGAACATCTACTCAAACCAACTCCTCTAAAACTGGAAATCCTTCCAGTGGATCACTCCATGGCTTACAAAATTTTGCAGGGCTTTTTGTATATAAATAGCATATTATTTCTCCCAAAGAATCCTGGAAACAGTTTTTTTTTTTAAAGGATGTTGGGAATTATGGCTCCACAAGGCAATACCCAGGATTCTTGGGAGGGGGTGCGAGAGTCATGTGATTTAAATCTGTGATACATGTGCCTTAACTGTGTGCAAGTGCCCCCAAAACTCTAAATTCCAGAAGTTGGGATCACTCCTGATATATGCCTCGCTCAACACTTTGCCCAAGGGGGAAAAAAACCTACCAGTGTATATTGCTATTCTGTCTGCTCAGACACAAACAACTGAGGTTGTTCCACTTATTTGTATTTGTTTTATGTTTATATACTCAGAGGTAGATTTGTGGTAATTCAGGATGGCTGAGTGATGTGCACATTCTTCCAATACATCTTATCAAATGTCCCTGAGGTGATCAGATGCCCTGCTCTGGGAAACCACAGTCAAAAAGGGCTGGAAGAAATCCAAAAGATTTCATTTATTTTCTTCTGATTAAGGGGAACACTACTAGTTTACTTGGAAATGTAGTGGCCACACACTGACTGGGTCCCATTGACTTTGAGCTGTAAGTATTTTAGCAGAATAATTGGTTGTCATTGTGATTGGCTTGTAAACGGCACTTTCCTTTAATTGTTTCAGGTGAGGAAATATTTTTTCCCTACATGGAAGTTGCAGTTGGCAAAAAAAAGGCAGGAAACCATAACAAATTGATGGCTTCTAGGACAATACCAACGGCAGGCATGTTTGATGAAAGACAACCCCCTGGTTATTTTTCTCAGGAATGATCTTCCAATTTGCAAGGGGACAGGTGAAAATTTATCAACTGATTGATAGGTAACACACTTGGGAATTAATTTCCCAACAGTGTCACTGAGATTACTACAGCTGGGTTTTCCTACATGTGCTCAATGGACTGCAGCACACCGTAAATGGCAGCGACACCTGGAATGCTATTTGTTGCCATTGCTGATGGGTGAGTTTGGAACTTTTGTTGCCTGGAGGAAATGGAACACACAGAGGGAATGAAGTGCAAAGTCTCACCTTCTCTGCTCTTGCATCTCCATGCACTCAAATCTGCTCTTCTTTTTTGTGGAGGTCTTTGTGCACCCTTCCCTGTTGCTTGTAGTTCTCTCCAAACTTCTGTTGGATCCCCCCCTCCTCTGTCTTCTTGTACATTTTTGAATGTGTCGGTGAATTAATTAAGGCAATGTATTCTGGGGGGGAAAGGGGATGCAGTTGGCGCTGTGGGTTAAACCACAGAGCCTAGGGCTTGCTGATCAGAATGTCGGCGGTTCGAATCCCCGCGATGGGGTGAGCTCCCGTTGCTCAGTCCCAGCTCCTGCCCACCTAGCAGTTTGAAAGCACGTCAAAGTGCAAGTAGATAAATAGGTCCCGCTCTGGCAGGAAGGTAAACGGTGTTTCTGTGTGCTGCTCTGGTTCGCCAGAAGCGGTTTAGTCATGCCGGCCACATGACCCGGAAGCTGTACGCCGGCTCCCTCGGCAAGTAACACGAGATGAGCTCCGCAACCCCGGAGTTGGACACGACTGGACCAAATAGTCAGGGGTATCTTTACCTTTACCTATTCTGGGGGAAAAAATGGGTCATGGTATTTCGGTGGAAGATGCCCAGGATGAAAGCTTACTATTGTTCAAGAAAGCTAGCCTACCAGGTCTTTGGGTGCATGGGTGGCAGCATCTACATTTTGCATGGATAAATGACTTCATTATCAACCCAGACAATGCCAAGATAACATCCTCCCTTGATCTATGAAATGTCATTCTGGGAGAAAAATAGGACAGAATTATAGAAAATTAGTTTGGCTCTGTCCAATTATTTCTGCCATGAGCTGTATTGATTCTACTCATTTCTCATCTAGGCATTGAACAGACCAGTTCAACAAACCCAAATCCATGTCATAGATCAGTGGTCAGCAAACTAAGGTCCATGGGCCGGATCAGGCCCAATTGCCTTCAGGATCTGGCCAGTGGATTGTCTGTGGATTGGCATGGGGATTCTGTTCTGTCGGGCTGCACCATTCCCCCCCATGCAATTCCATCCCCCCTCCCTCACACACACCATGGCTCCTCCCCCTCCCTCCTCCTGACATCTCCCTGCCCTGCCTAGAGGAGGAAGGGGGCTGGGCTGAGCTGCCTGAGCGCCATTTTAAGCAGCCCCTATCTGGAGCCAGCCTTTTTGTGCCGCTCATCTTCCCTACTTGCCCTCCTCACCTCTTCTTCAAGCTTCCCCCCTCCAGTGCCACTTCTCCGGCCTGCCACAAGGTCTGAGGGAAAGTGGACCGGCCCGTGGCTAATTTTTTTTGCCAACCCCTGTCTAGATAGATAGATAGATAGATAGATAGATAGATAGATAGATAGAGTGTGTACCAGGCATCAGCATCAGGGCACATCTACATAAGTTTGAGACCTATTTCAGGGGTCAGCAAACTTTTTCAGCAGGGGGCTGGTCCACTGTCCCTCAGACCTTGTCAGGGGCCGGACAATAATTTTTTTTAAAAAAATGAATGAATTCCTATGCCCCACAAATAACCCAGAGATGCATTTTAAATAAAAGCACACTTTCTACTCATGTAAAAACACCAGGCAGGCCCCACAAATATCTCAGAGATTAAATAAAATAAATATTTTAAATAAAAGAATGCATTCTACTCATGTAAAAACACGCTGATTCCCGGACCATCCATGGGCCAGATTTAGAAGGCGATTGGGCTGCATCCGGCCCCTGGGCTTTAGTTTGGGGACTCCTGACCTATTTGGTTAATTTGTTTCCATGACATTCATATAGGTAAAATACCCAGCATACAACCTGCTATGTGGACTATTCTGAGTGCCTATATTTCAAATACATTCATGCCTCTGAGATTTGGATCTCTCATTAGGAAAGAAAAAGAAATGGAAAATGCTATCGTGTTATGTAACCCTGCCAAGGGCTAAGCTATTGGTTATTAACTATTCATAAGTGACATAAAAAATAAAGAAACTAATGAGGTATATCACAAATGCAGAAGATATTGACCAACCTGTTGTTTTGGCTCTTATTATCTCTAGTATTACCTGTCTTGGTAAATAGGTAGGTCAGCAAAGAAGATTCCTGGGGCGAATCTCTATGTACTGTATGATTGACTCAAACACTCCCTCCTTTTCCTATTATAGAAAGCAGGTCATGTTTTTTTTTGTCTTCCCAATCAAGTCCTTAGCTAGAGGGCAGGAACAACTACGCATTTCTTTCTTCTCTAATGAATTCTTAGAGGAACGGAAAGTTCTAGAAATTTAGGGACCTGTGGTGGAGACAGCTCAAGAGTCATTTCAGGTCCTTTCAGTAGGATGGGCAACTCTTTAACCTAGCTTGGTGCCAGACTTTCTTGGGTAGTCTAGCTGGCAAAACTAAATTAAAGACAAAGCACTACGACCAATGTATGGTTCATTCTCTAGAAATGCTTAATAATAATAATAATAATAATAATAATAATAATAATAATAATACATGTCTGTTAAAAACTAATGTTAATTTATCTCTCCCTTCACCAAAGGGAGAGAGAGAGATACAGATGTATGTATTTTCCCAATATTTTTCAGAGAATTGGCAGTTTTATGGGTAGAATAATGCATATTCTACTGCAGTGCCTGTCAATCCTGTTAACCGAAAGCCAGTGCCAGCGGGAACCACTTATTTCTGGCTGGCCAAAAGGAAATCTAATTTGCAGCATACCTAATTAGTTTAGCCTGAATGCTAAAATAGGCTCAGTTTGCCTAATGAAGAGCTCTGTGTTACTTTCAGCTTCCTTGTAAATGTGGCAAGTTGGACCAACCTGGAATATAAGCTGGGCGGTGCTTCAAAGTGCTGATCAGAAAACTTTCTATATAACACCATCTTAATAGAGACAACTCCAGCCCAAGTGAGATAAAAAATGTGGCCTTAGCTGATGAATTTTGATTCTGGAGAAGCAGAAAGCATCTCAGTATAAAATATCCTCATTAGAATTAGAAGGGAGATGGCCACAAGATTCTGATAGCATTGGAGTACAGATGTTTGGGCTTAAAGTTCAGTGTACTTGACTAGTACAGTGCATTTCTCATATATATGTTTTCAAAAGCCACCCGAGTTTCCAAAATCAGATGGATTTCCCCTTTAGTGACAGAACAAGGATAGTCAACATGGTGTCCCCAGATGTGGTTAGACCCCAATCAGCTGTAGCCTGCATGACTGGTGATCAGGGATGCTGTAAGTCCAAAAACATGTGGCAGGCATAACTGCGGCTGAAAAAGAGAATTATCAGAAAATTATATTTTTTGGTAATTTTTGGCTTATCAGGGAATGGAACTATAGCGTTAGTTCATACTGCTGGTTGAAGGAAGCAATGGGTTCAGAGAGGAGGGACAGAAGGAGCAGGGAACAAGCCCATTGCTTTCTTGAACAATATTAAAACATTTAAGCAATCATTAAAACTGGACCCACAGCTGCATCACCTTCGTCACAAGCAGAGAAGCTTAGTGGGCATTTCACAAAATATTCTCCTCAAGGGCCTGGCAGTAGAACCTGCAATTGACTAGTCCTCCCACTCTCCCAGGTGTGTCTCTGGTAGGGTCTGATAGTGGAAGGGTCTCAGAGACGTAATGTGCATCTTGCTAGGGAAAGCAGTGGCACTGTATACAATTTAAAACATAACTTTATTATTGTACAGCTGGCAACTTGTTCCTTTTCATTTCTGCTAGTTATTAAAAGCTGCCCAGAGTGGCTGGGGAAACCCAGCCAGATGGGCGGGTTAGAAATAAATTATTATTATTATTATTATTATTATTATTATTATTATTATTATTATTATTATTATTATTATTATTATTAGACATTTTCAAAAATCTATAAGAAAATTATTTTCTGAGAAATTTCAGCCCAACCCTGATATTTAGGCTTTATCAGATGAAACAGAAGGGACAATTTATTTTCCTTGTGCCAGATGTTGCTTCTGGGAAACTCTGGACACTTTATACCTTTCATTTATTCGGAAGTTTTATAAACAGCTTGCTTGAAGAGCTCTCTAAGCAGTGTGAATAAATAAATCAAATTGTGGATAATTATCTACAAACAGGATTGCACATACAATTGCAGATTTATGTTGTCCTCTGCATGTACTGTCAATGCACAGAAGGGTATCTTTATAGCTGCTATGCGGAAACCCATATTCTTTTGAGACAAGGCTTAGTGCAGTCATTAATTCAGGCCTGCACAACTTATGACTCACCAAGCTCAGGGTAGCCCACTGCTTATGATAATGAATTTTCTGACGTAACTCTCATCTTTGCTACTTGCTGATGGCTGCAAAAATGCAAGGGGTGTGTGTGTGTGTGTGTGTTTGTGTGTGTAGCATCCAGCAGGCCACAATATGTGGTTGATCGCAAATTGTGCAGATCTGGTTTAATATTGAAAATATTGTCTGACTTGAATGCTCTTCACCTTATTTCCAGACCTGCTTGTTGTCCCCCAGTAGTGAAAAGAAAAGACACTCTGGAAAATTTCAGAGGCTTTTACCTATTTACTGGTACTAAATATTTTCCTGCATTTTGACCTGGCCCCCAAAGTGTTGTTTGTGAAGTGTTTCGTGAACTGAAATACAGCGATGGGGAAAGAGTTACCTGGTTAATTTGTGTTTGTCAGGATGCTTTTAGGAGGAAGACTGATAAAACTGTCTATGCTCGAGAATGATTGTTTTGTTTCAGGACTGCACCTTCCACTGAAACAAGGTCCTTGGGCTTACACACAGAGTGATCACATGGGAATGCTTGAACAAGTATTATTTTCTTTTTTAAAAAAATCACTCCAGGAAGATATGAGAAGTCCTGTCCCATGTTGTACTCGGCAACTAGGATGACACAGGGCCCTCATCCCCCCAGGAGTTTAATCTTTCATCTGAGGGAAGTTAACAGTTTGAGAGACAGCAGTGCCATTTGGTTTCTAGATCCCAGCTCACACCCACTGCCTGCTGCCAGGGTACTGCTGCTCCTGAAGCTCATTAGAGGATTAGTTAGGCCCTGCAGTTGATCAACTGGCTTCAGAAACTGATCTAATTAAGAAGTTTAGATAAAGGACGAGAGAGAGCAGGAGAAGATTGGAAAATAGAAAAAGTATACCGGTACTTTAGCTTGAGAGAGAGAGAGAGAGGGCAGAATGTGTAAACACATTACATACGCATGAAGTATTTTACTTTCTAATTGGTCCCCTTGAGAAAGTGTTTTGCCACTGGGGTCCTTGTCCTAGATCTGCATTCAAATCCGACCTTGTCGAAAGCACCCTGTCTGGCTTCTGCTCTTCATATGCTAATTGTGAAGTTGGACAGTTCCCTCTGAGCAGTTGGATGTTCGGGAAGGCTTCTTAATTGGTACATCTTTTTACGTACAAATCGAAAAGAGAGGCTTCCAAGTGGTTAAGGAGAAGCAGGGAAACTGGCAGCGGTCTTAAAGATACAAACGGTTCTCATTTTATTTTTAAAACCTCTCCTCCCTGATGTCACAATACTTAGCAGTCCCATTTCTTAAACTCCCTCTGCTGCAACCAAGCTTAATGATGGGTTACACAGGATCATAGAAGCTGCAGCAATATTTTTCTTATTATTATTAAGTTGCGTTATCTTTTTCCTTCTCATGGCTAGCCTGTGAGGCAGGGTGATAACTATTCTGATTCTACAGATGGGAAGAAACTTAAGCTGAATCACTCCCCCCCCCCGAGGGCCATGATTGGGCTAGACTGCATCTCCAGCCTCCCAGGTGTGATGGCACACTACACCACATATCACTCCTGTAATGTTATATGCTAATCTGTGTTCATTTGTGATCTAAAAGAATCAATGTGTCAGGATGCTGTCAGTGGCTCCCAGCTGGTTGCCCAGGAAAGTATGAAGACAAGGAAAGGATTCTTACCGTCCTGTTTAATTTCAATATTTACACAGAGAGGCTATAGAACCCAGCCTCCTGGATAATGGCGTTGTCCCAAGTGAATCTCCACCCCCGTCTCTCCCACTTCCTCATTTGTCACTTCTACAGGTGCTGCTAAGTGCCCTCTGTCTTTGAGCTCTCTACTCTCCTACTTTCAAGGCCTGCCGGGTTCTGGGAGATGGAGGGTCTGGGATGCTGCTACGCTTCTGCCTCCTCCTCTCCCATTATTTCCCAACTTTCCCCCTCATCTGCCTCTGAGCTGTGACCCCTGTTGTAAATCTATACTGTCTTCCTCTTCCTCCTCAGGATGGGGAGGCAATCTCCACCATTCCTCCTCTGCCCAGTCCCTGACACAATGCATATTAGATGGTATGCACTGCATTCTCCCCTTTATTTCTCTTTCACATTTGAAGGCAAGTAGTAACTGGTGGGGCTGTGAGGGTGGGACTGTATTGCTCTCCTATTTTCCTGATGCCGTCTATTGCTGTGCTCACCAAAAGGGAGAGGGGCAAGGCAGCGGGAGCTCAGTGTCAGGAAGGTAGGCTTATGTGTTTATTGCATTTCTATCCCACCTTTCTCTACAAATTGCTCAAGGTGGTGTCCATGGTTCTCAGTGCTGTCAAGTATCCCGTTTTCCCCGGGATTCTCCCTTATTTCAAGCAGTTTCCCGCTGCTCTCCCTTATTTTTTATTTCCCTTAAATTTCCCATTTTTAATGGAAGCAGCTCCTCCCCTGCTGGCCAGGGACTGGGTGGGAAGACCTCACCTACTTGGAGAGAAAAGCCTCAGCCCTCATAGCAAGTGGGAGCCGTTTCCCGTGCTTACAGGGGGGTGTATTCCTCCCCCTGCATCAGCCCCTATCCGTTGCCGCTGAGCCCCTCAGCCGGCAAATAGGGTTAGCTGGAGGGCGGAGCCTGGCTGCCCTTGAGCAGCTGCTGCTTCCTGTCCTGTTTTGGTGGGATCAGACAAGAAGACAACGGGGCTCCATTGCGCAGAGCACATGGCTGCCCTCCTCTTTGCTGGCTGCCCTCCTATTTGCTCCGCTCCGATCCCAAGGCCGCTTGGAGTTTACATTGCTGCTCCGCCCACTTTTGCTTCTGGCTCCACCCACCACTGACACGTGACTGTCCCCGGGATAGGTGAGACTGCTGATCCCTTATTTTCAAATCCGAAACTTGACAGCTATGAGGTTCTACCCCTCTTCATTTAATCCTCACAACAGAGCTGGGAGGTAGGTTGGGCACAGAGACAGGGACTAGCCCAAGGTTGCATCCGGTGGGCTACATGACCAAGCAGGGATTTGAACCCTGGTCTCCCAGGTCCTAGTTCGACACTCTAACCACTCTGCCACTGCACTCATGCCATGCTCACTCTGCTTTGCCTCTCTCCCTCCGAGGAAGTGGTAGCGACACACAGCATTGGGAAGATAGGAGAGCAATGTGTCCCCACCCACAAATCATAAGTGAAACATTTTTTTGTTAAAATCCTAAATTTAGGAAAAAATTGTATATTTCTGTAATTTTGTGAAATGCGTGTTTAAAAAACAACCCTATGAGCGATACCTTTGTCCATTGTACTCATTAGCTTAGTCATAACAATAAAAGCAGTAAACAATCCAATAATAACTACTCAGTCATACAGATGAAGTGAGGAATGAGAACATTGCTAATATGATTAGGTAATTCAATCCAGAAATTGAAAAGGAGGCTGAATGGTTGTGTGGTTGTCAAACTAGTAAAAAATGTACCATTTTCTTGATAAAAGAGAGTAAGGCTACAATCCTATACTGTACATACTTGCTGTTGAATTAGTTCCATTGAACTGAATAGGTGACATGCAGCCAAGTCGTGCACAGAATGGACCCAGTGAAATCAATGGCTGTTATCCAACTAACTTGTACCATCAGCACAAAGATTTCCACTTGTACAATCGAACGTCTCCCCTCCTTTTCCCACAGGGTTGGAGGAAACTCCAAAACAGATTTAGGAGGCAGGCAGGGGAAGAGACGGTGGAAGAAAGCGGAGGTCTCTCCTGCAAGAGGAAATCCTTGCACTGGGAGCTGGATACTTCCCAATGACTTCAACTGGTCTCCTTTGAGCATCACTGACATTGGATATCACCCATCAGACAATGTAGACTGGCTATGTTTTTCATGTCTGTCGGAATACGTTTCACGGATCCGCCATGGATTCATAATTAATTGGTTATTTTATGGGTTTTTTAAGGTCTACTTTTGGTATAATTGCGCGCAAAAGTGAAAGTGAAAGCATGAATGAATAGTGTGATTCACTTACAAGATTAATCCGCCTTTATTTTGTAGATCCGGTCATGTTCAAAGTTGTTAATGAGCGTTAAACTTGCTTCCCGCCCTTTTGGAGGGCAGCAACAGTGATTTTATTGGTTAAAGTACTAATGATGATGTCACGTTTGTTCCCTAATAAAAGGCAGAGGCACCCCGCTTAGGCAAAGAGGTAGCACGAGACCGCACGTTCTTCTTATGTTCTTTTAGTTGGGTTTTAGTTGAAGTCAAGTTTAGTTTAAGGGGCTAGGAGTGGGCTGGACGGGTTGGATGGGTTTTTCTTTAGTTAGAGTTAGATCGCGGAAGATCATTCGGTTTAGCCTTAGTTAGGTTTTCTTTAGGTTTAGCTTAGGGCTAGAATTGCGGAAGATATTTCGGTTTTAGTTTATTTAGTTAGCCTTGCGGAAGATTGGGCGCGCAGGGTCTTTAAGCTTAGGAGAACTTAGCTTAGGGGACGAGCCTATGCGGGTTCTGCCGAAGCCACTAAAGATACAACCGGTGTCTGTCTTCCTTTGGGGTTAAAGGGGGGAGTAAAGTAAAATTTTTATTTTCTGTAAATTGGTCCGTCTATTCAGAGTCAGGGTATATATTTTATTTCACGAGGCAACTGTTCATTAAAGAAGGCAATTAGGAACTCACACTTCATCGGAGTCGTCAATTGGCTTACTCATCATCCTTCAGACTGTGAGGCTTGGCCGGCGACCGTGCTCAAAAGCACGCGGAACGCTGGCCACTTTCCCCGCAACTGGTACCTCGTGCATAACCAATCCAAGGCCGTGCACGAGGAGCTCCAGCACCCAAACCCCGACAAGTGGTGCCCCGTGTGAGGCAAAGCGTAGTCAAAAATCGCTTCCACGAAGACTCCGGTTAAAGGCAACATATCGGAAGTGGCTCGGAAACAGACATTGAGAGGTGAGGTATAACGGCCCGGTTTATCCAGGATTTCGCTGCAGTAGCGCGAATCCACCGCTTGCCCAAAGTAGTGTAAATAGAAGTCGCGCGCGTATATTTTGCCCCAAGGGGTCCCCGGGTAGAGCGGCAAGGAGTTTAGTGTAAGCCTACGGGCAGAGTAAGGTCTTCCCTAAAGCCTACGGGTGGGAAGGGTTCTGGCAAAAGCCTACGGGTGCCAGGGTCTGGCAAAAGCCTACGGGTGCCAGGGTTTTCGGTCAAAGCCTACGGGTAGGGCCGGTGTCTCCCGAAAAAGCCTACGGGTGGGAGGGAAAGGTTTTCTGGCTAAAGCCTACGGGTGCCAGGTTTTTCGGTCAAAGCCTACGGGTAGGGCCGGTAGCCCCTAGTAGAAGCCCACGGGTGGGGGCGGAGGTTTTCTGGCTAAAGCCTACGGGTGCCAGGTTTTTCGGTTAAAGCCTACGGGTAGAACCGGTGTCCCCTAGTAGAAGCCTACGGGTGGGGGAGGAAAAGTTTTGGAAAAGTGTTTAAAAAATGGGCTCCTCACTCTCAACTGCTCAAGTAAAATTTTGTGAAGATTTATTGTACCTTTTGAAAAGAAATGGTCACCCTGTCTCTGAATCAGAAGTAGAGCTTTTAGTTAAAACCATTGGGGAAATTTGTCCCTGGGTCCCTAAGGAGGGAGCGAAAGATTTAGCCTCATGGGAAAGGATCGGGTTAGAATTTATGGCCAACCCGAAAATCGGAATTCCTGTACAATTAGTATGGAGCAAAGTAAGAAACTGCTTTCAACAAATCGCTCCAAGAAATGTTTTGCTTAATGGAACAGTGAATTTAGGAAATACTGCTTTTAACAGTGCCCCTGTGCTGCCGCTTGCGGTTGTGCCATTTTCGGCCCCCTCGCAGCAGCCAGTTCAGGCCCCGTTGTCATACACGCACTCGCCCTTGTCCAATTTGTCATTGCCAGATTCATTGCCGCCTGTGCCGGTGCAGCAGACGCCGTCGGCCTTTCAAGCCCCGCCGCGGACTGCCCCACCGCCAGTCGCTCAGCAGTCATCGCAGGCCTTTTACCAGCCAGCGATTTCAAGTCAGCAGCAGCCGCGGACCTCGCTCCAAGCAACGGTCCCGCTTCCTTCATCGCAAGCCGCGCTTTTGCCAGCGATCCAGCAGCAGCAGCAGCAAGCAGCCTTTTTGCCAGCAAACCCTGCTGCCCTGCAGGCCGCGCTCAAGCCAGCAGCTCCAGTTTTGCAGCAAGCTGATTTCCAATCAACAGCAATCCAAGCTTCAATGCAAGCAGCACAACAGCAATTTACCAACCCTTCAGCACCTCCAATGCCAATGCAGATTCCAAGACAAGAGCAAAGCCAAACAATGATGATCCAGATGCCAGGACTTGCAGTACAGAGCCAACAACCTTATGCTCCAACTTCAAGTCAGCCATCTTGTCTTCATCCAACTTCAAGTCAGCCATCTTGTCTTCATCCAACTTCAAGTCAGCCATCTTGTCTTCATAGTCAGCCATCTTCAAGGCATCCAGATGTCAAAGACTCTTTAGCACCATCTAGTGGCTCATCATTTGGAAAGCATCAAGAAGATTTAAACTCACTGATGCCACCTACAGATCCAACAGCAATGCAACCCATCTGCAGAACCCAAGCTTTGGAAGCAGCTTTGGGACAAATAGACTTTAGTGCTGATCCAATGCACATCTTTCCAGTGATTCGTGCTAATGGAGGACAACCTGCAAGATATCAAGCCATTCCTTTTGAAACACTACGTGAACTGCGAAAAGCCATACGCGAAAATGGACTTCAAGCTCCTTATACTAGAAGTTTACTTGAAGGACTGTCCACTAGTAGACTTCTGCCATCTGATTGGAAGTTGATTCTTCGCACCTTCCTGTCGCCTACAGATGCTCTTCTGTGCCTGCAAGAGTGGAAAGAAGTAGCAGCCAGACGTGCAACGCCACTTGCCACAGAAGATATGCTCACAGGATCAGGACATTACTCCAATCTCAATCAACAGCTAGCCATACCTGATGCTGCACTTGTCACCATAGCAGACATTGTAGTCAAAGCTTGGCGCAGACTACCCAATCGCACAGATGCTAGCTCAGTATCAGGATTCGCTGCAGTTAGGCAAGGTCCAAAAGAACCTTATGGGGACTTCGTGGATCGCCTGATTGTTGCAGTGGAACGCCAGATAGAAGATCGTCATGCCAGAAACATGCTGACAAAACAACTTGCCTTTGAAAATGCCAATGATGACTGCAAGAATGCCCTAACAGCAGTTGCAGCTCGTCCAGATGCCACATTGACTGAGATGCTACGCGTCTGCCAGAATGTCGGTACCCACTCCTACAAAGCACAGCTCTTGGCAGCTGCGGTACAGATGCCACGTCAAGACAGCTCTACGCCAGTCAAGAAGTGCTATGGGTGTGGAGGCGATGGGCATTTCCGGTCGCAGTGCACAACAACGCCAAGGCCTTCTGCCAAGCCGCCAGAGAGATGTCCCATCTGTCAGAAAGGATTTCATTGGGCGAATGATTGTCGCTTGAATCCACAAAACACATCACCTACCTCATCTCCAGTTCAGGGAAACGGTTCTGCGGGCCGCGCCCCGGCCCCGGTAAAACAATAGGGTGCAAGTTCAAGAACATCATGAAGGTCAACCATCCCAGAAAGGTGAACAACGCTACTCCTTATCCAGGTCATCAGGAAAAAAGAGTGATCCAGAGAGATATCTACTCTTCAGATGTCCAGAGAAAAGATGTGACCTCATCAAGCATTCAGGTTCCAGAGGTTTCATCATCTGCCTTACCTATTCAAAGGGTTCCAGTAGAGAACACAGCATTCAGTTCACCTTCTGCTGACCGCCCTTCAGTTCCTGCTGATGTTGATCCTGCTTCACAGCAAGCAATCACAGTCAAGCCTCTGATCGCAGAATTGCCTTCAACGTTGAGAAGACATCCTACTGAGATCAATCTCGCAACTCCTGAGCTTTATTCATCTTCAAATCAAGGTCAATCTGTCATTGAAGGACATTTGCCCTTGATGAAACAGCAGTGTTCAAGTTGCAACCCAGCTGATGATCACTTTCCATGTGGCCAAAGAATGCAAGTGAGTGAGCCAGCTCCCTCTTGTGGAAGCTTAAGCATCACTCCAGTTAACAATGTCCACACCTTTGTGTCACCTCCAGCTTTTAAGCTCAGCCCGCCACAACCAAACAACTATCAGGAACAACAACTTCTACTGCCTCGTGTCAAAGAAGAAGTTCCATCCTGCCAGTTTGATGCACAACTGACTGAATGCCAACAGGTTCAACAGCATCAGCAACTTTTACCAACAGAGGAACCTCAAGTTTGCCAACTCAACGCCAAGCAGCTTCAGAGTTGCCAACTTCAGCAGTGCAAAAAACCCGAAGCCAAAAAGATATCTTCAAACACTGCCAACGAAGAACAAGAAGAATCTTCTGTCCCAGGTATACCACTCTTCTTAACAGAGGACTGTTACTTTTCAAATCCATGGTTTGCTCAGCAATTGCCAACATCCATTCGTGGTCCATTCCCAGACACCTCGATTTGCCTTATCCTGCCTAGGATGGATCGCCTCCCTGCCACAGTCACACTGACTGCAGGCCTAGTTCGAATCACAGATTCATCGCAGTTGCTGATTCCAGGATTTTCAACTGTTCCTTGTGTCCTAACAAAAGGTTTGGAAATTGCCAGACTCTATTTGCTTACTTCTACGCCTACAGCTCCTGTAGACTCTTTGCCTCCTCAGACAGCAATGGCGCTAATCAAGATTACAGAAGAACGCCCTCATCTCGTCTTAGAGATGGGTGGACGAAAGATCAAGGGTCTTCTTGATACAGGCGCAGATGTCACAGTGATCGCCAGAAAGGATTGGCCTGACCAGTGGGCAACGACTGTCACCCAGGAAGTCTTCGGAGTCGGAGGTTTCGAACCCGCCCACCAGAGTGTGCATCCGATTACCTTCCAGTCAGACTCAGGCTCCATGGTGCAGCTCCGTCCACTTGTTATGGATGTGCCTATCACCCTTTGGGGTAGAGACTTATTGTCTAAAGCAAGAACTGTTGTCCATACACATTTTTGATGTGGGCCTTTGCATCAGCGCCAGTACATGCTCTTCCACTCACATGGAAGGAAGGACCCCCTGTATGGGTCGACCAATGGGCGCTGACGTCAGAAAAGCTCGCTGCAGCAGAGGCCCTAATCAAAGAGCTGCTACACCAGGATCGTGTGCAACCCTCTAATAGCCCTTGGAACACTCCAATTTTCGTCATCAAGAAGAAAAGTGGAAAATGGCGTTTGCTTCAAGACCTGAGAAAAATCAACGAAAGAATTGTTCCAATGGGTCCCCTTCAATGTGGACTTCCTAACCCTAACCTCATTCCTAGAAACCATCAGCTTGCAATCATCGATCTTAAAGATTGTTTCTTTACCATTCCACTGGCACCTGCAGATCAAGAAAAGTTCACTTTCACTCTACCTGTGTTCAATAACACCAGACCAGCTTCCAGATACTCTTGGAAGCCTCATTCCCCAGTGGATCTCCACTTCAAGAAAGAAGAACAGCTTCCTCGACCTTTGGTCTCTTATCGCCTCTTGCCTGACATTGAATGGCGAGGACCAGTTCCACTCATCACTTGGGGTCGTGGGTATGCTGCCGTTGCCCTTGAAGAAAAGGCTGTTTGGGTGCCTGCCAGATGTGTGCGCCCTTGGAGAGCTAAGGAACCAAGTTGAGAATATCCACCTCGTTGTTTGACTGCACTAGTTTCCAGTGTCAAATGCAGCAACTCTTCAACTATCCTCAACCTATGCCTTTTGTTTGCCTCTGGGCAGCCCCTTGGTTCCTGGCTGCCTAGATTTGTTCCAGTTATTCTCATACCTGCATTCACTAGCAGATCACCTTGATTTGCTTGCTTAACCTCCTTTCTTCTACAGGTATCGTTGTTTCTTCAGAGCTCGATGTTTCAGTACTTTCCTGAGCTCCATGAACTTTTCCTGAGTTCCAGGACTATTTCTTCTACATGGTCATGTGTAGTCGGAGAAGAAGACGACCGGCAACTCATTCATCGTCTTCATCCTCCTCTCCAACACCATTTTGCAGTTCTAAACCTGTCTTGTATTTGTAAAAATTGCATAATTACCTTTGTATGCTTCTTGAAATATCCGCCTCGCATATTACATGTGTTTTCCATATAGCTTGGTAATTAATGATATGGGTGTTTATATATATGATAATTTTTCTGAAATGGTTTCCATTTAGAGCGTCACAACTTTGATGATATGGAAATGTTTATGTAAGGTTAAAAATATCGTCTTTGTGCAGTTCTAGTCATAGACATAGTTATACATATATGTTTTATTTCAATAATCCTAAATCTCCACGTTGTGCTTGCAAAAGTTGTAGTTCAAAATGTGGTAACACTTATATGCCTTATTTGAAATATTTCCTTTGGTCAAAGAATTGGTCATTCTCGGATTTGTTCAAGATATATGTGTCAAGTCTGGTGGCGTCCTACCCTTTTGGTACCCCTATTTTCTTTGAAGAATACCCCTCTATATGCTACCTTTTGGCAGTAAACCAGGTTCCCAGCTTTTCCCTTCACTCTGTTTCCTGCTGTTGATGGGAGACCCTTATGTAGTTGGTTTAAATCCCATCTCGTTTCGCTGGAAACCCTTGCGTAGATGGTTTAAATCCTCATCCTGGCTGGGACACCTTTATGTAGGTAGCTTAAATCCCCTCTTATGGCGAAAACCACTTGTACATAGGTGGCTTAAATCCCCTCTCTGGAATCGGACCCTAGTTCCCCGTTACCTGTGGTCGCTGTGGTAAGTCCAGAATCTAAAGTTCCCTCGATTCTGTAGCCTCAGAGCCACAACCCTTTTATGTTTCCTTATCCATTTTCCTTAGTTTCTAAATAAAAAATTTAAAAAAAATGGGGGAGGGGTCTGGGTAGGCCATGTAGCCCCAGCTCTAGTTATACTTTAATTTTGGGTCCCGGATCGGGACCTCTCTTATGTTTGGGCAGTCGTTATCCGTTATTCTTAATTTTGGACCTGTATCAGGTCCTCTCTTGTGTTTGGGGAGTAATTTGTTGTTTTACGCTGCACGCGAAAGTATACATGTTTATGAGGTGATTTGTTGTGTTACACTACATATTGAAGTATTTATATATGCCTAGAAGGTTTATAGTGTATCGGATCGATCATTTTTTATGTTCGGCTAGTGGTTTGTTATTTTCATGACTTTATTGTTACATTATTGTACAAGTATTTCCTCCTATGAAAGGGGTGGATGTTGATGGTTTTGCTGGTGTTTATATCACAGTCTTGATGTGGACACTGTCAGCACTGTTGACGCTTTGCCTTTTCATGTCGAGGTTTATATCGAAGCAAATGGTAATGTTTATGTCAGATAAATGCTTATGATATCTCTAATTTTTTTTTATATAACTAAATCAAAATTAATTTAATTTAAAACAAAAAAAGAAAGATGATATGTCGGAATACGTTTCACGGATCCGCCATGGATTCATAATTAATTGGTTATTTTATGGGTTTTTTAAGGTCTACTTTTGGTATAATTGCGCGCAAAAGTGAAAGTGAAAGCATGAATGAATAGTGTGATTCACTTACAAGATTAATCCGCCTTTATTTTGTAGATCCGGTCATGTTCAAAGTTGTTAATGAGCGTTAAACTTGCTTCCCGCCCTTTTGGAGGGCAGCAACAGTGATTTTATTGGTTAAAGTACTAATGATGATGTCACGTTTGTTCCCTAATAAAAGGCAGAGGCACCCCGCTTAGGCAAAGAGGTAGCACGAGACCGCACGTTCTTCTTATGTTCTTTTAGTTGGGTTTTAGTTGAAGTCAAGTTTAGTTTAAGGGGCTAGGAGTGGGCTGGACGGGTTGGATGGGTTTTTCTTTAGTTAGAGTTAGATCGCGGAAGATCATTCGGTTTAGCCTTAGTTAGGTTTTCTTTAGGTTTAGCTTAGGGCTAGAATTGCGGAAGATATTTCGGTTTTAGTTTATTTAGTTAGCCTCGCGGAAGATTGGGCGCGCAGGGTCTTTAAGCTTAGGAGAACTTAGCTTAGGGGACGAGCCTATGCGGGTTCTGCCGAAGCCACTAAAGATACAACCGGTGTCTGTCTTCCTTTGGGGTTAAAGGGGGGAGTAAAGTAAAATTTTTATTTTCTGTAAATTGGTCCGTCTATTCAGAGTCAGGGTATATATTTTATTTCACGAGGCAACTGTTCATTAAAGAAGGCAATTAGGAACTCACACTTCATCGGAGTCGTCAATTGGCTTACTCATCATCCTTCAGACTGTGAGGCTTGGCCGGCGACCGTGCTCAAAAGCACGCGGAACGCTGGCCACTTTCCCCGCAACTGGTACCTCGTGCATAACCAATCCAAGGCCGTGCACGAGGAGCTCCAGCACCCAAACCCCGACACATGTCATTTTCCCCTTTCAGTGATAGCTTCTTCAAAAAATGAATACCTCTTAAGGTATTCCCCCACCCCTACTCCTATACTTTAAAACCTTTTAGAAGATAAAGTATATCTGTTTCCCATATCCGTATCATTCACAGAGTTTCTATCTCAATGCCTCTCTTCTTGTTCAGTGGCTAGTAGCCACAATGACTATGTTCTACCTCCACTGTTGGAGGCAGTCTACCTCTGAATAGCAGTTGCTGGGAATCACAAGTGTAGTAGAGTGTTGCACCCAAGTTCTGTTTGAGGACTGGACTAGATAGGCCTTTGGCCTGATCCAGCAGAGCTCTTTTTATGTTCTTATGATTGATTGACTGATTGTCCTTCATTGCTCCCTCTTTCTTTCTTTCTTCCTTTTCCTCATGTGTCTGTTTTTTTATTTATACTGTAAGCCTTAACAACAACAAAAAAGTAAATCTAAAGAATGAGCCTAGAACACACACAGCTGTACTGCAACAACAACAACAAAAAAGATTAGCTTTTTATGATCAAAGGAAGGTAGCTTTTCTCCTTGTCTAATGAACCAAGAATCAAGGTGTATGTAGCATGGGAATGCATAGCAGGAAAATGGGCTGCCTCCATACTATAGATTATGGATGGGGAACATGTGGCTCCCCAGATGTTGCTGGGCCTCAGTGCCCATCAAATCCATCCACCATGGCCAGTCATATGGAATGATAGGGGTCATGGTCCAACAATACCTGAAGGGCCACAGGTTCCCCATATGTGCTCATCTTGTCCACAAGTATCACCAAATCTCAGCTGATTCTGCCACTTGTGACACCCATGCTGTAGCTTAACCAGTCTTTGCATAAATGTTTAAGCCTGAGCTGTCTGAAGAGTGATAGCCAATGATTCATCTCACCTTATGGAAGCATCAAGAAGCTCACTGCTAATAGTAACTGCCTTGATAGATGTTGTTAAGAGTCAAACTCCAGGGGTATTATCTGGCCCATAGAGTTCCACAGTGAAACATCTGGCAGACCTAACAAGATGTCAGCCCCTCTGTTTCCACATGTGAATGGCAGCTGGCTGTAAATTCAGCACAATGCATGTATTTGTAGTCATTAAACACACTTCCAAGTCTGTGCTCTATTTTTATTGGCGTGAGCAAGTGTGCTGTACCAATTCTCATCCCATTTGTCTCGTTCAGCAATACTTGTCTTGATTTATTTCAGTGTAGTACGCCCAGATGGCCTATACATATCTCAGTAACAAAGGCTTACTTGAATATCTCTTTTGCCATGAAGACACATAAATAAATAAGTGCCACTCTGTATTAGAGCCATCTGGAAAAATCCTGAACCCAGCACAACCTAATTACTCACAATCATTAGGACGATGGTTTGGAAACAGGCAATCTGGTCTCCAAGACAGTTAAATCACAACCCAGTTAAATCACAACATTTGCATTTAAACTAGCTAAGATGCATCTCTCACCTTAGCATTTGTGTGTGCTTGTCTTGCTCTCTGAAGCACAGCTGTAACAAAACAGTCTGGAATATAATGCCACCACAGCAGTCCTGCTTGCCTAACAGTTTTCATTGGCCTGTGTTGCAACATCTTAGAACCAGGCAGGCAATGAGTTCAGATCCACCTTAAGCAGGTTGTAGGTGGGGGGCACATTTAATATTTCCTTACTACTACACAATTTATTATTATTATTATTATTATTATTATTATTATTATTATTATTATTATTATTATTTACAGGTACAGAAGCTGTATTCATTGCCACTGGTCAGCCCTGGAATGTGATAACAAAAAATAAGACTAGGAGTATTCCTGAGCCTGTGAAGAGTGTCTTCTTCACTGAGTGACTATCTACATCCTACATCCTTCCCTATTATCTTAAGTTCATATTTATGACTAATGGTGAAGGGTATTCAGACAGGCGTGAGCACCACAGATGCATGGAAAAAGGAGAGATTGAATTAATACACGTATAATACATGTGTGTGGGATTTATTAACTTATTCACGAATCCTCTGAGTTTACAGTCAAACATAACGTGAGTAAAAATAATATAATCCTTTAAGGCAGGGGTGGGGAACAGCTTAGGTGGCTCAAAAAGAGCCCTAAAGATTTTCCTGTCACTGTGCACTGTGAGTTAAGGATCCTATACATCCAAAATGAGGTGCCTGTTACACCCCCCATGTTATTAATCTGTAACTCCCATCATCCCCAACCATTGGCCATGCTGACTGAGGCTGATGGGAGTTGTAGTCCTACAACATCTGGAAGGTTGCAGACTCTCCATCCCCAACATAAAGCAGAATTGTTTAAATCCAGTGCTAAAACCAGAAATCAGTAGGCCTGAGCAAATGCATTTCCCCCTACGTAGGGCTGGGGGGGGAGCCTCAGTGCCAGGAGAACATCTCTGGAAATAGTGTTCCAAATTTGCAATGCCATAGAGAGAAGGTCCTATCTAGTTATCTGCAGGCCTTGCTTCTGGTAGTTGAGGAACCCAGAGAAGGGCCTCTGGGAATGGTCAGTACCTGGGCAAGTGGATGCTTCTGTCTAGCCTGATGCAGGCTGCATTAGTGAATCTCAGCACAGTCTTACTTTCCCCCAAGGATGATGCCACTACCCATATATCAGAAGAGAAGGAGGGTGGCCATGTGTCCTATTTAACAGAGGACATGACTGTGTTTAGAAGGGCTGTCAGAAGATAGTCTTCTGTTTGAAGATATCTTCTCTTTGAGGGCTGAACCATCTGAGTTGTTGAAAGATAAGGAACCATAAAAAACATTGTGTATCCTCTGATCACAGCACTTGGTCAGCAGAATGAGTAAACTCATGCCAACCTCACTATGGTGAGATGAATTGCATTTCTATTTAAATTGTAGTATTGTTTTCCCTTAATTTGCATCTATAAGTATAGATTAGCACGCACCTTTTCATTGGTGACCTCTGTTTGACCATGTGTCACTGGGCATCTTAAGGGGCAAAATAAATGTTTTGTCCTCATTGCTTTGCACAGAGTAGTCAACAGATGCACCCAACATTATGACTTAATTTTTCAGGGCAGACCTCTCCAGAGCACCAGGGCACTCCAGCATAATGTTTAGGAATTTGGGTATTTCTCTCGCCACAAGATCAATTTTAATTGCATGCATATACAGTATGGATGGGGAAGTGTTTACCTAGATCCATTTCATTTCATTAGGTGGCTGCAATAAAGGAATTATTAACAATACATTTGTTAGTTTGGTGGTGACTGTTTGTCCTTTCTTGTTTCAAAATCTGGTGGCTAGTCATTTTTCACAGTGCCTGAGCATGTTTCCTGGATTTGAAATAGTGTATTGTAGAGTTGTAAACACAGCTGAAGCAGATAGCCTGAAGCATCTTCTCTGAAAAAGCTACAGGAATCCCTCGCAACAGCTGATGCTGTTCTGAATTTGCAGCCAGGCTCAGTGACCCTTTAGTTATAATGTTGGAGAGTATTAGAAGTGGATCTGATTGTTTTATTTCAGAATGGCATGAGCTGCCACTGTAGGATAAAATATGATACATGGCTCAAAAGAAGTCATGTATCACCCTGAACTTGATGCCAGGAGCCATTCTCTCTCCCCCGCCCCCAATTTTAAGCATCATTTTTCTCAATTCCCTGCTACCCTAAGGGTGGCTGTTTTGGAAGCTTTTGGAAAAAATGAAGGTTTAGAATCCCACAGGAAATGTTTTATCCATAAAATGATCACAGACCTAATAAAGGCAATTTACTGGATGTAGCTGTGTGTTGGGGAAATGGTAGTTAATGCCACGTTTGCAATTCTAGAGAATGCAAGTCATGATCACAACTTGTCATATAATGGGAGATAAAATTCATGTTAAAGGGGGAAAAGGTAGAGGCACAACACATTGGGAAATGCCATTTCCTAGCCTGCTGTTCAGCATAAAGATTAGACAAAGGAAAAATGTTTTGTGAGATATTTGCATTTTGGATTCTTCTTCTTTGGCAATCACTTGTAGCCGAGTAACACTGCCTCCCATGAACATGGTCTTAACAGTAAGTCCATAAGTGACTGTGGAGGCCAGTTCTGGATCCACGCGTCCTTCCACAGTGGGGACATAGGTTTCTGGGCAGGAGTTGATCACAGTGAGGGTTTGCCAAACATGCCTTCCTCTTCGCATGTTTCTTTATTTCGTCCTGAGTTTGAGCATCTTCAAAGTCCATGACACCTTTGGTAAAGTCTGTTCTCCAGTTGGAGCGCTCACAGGCCAGTGTTTCCCAGTTGTCAGTGTTTAAGACTACGTTTTTTTAGATTTGCCTTGAGAAAGTCTTTAAACCTCTTTTGTTGACCACCAGCATTACGCTTTCCATTTTAAAGTTCAGAATACAGTAGTTGCTTTGGAAGACAATAATCAGGCGTCCGAATAACATAACCCAGTCCTACGGTTGATGTTGAAGAATCATTGCTTTGACACTGGTGATCTTTGCTTCTTCCAGCACACTGGGATTAGTTTGCCTGTCTTCCCAAGTGATGTGTAAACATTTTTGGAGACACCATTGTAATCCTATATACATGATTCTTCAGAAGTAAGCCTTGTTGAGTTCAATGCAATTTGCTCCAGTTAAGAGTCCATATGTCTGTAATCTTATACTTGCAGGACCACAACAGTCTTTTATTTCAAGAGAAAGGAAAAATACAAAGCAATGAAGGAAGATGTGTAGAAAAGAAAAGAGATAAGAGATATCAAGCCATTAAGTGGTCTGCAAAAAGCACCAGCAATTTTCAAGTGGTCCATGAAGGAGGGGGGTGAGTTTGGGAATCACTTCGTGATCACCGCCTTACTGAAGTTACCAAATCTGTTTGGTCAATAACTGGATAGATCACTTTGACACGCGCTGGATTATGGAGAAAGCTAGAGAGTTCCAGAAAAACATCTACTTCTGCTTCATTGACTACGCAAAAGCATTTGACTGTGTCGACCACAGCAAACTATGGAAAGTTCTTAAAGAAATGGGAGTGCCTGATCACCTCATCCGTCTCCTGAGAAATCTGTATGTGGGACAAGAAGCTACAGTTAGAACTGGATATGGAATAACTGATTGGTTCAAAATTGGGAAAGGAGTACGACAAGGCTGTATATTGTCTTCCTGCTTATTTAACTTATATGCAGAATTCATCATGCGAAAGGCTGGGCTGGATGAATCCCAAACTGGAATTAAGATTGCCGGAAAAAATATCAACAACCTCAGATATGCTGATGATACAACCTTGATGGCAGAAAGTGAGGAGGAATTGAAGAACCTTTTAATGAGGGTGAAAGAGGAAAGCGCAAAATATGGTCTGAAGCTCAACATCAAAAAAACTAAGATCATGGCCACTGGTCCCATCACCTCCTGGCAAATAGAAGGGGAAGAAATGGAGGCAGTGAGAGATTTCACTTTCTTGGGTTCCATGATCACTGCAGATGGTGACAGCAGTCACGAAATTAGAAGACGCCTGCTTCTTGGGAGAAAAGCAATGACAAACCTAGACAGCATCTTAAAAAGCAAAGACATCACCTTGCCAACAAAGGTCCGTATAGTTAAAGCTATGGTTTTCCCAGTAGTAATGTACGGAAGTGAGAGCTGGACCATCAAGAAGGCTGATCGCCGAAGAATTGATGCTTTTGAATTATGGTGCCGGAGGAGACTCTTGAGAGTCCCATGGACTGCAAGAAGATCAAACCTATCCATTCTCAAAGAAATCAGCCCTGAGTGCTCACTAGAAGGACAGATCCTGAAGTTGAGGCTCCAGTACTTTGGCCACCTCATGAGAAGAGAAGACTCCCTGGAAAAGACCCTGATGTTGGGAAAGATGGAGGACACAAGGAGAAGGGGACGACAAAGGATGAGATGGTTGGACAGTATTCTCGAAGCTACTAACATGAGTTTGGCCAAACTGCGGGAGGCAGTGAAGGATAGGCGTGCCTGGCGTGCTCTGGTCCATGGGGTCACGAAGAGTCGGACACGACTGAACGACTGAACAACAACATATGGTGGGATAGAAATGATCTCTGTGCCCACAGCATCACCACCACCCAAGGTCTTGCTGCTTTGCGTGAGTAAGTCATATAAAACCCAAGTGTCATAGTGACAGTAATGGTTCTAGTAGCACTTGCAAAATATGTACCTTCTCCTTTGGGAGAAACAGAGCACAGTGTCATCAACAAAGCCAAGCTCAGTGAAAGAGATGTAGACAGTTCACTGCGTTGCAAAATAATACCAGAGGTATTTTTCCCCCTCTGTGAAGCAGCTGTATGAAAAAGTGTTTTACATTTTTTTTAAGTGTTTCATTCCCCCCCCCCCATCTCTTCACAGTTTCATTTGAGCTTCAAGTATTCCACAAAAGAGCCTTTGAATCTGTTGAAAGACATTCATGGATAAAAGAAAAATAAGCTTTGAAATAGCAGAAAAGAGGAAACAAAAAGAGAGAGAAAGGGATAGAGTAGGTTAAATATTACTTATCAGACTTAATATTCCAACTCTCTCTGGAGGGGGAAAAAGATAAACAGGCCATTTTGGGATGTTGATCACTTCTAACAAAGCTATTGGAAGGCGGTGATTTTTTTTTTTTTTTTGCAATCATTTATTTGAAGTACCTTCAATGTTTGATCATCAGTGATCCCTGCTACATACAAATCAATACCATGCAGGCATAATCAGGGTTGGCAGTAAGGGCTGAAGGCACTTCAGTATTAGCAATCTCTGTACTAACCCTGGTGGGTTCCAGTAATCATGCTGATACACAGCTAACAAATAATACTTGATTAAATGGAGTAGGCAAACAAGGGGCCTGCTGGGCACCTAGAGCGTGGTATCACCCTTCTGTTTGTGTCTTCCCATGTCTCTTCTGCTTGCTACCTCACATAGCCTTTTCTGTCCTTTAGTCACTCTTTCTCTGTGTGTTTCACAGCTAAGTCCCATGGAAATCAATGGGCTCCAAATGCACAACGCAATGGCTTTGGCCCCCTGATTTCAGTGAGTCTTGGCTGTGATCCTGTGCACACAGTGGCCAACACTCTCATTACTATGGGAACTTGCTTCCAAATGAAAGTGCATAGAAATGGGCTGTTAGTCATAAGTTCAACCAACTGTTGCCTTTGGACTGCAGCTTTGTCTTGCACCATTCTTTGGCTGCTAGTAGTATGAAAGTTCAATTGAAAATGAAAATGATGATTATGATTATGAGGATAATAATAATAGGATTTCCAAGACTTGGCAAATCACCCCTCTTGATTTTTTCCCCATAAGCTAAGTGTCCAAGGGCCAAAGTGCTTGAGATCACTTCTCTGTCATTTAGTCTATTTCTTTTATATATATATATATATATACACGCACACACACACACACAAATACAGCAGCTCAGGAACATTGGGTACCACAGGTCTATGCAAGTGTCTGGATTTAGTATATTTCAATGTTATTTTTTATATTATTTTGGGAAATAAAAAAGTGTACATTATAGATCAATATTTCCCTCTCAGTATGTTTTATGATTGACTTGGTAAATCACGTAGTTGTATCCAGGGCTTTTTTTCAGCCAGAGATCACTGGAACTCAGTTCTGGCACCTCTTGGGTGGGTGCCATTGCCATTCTCAGAGACCGATGGCACCTCTTTTTCCAGAAAAATAGCATTGGTTGTATCCTACGCTTCTTTATTTGCAATTGTGACAACATTTCTTTTTTTTCTTTAAAAAAACAACCCAAACCCTAATTTTTATTTCATTTCTTTTTTCCCTGTAACTTACTTTTTGTTATTAAAATTCAATTTTTTTAAAAAAAGACACGAATATGCTCTAAAAAATAAATTTGCTCCTATGTGCTCACAATTCTATGGCAACTGCTTGCCCCCCCCCCCCATTTAGGCATTCCATTACAATGGCTCCTCTGGTTAAGTCATTAGTAAAGTGAGTCCCCAGGGGAAAATATCAGATGACAGTGGAGGTGATATCTGACATTAACCAAATGCCATGCTTTTGATAGAGGCATTCAAATTAATCTTATATTGCAACATGAGCAGAGTCAATTTCCTGCAAGGTAGAAAGTACAAGAGGCAGTCTGATGACATTTTGATTATGGTCTCAAGTCACACAACCTCCCTGCTTTCTGCATATAATTAAAGTCCACCATTGCCTTTAAATTGATTTTCTTTTTACACATTAGGGTTGGTCCAAAACAGGGGTGCAAGATGATTAATTGAAACTGGGAGATTCAGTCATATTATGTCAATGCTTAATCAGATTCATTGGTTCCTAGTCCATTCAAAATGGTGGACTTAACCTTTACAGTCTGTAATGGCTTGGCACCATGATACTTGAGAGTGTTAGGAGGACACAGATGTGATTATGGAGTCTCTGTATATAGACTGTAAATAAAGTACAGTGGAACCCTGGGTTACGCACACAATCCGTTCTGGGTCACCGTGCGTAACGCGGGCCTGTGTATCCCGAACACACAAAAAACCCCAGAAAACCCGGAAGTAGTGCAATTTGAGCGCTTCTGCGCATGCACGAAGTGCGCAGAAATGTTCTGCGCATCTGGGGGTTGTGAGTGCTCCGGAAACGCTTCTGGGTTGCGGGCGTTCTTAAGCCGAACGTACGCAACACGGAGCGTGCGCAACCTGGGGTATGACTGTAGTTTAGAACTACAGGTGAGTCCTTCTTGCTGCGTGATGCTAGAAGGCCTGTGTGTTCTTTTCGTAAGAAAAGGGTCGCAGATTACTGGCGCTCTGGACTGAAGAGACATGCCAGCCAGAGAGGGCCACCAGGAGGATGCTCCAGAGTCTTGGGGAGTTCGCCGCCTCCCCAGAGTGTTTTTCCAACAGAGAGATCATCTTCTTGCACATATACCTGCTCATGGCTTGAGTTCTTCTTCAGAGATCCTGCTCTGGGTATTCCCATCAAGTGAAGGAAGGTGGCTGGCTACCTGCTCAATACAAAAATGCAAGAGTAGGGAAATGGAACGAGATAAATTCATGGAAGTGTTGCATTCATTTATTCCGTTTATCAACTCAAGTGATGGAGAGGTGGGGCTGCCTACATTTCAGATCACAATCTGGCATGGTGACCTCATCATATGGGTGTCATATGGGTGGGTCTCTGGGTGGGGATGTGCATGCTACACTATGAAATCGAAGATTTTTAACTTGTTGCATAAGACATTTCTGTTACTCCTGTTACTAGTGTTAATTGTAACATGGCAACTCACTCTTAGTTTCAGCACTGGTGTGGGAAATGGAGACACCAGGAAAGCATGCTGGGAATCACCCTGTTGCATATTGACATGGATTCTAGAGCCAGGAGCCTTGCTATCCACTTTGGTATGTCACAGTGGTGCAGGAATTGACAGAATTGGAGTAACAAAAGGTTTACCCAGTCCCCCATGGAAGGTGTATCCATTCAACCCCAAGAAGTGGAATTTCCTATTGCCAAAGACAGGATAAACCTATAATGCAGTCAAGGTGGACATACTTGGGCTAATAAGACAAATCACTCCCCCCCCCCGCCAAAAAAAAACCCACAACACCTCCTGGGAAACCAGGGACCAGCATATAAACACTCTGCCTGAGACATTATAGCAATCTCAAATCTGGAGCTTCAGGAGAATTTTTAACTGATCATGGTGGGGAAATGTTCACCCCACTCATCTCTTTCATACATTCCTATGAAACCAAATTCCTAGAAGCCAGATTCTGGGAAGCCAGATTCTCCCCCTTCCCCCCTCCACTTATTTGCAACAAACATTTCAACACTGGCCCATGAAGCTACAAGGTGGGGATATGTTATTGCTTTGCTCCCCCTCTTGCCACATCCTTACTCAGAGCAACTGAATGTCAGGGCTCACGAGTCCTGGGAGCTGAAATCACATGAGAACCTGAGGCTTAGAATCCCCTTTTCCAGTCTTCAGTTCAGTTCTCTACATTTCCACATCTATTTGCAATTATTTTTTAAAAGTCTTCATGAACATCCATCAGCCTTCTGGTGCGAATATCTCCTACTCTACACATTTTAATACGGATTTTTCTGAAGCAATTTCCCCTAGCAGATTGCATTTTGTATGTTATTTTCACTAACATCCATTCACGTGCAGACTTTACCATAGTGCACATTTTTGTACACATTACCAGTCTGCAAAATTGCATTGCAAAATTTGGGCAAGTGTAAATTTTTATTCATAGCTGTTTTCAGTTTGCATATTGTTTCAGAAAATGTGAATTTGTTAAGTTTGCCTTTGAATGTGCCCTGGATCCAATTTCTTCCCCATCTCTATGAATGATCATAGCAAGACAAGAAGAAATTTATAGCCAGCTAATTTCCTTGTTGGTTGGTTGTTGCCACTTGTTGGAACATGGCTCAGGTTTTTGTGGTTTTTTTTTTGGCAGCATTTTCTCAGGCTCCAGCAGTCATTAGCTCAGGCTCCCATCTGATGTTCTGTCGTGTGAAACAGATCAGCACATGTAGATTTTGTTTGAATCAATTGCTTTCCTTTTGGCACTTGCATCTTGTAGATAGAAAACTCAGTTTGTCCATTCCCATCTTCCGTAAACTCATTACCGCTTCAAGAGCAGTGCTATCTTTGATGCGATGCAGAATTCCAGCACTGAGAAGTCATCATCATCATCTTCTAAGGTTCAGCGTTATCTTATATCTTTTGTTAACCTCAGAATTATTGGGATGTTTACATGGTTCCTTGGAGCTACAACGCAGCTATGAAATGTGAAAAGATGTTACCTTGATGGTTCATAAAGTAAAATGTATTCAAATGAGCTTGGGCTGTTTAGGAAATATGAAATTCAGGACAGCTGTCCTCTACGTACAGAGGATGCCCATGCAACTGGGAACCCCAGAAGTGCAGGTTTCGTGGACAGCCTACGAACACAAGATGTAGGTTCCCCTTTTCAGATGTATACCAAATGCATGGACCTTGAGGTGGGTGGGGTGGACAACGTTGGAGGAAAGGCAAGTAGCCCCAGTCCTGCCCTCCCTTTAAAAACTACAAAGCATTGTCCTCACTCATCAACATGGTTTAAATTACATGACTTCCCCAAAGAACCCTGAGAGTTTGTTAAGGTTGCTGGAAATGGCCACTCTGTGAAGCGAAAACTACAGTTCTCGGGATGCTTTGTGGGAAGTCAAATGCTTTAAATGTGTGTTGAATATGCTTTGAATGTATAGCGTAGATCTGCCCTTGGCCTATGCATGAAGGAGGCAGTTTGTGAATAGAATATTGCCATGGAATGATGAGTGAGGGCAATACTTTGTAATCGTTGCCTCAGCCTTGTGCAAATAAGCAGATCCCAACCTGGGAGAATGATTGCTGTCACCAGTGTTACCTGGACTATGAAACAAGAATGTCAACAGCAGTTAAAAGGGGTTGGTGTGGGAGAAGCTGGTGTTGTGACCCCCCCCCCAATCTTTGGTGCAACTCCACATTCGCGACAAACTTCTGCAATGTATTTTATTTTATTGGTAGCTCTGCTCAACACAGAATGGAGCTTGAAGAATTAATCACCGTCAGATGGGGAAACCCCCTCAAAGAGAACTGTGTTAAAATATTATCAAAGGCATCCAAAATTAAAAGGAGAGGGAGGGAATCAACGTGACTCTCCAAAAGCAATCTCTAAAATAGGAGTCAAACATTTTGGCCTCCCATCATAATAAGACGCTGCAGGAAACCAAATTGATTTTCTTCTCCGTCTATTTTGCAACTTTGTAGCATGAAAGAAGCAATGAGTAGAAAGGTGTGTGTGTATGGGGTTTGTGTGCTAATGTGAGTGAACAAAAGCATCATGTTAAAATATGAAATTCCTTCACTGCTACCCTAAGTATGTGGCAAGTAAGAAGGAAACCGGCTTAAGAAACACTGTGAAATTAAACTTTATAGGATTATGCCTTTGTGGAATATGCAGTAGCTGCCACATTGAATAAATGTATGTTTTTCATTATATTTTTATTGCACATTAAGGAGCAAGAGTGAAAAAAGAAAAGGAAACTTATTAGATTTAGCAAGTAATCACATCAGTTTTTATGTACAGGGATATTTTGTGAAAAGAGAGAACGATGTACCTCAGCTGTCCTTGTGGGCTCTTCAGTAAGTCATTTTTCCTTGGGAAAAATATTAATAGAACGTTTGGCAAGGTTTGTTTTCCTAATGCATGCACATTTTGTCTTTTTTATTATACACTCTTATAAGCAGGCCCGTTTCCCCTTCAGCCATCTAGCACAGTGACTAGGAAATGATATTGCACCATTTTTCTCCCTAATAAATGGACACAGCTTTGTCGTATTTGTGCATGAATGTGTAGGTGTGCATTGGCCGACACCTATGGCAGATGTATTCGGTGGCCTGGCATCTAATAGCTCAGGATTTCAAAAAAGGCAAGAGCATGCCCTAAGAATAAAGGGGCAATATCAGGAGTTAGTACAATGCAATTAAATGCAATTCAGGGTAGGGTTTCATTTGCAAGCAAATTGCAACATCATTTATTTAATTCCTTATGCACTTCCCCTTAATATGGGTGCATTCTCTTAGGTCTTTTGAAAAAGGTCTCAGAAAGCTGAACTTTCCCCTTCCCCCCCCCCACCTTGTCTACATGCCTTTTGTAACTTACTCTCCTCATATCTGCCCACTCCTAAACTCCAGGATAAATGGAACAGTTTATATCATTGTCCAAATGTCATTGTCAAGCATCTTTTTGAGCACCATCCGTGAGAATCTAACGGTCCTGCTCACTGTGACCTTTACTGCAGATGTTTGGAATGAATGAGTGGTCTTATTTTCTTTATTTCAGCAATTTATGTACCGCTTACCACCATAGCCCCTAAGAGGTGTACAATAAGGTTACAAAAGATAAAGATAAAATCAGTTAGAACTAACCTAACATACCACGACTTGGCTGATGTACTGTGTATGAGGCTATCTTAGGTTGTGACTTCCAGATTCCCTGTCCATCACTGCTTCTTTCTTGGCAATATCTGCTTTACCTTACTCTGTGTACAGCTGTGGTGGTTGCGCTGTGCAACTGTCTGAATTGCACAACATCTTAATCAAGTCACCCTTTCTTTACCTATTTCGTTTGGTCTCTGTAATAACTGTTTGGATCAAGTCTTGATCCATCTTGATCATTCCTTTTGCCATATGAGTCTGTTGCAGAAAACCAAGTGACACATCAAAGATTGACAAATGTATCATGGCATGAGCTTTCATGGACTACAGTCCATACAGTTACCTAATAAAATCAAAAATTAAAAAGACATCCAGAACTAACTGTCTGGATGCCCTTTGGTAATCTAGAACCCTTATTCAGAATGACCAGTAAGTGTTTCTTGCTTTTAAAATGAAAATTAAGTGGTATTTCTTGCCTTTTTAAAGAGCCAAGAGTGGTCTAACACAGAGGTAAATGCAGTTGAGATGATATATCTGGACAGAAAGGTTTTTGACCTAATCCCATATGACCTCATTTAAGAAAGCTTCAGAAATATGAGATAGAAGGGTCTACTGTGTGAAGGATAATAGTAATGAATAGATCAACATCAGACGGGGAAGAGATACCAATTCCGAGTCTGTTGCTTTTCAACAGCCTCGTAGGCACTACATTTATCAGATTTTTCAGAGGCTATAAAACACAACTTGCTGGATTAGAGAAGGAAGGGGTCTGATGGATCATATAATATCACCTTCATAGGCCGCTTATTCAGTTGGTGAACTGTTCTTGTAGTTAGGAAGCTTTAGGAACAACAAGATAGCTAAATGGATTTTCTTTCTCCCATCAATATCGCAGCTGAGCCCTGACACCTCCCACGTCAGAGAGAAAACAGAACTTTTTTTGTGCATGTGTGAGCTCTTGCTCTGTTTTTGGCCTGGCTGTTAACTGATATGATGCCAGAGGACAGTGGAGGTGCCTAGACTGCACTCATCTTCTGATAAAAAGAATATTACAGCATGAAGTACACAAATCTTCCTCTACAAAAACGGAAAAGCCCTCCTTCGTGCTGCACTGTTGCAGACATCAAACTAGGCTGGTTTCCAGGAGGGGGATTTTTAGAAGCTTGCTGATTCTCAGAGAGTACTAGGTAAAGTAAAGTAGATGTCCACTAGATACGTAGCATGAAGCTACATGTCTTGCTTTTCCTTCCTGAATTATAGGCATATTGGGAGTAGGGACACACAGGGAATACCGCATGTAGGGAGGGGAGGTTTGTATTTTCCAAGGAATCACCCCACCTCCACGCAGCTAGGAGCCTTAGGGAGAAAATCCCCCAAATGCAAAGGAAAGAATAAGATACGTAGCGATGATCTGTTTGAGGTTACCCAATGATCCCAGTTGGTTTCTCTGCTGGTTTTGAGGGTAGGTAGGGTTATGAACACACAGGCTTCTGAGAATCAAGGGGATGTAAGACTTTGCAGGTCTCTTTGAGTCATTTTTAATGAGTAAAGTGACTAATAAATAATAATTGCATTGATAAATAATAATCTGTGGGTACTGTTGATCAGATGTCATCCAACAGGACAGTATCTTTTGTGATAGTCCTAGAGTAGCTGCCCCTTCAGGCATTGGATTACAACTCCCATGATCCCTGACCAATGGCATATAAACAATATAATGATGATGCTGCTGGCTGGGATTGATGGGAGTCCAATGAAGGCTAGAGGGCTGTAGATTCCCTATTTGTGGGCCAATGATTGGTGAGTAAGGACTAGACTTGCTGGAATTTTTGCATTCGGTAGTTTTCGGAATTACCTTGTGCAAAAGCAGCTCGTTTAGTCATTCAGTTCCCCAAGTGCCTTATAACGCGACTTGAAATCATTTATTGTGAAGTTGATGTAAGTGACTTTGACTGTTTCCTCCCTCCCTCCCCCCCCACCCCCACCCCGGTCAAAAAAAAATTCACTTTGCAATTGATTGCACAACTTAAGTTCTGCTAATGTTAACCATTCTTGGCTGCCATCTCCACAGGTGCTACTGCATTTCCAGGGCTTCACAGTATCTTTATTATTGGCAAAACAAAGTTATTTTCTTTAGCTTGCACTTCCCTCAATAATCATGACTTCCTGCAATCTTTTTTCCTTGTCCACAAAAGACTGATTGGCTCACTCAGCTTGAAAGGACAACTCATCCCTGTTGTCTTTTGATAACTTAAATTTATTGAGCATTTAAAAAAAAAATCTTAAAAAAATAAAAATAAAATTTGGGGGTGGTGTGGTGGTGTTAGAATTGATAAGGGATTTTTAATTATTATTTTCATGTCGTGTCTTTCATCTTCCACAGGCATTTTGCCTACTTTTATATTCCTCTCATGTCTCAATTTACTCACGAACCATGTCATCTAACTCCAACCTCCAGCCCACCTGCTGCACCTGATTCCCCCCCCCCCCAAGACTTCTTGATACAGCACGCTTTCCTTGTGTTCTTATGCTCTCCCTTCTCTAGTTCAGGGAAACAAGCCTGCCGCCCATGTTGCTAGCTTTCAGGTGCCAGGCTAAGGCATTCCTGTTTGCCCAGGCTTTTGGTTCCTAAATTAGAATGTAAGGCAGTATGATTTATAGCTTGTTTCTGTTGCGCATGTAGGAGTCTGTTTGGAGCTGACCTCCCACACTCCTCTGCTATTATGACTAACCTATCTGCTAATTTAGGCACCATCGTGCTATGGTGAACCCTCCTTCCCCGAGTAACAGAGCGGGGTAGGTGGTGGTGTGAGGAAACCCCGCTTCTTGTGTGCCAATCTCATCCACAGGCCAAAGTGGGGATAGACTCTGCATTTACTTCCTCTTCAGTACAGTCGTACCTTGGAAGTTGAACAGAACCTGTTCCAGAAGTCTGTTCAACTTCCAAAACATTCGAAAACCAAAGCGTGGATCCCGATTGGCTGCAGGAATCTCCTGCAGCCAATCGGAAGCTGCAGAAGTCCTGTCGGATGTTCATCTTCCAAAAATAGTTCGCAAACTGGAATGTTCACTTCTGGGTTTGCGGTGTTTGGGAGCCAATCCATCCAAGAACTAAGCTGTTCGAAAACCAAGGCACAACTGTACTCACTTCTGGCTTGTTCTCTGGTCCTGTCTTTTGCCTTGATCTTTGGCAGTGCTCCCCCCCCAAAAAAAGTGTTTAGGGGTACTCTCATTTTGACTCAAGAAAAAACGCCATTTTGTAGTTTAAATTGGGAAAATAAATACAGTAAATGGACAAAAGAACAAAGATGCACAAAATGTTTAGAGGTATGCGTACCCTTGTGTACCCCCAGAAAAAAAGCACTGATCTTTGGTTGGAGTGGGGGCCAAGACACAATGCAAAGAGACTGGCTGACAATTCCTACATTTGCAGTTCTAAACGGTGTGCATAGAAAACAAACCATACAGAACTGATATGATAAAAACAGTAAAAATGTCTCATAAAACTAGTGGTGCCTTAACATGCATCCTGGAATAAGAAAGCCTTAGTCAGGTACCTGAAGTTCAGCAAAGAGGGTGCCTATCTATTATCATTTGGGAGGGAGTTACACAGGCTTGGGTCCACTCCACCAAGTGCATGGCTTCCATTAGTTACAAGCTATGCATTTGAGCCATAGTGGGCAAACCAACAGAAACCTCCCCAAATATCCCAGTGATTTGGCTAGGATATAAGGCACATCCTGTACCCAGCTGATATCCTGGACCCAAGTTGCTAAGTGCCTTGTAAATCAATAGAAGAAGCTTGGACCTCTCCTGGGCAACCAGCACAAACTTTTAAATGTTATCTGCTGCTGGTAATCTGTCTCCATCAACGGTCTAGCCGCCATTTTGCACCAGCTAAACGCTGCAATATAGCTGATGTTAAAACAAGATCCCCCCCCCACACACTATCTATGCTTAGATAGTGTGTCATAACTTCAAGAATTCACTGCTGCAGCCAAATTAAATTATGGAATATGGTAAAACTGTGCTAACATTTGTCAAACAAACGGGTACATAAATATCTTGGCATTTAGAGGAAGGACAACTTTGACTCACTGGGAAGACTCTGAGAGAACTGTTCTTGGTCCTATAGATGGGGAATCAATAAATCTGAGGTCTGGTTGTTGTTTGAATGAACAAAAAAAAAAGAGTTTTCTGCATGGAGGCTATTGGATTAAATAAAATAATCTGTGAGGATTTAGAGGAAAGAGGAGGGATAACTAGAAGTAAACAAACTGTTATCGAGAATAGCCATACCGTACAAAACTTTTTTATGGTTGGCATCCATCTGCCTCAGGAGACAACGAAGGACTGTGTCTTTGGGGGGTGAGGTCAAACTGTTGGAAGGCTGCGGCTGTGACTGTAGAGACCAATACAGGAGAGAGATGTTTCATTGCAGTTGGGGCAGATGAAGGCGTCCAGTTGTTCTGCTGCAGATGTGCCATGCCATTTCTTCCTTCTGTGCTCCTACCAATGGTCATTCATCCTGCTATGAATACGCGACTCGACTGCCTGCCTCCGGGCATTTCAGTCATCTGCGAGGATTCCCACATTGCAGGGTTGATATTGCCAGCCTCCATGTCACGTTTGCAGACATCTTTGTAACAGAGAGTTGGTCTGCCAATTGGCCTGGTGCAGGAAGCCAGCTCCCCAAAGAACACATCCTTGGGGATCCTGCCATCTTCCATTCTGTGTACATGACCAAGCCAGCATAGATATCACTGAGGCAGGAGTGTGAGCTTGGGGAGAGTACATCTTTGTTTGGAATTCTGTCCTGCCATGTGATACCCAAAATTTGTGAACATGCTGGGAATGTGGGCTTGGGAGAACACATCTTTGTTTGAGACTGTGTCCTGCCATGTGATCAGTGCTGGATTTATGTATAAGCTAAGTAAGCTATAGTTTAGGGCCCCACTCTTTTTGGCCCCCCCCCCATAAAATTTAAAGAAAAAACAACAACTGGATATACATTTCCAAAATATAAGATAAAAAACAAATAAAATAAAACCTACATACAGCAACAGTGTTTTGTGTTGTGTAGGCTCCTGTGATGTAAGTAATGGGCCCCGACAAAGGACAGCTGGACATATAAAGGGCCCCATTGCCTTCAGTAGTGTAGGGCCTCATCAAACCAAAATCTGGCCCTGCATGTGATGCCCAAGTTCTTCCTGACGCAGCGCATGTGGGAGGCATAGAGGCATTGCTCCTGGCGGTTGTACCATATAAAACAAAATCTGCTTATAGGATGAAAAGAAAATTCCGTACAATGGTACTGAAATGTAGTAAGTGGTCACATACAGTATATAATTTTTTAAAAGATATTCACTTTGAATATCACACACCCTTAAGTGTCGGAATACGTTGCACGGATCCGCCATAGGATCCACATTTATTTATTTTGTTTAATGAGGTTTTCGGGAACTACTTTTGGTATTACTACGCGCGAAAGCGAAAGTAAGAATGAATAGTTTGGTTCACCAATGAGATTAATCCGCCTTTATTTTATAGTTCCGGTCATGTTCAAAGTTATTAATGAGCGTTAAACTTGCTTCCCGCCTTTTTGGAGGGCAGCAACAGTGATTTTATTGGTTGAGGCATTGATCATGATGTCACGTTTGTTCCTAAATAAAAGGCTGAGGCTCCCCGCTTAGGCACGTTCTTTCCGTTCTGTTTTAGTTGGGTTTTAGTTGAAGTCAAGTTTAGTTTAAGGGTATTGGGAGCGGGCTGGATGGGTTGGATGGGTTTTTCCTTTAGTTAGAGTTAGATCGCGGAAGATCATTCGGTTTAGCTTTAGTTAGGCTTCTTTTAGATTTAGCCTAGGGCTAGGCTTGCGGAAGATATTTCGGTTTTAGTTTTATTTAGTTAGCCTCGCGGAAGATTGGGCGCGCAGGGACTTTGAGCTTAGGAGAACTTAGCTTAGGGGACGAGCCTACGCGGGTTCTGCCAAAGCCACTAAAGATATAACCGGTGTCTGTCTTTCTTTGGGGCAAAGGGGGAGTAAAAGGTTTAAAGTAAATTTTTTATTTTCCTTGAGTTAATCTACCTATTCAGATTCAGGGTATCTTCTATTTCTCGAGGCAATATTTTGGTTAGAAGGCAAATAAGAACTCATGCACCTTTGGAGTCATTACCCGGCTTACTCAGTTTCCTTCGGATTGTGAGACTTGGCCGGCGCCCGTGCTCAAAAGCACGCGGAACGCTGGCCGCTTTCCCCGTTACTGGTACCTCGTGCATGAGCAGTCCAAGTTTGTGCACGAGGAGCTCCAGCACCCAAACCCCGACACTTAAGGGCAGTATAATAAAATCTCTGGGTGCAAAATCTCTGGTATAAAGCAACATAGGAAGCTGCCTTATTTCAAGTCACCCTGTTGTTCCATCTAGCTCAGTATTGCTTACACTGATTGGCAGCAGTTCTCCAGGATTTCAGACAGGAGCTTGGAGATGGATATGATTGAGCCTGGGACCTGTTGAATAAAAAGCATGTTGTAACACTCATAGCACTGCTGCAGGGGCCTAATGGCACTGGATCCATCCCTTGCCATTTTGTAGTAAAATCACACATGTTTCGGAAAGATTACTGTGGATATGCTGCCTTTTCTTTGACTTGGAAAGCAGTGACTAGCAACAGTCACTGTTCTGGGGAAAAGATTACCTACATTGACAAAATGGCTGTTTCACTTGGGTAATTTCATAAAATGCCTGGAGCAAAAACAATTGTTTCGTTGACCTTTAGGAATAAAAAGAAGTGCTAAGTGAATACCCTACATCTAATCCTACTGAGATCTGCCACTGGGAGTACTATCTATTGTACATCATGGAAAGCATGTTATTTTTCATGTTGAATGAATGCATAAGGGAAGCAAAATTCTTTGGGATTGTCTTCAAACAACAGGGAAGAACTGTGTTCTTTTTTTCCGGGTCAATAAAGAGATTTCATAGTCAATACTTTATTTTAGCAAAAATATGACACAGTGTACTATTTTCATCCTGCCCCTTTCTATCTGATGAAGAACCTGAGATCACATCTCTGGTTCTGGCAATGGCTTTAACTTCCAGATTAGAATGTAAGATATGTAAGACACATTACAAGAATCAGCAGGTATCCTAAATACATGGCTAGGTGTGAGCTAGGAGATTGGGCCTACAAGCAATATGCCCCCCCTGTGCCTTCCTTTTGAACAGCTTTAGTGTGGCAAGTGGCTGGAGTCCCAAGACTGGCCAAGTAAGTGAGGTGCCCTGTATCTGTGGTGATGGAAGCTGAGACCCAGCCAGCTTGGCATTAGGGTTACTGCTAGCCCCTGAGTGACAAGAGGAGGCAAAGGAGGCAGAAGTGTGGAAGACTTGGACCCTGCCTGGAGTCTGGATCTCCATCTTCCCTTCCAAGCCTCTGCACCCCGGACCCCAGTGATCTGACATCAGGGTGATGTGCTTGATCCAAGTGTTTGTTCTGCAGTACCTACATTATATGTTCTTTTTGCGCCAAGACACATGCCAGACTTCCCGAACAGCATTGTTGGTCCCTTCTCTTGCTTTTAGATGGAGCATTTTCAGATGCCAGGTCCAGGTGCTTTCCTTGATCCAGTCTGTGGTGGATCTTGGCAAAGAGAAGTGCAGCAAGCTGTTCCATCAGCCGGCTATTATTTTGTCCATGAAGATGGGTCTGTTTCAGTTCTGGGTGATCCTTCGTTGCCCATTGTTAGCCATTGGAAAGGATCCAACTCAATTTGGGCTGCATTCATTCCAAGTTGGTGCTGCTACTGCAGCTGCTGTGTGGACTTACCCTAAGGTGACATTCAGGCAATTGGCAGATGATGATCTACTGCTGGGACAAGTACCTAGCTTGTTTTCCCCCTGGCAATCTACTGTATTGAAGCCAAGAACCCTGTTACAAATGGTGGCTCTTGCCTCATTACTATCTGTATTCTCCTTTTTCCAGGCTAATCTGTGCCACAATCCTGAGATCAGGGCTGCATGAGTGCAGGGGTAGAAGCACCAAATTGGGAGCCCCAGGCTTAACACCTCCCAGTATGCAGCAGTGTCTGCTGTCAAGAGGCTATTCCTCTTCAGAGTAGACCCATTGAAGTTAGTGGACATGAATAACTTGGGTTCCATGAATTGCAATAGGTCTAGTCCAAGTAGAACTTAGTTGGCTACAATTCTGTATGAATAACTCTTAGTCTAATACCTACTGTAGTTAACGTTCATGTACAAATGTCCCAGTATGCCATTAGGAAAGTTATTGGCAATATTTAACAGCAGAAAACTATTTTCTTATTGAACCTTGTGGACAGGACAAGTTACACCTGGCTTGCTTGCATAGCCAACATTGTGAGGAGCTCATTCTTAAGCTACTGCCAGCCAACATGTGAAGGAAAAAGCTACAGCAAAAAGCTTTTAGCGTCTATTACACATGTGCGAATTTATCTGGAAAAACAATCTGACGAATACACACCATTAATAAATTTTGTGAATAAGCCCATGAAAATATTGTGTGAAAAACAGGATATCTAGCAAAAGAGATGGTAAAAAGAAATCTTGGCAAAAGAAAGACTGAACAACATCCCATCCTAGTAAAAATGTCTTGTGAAAAAAAATATTTTCTTACATGTCATTTAGTCATTACAAGCGTAGACCTGTTTTGCACTTATCTTGTTTAGTCTATCCCATCCACTTTCTAACACTATAAAGTAAATATGCATTATTTGACTTTGGAACATTTATTTACATTGATGGTCATAGGTAGCCCTTTTGATGCATAGGTAAAGGTAAAGGGACTCCTGACCATTAGGTCCAGTCGCAGACGACTCTGGGGTTGCGGCGCTCATCTCACTTTATTGGCCGAGGGAGCCGGCATACAGCTTACGGGTCATGTGGCCAGCATGACAAAGCTGCTTTTGGCGAACCAGAGCAGAGCACGGAAACAACATTTACCTTCCCGCAGCAGCGGTACCTATTTATCTACTTGCACTTTGACGTGCTTTCAAACTGCTAGGTGGGGAGGAGCAGGGACTGAGCAACGGGAGCTCACCCCGTCGTGGGGATTCGAACTGCTGACCTTCTGATCGGCAAACCCTAGGCTCAGTGGTTTAACCCACCTATTATTCAAAACATAGTTCTAATCATGCTTTCCCACTTACAGCATTTCCCCCACCATTTTCTTTATTTTCTTTTTATTTCAAAAACCACAATTTACCTGCAAAACTCAGGCATCTGCATGACACATAATCACTTTACTGTTGGGAGATTGAGACTATTTATCCCCATGCATTAGTTTTAAAGACACAATTCTCTGCAGAGAGCCAGGTAATTGGCTTTGCAATGGAAGGGTAATGTTTCACTGTTTTCCAGATGACTCCAAAACACGATTTTTTAGCCAAATGATTGCCATTTTCTAATGTGCATAGATTTAAATGCAAGATTGATAGTTGCCTGAAGGCTACTAGAGCGCCATCAGTCAATCAGATGGGAGTTGCCTTAGGCTGTGTGAGAGTGAGTCAGGTAAGTGGGAGGACAGATGACTGAGACTGGGTAGAGAAGGAGCTGCAGCTGACTCACAATTGAATAGTGATGCTTCTGCTGCCAGAATATCCAAATTCTCTCCATTGTGATCTGCGAGGAGTGCATGAGTTTGGGCAGCTAGCTCTCTCAAATTTGGGTTTCAGTCATAATACATAGCTGAGATAATGCTAGCAGCAGTTAATTGAACCGCCTTATCTGCAGTTGTTGTTGTTGTTTAGTCATGTCCTATCAAAACTGATTGTTGCACGCTTGTACACTGCATGAGAATGTAAGAAGAGTCCTGCAAGATCAGGCCAAAGGCCCCTCATGGGCCATCATCCTGTTATCACAGGGACTGTGTAAGAGAGGCCTCAAGCAGGACCTGAATGCAACAGCACTCTGACCACCTGTGATCCCAAGAACTGGTATTCAGAAGCATACTACCTCCAACAGTGGAAGAATATTAGCCATCCTCCATGAATTCATCTAATCTTTTAAAGCCATCCAAGCTGGTGGTCATGTAGTTTATCTTGTGGAAACGAATTTAAGCAAAACTGTGTGCTGGGTGAAGCACATAATTATACAGAAGGCATCACATCTTCTGTTGTTGTTGTTTAGTCATTTAGTCGTGTTCATGACCCCATGGACCAGAGCACGCCAATCACTCCTGCCTTCCACTGCCTCCCACAGTTTGGTCAGACTCATGTTGGTAGCTTCAAGAACACTGTCCAACCATCTCGTCCTCTGTCGTCGCTTTCTCCTTGTGCCCTCAATCTTTCCCAACATCAGGGTCTTTTCCAGGGAGTCTTCTCTTCTCATGAGGTGGCCAAAGTACTGGAGCCTCAGCTTCAGGATCTGTCCTTTCAGTGAGCACTCAGGGCTGATTTCCTTCAGAATGGATAGGTTTGGTCTTCTTGCAATCCATGGGACTCTCAAGAGTCTCCTCCAGCACCATAATTCAAAAGCATCAGTTCTTCGGCGATCAGTCTTCTTTATGGTCCTTTATGGTTCTTTATCTGCAGTAGCACCTGATAACTGAGCAACAGATATAAAGTCAGAAGAGTGCCGTGTGAAATGAGCGCTGGAAAACTGTGGGACAATGTGGGACAAGGAGGCAAAGATGTTACTGAAGTTTGCAATATACTGTTTAATTTACACCTGTGTGTATCACTCTTGGAGCAGTAAAATAACAAGTTTTATATTTCTGCTTAAGACAGGGTCTCTATAAGCAACGGCTTAAAGCAACGTTTGAAACCCAGATGCCTCATAGCATCTTTCAGCTCCATTAAGGGCTCCTTCAGATGTCCTGTTTACTGAGCATTCTCCCTGATTTGCTGCATAGAGCTAATGTGGATGTTAGACTATGTCTCGTCTTTATTGAGGATCTGTTTTGATTTGTTTCCGGTGTGTGTGTGTTACGAAAATGAGTATTCCTCTTGATTTGCTTGTGTGGTGTTTATACATCTTTCCATTAATCATTCACTCACCCCACATTTCTCAATGCCTTTCCTAACCACAGAAAGTCTGTTTGTTTATTTAAACAGAAACAGAGGATTCATTACATGGGGGTGACAGAGCACTTTAATCCACTTTAATTACACAAACCTAAATTTCCAGATAAGCTGTTCCATCCCTCCTGCAAGATACTGACAGCCTGGAGGCAACCCATTTGACGGACAGCTGAGTCGTCTCATCCACCCACCATTTCATAAGCAGTGGTGGGAAAGGAGGATCTCTATGGAAACAGACTCCCAGTTCTGGGGCCTAAAATCCCCCCTCCACAAAAAGTTCTGCTGTCTGGAGGGGAGGGAGTTTTGCTACTCTTCTTTCATGTCTCCCACTTCTCTGCTCCTGTTATTCTTTGCTTCAGACCATTCTGAGTTTTAACATGGTAATCAGTTGTCCTGGAAAAAGCTCCCCTTCTTGATGTTGGCCTTTGTATCTGTCATGGCCCAGCTTTTGTCCTCACTGCACAATAACTTTCCTGCCACTAGTGTTGTCAACCCTTCATGGCCAGACACCACTTTGTTTATTTCATAACTTTTATTTTATTTCATAAAATTTATGCACTGCTCGGTTTAAGATAAAACAAGAATGGAAAACAATCCAGCGGATATGATTGGTATTCCCTATCGTTGTTACTTTCAGTCCAGACACAATGCACAATTTATTATGATCCCCACCTTCCACCCCCATTTGCATTGTGCTTCCTTAGCATTGAAATGAATGGGTTGGAATGATGTAGGGACAATATAACCCATATATTTTATTATGTAAATTACACAAGTTATGGAATACTGTCACTGTGGGGAGCATGATGGATAACACAGTGCTTGGCAGAAGGCAAAATGCAGCAGAGCAGAAACAAGACAGGATGACTTGTAAAACAACAGCTTCTTACATCCCTTGCCCCCATCCCATGGGGACGGTGCGGCAAGCACGGGGGAGGCACCGCCTGCGGTGAGCGTCCCAGGGGGGCGCGCGGTAAGCGGTGAGCATCCCAAGGGGGCACTGCCTGTGGCGATGTCACCCCCCTTAGGGATGACACCCAAAGCGGGGCGCACCCCCTTTCCTCTGCCAGTGGTCGTGGGTTGAGGCTAACCAGACAGCGGCACCACCAACTCTGTGAATTTCATACAGCGAATCCATATCTCAAGAGGATAAAATAAAGCTGATTAAGCTTAGATCCTATGACTTATTTGAGGGGGTAGTATAGACAGTGGTTAGTTAAATCATTGAGTATGAATAGCACAGAGAATGAAACTGCTGAGTTCTTCAGGTGTTCCCTCAAATCTTCTGCCCAGCGGGGTTTCACAAAAGGCAACTTGCTAACTACAGTTCTTCAATATCTCTGTGTTATTGTTTGAGTCGTTGTTGGCATTTGACAATTTCTTATGTGTGTTTCTGGAAACCACTGAAGTGTGATTTAAGAAATCCAATAATACGGATACGGTAAAGAAACATGGTTATGTCCACTGGAGAGAAGCAGTCCAATAAAATTATGGCTTTAATTTTAAAGCTGACCTTTCAAGTAATTTAGTAGAAATCCTCTTGATTCTAAATGAAGAAAAGGCTCCCCTTCACTGAAAATGCAAGTATTTCAGATATACGTAGCAACGAAAGACTTGGGTTTCACGGACTTATGCTGAGATAATCCAATCATTGCAATGAACCCTCCTGACTGATCTATGATCCCTCCCATTAAAAACTCATATGTTGGGTTTTTTGTGTTTTTTTGCTGAAACATCTGGTGCCATTTCCTCCAGTTGTTTAAATCAGAAGCAGACTGTACAAGCATTATGGCTGATGCATTGCACGAGCAATATCACCAGAGCTGGGAAAGATTGATCTCCAAGTAATCTTATTGCAGCTGTAAAATTATTAAAGCTCTGCAGGCTGGAGAGGGTAAAAATTACCTCCTTCCATCACAAAAGCTTGAGCAAATGGATTTTCTGTGAAGAAGAAGAAGAAAAAAATAATGGGGAAAGTTACATGGAAGAGACATGCCAGCTGCAGACCTCTGGCTGGAACATGTGGCTACAGCAATCGCATTATCATGTCTCCTCATCTGGGAGGCGAAGAGGAACACCAGCACAATTGGTTCAAATATCAGTATTTTCATCACAGAACCATATGTGAACCAGCATGTCCCAGTTATGGAAATTATACCCCAAAGAATGATCAAGGAATCACATGGGTGCTGTTTCCTTAAACATGTCACAAAGAAGCATTTTTTCCATCATCACTTGGGTTTGGGATAGCTTAGTTGGTAGCGCATGAGACTCTTAATCTCAGGGTCGTGGGTTTGAGCCCCATGTTTGACAAAAAGATTTCTGCATTGCAAGGGGTTGGACTAGATGACTTTCATGGTCCCTTCCAACTCTACAATTCTATGATTCTAAGCGCCTGCCAAATTGGGCCAATGGCCCATCTAGTCTAACATCCTGTTCTCATATTGGCCACCTATGGCAAACCCTCAAGCAGGACCTGAAATGTCTGGAAAATGTGCTGCGGTGTGCCTGTGTGCGGGCACAATCCCGTGTTCGCTTGCCACAGGGCTCTTAGGACTATAGATTTAGAAGGTTTCTGCTGGGTCAACAACTGCAATACTATTCAGTACACAGATTCCCAAGCACACCTGACAGACAAACACTGAATAAGCTTATGTGTACTTGTGACAGTGTGGAAAGGGACTGCAGCAACCAGAGAAGGAAGAATTAAGTGTGACCTTTTGCAGCAGCCAGTTCTCGAATGCAACATTCAGATATGGCCCTTAATATCTAAGAAGAGCTCGTGAAGCAGTCACCCCAACTGTGTGCTTTTCTTCAGTGGAATGAACTCAAATGATTATTGCCCAATAACCCCCAACTTCCATTTTCTAGCCAAAGTGAATGTTAGAGCTTTCCACCATAAGGAGCAAAATTACTTAAGACACCATACCTCCTATCTATAAGGCTTAAAAGCTGTGGAAGCATCTGAAGGCAATCAAGTCTAGATATAATAGCTCTTGCAGTGTTGTTAAGATTAAGAGGCCTGGGAAGATTAAGAGGCCTAGCTAAACTTTTCATGATCTCTGTTCCACCATTTAACTTTAATATAGCTTTAAGTGGCACTTCTACTCCCTCTTATTAACAGAAAGGGCTAAGGGTGTGGCCAACAAAAAGTAACCACAATGGTTAAATCTCAAGCACAAACACTCTTTAGTAGGCTCTAAAGCTCTTTTCTCTTTCCCTCTCTTCTACTGCATCTCTTCAATTGCTGACCTGTGTTGGGCCAATGGCCGTAAATAAAACTTACTTACTTACAATTGCTGACCCTTGGACCCCTGGTTATTGACATTGCCTCTGGATTACATTTGGAAGCTTGTTTCTGATGTCAGTTTGGTTTAAACCTTGCTTTCTCTTACTACTGATTATGGTGGTTTCATATTGTGCATATGGAAGCAATAGGATTAATAAAAACTGACTCTTTTTGAGATAAAAATTGCCCCATTCAAAAATGTGGTTCCAAAGCTTTAACAGAACTTGTTCCAAAACAGACATTCAAAACCACAATGTTGCATTCAAATAGTTGCATAATGGCACGTGCTTGTCCAAGCACAGGTTCAGCATCTTAGGGTTTGCTATAAAATTACTTCAAACAGAGCTAAAAACAAAACTGTCTTTCCCCCAGCCTCAATTACAGCCTGATGATTCAGGTAGGTAGCCGTGTTGGTCTGACACAGTAGAAATATATATAAAAATTAAAAAATTGTCCAGTAGCACCTTAAAGGTAAAGATAAAGGGACCCCTGACCGTTAAGTCCAGTCATGGACAATGCTGGGGTTGCGGCGCTCATCTCGCTTTACTGGCCGAGGGAGCCGGCGTTTATCCGCAGACAGCTTCTGGGTCATGTGGCCAGCATGACTAAGCCGCTTCTGGCGAACCAGAGCAGTGCACAGAAATGCCGTTTACCTTCCCGCCGGAGCGATACCTATTTATCTACTTGCACTTCGACGTGCTTTCAAACTGCTAGGTGGGCAGGAGCTGGAAATGAGCAACAGGAGCTCACTCCGTCGCAGGGATTCAAACCGCTGACCTTCTGATTGGCAAGCCCAAGGCTCAGTGGTTTAGACCACAGTTTGCTCTAGGTATGAGCTTTCGTGTGCATGCACACTTCTTCCATTACTCTGAAACAGAAGTCACCAGACCGTTATATATAGTGGGAGAGTGGGGTGGGATATTTCTCAGAAAGGTAGTAGGAGATGGGTGATTGGCTCAATGGGTATGGTAAACCTGTTGACAATTGATAATGACTGCAATTAGTCCTACAGGAAAAAGCAAGGGATAGTATGCAGATGACATGCTATCATCCTGAGGATGTCTTCCTCTGGAGAGAATCATTGGTACACATCATTTCTGCTACAGTGCTTGATAAAGAGAACAAAGACTAACTCACACAAATTGGAGATTTGCAACTGAATACTACTCATGTGATTGAAAGTTAAACACCTAATGACAGAGTAGCAGAGATACTTTCTAAGTTATCAATCAATCTGCAACTCCTTTGATTAGCTACAGTGGAAGTTTCCATGCTTTGAATTTAGCAGGGCACATGGTCTGAGGAGGACGCATAGCTCCCTTTGCCCAACCCTTCTTGGTTCAGAACAATCAAGCCAGGAAGAATCTAATTAACCATTGTTTCCAGTTTTGTACCAAGTTTGGAAGAATGGTAACTAGTTTTGGAACAAGTCAGTGTTGGAATAAGTCAGGGAACTGGGTAACCATAGTTTACTGGCTCATGCAAAATGGGAAACTATGCTTAACTGGGTATTTCCTGCTATAAACATGGTTTGTCCAAAGGAAGGCTTAAAGAGCCTTCATGTACATTGAAAAGCCCTGTGCTTAATAAACTGAGGTTTGATTGCCTGGTAGTGCAAAGTTTTGCATTTTTATTTTTTGCATCTCTCTCTCTCTCTCTCTCTCTCTCTCTCTCTCTCTCTCTCTCTCTCTCTCTCTGTGTGTGTGTGTGTGTATATATATATATATATATATTCTCTGCCATTATTTTAAAAGCTACACTTTTAATAGCATCCCTTGAAATTACAGCACCTGGGTGCTGCTTTAATATTTTTAGACTATTAGCAGCAAATTGAATCCCACACCTGGCTTTCTCCATCTGTGTTAAAATGATTTTGCTCTCTGATCCAACATGTGAAAGAATTGCTTGACAGAGTCAGTTATGTTAAAACTTTTCGGAAATCAATACAGCCAGTGACCTTTAATGAAACTGACATTTAACAGGATATATCAGCTGCTCTCACAGTATATATGCCTGCTCACTCGGATGCTTGATACCTGTCCCCAGAGTCCTGCTCTGAGATTTCTCTTTCTTCTGATGTCTGGCTTTTGCTTAATTTTATCTAGGGCATTTCTCTTTTATTTGTGAAGAGCTGGAGATTTTAAAACGAAATTGACCATTTAAAGGGCCATGTCAGTTTCACACACCATACTGACAGTGCTACTGGAGAACAGATGCAACTTCAGATGAGGAGTGAGAGGAACAAGGGAAGGCTACCATGCCATTCCAGGCGGGGCGGTGTGATGCCTTTTACCATTTTCTGTTGTTTTCAAATAATTTACTGCTGTTCCTTCTCCTTTTCTTCATCTTTTTCTTTTTTTGGAATGAGTTTGTAAAGTCCCAACTATCGTTTTTTAAATTTATTATTATTATTAACAATCTGACCAGTGGTTTTTCCCATCCTGTTTTAAAATCATAAAATATCCTGGTATTAGTGTACTTTAAGAAAAGCAAAGCAAAAGAAAACAAAACTCCAGTGGCTTACTCCTATAAGCAGGGTCTTTTTGGTGGCTGCTCCCAGACTTTAGAACTCCCTCCCTGAAGAAGCTAGCCTGGCTTCCACCTTGTTTTCCTTCCACTGACAAGTGAAGAATTTCTTGTTCCAACAGGCTTTTGGGAACTGACTGGATTTTAATGAAAGGGCTGGTGCTGTGTTGTTGTTTTGTAATTATTTCTATGGTTTTAATAGATTTTATATATGTATATGGGGAACGTGGGTGGCCCTGTGGTCTAAACCACTCAGCCTCTTGGGCTTGCCGATCGAAAGGTTGCCAGTTCGAATCCCCGTGACGGGGTGAGCTCCCGTTGCTCGGTCCCAGCTCCTGCCCACCTAGCAGTTCGGAAGCAAGTCAAAGTGCAAGTAGAGAAATAGGTACCGCTCTGGTGGGAAGGTAAACGGCGTTTCTGTGTGCTGCTCTGGTTTTGTCAGAAGCAGCTTAGTCATGCTGGCCACATGACCCGGAAAAACTGTATGCAGACAAACGTTGGCTCTCTTGGCCAGTAAAATGAGATGAGCTCCGCAACCCCAAAGTCGTCCGCGACTGGACTTAACTGTTGGGGTCCTTTACCTTTACCTTTTATATATGTATATAGTTTTAATTCTACCATTTCTTTTAATGCTTAATAGTTTTCTAATTATCCCCCCCCAATATATTTTAAGCAGTTCTTATTTTCATCTGTAAGTGGAAATGACTTTGAATTCCATCAGGGGAAAAGGACAGGGAATAAATAAATAAATAAATAAATAATAATAACATCTCATAAATCCATGCACCCTGATCCTTACTGTAGTATCACATAAATGCTAGTACTGGTCCCCATTGTTCTTTCTCTTACTGTCATAATAACCACACAGTGGGCTATGCAGTGTTTAAAGAAATGCAATTTTATCACAGGGTCTAGGACATGCTGTTGCACTTCCCCTGACGTCTCCAAGCACTGTGAAGTTCTAGGGGGTAAAACACTTTCTGAGGTTTAGGACAGAAGGAGGGAAGACAGCCATTCATCCAAAGGTGTAAATGATTGCATCATCAAATTTACAGAAGTGCACATTTCAGAGGATAGCAGTATTTTGGTGTAAATTGGTGTAGGTTCACTGCAAGAAGTAAGATTACAGGGAACCAGGCAGAGGGCCTTCTTGGTAGTGGTGCCCACCCTGTGGAACACTCTCCCATCAGATGTCAAGGGAATAAACAACTACAGTGGTGCCTCAGGTTACAGATGCTTCAGGTTACAGACCCTTCAGGTTACAGACTCCGCTAACCCAGAAATAGTACCTTGGGTTAAGAACTTTGCTTCAGGATGAGAACACAAATCATGCAACGGCAGTGGGAGGCCCCATTAGCTAAAGTGGTACCTCAGATTAAGAACAGTTTCAGGTTAAGAACGGACCTCCAGAACAAATTAAGTTCTTAACCTGAGGTACCACTTTAGGTGCAAATGAGTGTGCAAATGCCTATAGTGTTTGTGGCTACAGCCCTTAGTTTTCAGGCATCCTGTGTGTACAGCTAGATGCACAAAGGTCTCTCTCAACAGATAGCTCTGCTGCTGATGTGGATATTGAGAGAGGAGCATGCAGCAGAGGGGGTGGGGCTACTCAGCATATCTAAATATTTGTGTGCCATGTTCAACATGGGATTGAAGAATGTCTGAATAAGGCTCACTTGTACCAATGGGGTTGGAGATCAAGTAAGGACCATCAGTAAAGACTTTCTTGCTGGTGCTGGTCTTAGGAAGGACCTGATGTTCAGAGTTAGAAGGAACCATACGGGCCGATGGGTTGGCTCAAACGATCAGGAATGTTCTGCCTTGACTCTCCATGTGGATTTAATACATCTAAGCCCTACGGCTGACCACATGGTTGACAAGGGCCTGTTGCGGGATTGTGCACTTTGGTTGAATGACTTTCCATGCTGAGTAGAGGGAACCCTGTCAAGTGCTAAAAGGTACTCGCCAACACCAAGTTCAGCCACGCACATCCTGCAGCACAATCATACAGATGTGTTGTCAAAATTGTCCCATTATATTCCATGGGACATAAATCCCAGGTAGCTGTCCACTGAATTGCAGTACAGCAAAGTGAGACAACTTGAGTTTGTGCTCATTTATGTTTTTAGGTAGAATGATATATTTAAATGTTTTATTTCAGCATCATCTATGGCTATCACAAGTCTTAAGATTGGGTAGAAACGGTAGTTGCTGAATATTATTACACATGTATCTCCTTGCTTCCTGTATTGCACTGAGTGAGCTTTATTATTCTTGAAGTCATCTCCCTCAGTCAAGGGAAGTATTGCTCCCACCTCTGTCTTTATTGGTCTTCCTTTCGGAGACTCTGTAGGAGAACGTGTGCCTGGCACGTTCCTTTTGCTCATAATGAGCTTTCACTCAAGACGCTGATCAATAGCAGAAAGCAGCAGGTCTGTCTCTATTCCTTGTTTCTCTATCTTGAATCTGCCAGGATAGATTAGGCCATTGCCAAGGTCACTCCATATGTTGCAAGTGAATGAAAAGATATCTGCTTGACTTTTTATAGGACCAGACGGCAGGAAGACGGGGCTAGAGCTAAAATGTGTGCACCGTGACAGATTAAATCTGCATCAAGGTCACAAAGGGTGTTTCAGTGGACCTTTTTGACACACCTGGGCATGAAAAGGCATTTTCCATCAGACAGGCAGTGCTCAGCTGCCTAGAAAAGTAATACAACACAAGAAAACAAGAAAAGTAATACACCTTGTTGGGGGTGGAAGGGAATCTCTTTGTGAAAAGTGATTCCAAGTTCAAAACACTCATCTCTGTATAGTAATACTGCAAGTTTTCAACATTTTTAAATATATATATTAAAGATTTATCTGAAGGCTTTTAAATGTGTACCTGTCAATTAAGCCTCTAGACTTGGTACTCCAAGAGAGCATCCCTCCTTGAGCAAAGGAATATGTAGGCGCTGACCAATTTATTACGTTTCTAGACTTCTTTGCACTCTGTGATGGAAGGAATGTGGAAACCAAGCCACAGCAAGTGTTATCTGAAAGGGTATTCAACATGACCAGTAAATATGCCCGAGTTTCATGTACATCTCAATTCTGCTATCGTCAAGGCCAAGTTATACAGTATTTCAAATCATGGCTTAAGAACACCAGTTCTTCAGGGAACTTTTGCCTTCAATGTATGGTGAGCCTTACAAAAGCATTTTCACTGATGTTTAATATGTTATTCCAAAACCATTTCATTAATTGTTTAAGGGCACAATCCTATACAAGAGAATAGGCTGGCTGAGGGGCTGTAAAATTCCTCAGGAGCCCTTTTATATTGAGGGCTCCACTGTCAGGAAAAATATGTTGAAGAAATGTCCACTGGAATGTACAAGCTTTCTTATGAGTTCATTGGCTGCCACTGTATGTTAATAGAAGGAGGCCAATATCACCAGCACAGTGGGTTGTGGCAAAGTTTTTAAGGATGCTAGGGTGTTTGTATTTTCTGATTGTGTTGTTTTCTCTTCCCTCCCAGACTGAGAACACATTGCATTGGGCAGCTGTTCTGCCCACATAGAGGTGATAGACCTCTAATCCTGGTGTAAGATGAGTGTAGGATTGCTCTGTAAATCAGCTAAAGATCTGGCATATTTATTGCCACAGATCTCTTGGTCAACAGCTCTAAACCATTGTTCCTTATTCCTATTATTTCATTGTAGAGGAGGCTGCCAAATATGAGAGTGTTTTCTGAGTTTTTACCAGGGCTTCTCAGGCCTGACTAAAGACTTTTGTGCTCCCTTAAAAGTTGCTTCCAAAAGCTGAAGGACCGATTTTCGATACACACTGTGTATCAGTGAGTTGTGATTGGTTGTGGATGCTTGGAGAACTCTAAGCTAGAACCCATAGTTAAGCCCACTGAAATCAATATTGTTATACATACATATAGAACTATGTTTTTGTGATCCGTAATTATGCTCCCAGGTTTTGGGAGAAAGCACAGGAATCTTTGCATCCTGGCTAGGGACAGGCAATTCCCACACCTTTTTGGAACATTGATGATGATGATGATGATTATTATTATTATTAATAATAAAATTTATTTATACCCCGCCCATCTGGCTGGGTTTCCCCAGCCACTATGGGCGGCTTCCAACAGAACATTAAAATGAGTACAGGATCATCATCATCATCATCATTTAGTTTTTATTAAGCAAACTTTTGGGCTTCTCCTGAAATCCGTCAAATGTTTTACCTCCAAATGTGCATCAAAATTCACTTTAGGCAAAAAATGATCATAACAGCAAATTTAATCAAATATTTTGACCGTCTCTGGCATCCTTTTGCTCTTATTGTTACTATAGCTTACTTAAAAACAACAACCACAACTTTCTACAACACTGGTGAGCCTCTTCCAAAGGGCAAAATAAACATTTACCTTAATTAAAAATCAGTTGTTTGCTTCCGTTCTATGAATTTTTATTGCCTTCCCTGATTCTTTCTTTCTTTCTTTCGCTGTACAGAATGGAAGTTTTATTCATTCATCTGATTCAGTTTAGGAATCACTTGCCACAAAATATATGGAAGTGATTTCACAGTTTAAAACACCCACAATAAAACCATGAAAAAGAATTATTTGCGTGAAAGCAAGGCCATATAAGCGAATAATTAAAAACAATTTCAAATCAATATAGATAGAGACTGGGATAAAGATGTCCACTTAAATGACTTTTTGAGAAAGGGAAAGTCTTCAATGGGCTCCAAAGAGACCATATGTAAAGACCTGATTCCTAGATTGTTTGAAACTGATTTCCTGATGAGATGATTTGTACCTGAGGCTCTGTCCTGCAGAGTGCAGTGTCTGGTTAAGTGTCTTGTCACTTTCTAATATCACTGCTCCTACTAATTAAAGGAAAAATACCCTCTGTTCCTTTATTCCTTTCCCCATCACAATTTTTAGAAGTGATGTTGAGCACAGTCTGTTTTATGGTTGACCGAAGATTTTAAAATCTTCCTACTAGCTATTCAAGGACTAACAGATATTAAATCATATTCACTAAGAAGAAAAACAGTGAAGGTAGAACTCTACTTGCACCTGTAGTTATCTCATAGTATTCTTTTAGCTTCCAGCTTCCAGATGAGTTCTTAAAAATGTTGATAATGGTGCAGCAAAACAGACATGATTGTGTGATTATGTGTAGAAACTAGCTTAGTGTGTTGAGGTGAAATTTACATTCAGTGCTTCACCCCCCTTTTGCCTCAGGCACACAACTGGCATATGGCCCCCAGAAGATTGTCCAAATGGGACTATGGCCCTAGATCTGAAAAAAAATGTTCCCCACCACTTTGTTACATAGTAGACTTTAGCAAATTATCATCATCTTAATGGCAATTCTGCTAGTACTGCATCACCTTTCTCTTTGTGCAGGAAGGAAAATACCGGTAGGCGATACCTCACAATGGTTCTTACACAGGAAAGTAAAAGAAGGTTGAAGCTGATCAATTAACAAGGAGAGAGGGAGCTACATGGACATCTTCGTAAGGCCCAGCATTCTCAAAGAGCGTTGGGAGGCTGGGACCTCTGCCCATTGCATTTTCTTGGCCTTAGCATTCCCATGGAGAAATATGCTGGCCTGTGGAAAGAGCTTTGTTTGATTTGTGAATATTGAAGACAAACACCTTGTAAAGATTGCTTAGTCCAAAGGACTGTGAGCGCTTATCCATTGTTTGTTCTCTCCACTACTGACAGCTGTTGCTTCTTAATAATTGAATAATTCAGATGTCAGATAATCCTGGCTACACAGACATAGGATTACATGGGATATGTGTGCAGTCTTTAGGCAAAAAGGAATTTCATTTAGACATAGAGTAGAAGATGTGATCATTACCTTGCTGACAAAGGTCCGTATAGGTAAAGCTATGGTTTTCCCAGTAGTGATGTATGGAAGTGAGAGCTGGACTATAAAGAAGGCTGATCGCCGAAGAATTGATGCTTTTGAATTATGGTGCTAGAGGAGACTCTTGAGAGTCCCATGGACTACAAGAAGATCAAACCTATGCATTCTGAAGGAAATCTGCCCTGAGTGATCACTGGAAGGATAGATCCTGAAGCTGAGGCTCCAATACTTTGGCCACCTCATGAGAAGAGAAGACTCCCTGGAAAAGACCCTGATGTTGGGAAAGATGGAGGGCACAAGGAGAAGGGGACAACAGAGGAAAAGATGGTTGGACAGTGTTCTTGAAGCTACCAACATGAGTCTGACCAAACTGCGGGAGGCAGTGGAAGACAGGAGTGCCTGGCGTGCTCTTGTCCATGGGGTCACGAAGAGTCGGACACAACTAAATGACTAAACAACAACAACAGAAAATGTGATGCCTTCTGCGTCATGATGTGCTTCACACAGCACACAGTTTTCCTTAAATTCATTTCCACAAGATAGCTACATGACCACCAGCTTGGATGGCTTTAAAAGATTAGATGAATTCATGGAGGATGGCTAATATTCTTCCACTGTTGGAGGTAGTATGCTTCTGAATACCACTTATTGGGAATCACAGGTGGTCGGAGTGCTGTTGCATTCAGGTCCTGCTTGAGGCTTCTCTCAGATGGTCCCTGTGATAACAGGATGATGGCCCATGAGGGGCATTTGACCTGATCTTGCAGGACTTTTCTTACATTCTCATGCACTGTACAAGTGAGCAACAATCAGTTTTGATAGGACAAAGTTCAAAAACATCACAATATTTCATCAGGTTGGATGAGCTTATGAGACAGACTCCCCCAGATCAGTGTACTGAATTAAGATTCAGAATCCCTGCATATATTTTCAGATTTATGTTCATGAAGGTGTTTTTTTTTTTTTTTGCCTCCTGCGCTCATCCACTGATCTTCTTCCAAGATGGGTGTGTAGAGGGGAATGTTGTCTCCGGCACAAGTCCAGCAGAGGTCCCAGGTTCTGAACTGCTAAAAAAGAAGTCTGCCGCTCTTGCAGAATGAAAGTTATAAAGCAAAATGTGCTGACAACCTTCGAAGCAATTGTTTTGTGAGATATAAGTCTACTCTCACCTTCCTTTGTTTTGAGGCAATGAATAAAGATACAGTTGTGATTAATGAGTGCTTTCAGGAACTATAGAGTCATAGAGGCCCAAAACGGCTTCAGAATATCTCAGGAAGTCCCTTCTTTAGGACAACGGAGAAAGTCCCTGCTTGGGTCTTTTGGAAGGGATTTTCAGTGTGTGTGTGTGTGTGTGTGTGTGTGTGTGTGTATGTGTCTGGGTCTGGGTCTGGGTCTTCTCTGGTAAATAAGTAATGGTTGTCCAGATAAAATAATTGAGAAACCCAGGATTTATGTTGTGGTTGTTGTTTTTTAAGATGAAAATGCAGTTTTGGTGTGGTGGGATCTGTTAAGTTTATTATTATTATTACTACTACTATTTTTACAATTTATTACCCACTTTCTTGCTAACGTCCCAGGGCAGGTTACAACAGTAAAAATACAGCATTAATATTAAAGCACAATATTACACAATATTAAAAACACTTTAAGGCAACTTAAAATTGCAAAAAATAAGGTGGGTCCTAAAAAATATACCTCTCAAGCTGATTGCAGCAGCAACAAGGGTATATGTGAGTATTTTCCCAGCCATGAGGGAAAAGAAGATTATTGTGCATGGACTTAAATAGGAATAAAAATGCAAAAGATCAAATTCAAGAAAGAAGGAAAGAAGGAAAGAAGGAAAGAAGGAAAGAAAGAAAGAAAGAAAGAAAGAAAGTCTTTCTTTGACATTGCTGTAGCTGTTAGAAGATTAAAAATAAAGAGCCACAGCAAATGTCCTTAGAATACACTGAATATTTTCAAACAATATTAATCTTGGTACAGGTAGGTAGCCGTGTTGGTCTGCCATAGTAAAAATAAAATAATAATAAAAAATTCCTTCCAGTAGCACTTTAGAGACCAACTAAGTTTGTTCTTGGTATGAGCTTTCGTGTGCATGCATACTTCTTCAGATACACACGAAAGCTCATACCAAGAACAAACTTAGTTGGTCTCTAAGGTGCTACTGGAAGGAATTTTTTTAATTTTTATTTTGTTTTGATTAATCTTTATGTTATCCAAGCATGGGCAACTGAGACTTGATTGCTGCAAATCTTCCCTCTGCCTTGACCCCTCACCTCCTCTGCAATCTTCCAGACCTGATCACCTTGCGCTGAATGTGTTATTGCCAACCTAAGAACTACTGATGAAAGTCCTTAGTATCACAATTGGTTTTATAACTCGAGTTCTTTGCATTGGGGGAGAGCAGGGCCCTTGTGCCTTCAACAGCTGTGGCAGGCAAAAACTGAACCAGTTAAGCCCTTTCTGGTATGGACCTGCAGTCATGGGGGAATCAACCAGCTGCTGGCTTTCTGTCCGTCACACATCTTATTACTTATGTGTGGACCCTGGTTTTTGAGCTCTTCACGCCAGCCATAAAGGAGGATACAAATTTGCATATACCTGTATCACAAAATGCGTGTGGATGTTGTGTGATCGTCTGTTCTTTTGTTGCAAATGAGTTGGAGGGCCCAATCTGGATACAATGTCCTGGGCCAGAGGAAACCTGTCCCACTCCCTAATCTGGCATTTTAGCTCTTTGAGCCACAGCATCTTTTTTAATATATAACAAATATACAGAGATATTGTCACTGGTAGAAGCATTAATGCCATGCTAAGCCCTAGCTTTGCCCAAATACCCTCTTCTTTTTCCACCTTCCTGTGTGAAAATCAGAGGCAACACTTCCAACTTCCTGGGCCGATCAGGCCTATTATAGAACTCTGGAACCCATCAACACCTGATAAATCAGTGCTAACTTGCACATTTTACAGCTCACTTGAGTGATGTAATGTACGAAAAGGGCACTCTTGCAAGTCTGCAGGGGCTACTTTCATGAAATGGATGGGTTGAAATCAGAAATCCTTTTTGCAGAAGTACCCGTTGCAGTCTTGTGTGACGCCCCTCTGCATCCATCATGCTGCCATTAAATGGTCAAGTTAGGGCTGATTCATTGCCTAAAAGTCAGAACTTCTTCTCTTTCGTTGTTAGTGCAGTCTTAAAGGTAAAGGGACCCCTGACCATTAGGTCCAGTGGTGGATGACTCTGGGGTTGCGGCGCTCATCTCGCTTTACTGGCCAAGGGAGCCGGTGTACAGCTTCCGGGTCATGTGGCCAGCATGACTAAGTTGCTTCTGGCAAACCAGAGCAGTGCACGGAAATGCCGTTACCTTCCTGCTGGAGCAGTACCTATTTATCTACTTGCACTGCGTGCTTTCAAACTGCTAGGTTGGCAGGAGCAGGAACTGAGCAACAGGAGCTCACCCCGTCACGGGGATTCAAACCACCAACCTTCTGATCAGCAAGCCCTAGGCTCTGTGGTTTAACCCACAGTACCACCCATGTCCCTAGTCTTACCTCAGTGCAAATGCAGCAAGGATGGTGAACCACCTGCATGCAGGAATGTTGCTCACACTTTCCCTTTAGTGGCTCTTCAGCTGCTGTTTCCTGTACATTCAGGAAACAAAATCCCAACACCAGGTCTAAATAAAGCTGTCATTTTGGGGACATGAGAGATGGATATAACCAAATGGAACAGCACATTTTGTAAACAAACAAATATATAACTGGGTACTCATTTGCAATCTAACTTGACATTAGGAGACAAGGTTTTTATCCTTTGTTCAGTAAACTGTCGTGTTGTGATCGTATGTCAAATCAACTTAAGAAGGGAGGCAGTGACATGACACTTTCTGACTCTCAGTCAGTTAACATAATATGGCAGCATGTTTTTGCACATTTACTTCACTTCACAGTAGCCACAATTCAATGAGACAATGAACTATCTAGATGAGATTTTAGATATGGAAGGTTGGCCAAGATCATCAAGACGTTTACTTAAACTGGTATTGGTCCCTGGATCTCGACATGGATGCTAAGGCACACAATTCGCCAGCTGGTTCTCCACTGAAATGAATGGGAGCCGCATCAGAGCTGCTGCATAGCACCCATTCATTTCAATTGGGCCTGCACAGGAAGATGTCTCTGCTGACAATCCTTTGCCGTATATTACTTGCTTTGCTCTTGTAGAGCTCACTTTAATTTCATCAGGACTTTTGCTTCTTTCTTTCTATCTGAACCCTGTTCTGAGGAGTGACATCCTTATTGAAAAGCTGTTGTCTTCAGGATCAATGGTGTGCTGGGGAGAAGTAACAACCAAGGCTTCAGGGGAATACATGATATCATGTTCCAGTACATAGATTGATTCTAATTGAGTCAGTGGTAAAATTCCCAACAGGCAGTATTGATTCTCTGCTCAGGACCTCTGTAGTGGCACAAAATACACTATCTGCCAGCTACAGAAATGGAGCTGCTCCCAATTAAGCCCAGTGAGATCAGTGGGGCAGAATGACTCCAAAAATCAGGGTGGCAAAGGAGGAAATAAAAATACAACAAAGACCAGAATACTGTAGTTTAAATGGAAAATGTCCTTGCTACTCCCTTCCATTCACATGGAAAGCCATGATGTGACAACCTCTTTCATGGTGCAATAGATCCATCCATCCATAACACAAGCTAGCCCTTTTAATTCGTTATTTGTGGTTACTACTATTATTAATAATACCGGTAATTCATATACTGCTTATATGTCAAAACGGCTTCTAAGTGGTTTACAGCTATAAAATAAACCCATCATTTAAATATATAACAACATTAAAACATCTTTAATTAAAACATTCCATCGAAACATTTAAGAACACAACAATCAAAACAGTTAAAGCAGTAACACCACCAGTTCATTTCAGGGGGTTGCTTGCCTAAATAGGTGTGTTTTCGAATGCCAATACTGATGGTGTCTCAAGGATGGGCAACCTGTGCTTGTGGAGATGTCATTGGAGTCCTTCTTCCAATGCAGCCCCAGGCAGTGTAGCCAATGGGAGATATAGCTCACAACAACTACCCCATTCCAGGTCTACATGAGTTAATGGGGGGAGGAAATGGCAGGACCCTGATTTTGAGCATGGCAGCAGGCAACTGAATAACTCACAAGGTCACTCAAAACAATGTGTAACAACTATAGGGAACAGAGCAGATATACCTAGTGCACTAGCCCCACTTTAAAGCTACAGCAGTACACGGACTGGGTTTTTGTTTTGTTTTGTTTTAACTGAGGGAAGGTAAATCACTTTCAAATAGAGTTAGTCATGGTGTTTGTACTGATGATAACCTACTCTGAAGTATGAGGAAATCAGGGAATGCCTCTGTACAAGGCCGCTGGTTCAGCTGTCGAGCTTCATTGCCCCGTAGATTCAAAAAGGGTCCATGACCATCAAAATAAGAAATTGCTCCTCAGCCATCTCACCGGTTTTTGCAAGACAGAATGATGACACAAGCAACTGTGCTTTCCCCCCTACCTCAGCTTTATTATCTTTGTCAGCTCCCTCACTGGTAACTGAATGCTGCTGAACGCACAACCCAGCTACAAAGGGAAAATGATTGGTGCATATTGGGCAGGAGAAAAGAACTGTGTTTTATGCCTTTGCATGAGGCAGGAGGGAATGCTTCCAATCAGTCAGCTTATTTTTCTTTCTGAAAATAAGGCACTTTTTATTTTAAACAAGAGCTGTTTCCTGTTTGCATGGATTTAGGAAGGAAAGAGAACGAGGAACACCACCATAAGCTGTTGCTGCAATAGTGGGTTTCCTGCATCATCAGGAGATTAGACCAAGATGACCTTTGAAGTCTCTTCCAGTTGGTTGCGGTGATTCTCTGGAAAGAGGACTTCAAAGAGGAGAAAGAGGAGAGCCAGTGTGGTGTGGTGGTTAAGAGTGGTGGACTTGCAATCTGGTGAGCCGGGTTCACATCTCCGCTCCTCCACATGCAGCTGCTGAGTGACCTTGGGCTAGTCACACTTCTCTGAAGTCTCTCAGCCTCACTCACCCCACAGAGTGTTTGTTGTGGGGGAAGAAGGGAAAGGAGAATGTTAGCCGCTTTGAGACTCCTTCGGGTAGTGATAAAGCGGGATATCAAATCCAAACTCTTCCTCTTCCTCTTCTTCTTTTTCAGAATTTACCTACTGTCAAGCATCTCCAAAAAGTTTGTTTCCATCCAGGAGATGGTGCAGAAACTGCTGCTAGTGCAGAATGCTGCCACTAGAGTATTGTCTGGTACAGTACTTTAGTGCATATTCATAGAACAACAGTCTTGCAGGGAATGTCCAGGCTGCCTGTATCTTACTGAGCCCAAGTTAAGGTGCTGTTGATAACTTACAAAGACATAAATGGCTTAGGAACATAGGTATCTGATGACGCGCCTCTCCCTGTTCCAATTTGCTGAGGCTCTGAGGGGACACTTCTTGTTGTCGCAGCAGTGAATGCTGCAAGCAGCTAGATGTGGTTTAAAAACAAGCAAGGAAAAAAGAACAAGGGGAGCCATTTTTACAGGACACACAAAAGGACTACTCCAACGGTAATTCCTTATAATGGCCATCCAGAAAACCAAAGGGCCTAACATTAAGTCTTTAGTTTTGTAGAGGTATTCCTATGTGGATCATCAGTTAGCTTTCTGATACTCTGGCTACAGCCTAGAAAATTTGAAGCATGGGCAATTAGCATATCACTCACAGAATCTTTCTTTCTCATACACTAGAAGCCCACTGGGTGCTCAAAATTGTGAAGGAAACTGAAATTCTCCACCATCTTTACTTTGGTGTCGATTGTGCTGTAAAAGACTCCTAGGCTACCTTTCAGCTGAAACTTTCTGGTTCACAAAACAATGCAAAACAGATTCAATTGATTGATTGTTTTGTAATAATAGCAGCAATAAAATAGTAGATAAACTAAAGGAAGGGGGGGGACAGAAGAAAGGTACCAATAAACTAGAAGCAGCAGAAATGAAATTATCTATTAAATGTCTAGAATGCAACAGGAAAGGCAACCTTTGATGCCAACAGTTTTTAGCAAAATACACCATAAACAAAAGTGTACATCCTAGAGGACAATACAAAACAAATTTTTGAACTTGTTTTGAATTACGGTGTGTGCATCAAGCGCTTTCAGTGTTATCTATCACATAATTTCATCACTGGATAAGAATGAATTGACTGCAGAAGTTTTTACAACTTTTCTATTTTCTTAAAAAACAACAATGGGCTAGTGCAGATTACTGGAGAGAAACAAAGCAATTCTTTGACAATGCCCACAGGTCAATAGTGATGCATTGGTTACAACGATAGCAACACACATTCACAAAGTGTTCAGACAATTTTCCCTGATGGAATATTGATCTTTTAATGTGTCAATGGAATTCTGGGATAGGTTGCTATAAAACAAACTTGTATTGCATTTTATAGGATAGTTTTCTGCTCTCTGATTTCATTTTACATTAAATTTACTCTGGAATACCTTAGGTAACACTGATTCTTTTCCCTCTTAAAATGTTTTTCCCCCTCCCCCCCATAAAGCCCAGCTTGTAAACAGATGATGCACCAGTATTTCAAATGCAGATGATATTAAAAGAAATCACTGTAGAATGGACCTGTTAAGTAATAGTTACAATATGTAACTATTTATAGTTATAGTACATCACAGGCTACTGGCTCATCTAGTCCAGCATCCTGGAGATTCCTGTGAGAATCCCTCAAGCAGGAGCAAAGCACAAGAGCACTGTCCCCTCCTATGGTTTCCAGCAACTGGTACTCTGAAACAGGGATGCGGGTGGTGCTGTGGTCTAAACCACTGAGCCTCTTGGGCTTGCTGATCACTGAGCCTCTTGGGCTTGGGTTGGCGGTTTGAATCCCTGCAACAGGGTGAGGTCCCATTGCTCTGTCCCAGTTCCTGCCAATCTAGCAGTTTGGACAACACCATTACTGGTCCCAACAACATCAAACATACCATCTCAGGACTATTTAATTGCTCATCTTCCAACATTGTGTATGCAATCAAATGCCAACAGTGCCCTTCAGCTCTCTATATTGGACAAACAGGCCAAACCCTACGCCAAAGGATAAATGGACATAAATCTGATATCAGGAATCACAATACAGAGAAACCAGTAGGAGAACACTTCAATCTCCCAGGACATTCTATAAAAGATCTCAAAGTAGCTGTCTTAATACAAAGGAATTTCAGAAATAGACTGGAAAGAGAAGTGGCTGAATTGCAACTAATCACCAAACTTAAAACCATGGAGAAACCTAGTCTGAACAAAGACATTGGATTCTTATCTCATTATACATGACAAAGCTATCTTTAGCCATCTCGCCCCTTGCCTTTCCCTGCAAGACCAATTGTAGCCGTTAAGAGTCGTCAACAGCTTTTCCACACCTATCAGCTGATCACCCATTCCCACCACCCTTCTGAGTAATACCCCTCCCCACTCCCTCACTGTATTTAAGGGTTTGGTGACTTCCGTCTCAGTGTATCTGAAGAAGTGTGCATGCACACGAAAGCTCATACCAAGAACAAACTTAGTTGGTCTCTAAGGTGCTACTGGAAGGAATTTTTTATTTTATTTTGTTTTGACTATGGCAGATCAACACGGCTACCTACCTGTATCTGAAACATTACTCTCTCTGAACATGGAGGAAAAGCATCACCATAATTGCTAGTAGCCAATGATAGCCAGCCTTCTCCTCCATGAATTGGTTCAATCCTCTTTTAAAATCATCCAAGTCACTTAATTTTTCTTTCTCTGCAGCTTGCTTCCCATCTTGTCCTTCCAGCTAGTTCTCCCCTGCTCACTCTCCCATATCCACAACCTGTGACTTCCTATTGACTGACTGTTTCTCTCTCTCCCCCCCCCCCCCCATCCTTTGGTCCATTTTCTCATCAAGCGCACTGCAGACTGAGAGAGCTCCAGTCACCATGGTGATTACTACAGCAGACCAAACAATCATTTAAAAAAACAATGTACCCAACTTCTCAGGTGATATATGCATCTGGTTTGGGTATGGAAAGGTCTGGATCATTGCTCCAAACATTGGCTGTTCCTTCCTTCTGACATCTTCTCCGCAGTCTAAAATGGAAGCTATCATTGTCATGGAAAACAATGCAGAAGCCCATCTAGACAAAGAAAATCCAGGAATGTTAACAATGTTCATGGAGCAACCATGTGACATTCATATTTGATGCCTGGGACATGAGTCCAAAGGCTATTCTGAGACCATCTGCCAACCTTCTATCTGTTAGGAGCTTAGAGACCTTTCCACGCCAGAATTGCCTGTGCTGTGTCTTATCTCTCCATTGTGTATTTCTCTCCAGCTCTTCAGTCATTCATATCACCAGTTTCTCAGGGAATCTATGGTATTGTTGTGAGCGACACCAATACGTGGTTCAGGTCCAGAGGCATCAGCAGAGGTGCAACAATGACTGCGGTACACCCTCATCCATGTCACCAGCATGAAGGACCAGCCTATATTTGCAGCCTAAAACTCTTGTCAATTGATTCACTGTAGTCCACAGCTTGAATATCTATATTGCACTATGTAGTAAATATGGTACTTCATGCTACACACTCCCCCCGGTACTTCCATCCTGCCTGGCTGCCATCTTATATGTATCCCTCTTCTTGCCAAGCTCCCAGTTTTACTATTGTTAACTTAACTTTCCATTTCTTAACCACTGTCACTCAAACCTCTATTTATTTATCATCATAGTTGAGGCAATTCTTTGTTTCCTTGGAGGTGGTCGTGGTTGTAAGTCTTATTTTTTGCCATTAAGTTAATTTTCTGTTGTTAAACAGCAGTGGACCTCTTCTCGGGTAGCAGCTGACATTTGCCTTCACGGGGCCTCAGACATAGCAGACTCCATCCCCACCATTGCTCTAGAATCATGCCACATTGGAAGTGAGTGGGTAGCAGCCACTAGCTGGTAACCACTGTGAACTGGCCTGTCTCCGCCACCATTGTCATTGGTGGTGGTAAAAAAAATTATGTTTAAAAGCCCATTGACCTATGAGCCCATTGCGATTCTTTAGGTTTGCATTTTTTCCATCATGATTAAAAGGGAGGTGGGAAATGGTGGTTATTTCCATCAGTGTCAAAGAAGAAGTTAAGCAATTTTCAATAACACAGCTATTCTACGACTGAGATCCAGCTTGCGACAGGGAGGCACTCTGACTTTGTCACCGGAGATGAGTTCCCTTGCAGCCACCACCATGGTCTGCTGCGTTTTGAATGGAGCCCAAATGGTGACGCATAGTTCAAATGAGAGACAGAATCACCGCTGAACTGTGGCGTATTGGTTCAGTAGCCAGATAAATGAAGCGCCGACCACATGATTCTTCTGAAAGACCATTGCTTTGCATGTGGTGAAATAGCAGGAAATTAATTTCACATCATTCCTCAGCATCAAATCAGATCCAATCAGCCCCATCTTTTCCCATACACCAAGGGGCTCCAACTTTATATATCCCAATACTATTTTACGGTGAGGTGTAGTGTTTCAATTATTATATCTGAAAGTTCTTTTATCATCTTCATATTCAAATCTGAGGTTTTTTGTTTTCTTTTTACAATCAAGCGGTCTATAATTTTTTTTGAAACAAACAAACTTAAAGATTACAGATAACTTTTGGAACTCGCAGGAACTCAGTTCTGGCACCTCTCAGGTGGATGCCATTGCCATTATAAGAGAATAAGGGAGGTTCTAGAAAAATAGCACTGCTACCTACTTTATTCCTTTAACTGGAGATGCCAGGGATCACACTGGAGGCTTACAGATACAACGCATGTGCTCTGTGTTTGTTCTATGACATGAGCACAACACTCTCTTGCTTGTGATTCCCAGCAAACGGCATTCCTAAGCATCTTACTTCTGAGTCTGGATGTATTGATACTGTTATCCTCTATGAAGGTCAAATCCCCTTCAAACACATCCTTAGTTGATGGCTGTTACTATTTATTGTCATTGTGAATTCCACAGCTTAACTATGCACTTTGCAAAGAAGTGTGCTTCTTCTTCTTTTGGTCTTCAACCTTCCACTATTCAGCTTCATTGATCGTTTACTGTGGAAGCACGTACACTTTGGAACTCCCTGCCTATTTAGATCAAGCAGGTGGATTCACTGTACTTTTTCGGCACCTGCTAAAATGTTCTTGTTTAGACAAGGATAACCAGATGCTTAGAAAGCTGAGGTAATCATAATCTGTTTTAGTATTTTAATGTTTGTATGTTTTTAAAGTATGGTAGTAATTCTTTTTCTTTTTTTCTTTTATCTTTGTGTAAACTGCTTTCTGGGTGGATTATTATTATTTAAATAACAATCAAGCAGTGCATAACTGTTATGGAATAAAATAATGATATGTCCAATGGAGGCTGGTTCTTTAGGGCAAATAATAATAATAATAATAATAATAATAATAATAATAATAATAATAATATTCTGCCACTCTGGGTGGCTCCTAACAGAATATTAAAAACAAGATAAAACATAAAACATTAAAAACTGCCTTCATTTTTTTCCCAAATTAATTTTTTATTAGTTTTAACAAAATATAACACACACATGAACAGAAACAGAAACAAACAAACAATAAAAACAATAATACAAAATAAACACTTAAATCTTAATACAACTATCTTATTTTCTTATCATTGTGGGTTGACTTCCTCATGTCCTCTCTTCCTGCGTTCCTTGAATATCATCTTTAGTAATTTCTTTACATTATTAAAATATCTTTTTGTTAATTAACCTTAACATCTCTTCTTATCTAATATCCTTATCATTTATTCAAACAGTTATAAACCTTAAATCTATCTTCTAAATCTACAGCCTAACATATCTTTCAGCTTACATCTAATCTTTAATCTCACAATGATATTTTAAGTACATTTTGAATTTCTTCCAATGTTCTTCCACCACTTCGTCCCTCTGGTCACGAAGTTTCCCGGTCAGTTCAGCAAGCTCCATATAGTCCATCATTTTCATCTGCCATTCTTCTATCGTTGGTAATAAACAGGACTGCCCTCAGATGTCTTCTAAAAGTCAGATAGTTGTTTATTTCCTTGACATCTGATGGGAGGGCATTCCACAGGGCGGGCACCACTACTGAGAAGGCCCTCTCTGCCTGGTTCCCTGTAGCTTCACTTCTCACAGTGAGGGAACTGCCATAAGGCCCTCGGAGGTGGACCTCAGTGTCCAGGCTGAACGATGGGGGTGGAGACCATTTAGGGCTTTAAAGATCAGCACCAACACTTTGAATTGTGCTTGGAAACATACTGGGAGCCAATGCAGGTTTTTCAGGACCAGTGTTATATGGTCTTGGCGGCCACTCCCATGTGGTACTGCCCCATCAATCTTGGTCTGCCCTCAGCCAAGTTAAGCCTTTCCTCAGGAACATTAAGGTGTGCCAGTATATGAGTGTGTTCAGGAAGTGGTACTGCCTATTAAATCCCTCCCATTCCTTAGGCCCTGTGATACCTTTGTAGAATCCAACAGGGAGGATTGTGAGGACAAAATTAGTTGTCTCTGCCTGTCACTGGCAGTTGGCTCCACCTACTTTTGGTCTTCCACTCTACCAGCCACAGTAGACACCAGTCCCCACTGGCTATGTCTGAACTGGACCTCTCAGTGTAGCCCTACCACATATTAATGCACCCAAAACCTTTTCTTTTGTTCAGTGGCAATTAAGATAACATATACATGGAACTTCATATAATAGGAATTAGTTCTATTGAATAGCAGAAGCATTGTTAAGCGGTTGGGAAGTAGCAGTTTCTCAGAATCGAGGAAGAGCATCAGAGTTGCTGGGAGTTCTTTTTCTGCTGACTTTATGCATCTCTCAATGAGCTGATGAAGGCATTGCCCTGGTGGTGACATGGATTGGTTCTGACAAGGAACTTGACGCTGTCCAGCAGCGGGGCACTCGGAATGTATTAAACATATTGTAAGTGGGATAAATGTCAAAATCATTAACATCATCTGAGACTTTGAAAATGAGAACCATAAGTACGCGAGCAAAGTCTAAATGATTCCTTACGAAGTCCTGTGTCCAAAGGGATTTGTTCTTTCCTGTGAAATATGAACTTTGTCACCATGCTTAAAGGTTCATATTCCCATCACTGACGGCTAAGCCCTATTTTAATCTATAGGGAAAGAGAGAAGAGGAAATTGTTTAAGATCTGAGTTGATGATATCTATGCTGAAAATGAGTGTATATTATTAGATCAGCTTCCAGTGTTATTTAGTTCAGCCAGATAGGTTTTCCTATACCAGCAAGGTACAACCAATGAAAGTCTGAAGAAAATGGAGCTGGTATTCTAAGGACCATGTAAATGTAGAATCATAATTGTCTCAACAAATCTCAACATTTACTTTGAGTTCTGGGTTTTTTTTCTACCCATAAAAATCACAGGATAACTGGAAATGAAACTGTTGCACAGTTTAACCCTTCCCCAGGATAGGGACCTAGGATTCTAGGTCAAATAGGCCATTTATTTGTCCTACTATGTTCTTCTTCTTCTTCTTCTTCTTCTTCTTCTTCTTCTTCTTCTTCTTCTTCTTCTTCTTCTTCTTCTAGGAATACAAGTCTGTTTGACAATGCAAAGGTAGCCATATGTGTCCTTGGAATGTTGTAGGACCACAACTCCCACAATATTGTGGGATAAAATATTGTGGGGGCCCAGGTAAGCCCCACTCCACATTATCAATCACATGATGCAGTGTGCACACACACCATTTGAATAGGAATGCCCATCAACTTTGCAGGGGTCCAACCCCCTCAAATATTTTACTGTGGGGGCTGAAGACCCCATGGCCCTTCAGAGTTGGCTCCTATGACTCCCATCATCTCTATGTACGGTCCATGCTGGCTGAGGCTCATGGGGATATGGAGTCTCATAACAACTGGAAAGCATCATGTTAGCTTGACCTAATCAATGCTTAAACAACCAAGCTGTCATAAAAACAATTCAAGAAGTAGCTTGAAGACACTTGGAGACATATGCACTCCAAGTACTTTGTTCAATCAAGTATTAATTTATCTTTGAATTACAATGAAATGACTCTATGGAAACTTTGTTTCTCAAAGATGCAAAATTTAAAGGCAATCATCATAACTACATTAGAGACACTGAATTACTTTTAGGCTGACATTTCCATTCCATTACGCGGCTACCCAAAAGGAGTATACCTGGCTCCCATCCAGATGAATGTATGATTGAAGTTAATTATTCCATTCACCTTTAAATGAATTATAGATTGTGCTATTTTGCCCAAGAGAAAAGTCATTTTTACCCATTGAACACATCCAGGGATTGTTATTGCCATTTATGTTCTCTCAAATGCAGCTTCATCCTCGTGTTTCAACATAGCTGGATTTGTAATAATGTGTGGAAAATTCAAAGGTTAGTGAAATTAAATATCACTTTTGCTGTTATAGCTTTGATTCAGAATAACTCACGGTAAGACGTAAATTGACACCTAATGGTCTACGAAGGAAAAGGCATATGTCACATTTTTCATTTAAATGCCAAATACTGCACTGGCTCGCTTCTTTATGTCCTACCAGAGGCGAAGTGCTAAAAGACTAAAATCACAAGTGTTGTGGTTCAAAGTAAGTAGGTCTCGTTTCTGTCAATAAACTGGACCCAGAGAAGCTTTTAAAGACATTTTAGAGCTTACAAATTCTTGTAAAGTGTTCTATGCCTTCTTACAGTGATATCATTTCTCTTGACATCTCTAAGGCTTAGAAATGGCGACCGATGTTACATTCCTTTATCAGCATGACAGCAAACATGAAAGAAAATCTGGATGGATATGAATTATTGTTGTCCTGTAAAAGCCAGGAACTACTTTAGTAAGTGCCACTTCTCTATTGACCTAAAATGAAGCAGCATGAAAAGAGATCCACCTCACATAACAGATTTTTAGGATATAATGACAGCAGAAGTTACCATTTTGAATTTTCTGCCTCAAGCACCAAAATGCTTGGAAACATGGAAAAAACAATCCCCCCCCCAAATGAATATTAAGACAGGTCACAGGCTTCATGTGGAAACATTTGGCTAAATGCTCACTGGTCTCATGGTCAATGCGTCAAACACCTCTTTGGTGATGAGTGTTTGTCACGGAAGAGTGAAATCCCTAGATTCTGCAGTTGTGCCCCATAATGTTTGAAGTCTGCACCCAAAATTATTTCATATTCTGCAGCCATCTGAATGTGGCAGAATCTGGAGCAGTTCTAGGCCATGTTTCAGCAACTGCTAGGATCTCTCACTAAACAAGCTGAATTGGCCATTCAGTGATGGAGCAAATCTCAGCCTCACTCAATCTTTCGAGTTAGGATTTGACGTTTTTCAGTAAGACTACTTTCCTGAATATTTTATTAAAACAGAATATTCAATAAAATTAAAATGATCATAAGAAGAGCCCTGCTGCATCAGGCTAAGAGTTCTTCTAGTCCAGCATCCAGTTCTCATGGTGGCCAACCAGAGGCCCATGGAAACTCCACAAGCAGGATCTGAATGTTCCGCACTCTCCCCTCCTGTGGTTTCAGAAGCATATTGCCAAATCTCCATGCAGTATGAGATTCTAGGGATTCCAAGACACTTACCCAGAGTTCATGTTTCCTTCAGAGTGAGGCACAGAGGAGTCTGTGGTGTCTTTGTGTTATATGATGTATTTACACATATGTACAACCAAAGCCTGTGATGGAGGAGTTCACAGCATTAACACACCCCAAGACGGCCTTGCTGCTTCTATAGCCACAGCCGTGGATTCAAACAGAAATCATACATTACTCTGCCTTTCTTGGTTCCAGGTTTGCTGCTGTGCCTCTAGCTCACATCACTGCAAACTCTCTTTGTCCTTCTGCAAGTTTGTGGTCTCACACAGAGCCCATTTCCTTTGTTCCCCATAATGGCTAATAACCCAGACGATTGCCTCACCAGGAAGTCAGCCTGGCTTATATTTTAACACTTGCTGGCTCCAGGAATTAGAAGGGTCTTCAATATACAGCCTACTCACCCACCCCAAACTCATTGTCTCTGATCATGGAAGCAGAACATATCCGTCAGGGTTAGCAGTCACTACTATATTCTCACCCATCCTAGTTTGGGGGACAAGGGACTCGGCTACACTTGTCAATTATATTGTTAAACTGCATTGTGAACATGAGGTACCAGATGGCACTGTAGAGCGATGATCCGTCGCCAACGGGATTTTCCATTAAGAGCTTTTATAATGTGTTTTTCTGTAGCATCTTTTACTATAGAAAATGGACTGATGAATACTGAAGCTACATATTCCTTCCAGGGCTGGTCTAAGACTTTGCTGCCTCTGAGGCAAGTGTTGCCCCTCCTCACAAGTCAAAGGCTGGTTGGGTTATTTGAGCACCAGAAGCAGAGAATTGCACAATGACCTCTCCTAGTAGTAGAAATGCAACAACAACAACAACATATTAAATAACCAACAAGACACTGCTTATGGTACCCGCAATCACTGTCTGAAGTGGCTGCTTCACTCTGACTAATGATCAGCCTTGCATGGGCCTCTTGTTTAGGAGGCAAAGTTAGGTTGTTGTGCATTGGTAATGGGATAAGTCTTTTCTTAAGAGTATTTCAATAATTTGGCATATTAATGTGTCCACAGCAGCCTCCCGCAACCTGGAACCTTTCAGATGTTGTTGAACTGCAGCTCCTATTACTGCCAGCCCACATGGCCAATGGTCAAGAAGGAAGGATGGAAGGTGTAGTCCAACAGCATTTGTAGGGCACCAGACTAAGGAAGGCAAGTCTGATGAATATGAGTTAGGATCTCTGCTCAGGAATGGAAAATATTTGTGCCTTGGGTCTTCTCATAGATTTTACCAAGGGTCCATGCATAACCGTACCCTCTGTGAACTTGTGGGGCACCCAAGGTTAGGATTGTATCCTGTAAAATCATGGCCATCATTCTTTCTAAATGTTTAGGTACCCATTTTTGTCTTCCAGCAAAATACGATGCTTGATGAGTAGCAAGCATTTTCATTTAATGATTCTCAGTGGACAATTATTGTGATTTATTTCAAAAGAAAGGTAATTCGGTGCCTCTACTAAATAGCCAATTAAGCAGAGACTGAGCAACCTGCTTCTGTATCAACAGAGGGGAGCATCCTAGCATCCCAGAGCTTGGAGGCTGACTTGGTAGCAGGAAGATTTAATAACACACAATAAAATATTTACCAAATGGCGGTAATTTCCTTTGGAATGGAAAGCTATTAAATATTGTGTAAACAGTCAATTGGAATTAATTACTTTTACTGAGTTCAATTTTTGAAACAACCACAAAGCATACCTGGTGGGGGAAGTTCTTAATGCTCGTGGCCTGGAAATCTGATTGACTGGACAGGTGCCAAAGGCGACTAGGAAAACGATAAGAGAACTAAGCTTCTCCATTGAGCCCTGTTGATACAATTAATCAACAACTGGCTATGCTTCTTCAAAGCACTAAATTAGATCTGAACTAAATTTCTGTTGGGGTTTTGCTTTGTTTCATACGAAAAAGCAGGAAACTTTGAGCCTGCCTTTCATATTTTGAAGGAGGCATTACACCTGCGTTGATGTGGACCTCCTGAGATTAATAGGGGAAGCACACTAGTGCGTGAACAGCTAGTAAAAATTTAGAAATGTCTCGCCTCCTCTTTTGCTACTCTACACTATTTGCCTTTTAGTCAATGGGGAATGCTTCTGTGAAGAAGTAGGCTCTACATACCTTTATTGTTGTTTTTTTACCTTTCTCATGATATTATTTTTTAATCTAGAAACAAGTATGCAAATAAGATAAAAGAATCATAGAATTGGAAGTAACCCCGAGGGCTATCTAGTCCAACCTTCTGGAATGCAGAAATCTCAACACATGGTCCCCCATCCACTTTGAAACCATACCAGACCCTATTTAGATTTACAAGGAGTGCCTCCACCCCATCATTCAGCCTGGAAAAGAAATCCAGCGCTGAGGGCCTTCTGGCGGTTCCCTCACTGCAAGAAGTGAAGCTACAGGGAACCAGGCAGAGGGCTTCTCAGTAGTAGCACCCGCCCTGTGGAATGACCTCCCATCAGATGTCAAGGAAATAAACAACTACGTATCTGACTTTTAGAAGAAGAAGAAGAAGAAGAAGAAGAAGAAGAAGAAGAAGAAGAAGAAGAAGAGTTTGGATTTGATATCCCGCTTTATCACTACCCGAAGGAGTCTCAAAGCGGCTAACATTCTCCTTTCCCTTCCTCCCCCACAACAAACACTCTGTGAGGTGAGTGGGGCTGAGAGACTTCAGAGAAGTGTGACTAGCCCAAAATCACCCAGCAGCTGCATGTGGAGGAGCGGAGGCACGAACCCGGTTCCCCAGATTACGAGTCTACCACTCTTAACCACTACACCACAGTGGCTCTGAAGACATCTGAAGGCAGCCCTGTTTAGGGAAGTTAGTAATGTTTGATGTTTTATCGTGTTTTAAATTTTCTGTTGGGAGCCGCCCAGAGTGTCTGGGGAAACCTAGCAAGATGGGTGGGGTATCAATTATTATGATTATGATTACAAATGTGCTAGCAGTTTCATTGCTGCACCACTCTGCAACTTCTAAGCATGATTAGTGAACATACCGGCTCTGTGCTGTGGTGAGGAGCATTTAGCTGAGTAAAGATGTGGAATGGCAAAAGAGATTTATGTTACAGCTGCTTTGGGTGGAATTCAACATTGCATTATTATGATAGTCGCCCCCCCCCCCCCCCCGTTGCAAACATTTCTACATGCCAGATGAAACAGTCTCCTCTTCCCACCCCCTGCCTGCATCGTGTTTGGGCGGGTTCTCCCAACCCACCAGATTGGATTTTGGGGGAGGCATGGGCAGTGCATTGTGGGAGGGAAGACCTGTTGCACTAATGGGAGTCCTTGAATGGCTTCTACTTGTACACTGGATTACTTAAATCAAAACCCTTGTTCGTAAATCACAATGGCATTTTTTGAAATTTTACCCTGGGACACAGAGAACCATGGATGAATGGCAGCATTTCACATAAATTGAGTCTTCTAAGGTTACTTGAGGTTGAAAGGGAATAATTAATTTCAATTTACAGAGATTCAGTATACACCGATTCTGTCTGGTACTCCACTGATCAATTACATGAGCTGTAATTAACTAGAGCTGAGATAATGAACATTTGATTTTCATCACTCATTTCACCCTTCCAGCATGTGTTCATAACTAAAACACTGTTAAGCGGAGGCAGTAATTATTATGTGTGTGAACCACAAGCACTGGTTTTCAAACAAAAACCCCACTTTCCAGCACTTTGAAGCCAGTACCTCAGGCTTATCAAAATAGTGAGTCGTCTTGGTCATCAAATGGGCTACTGCACAAATGAAGGTGCCCCTGAGACGACTACTTCTGTTTCAAATGATGCATGCATAGAACCTCCAGATATTTCCAAGTCTTGGAAAATGCTAATGAATCAGCTTATCTGGAATAAGACCATGCGTATAGGATCGGGCTATGTTTCATAGTCCTTCAGGGAAAGGGGAAATTGGTGGTGACTGAAATACACTGCCCATTCCATCACAAACCCTCCCACTTTCCTCTGACTTTACTATCATAAGTGTGACTCTAGTAACCTGTACAATGAACCAATTTTGTGACACAGGAAAGATTGCTTTGCGTGATCTCGGATCATCTGGAATCCAGCCAAAAGAATTTAACTAAACGTACAACTGCATTTGGATTTCCTAGAAGTGATATCAAACACAACAACTTATTGTGAGGAAATAAGCGTTCAAGACCATCCTCAGGTACAACTGCAGTCAACAACATGTTCTTTCCTGGCATTTATTGGTTTGGCCCAAGATTTGAAAAAAAACCTTTTGTTTTAATGATGCAGTCAAAACTGGAATAGGCGAGAAAGCCAAGTGTTAAAGCAATGCGAAGAACTCATCAAAGAGGTTTCTCTGCTGATACGCTACAGAATTGGGCTTTGAAAAGTTTCCCACCTAGGCTTTTTCATGCACAAATGCACATTAACAACAGAAAATTGGATTACAGGAGAAATTTATTTTGGGGGCTTATCTTTCTCTGCCAAATGTCAGCTAATATTAAATATGACTGACCAAGGCTCATTCTAAGTTAAAACAGACCCTATGTGGAGACAGCCAAACAAAATTGTCTCCACCCCTCCCATTTCCCTGGTCTGGCTTTTCTATTTTTAAGTTATATTTACCTACTCCCCCCCCCTCTCTAAGTCAACATTCATTTTATGTTCTTATTAATTTAGAGAAAAGGCAAGTAAGAGGCAACATGATAGAAGTTTATAAAATTATGCATTGTTTGTAGAAGGTAAATAGAGAAAAGGTCTCCTCCTCCTCTGGTAAGACCAGAACTCAGGGACATTCAGTGAACCTGAATGTTGGGAGATTCATGACAGATCAGCACAGTGTTAAATTATGGCATTTTCTCCCACAAGAGGTAGTGATGACCACAACATAAGCCGATCACTTTAAAAGAGTATCAGATAGGATAGTGACCTGTCTCAGGCCAAGAGTTTCCAAGTTCAAGCGCCAGAGGACCCCACTTTATCCTATCCCACCACACAGTCGTTGGTCTCTAAGGTGCTACTGGAAGGAATTTTTTTATTTTTTATTTTGTTTTGACTGCGGCAAACCAACACGGCTACCTACCTATAACTTATGAGGTCCTTGTTCGTCTTTGTTTAAATTACCCTTATTAGAGCCATTTAAGTGCTAGTGTAATATATTTACATTTAATTAAACAACGGAGGCTGGGGAGAAGCCAAGGGCTCCGTGTCAAATTAAAGCAATCTCTTGTACAAATAGTTTCTCATAAATCAGATTCCCTATTCACAAATAGCAAAAGTCCATTAAATAATTCTTAACGTTTCATATTTTCCTGTTCCTTCTGCCCCTCTCAAAACGACGAGTAGAAAAGGGTGGATTTCGAAGCCGATTTTAATTTAGCAAAGTTTCCTATAACTAACCTGAAAGGTTTATGTGAAAATACATTTCTTTGCACAGATCTGCTGTACCACTTGAGTGAAGGAACAGGCTGCAGCCTGCACCATAACAGGGAGTGGGGAATAGGTAACTCAGCCCAGCCTTCTTGGCACCTTATTTCGTGGATGCTTCCACTAAGTGGTACTTATTATACCGGGTAGGATGGCAAAGCAATTAGAGAACGATAGGTCAAAACAAATTTCACTCTTACTAAAGCTTCTTCTAATCTGGCAATCTGAACCATTTTTGTGAAGCTATTGTTTGTAACACCCCCCTTTTATTTTTATTTTATAAAACAGTTTGAACAATTAACTGGTATGATTCTCTCCCCCCCCCCCCAATTTTTTAAAAAATAAATGATACATTTAATCTTACAGTAGAAATGCAAGTTTACACTTGACAAGAAAGCAAGCGTGGCATGCTGCCTTAAATATTTGCTACTCAATCATTTCTGTGTGCTTTGTTCGTTTTGGAAATTTTATCTCTTGTATCCAGAAGCAACAGAAGTGTCCAGTGCCTTTTGGCTGTTTTAATATTCAAAGTTTTGATGTTTAATCTTGTTCCTGAGGGCCAGGACATAGTAGCTGCTTCCAGATGGGAGCCTTGGAGCTGGTGCCAGTAAGTATTTTCATGAAGTCGGAATAGCAAACGAGTCTCTGACCTGCTGAAGGTCTCTTAGTCCTTTTCAGGTTTGATTTATCCTTATATTACACAACTTTCCCTCTACAGGGAGGAAACGGAGTGTGGAAGCACCCTTTCCCCTCACATAGTGGATTTTGCTTTGTGGAGGATAAACTGTTTCAAAGTGATCTAACCAGGGGGAGCGGGGGGGGGGAATCCCGATATATCTGCAAATGCATGATGATGTCATCAAGATGCTCTGGAAAATTTTAGTGAACAAGACAGGGAGATTGCACAGCAAAGGGGCAGAGCTGGAAGCGCCCAATGACATGATACTTCACATGAAACAACTGCAGTGTTTGAATGCCTAAGCTTGGAACTACAGATTGGAACAGAACAATGGATCTACCATCATATCCAAAGACCTGTTGCTCACCCTGGCCAGGGTGGAAGGTGCAGAGGTGGAGGAGGCTGTCCAGCTACCTGGGGCGGCAAACCCAGAAGCATCCAGGGGGCGTGGTTTCGCTCCCAGCACGCACGCTGCGCATGTGTGCTGGGAGCAAAGTGCTGGTGGCGGGCGAGCCCCGGGCGGGGCGGCCTCATTCCGTGGCTTGCTCAGAGCCCGCCGGCGGTGTGGAGCGCTCCGTAGCAGTGTGCTGCTGGTGGGCTAGCCCCAAGCAAGCCCATCCAGGGCTCATCCGCCGGCAGCGTACCGCTTCCATTACACTGGCGCAGTGTACGATGCATATGTCAGATGCACGCTGCACCTGTCCACTGGGAGCAGCGCGTTGCCACTGGGCCAGCCCCGAGCAAGCCCATTCGGGCGGAGGCGAGCCAGGGAGGGGCGCCCAGAGTGTCACCCTCTCCAGGGTGGTATTCGGGGCATCCCGCCCCCTTTGCTCCCCTCCCTACGCCACTGGAAAGGTGGGAGTGTGTTGTTTGTTTGTTTTACTTTTTGCTGTGCCAGTTCTGAGCTGGCACAGCAGAGAGACTCAGGTCAGCCTTCTCTCTTTGAAATGAGCCGGCATTGAACCCAACAGAGCCATTGGCAGATGCACTCTGCAGAGGCAGATTTAGAGGAGTGCGACCAGTTCAGTTGCACTGAGTACCACGGGATGGGGTGTGCAACTATGATGTAGAATGGTAGGTGAGAGGTGGGGCAGGACTGACTTTGACATCACACAGGGCACCAATGAAATCTTAGACCGCAAGGTCTGCCACTGCATCCTGCCCTGCCCTCATAACGTCCTGTTTCAGGGTTTTATTATGGCTACTGTCAGCTGCTACCCCACTGTGATAATATCCACTCTTTCGTGATTATGACAATTATGCTGCTTTATGCCAAAATAGGCTTCTAAGTATAAGAATAAGTATATAGTCATTAAATTTTTTAAAATCCACAATCGAAATGCATAAGAAAGCAATCACGTCAAAAGAAGATCAGCAGTCGGAACAGGAGACTCAGGTTGAGAGAGCAAGAGAATGCCTGTGTAGACAGGTGCATCTTCCAGAGCCCGTGGAATGCCAATATAGATGGGACCTCTTGATTAGATGGAGCAGGGAGTGTTTTCCATAACGCCATTGTCACCAGTGAAAAAGCCTCCCTCCACATCACCGCAAGCCAATAATCATCAGGCCATTGCAAGACTGGCTGGGAATTTATTACCCCGGGAATAACAGCCGTTAAATGCAGTTGGACTTGCTCCTCAGTAGAAATGAATAGGGTTGAATTGTAAATATAGTTTACTCATACATAATTCTTTCACTCCTTATCTTAGAACCAGAGCTATTAGCATCTTTTTAAAGAAGAAAAACACCTTGGTACTTTAATTAAACAACCTTATATGATAAACCCACTAAATAAATAAATATTCCTTCTTGTCACTATTTGCTGGCAGGGTTGGGAGGATCATAAGCTTGCTCCCACGAAAGATGTGTAAGGCTTTGACATTTATTTTAACAAGTATTTCAAACAGCAGTGTGCCCTTCTATATGTCAAAAATCACTTTGTCCCCAAAGCTTACAGATTCAAAGCAATGACTTGCTAGTGGAGGAAAACCACTTTTCTGCATGGTTCTCTAGACCGATCCCACCTTTATGTAGTGGATATGAGTGGAGTAGATCATACCATGAAATCCTGTTTATTATTTACATGCTGGTTGCTTACCTCTACATGCTTAGCCTCTACATGCCCCTCTCCGAACCTTTCTCTCAGCTGATTTTAATTATAATATTGACTTCAGAAGAGGAAGCATCTGGTAAGCATCTGCAGCCAGGGCCCACCTCTCCCATCAATCCATCCCAGTTGTTCAGGCACTTTGCTGTCACATCTAGTTTGACCTCAAGGGCACCATAAAATGAAACTGCAACAATTCTGTACTATTCAGTTGGTTAATTTAACAAGTCTGGGTGAAACAGAAGCTACATGCTTCCCAAAGGGCTTCAATGAACCAGAATACTGAAAATAAAAAGGAAGATTGTAAATGGTGATTCAGAAATTGACATCTGGCCAATGCCTTTTGCTACATGGAAGGGGCAAAGGAAACCATCCTGCATTCAAGTAAGCTGAGAGAATTTAAACAGCTTCCCTAATCGTTTACCTTTAAGAAAATTAACATACAGCTACTTTGTCAACTTGGTAAAAACATTTTTTTTCAATTGTCTGCTGCAGCAAAAGTTGTACATTTTATTCTTGTTAAATTCAATAATATTGGTTTATGCCCTCTTATTAGCTGCTAAAGTTCCAATGACTGAAAAAAATGGCAATTCACCATTGTATAAGCAGGCCTGGCTTGCCCAGTGGGGAGGAGCTGTAGCAGTAGCCTCCTGCCAGAGGCATTACTGCCATTTACCAGGAAGAGAAGGACCAAGCGGGTGGCCAAGTTGAGGCTATGTGGGTGCCACACCAACTTTTCCATCTCCAGGGTTACAGCCAGATAGTATTTTATTTCATCTTCCTGATGTTTCCTTTCTTGTTGATTTCCACATTTTGTGTGACCTTTTACATGGTACAAAAGCCCCCCCTCCTACAAACACATTTTGAAGGTCACAGAATGTCAATCAGCCAAAGGCCTGGTTGAAGAGAAACATTTTTGTCTGGTGCCTAAAGATATGTAATGAAGGAGCCAGGTGAGCCTCCCTGGGAAGAACATTCCACTAACGGGGAGCCACCACAGAAAAGGCCAGTTCTCATGTTGCCACCCTCCGAACCTCATGTGGAGGAGGCACATGAAAAAGGGCCTCAGATGATGAGCACAGGGTCCAGGTTGGTTTATATGAGGAGAGGCAGTCCTTGAGGTGTTGCCATTTAAGACTTTATACGTCAAAACCAGCACTTTGAATTGGGCCCAGAAACTAATTGGGAGCCAGTGCAGTCAGGCCAGGATTGGGGTAATATGTTCAAACATTCTTCCCCCAGTGAGCAACCTGGGCACTGAATTCTAACTCTCTAAACTGCAGTTAACACATTGCAGTCGTCAAATTGAATTTTTCAAACTATCTTCAGAGGCATATAACACATTGCAGTAATCTAACCTAGAGATTACCAGAGCGGACTTCCGGCGAGGTCGCCATCACGGGCGGTCGCTGGGTTGCCTCGGCAGCGAGGCGACCCAGTCCAGCCCGGGGGTTGGAGCCCTGCCACCGCTACGCGGGGCTCCGGTGAGGCGTGGGAAGAGCGTCCTGCGCCTCGGGCTCTCCGGCGGGCCCGCTAGGCTAAGCACCCTTCCCTCGTTCCCCCTGTAAAGGGGGAGTGGGGGTGAAGGGAGCGCGAAGCCGGGCCATTAGGGGAAATGCCCCAACCGGGCGGAAAAGCGGCGAGTACTGGCCTTGATGAGCGACGACGTTCTCCCTGAGAGATGAAAGGAAAAGAAGCCCGGAGGTCGTGAGTACTTAATTGGATTAACTGCTGAGCTTAAAGACTTAACGACCCGGGAGGCTTTAGATAAAGGAAGTCTGCCTGTCTCCCTTCGGAGGCAAGAAAATAACGGATTGTGATACTGTTGCTACTGGATGGATACATTGTCAAGATTTTTTTATGAGTGAGACTTTATAGATCTCCCTTTGGGGAGGAAGAGGATGGAGAATATTCCATTTGAAAGTTTTGGTCTTTGCGCCCCAGTCTCAGAGAAAATGGCTGCGAAAACTCTGAACCGAAGTGGAAAATCACTGCTATATGACGGATAACATTGAAATAGAAACTGAAATTTGATACCTATGCCCGTCCTCACCATGTTGGGCTTTGTTTTTGAAATTGTTTTGAACACTGGACTAACTGATGAAGAAAGGATTATTATACTGAAACTGGAACTGCTTAATCAGAAATTGAAGGTTTTGAGTGGGGATATGAAGAAAAATCTACTTCCCACAGAGGAGACCTTCCAGATATTCGATACTATGGAAGAAAGACTTGGCAAAGAGCTGAAGGAGATGATTAAAAAATTGAGTGAGATGGCATGGCGATTCCTGGAAAAAGAAGCGTCCCTCGGTGGTGGCAGCCTGAGGACGGCGAGGAATGTTATATCCAGCCCCCGAGGTGTGAGCTCGGGAGCGAAGGGCAAGAAATTAAGATATTTACAAATAGAAGAATGCAGCATTGAATGGGAGAAGCCAAGAGAAGATGAACAGTGTATCCTGATGCTCGATGCAAGGACTGTTGGGGACTGTGTCTGGTTCTGTGGACGTACAAGAAAAGAGGACAATGGGAGGAGTGGTTCCGGTGAAAGATGGAGAAGGACATTGGACAGAGGGGGGATAGGGTGAACTGTGTTAAGTATAGAATATTACTGCTTTGTTATGGTAATCTGAAATCGGAGGGTTAAGACATTAAGTTTTAGTTTAATTTTTAACAAGAAAAGGGATATTTTGAAATTTTTTGTTATTAGCAGCAGTTTAAGGGAAAGAAGAATATTTTAGATTTGATATAAGAATAATTTGTTAAGATTTAAAGAATTGTTATTAAGATTTATGTTTAAGGTTCGAACTTTTTTAAATGAATATAATTTTTTGAGAGATGATGTTATTAAAGTAGAATATGGATTTAAAACCGAAGGAGAGAAGGTAGGGGAAGTCAACTGTCAAGATTTGGAACTAGAACATTTTCTTAAGTGTGTAAACAAGAAGAATTGTATTTGTGTTTGTATTTGATTTATATATGTAGGTGTGGGTGTGGGTTTATGTTTTGTTATGAAAATGCCAATAAATTCATATAAAAAAAAGAGATTACCAGAGCATAGACAACAGAAGTTAGACTATTCCTGCCCAAATAGGAAAGCAGCTGGGCCATCAGCCGAAGCTGATGGAAGGCATTCTGTGCCACTGAGGCCACCTGAGCCTCAAGTAATAGCAATGGATCCAGAAGTACACCCAAGCTATGTGCCTGCTCCTTCAGAAGGAGTGTAACCACTTCAAATGCAGGCAGACTCCCATCAATGGGGTCAAGGGAACCACCCACTAACAGGGCCTCAGTCTTATATGGATTGAGCTTCAGTTTGTTGGCTCCCATCCAGTCCATTACTGAGGCAAGACAATACTCCAGCACACCTGTAGATGTAAAGGAGAAGTAGAGCTGTGAGTCATCAGCATATTGCTGATAGCGTACTCCAAAACTCTGGATAACCTCACTTGGCGGTTTCATGTACATGTTAAACAGCATAGGTGTCAGAATGTCATTTCGTGCAAAGCCAAATCCCAATTTGGGGATGTTTCAGCCCACTTCCCTTGAGAAATATTGCTAGTTTCCTCAAAACTCCTTTTCCTTCCTTGAAATTCCTTCAACGTTTCATCCAAGTAGGACCCCCTCCCAATTCACATTGAAATGTTACTTTAATTTTGCTTAGCAAAATTCAGTGGTAGTTTCCCCAACCCTCACCCCCCAGTGGCATTTGTATGTGAGGTTTTTATTTCCAACATGAGAATGTGGTGGTCTTGAGCAAGAATAAAAATTCTTTTCTACATAACAACAACTGACTATGCCGACACTATGGAGAAAACAAGGGGGGGGGGAGGCAGATGGGAATCAGAGGGACAATGATTTTCCATTATGAGAGTTCTATTAGTGCAGCAGACTGTGTACTATATCTCCTGTGAAGTCAAGGGAAGAAACGTCTCAATTACAAATGGTTTCCCTTGGCTACTAGGATCTATGTAAGAAAGGGCATTCCTACTCTCTGGCTGTGGTGCTGTTCATGCATAACCGATAAGAATATTAAGTGGGGGGGGGGATCAAGTTTGAAAGAACCAGATATACTAGCTTCCTTTTATTTTTGAAAAGGAAAAGTCTTTTGGACCAACCTTGTGATTCTCATTTGCAGAAAACTCTCGTTCATATTCTGGTCAACTCCTGGCATGTTCAGTCCTTCTAGTGACATAGCAATAAAACTGCTAGCATATTTGTAAAACTAAGCAGGATCCAGTGTGGTATCAAAATGGATGGGGGACTGCATGTCGAGATTCTTGCATTGCAGGGGGGCTGGACTAGAAGACCCTTGCATGTCCCTTCAAACCCTATGATTCTATGTCTCGTCCTGCCTCCTAATTCTCCATTATGCCAGGTGTTTTACTTGCTTTAAATCCTTCCTCCAATCTCAGCCCATCCATGAAGTGTTTGGCTATGTACACATTATTGTTAACTCTGCCTCCAGTGCAGTCTCACTGCTTGTGTCTGAAGCCTTGCACACATGACTTTAGCTACTTTAGCTACAATAATCCATATTTATCCTGTAGTTTCATGAGCTATACCCATTTTCAGTGTGTTGCAGGCCTGGTTGAAGAGAAATGTTTTTGTCTGGTGCCTAAAGTAAGCAACCTGGCCGCCAAATTCTGCACCGGTTGAAGTTTCCGAAGCCTGTGTATAACACACTGCAGTAATCTAACCCAGAGGCCACCAGAGCATAGACAACATTAGCTGGCTTATTCCTCTCCAGATAGGGGCTAATGGAAGACACTCTGCCACTGAGGCCACCTGAGCCTCAAGTGATAGCAAAGGATCAAGAAGTACCCCCAAGCTACTTACCTGCTCCTCCAGATGGAGCAGGCAATTTCCCATCCATCTGGTCTAGGGAACCACCCTCTCACAGTGCCTCAGTTAGTCAGGGCTTTGACAGGAACGCCGGTCGTTTTAGTAATTTATGCATCTTGTGATTTCATTAAATAACCAAAGAAACAGTAGAGGAGCTTGATAACGAGGGATTTGCCTGGTTCTTTAACAAATCAAAGCAGTTCCCTGGTTGTTACTATGATGTATATATTATCATTTTTAGCAGGGTGCCATTCATTCAGAAAGAAGAGATTCATTTCCACTGACCCTGATCCTCCTTGCCTTTCCATACTTTTCCAATTTTCATCATGAATAAACTCTATTTCATTGAGAGTTGAAACGTGTCTGTCGGGTGTGGAAATGATCTTTGCTGCAAGGGAGACGTAAATAATTAAACCGAGAATCAAATAATCATGAGAGCAGAGTTGAGAGAGAGTTGTATCCAAATGACAACTCTTTTGGTATCACTGTTTGCTCAGCGGGGAAGCATCCCTTTCTGATCACTTCTAAGTTCAGGCCGGCAAACATGAAGAAATCCTTTCAGGAGGACACTGAGCTTTCTACCTCTTGCATGAGGTTCACCTGGGCTTTTATTTTACAACAGACTCAGCTCCTACTTGCTCTGCTCACCAACCACCTGCCATTCACTCCAACTTAACAACCTAGAGCTTCGCCTTCCCATCCCACACAACTGCTAGGCTCACTTTTCACTTTCCCAGCCCCATCTCTGGAGCCACTTCGCCCTTCTTTTCTGCGGTGGTTCCCTGCTTGTGGAATGCTCAGCCAAGGGAGGCTTGCCAGTTGCTTTCACCTGAAGTAGCATCTCCACCCTCATCGTTCAGCTCCGAGGGCCTTCTAGCGGTTCCCTCCCTGCAAGAAGTAAAGTTACAGGGAACCAGGCAGAGGGCCTTCTCAGTTGTGGCACCCGCCCTGTGGAATGCCCTCCCATCAGATATCAAGGAAATAAACAACCACCTGACTTTTAGAAGACACCTGAAGGCCGCCCTGTTTAGGAAAAAAAAATATCCTTCCAGTAGCACCTTAGAGACCAACTAAGTTTGTTCTTGGTATGAGGTTTCGTGTGCATGCACACTTCTTCATGTAAGTATCTGAAGAAGTGTGCATGCACACGAAAGCTCATACTAAGAACAAACTTAGTTGGTCTCTAAGGTGCTACTGGAAGGAATTTTTTTTATTTTTTATTTTGTTTTGACTATGGCAGACCAACATGGCTACCTACCTGTAACTGTTTAGGGAAGTTTTTAATGTCTGATGTTTTATTGTATTTTTTTAAATATTTTGTTGGAAGGCACCCAGAGTGGCTGGGGAAACCCAGTCAGATGTGGTGTTTGTGTGTTTGTGTGTGTGTGTGTGTGTGTGTGTGTGTGTGTGCGCACACACACACACACACACACATGTAACTATTATTATTTCATTATATATTTTTAGGCACCAGGCAAAAACATTTCTATTGTAAAATACTATTGTATTTTAATATTTTGTTGGAAGCCGCCCAGAGTGGCTGGGGATACCCAGCCAGATGGGCGGGGTATAAATAACAAATTGTTGTTGTTGTTGTTGTTGTTGTTGTTGTTGTTGTTGTTGTTGTTGTTATTTTATTCTCCCAGACTTCTGACTAAATAAGCTATCTTTGGCCTTTTAAATGGTGTGTGGAGAGTTTATTGTTTTTGCTTGTTACTATGTTGTGCATTTTTTGTGTTTTTTATATTGTAAACCATCCGTGATCCATGGATGAAGAATGGTTGTGAAAGATGATGATGATTATATTCTGCAACCCTGCTTTACACTCCCCCCTACATTCCCAGACCCTCCAAGTGTCCCTACTTTCCAGGGGTGTCGCTGATTTAGAGAAGCTGTCCTGGTTTCTGATTTGATCCTGGAATGTCCCACTTTTCCTTAGGATGCCCCTATTTTCATTGGAGAAATACCTGTATTGGGGAGTGTGGAATTATCCGACACTCAGACACCTGAGTCGTCTGAAGGCAATCCTATATAGGGAATGTTTTCTTTTAATGTTCAATGTTTTATTATGTTTCTGTATATATTGGAAGCCGTCCAGAGTGGCTGGGGCAACCCAGTAACATGTGTGGGGAATAACTAAGAAAATTATCATAATGGAATGGGACGTTCTCATCGGAGAAATGTTGGAGGCCATGCACTCCATGTGCATACCATCCTCCTCCTTTGGTGCAACCCTTCTTGTGCAAAAACACTCCCATGGTAGCTTCCTGCATCTTCCTCTTCACAAACATTGCTGCTTCTAAACACCATTTTCACCTTCCTTCCTGTTACGAAACCACCACCCCCTCCTATTCTTCAGAATCTTTCATTTCATTGTGTTTTTTCCTGCATTACTTCTTCCTCGGACTGCTTCAGGGTGTTAATAGTAGCTAGGTGGCAAAAGTGTGAGGATGCCATACACTGAGAGGATTTCTGCACATCTAGAATTCTACCCCTGAATCAAGCAATATGGTTGTGGTAGGTTTTTTGTTGTTGTTGATAAGGATGTTGGAAGTAGCATATGGCTAGGGACAACCAGGTAATGCAGGAAGTCTGTCGCACATCAAGGAATAACTAAGGGTGTCAAAGTTGTGACATCAGCAATGAATGAAATATTATTTCAACCAGTTAAGGCTGCAGTTCTAGTACGCCATCTTACTTGGAAGTGAGCCTCATTGAATGGAGTGGGACTCACTTCTGAGTAGAACTTGCATAGAATTGTGTGGTTAGTATAGCACATTTAGTTCATTGTTGCCGTGTCAATAGGCACATTCTCTCCCTTTCCTCTTAACCTTTTCTGAAATAGGAGCAGAGGAAGGTGCCTTATACCAGACTGTTGGCAAATTTAGTCCAGGCTTGTCTACTTTACTGGTGGAGAGTATCAAATACAGAGCTGAGGCTTCCCATCACCTGCTACCTGATGTTTTAAACTGGAGATGCTAGGGAATAGATCTGGGATATTTGTTATGCAGCTCCTATTTCCAGCTCTTCCCATCTGACTTATCATTACCATTTCTACTCCATCCCCCATCACTGTAGCTCCTTGGTCCTGATGATTCCATCTGCATTTTAAAATTTCCTTCTGTTCCAAAACTACCCTCACTTACCCAGCCCAGCACTCTTAAGGCCTGATTTTTGAATATGATTTTTGTCTCTCTCGAGAGCCATCCACTTCTGAACAAAAATTTGTAATGGGTGGGTTTTTTTTTTTTTTTTTTTTTTTTTTTTTTTTTTTTTTTTTTTTTGCAGCGCTATATGAAATACACCTTGACAGCATCATTCACTTTATTTAGCTCTGAACTGGGAGCTGCCACAGCAGCTCCTTAAAACGAGTAGCTAAAACTTTGACAAATTACCAGTTGCCATTAAACTTTGCATCTCCGGGGCTCCTATTTCTGCGGTGTTTATTCTGAACTGCACCGTCAGCTGGTGCTCAGTCTATTAACTATTTACATATATACAAAGATGAATCATTATTCAAACACTTTGGTTTGTGTGCTTGCCCCAGCCAAGACTTGTCAATTCCATATTAGTCTTCATTTTTCAAATCCAGTGATATTTACTTCTGCCTTGAGGTCGTCAAAACAGGAGAGGGGGGAACAAACAGCCCATGCTTCTAGGCTTAGATAATTCCCCTCTTTTCTTCTTTGACGAAGCCCACCTCAGCTTTCTAACACCAATGAATCATCTTGACATTCTGTAGCCTTGGGCATCAATAGGGTGGCGAGACGAAGTTTTAGCAAGCGGCCAGACAAGATGGCAGTTTGATGCCACCCTAGACTCTTCACTGTAAAATTCCATTAGGAGAGATGTCATGACATTTATATTTAATATAGGCTCAGTGAACTGTTCTGGCAATAGTGAGCAGAGGCTGGTGAAGGAAATTAGCACGCCGACAACTGCATGCCAAGTCTCCAAGTATAAATCCAACTCTGTCCAGGAGAAAGGCAGCTTTGTCACATTTTCATCAGATGTAATTGAATGTCTACAGAGGTGGTAATTACAAATACCATCCCCAAAGCAGAGGCCCATTTGTCTTGGTTTATCATCAGTGTGCGGTTATTGGTCATTACCAGAACATTAAATATCTTCAGAGGAGAGTGGAAAATTGGATTAATAAGGTTTGACAAGTGTTGGAAAAGGCACCTCACCTCAGACGCTAAATATGTTAATGCAGAAGCAGAAAGTGAAAGGACTCTCTAGATCCCCAATCTCAAGAATTTCGTGGAGTTGTAACAAGTGCCCTACAGCAGTCTTTTTAAAGTGTATGCTATGGTTTTAATTACATTGCAAGTTGCCTGGGAAATAGAAACCAAGAAGTGGTATATACATACATATTGCATCACAGTAAAAATAAATAAATGAATAAATAAAATTTGTTATTATTATTAGATGCCAGGCAAAAAATGTTTCTCTATAAGCAGGTCTTTGGCTGGTCTATTGCCTTTTAAATGCCTTTTGTGGGAGGGAAATTATTGATTTGTTTTAGTTTTATTCTGTATTTTGTGTTCTCATTTTGCATTTTTCTCCTGTGAACCACCCTGTGATCTTCAGATGAAGGGTGGAATACAAATTTAATTAAGAATAATAGTAATAATACTTCTATTGCAGAATTGGAGGGTAAGCAACTGAGGCTACTTTCAAAGTTCAAAGCTCCCAACGAAAACCAAGTCCTCAAGGAAGAAAAGAGTTCCTTGATCATTCTATATTCACACTCCACCTGCTATACTCAAAAATAGCATCAATATGGCACTCTGCTCTGTAACATTATATAAATATACCAAATACTACCTAGTTAATGAAATGCCTGCCTTCAGAGTGACACTGTTAATTTGTATCACCCTAGTTGGTCTACATGTTTGTCAGTGAGAAAAAGATATTTAAAAAAAAAAAATTAATGCTACATTTCTGCTTTGGAAGGAAGCCAAATTTGATATTATTCATTAGCTAACCCGATATGAAGTGCTTGTTATTAATTCTTAACTCTCAGATGTCTTTGTGCTTCCTGAGTGGTTTGCGTTATCTTGTTAGAATACCTAGATACTGGAAGGAAGGATTTAGGCAAATATCTCTCAATATCGTTGGGCCCGGAAGGCTTAGAGAACTCAGAATAAAACTTATCATCCAATATAATGTGGAATTATATCATTTTATGGCCACCCTCTTGGCTTAAATCCAAGGCACTTTGCAAAACTATATGCAATGGAGACCCAGTTTCTTAATTACCATCCCCCCGCCACATAAGCCTTTTATGAATGTGATAGGATAAATTTATGTGGGCTATGCTTGAAGGTTTAATAACAGCAAATTCATTTCTTTCTGTCCAACTGTAGCTCTCTGTGCTGTCCTGTTTACCACATCTACCTTGTGACAACCATGGGGCTTTCTCTTACCAAATGCTGTTCATGTGGTGGAAGTAGTTAAGTTTTGCTTGCAGTGACTGGGAGTTATTTTAACTTTCTCCTTTGGTATGGTTCAGGGTCCCAAAAATCTTAGGTTGTGAGGTGAGGTGAGAATGTATCATAAGGGTGGTGGCAGCTGATACATTCTCTTTGGGACATGCATTCCAGATGTGTCTGGGATTTGCCAGGGTTCAGCTGTCAGCAAAGGCAGCAGAGGCATGTTATTTCCACATCCCTATTGGTCCCATATCTGGTATGACAAATAAATAAAACTTAATTTAAAAAAAGGTAAAGGTGAAGGACCCCTGGACAGTTAAGTCCAGTCAAAGGCGATGATGGGGTTGCGGCACTCATCTTGCTTTCAGGCCAAGGGAACCAGCGTTTGTCCACAGACAGCTTTCTGGGTCATGTGGCCAGCATGACTAAACCACTTATGGCACAATGAAAGATTGTGATGGAAGCCAGAACGCATGGAAACGCCTTTTAGCTTCCCACCACAGCAGTACCTATTTATCTACTTGCACTGGCGTGCTTTTGAACTGCTAGGTTGGCAGGAGCTGGGACAGAGCAATGGGAGCTCACCCCGTTGTGCAAATTCGAACTACTAACCTTCTGATCAACAAGCCCAAAAGACTCAGTGGTTTAGACCACAGCACCACCTGCATTCCTCCCACAATTGTTAATAGGCACCTAGTGAATCAGGGTGCTCAGATTCTCATAGGGCCCGATATTTTTCTTAGAGCCAGTTGGCAATCACTGCCTAGGTTCAGTATTAGAATAAATGGTCCCATGTAAATAAATAGTATACAAACATTTTAGTGAGGTTTGTTTAAGGTAGAAACCAGTGGTTGCAATATTTAAAACCGCAATATCTGTATAATATTGTGAAATTAAATGGAATGTAATTTCTTTTTTCCCTGTTCAGAGACCATCATACTAACATGTTGCTGTTGTTTTTTAACTGAAAACATTAGGAGTATACAGTAACCTGAAAGCCCATGCCAGAGCCGTTGGCTTTACAAGTCGACAACAGAGCTCTTTTGTGTCTTTTTATAGTTGGTTGCATCAGAGAAACCACATTATGTAGCTGAAGGGGATTATACTTTGTATTTTTATATCTCAATTCTGCTTTTATCTTGTGCATTCAGAATGCATCTTCTGCTAACACCTGCATTGGGTGTCACTCCCAGATTGGTTTAACAAACAATCCCTCTTCACAGGGAACTCTGTGAATTGTAGCTCTGTGGGGGAAATAGGAGGGTCTCCCAACAATGCTCAACACATCCTTAACAAACTACAACTCCCATAATTCATTGGGAGAAGCCATGACCGTTGAAACTGGTATCATAGAAGTATGGTGTGGATGTGGCTTGAGCCACTTTCTGATTTTCCTTCCATGAGAGACAAAACATCCTGCTGTGTTGCCATGTTACACTATTTTTATTTTTATTTTTATTTTTTGAGAGTGTGTGAGGGGAATGAGGAGGCTTTGGATTCTGGGGGAATCTCTTCTGCCTGTAGATATTGTGGGCAATGCTAGTGAATGGGATTTCCTGGGATTGCCTCCTGCGCATGCTCAGCACGAACCTGTTGTGGGAGAAGGTTAAATGGTGCTGAATGGAATGCTGGGCGCTGTAAGAATGAGCATCGGAGATGCTTGGTTGAAAATGGCTGTGTGGGAAACAGGAAAGGATGTGGAGGAGAGAAGAGAGCTCTGAACATTTATGTATCTATGTATGTATGTATGTATGCATGTACTATGTTAGTAAAAGTGCAAGGGCCAGTTCTGTCATTCTATGTGGGTGATATTGGTTGCCAACTGGATACCTGCAAAGTGGAATCAGGGGTGTAGCAAGGGGGGCGTTCCGCCCCATGTTCCATAATGGAGGGGGTGACAAATTATCAAGGAACAATTCTTGCCCTACTAGGGTGGGTCATAAAAAAAAAAACTTGTTTTAAAAAATGCCTGCTCCAAAGGTCTTATCTTACTGTACTAGGGATTATATAGCTATATATGAAATTTCATGCATATTGGTTAATATCTTGACCCTCCTCCACCAAAATAGCTGTTTACTTGGCTGTTTTCCTATGTCGTGAAGGCTGAAATTTCAGTTCAGTGGAGCACTTACTGTTCCCAACCCTAACCCTGTGGAAAGCCATCTAATTAGACTTTAATTAGATTTTGAGATGTTTTTAGGAGGCAATTTAATTATTGTTTGATTTTATTCCAATGTTATGTATCTGATGTTAGCCACCCTGAGCTCGACTTCGGCCGGGGAGGGCGGGATATAAATAAAAGTTTATTATTATTATTATTATTATTATTATTATTCCTTTGTAAGAAAATATGAAATAACGTAAAACCATTTCCCCCGGGGGGGATCAATGGGGAGGGGGTGACAAGAAATTTTCCGCACTGGGTACCACCTGACCTTCCTACGCCTCTGAGTAGAATAGTAGCTTCAGTTGCATAGACACCATGAGTCCATGTCAGTGAACAGACAAATCTGGGACTTATGTCAACTAATCTGCCATTGACAGTCATCCAGCTCCAACATAGGTGTGAAGCTGGAACAAGCCACAGGATAGAATACCATACCATACCATACCATACCATACCATACCATACCAAACCAAACCATACCATACCCATATTGCCTAAACAACACATCTGTAATTGTGCAGCATTGTGTAAACACTGAAAGCTTGTTAAACCTAGAAAGCCTTTGAAATGACATTGCAACCCAAAAGGTTTTCTGTTAATTGCATTATATTAAATTCCATTCCATGCAAAAGGAACATTCCAACCTGGGCTGCATGATACACCAGACAAAATGAATTACAGGAAAGACGATAGCAGTGCAGGCAGCATAGAAGTCTTCTTTTTAAAAAAAGGAAAAAGAAAAAAAAACGTAAAAAAGTAGATAACATACATTGCAAGTGATATACCATTCTGACAAATCCACTATGATGCCAATAGACAATGCGCATGTTTATGCGCTCAGTGTTCTTCAAGTGAACATTATTTGCATGTCATTGACTCGGAATCACTGTGGAATGTGGGGGGGGGGAGAGGGGGGAGCAGACACAATCTAACATTAGCATTCCGTGCCAAGAAACAACATTTGACAAGAATTAAGGATCAGTTCCAAATAGCAAACAACAATAACATTTCAAGTTAATATAGCCACAAGTCATCTTTTAAGAAAAGGGTGGGGGGAAAGGCAACTCACTCACACAACACAACCCATAGTTAAGAGACTGCAACGGGATGGCAATTTGTTTGTGTCACTATTGACTAGTTTACAATTTTCCAGTGGGATTTGCTTAACTGTGCCTGCTGGGGTGGCTTTTAGCGCTGTCTGTTTTTTAAAAAAATTTAGAATAGCGGTTTGCAAACCTCCTATCCCGAGGGAGCCTTTTCCATGTTTGTACATCTGTCCCTGAACCCAGTATGTTGTGAATAATTTCTGTAGTAGAAGAAGAAGAAGAAGAGTTTGGATTTGATATCCCGCTTTTCACTACCCGAAGGAGTCTCAAAGCGGCTAACATTCTCCTTTCCCTTCCTCCCCCACAACAAACACTCTGTGAGGTGAGTGGGGCTGAGAGACTTCAGAGAAGTGTGACTAGCCCAAGGTCACCCAGCAGCTGCATGTGGAGGAGTGCAGACACGAACCCGGTTCCCCAGATTACGAGTCTGCTGCTCTTAACCACTACACCAAACTGGCTACATTTTCACGGGGGAAGAACCACTTAGTCTTGGCAGGCTTGGCCTCAGCACTGGGCAGAAAGGGGCATTTGTCAGGGCAGCCATTGCTTGCCCCCACCCCAGAGCACCCACCACCACACAGTGGCATAACTGCAGATGCCAGCTCCCCCTCCCTTGCTTGTGAGTGGACTTGCCCCCATGGCTGCAGCAGTGGCTGTGGTGCTGTAATGAGCCAGGGGTTGAGAGGCTACATAACAATGTACCCCATTGGTGGGCTAGCATACCACAGGATAAACTAGTTGCTGGCAGCCCCTCCACCCCTGACCCCAGAGAAAATAGAGGCCTTGTGGGTGGGTGGTTCTCAGATGTGGGAGATAGGGCCAACTGCCTACCCCTGATAGGACTGCACTTCTTCTGAAGAAGCAGGTACACAGATTGGCAAGGGCTGGCACAATGATGAGGTATGAAGAGGCAGCCACCTCAGGTAGCAGAAGCCCCCAAGGCAGTCCTCCTGTGGGTGCCCCACCTGCCACGATAACACCACCACCAGAGAATTGACATCAGAATCGGCACCAGTTTTTGCCAAGATCTTGCGAGATCTTACGGAGCACGAGAGACCTTGTGAGATTTCAGTAAGATCTCCCTGGAAATCGGCGCTGTGGCACCACAGTGGATGGCCGCAGTGCCAGAGGAGGTAGGTGGCATGGCGATGCAGCAGAACAGAGTGGCACTTCACATTTTGCATCATCCTTGGGGAAGACATTACAGGGGTTTCTTCTCTGCATGGCCTCATGCCCCGCCCCCCATTGTGGATGTAGCTGTGGGACGTTTTGCCTCAAGTGCAAAAATGCCTCAGGCTGCCCCTGGTTGGGTGGTCCTTCTTGAACCATCGTTGTCAGTTGAGACTCAAGGGGCAGGCTTTGGTTGTTACATCCATTATGGCCATTTCATAACCTAACCACCACAGTTTACATGTTGGCAACCTCAAGTCTGGATTACTGCAATGTGCTCTATGTGGGTCTGCCCTAGGGTCTGGTCTGGAAGCTTCGCTTGCACAGAATGCTGCAGTTAGACTGGTGACAACACACGACACCAGTGTTAAATGACCTGCTCTGACTTCCTGATGGCTACCTAGCCAAGTTCAAGGATCCTGTATTAGTGTGCCAAGCTTAAAGACCACCTTACTCTATGTACCACAAATTGATTTCAGAGGGACGGAGCACTATTAGTGGTTCCCTATGGGACAGAACCACAACATGTCAGTGAGGAGCTGGACATTCCGTGTGGTGGGTCCAAAACTATTTTACTGTATAGCAAATGCCATGGCAAAACAGCTTTATTTCAGGCACCCTGAATACTTCCCAAAAGTTTTACTCTTCTCTCTATCTCTTTTATAAAAGCAGATGTTACATTCTTGAGATTTTAAATTGTGGAGTTTTAATTAATTATTTTAATTTCATGATGAAAATTGGGATGTACATTTAAAAAATAAAACAGAATAATGAACATTGCAGATAAGGATTTGTCATGGCAGGTAAACTGTTGTTGTTGGTCTTTTTAATAGGAAGTTGTCTGCTAGCAGTTTGAATGCCTTGCCTATGAGCTTGTCAGACACGTACCAAAAGTTAGTGTTGAAGGCACAGGGTCTGAAGAGATCATACTTCAATGTTTTTCACCAAGGCAGTGTCTACATTTTTTACTAGCTGTAGGCCATAGAGACTGTCCAAATCCTGAGCCCAAGGATGGTCCAGAAGTGCTGCTAATTAAACTGAGGGCATTGGGATTGCCTGGATAACATTTTTTACTTTTGCCTTTTATTTTCCCAATTAATATTAATGCTTTTAGAGGTGTTTTTTTATCTATGCTGAATTTTGTGAATAGGAAAAAATAACAAGTCTGGATAAATAAGTAAAATTGATGCTTTTTAAAGGAGGGTCAGTAACCCCACTCCCCACCTACAGATAAATGTGATGATACTTTCTACATTCTAAGTGAGAAAGTAACAGCCCAAGTTCTGTTTCTTATTAGTTGGCAATAATACTAGCACCAACCAAATCCACAGTGCAAAGTTTTTATCATAATTCTAGCCCACGGAGATTTTCAAGTTGCAAATGTATCTCTTCATAAAATAAACATGCACTTCTGGTCAGCATGTTGGGTGGCTGTTAGTTTTTCTTCTATAATATAAATGTTTAATCAGATGAGATAAAAGGGAAAAAATGTTCAAAAGATGTTGAATAGGAAGTTAAAATGCCAGAGGCTGCCACAGAAACTGTGTTAGATTTGACAAACACAAATTCTATTTATAGACAAATATAGCAAAACAGTATAATGGATTTCCAAGGAAAGAAGGCCAGTGCCTTCTTCTTATATGTATGTATTCATATAACAGGCTTTGTGTAGCATGTTTCAATGGCTTAAAAAAATTCTTCCAGTTTTTCAGATTTGATCATTTCATTTTGCAAACACCAGATGAAATTGATTTAGCCTTTAACAGAAATGAATTGGTATATATACCAAAATCAGAATAAGGTCATTGTTATTAGCATAAGCACTGACAAAGAAAGAGCACCACAAGTTAGATGCAGAACCAAATCCTGATAGTTCAAAACGGGTATAACATTTCTGCTTTTTGGCCAAAGTGGTTGAAATTTGCAGGTGCAGGAGACCCTACAGAGTGTCCCAAGCCTGCCAGATTTTACAGCAATGCATCCAAGGAGGTTGGGCAGGGCATCTTTAATATATATTTTTTTGGGGGGGGGGGAGGTGTTAACCAAAAGGAAAAGTCTATAACTCTTTTCATCTTCTGCCAAAATTGGATGTAATTGTCAGGCTTGGCCATCCCTTCAAAGGCGAAAAAGTCTACCAAATTTCAGAATTACAGTTGCAGTGATTCTCTCTCAAGGGAAGACTTTACTCTTTCAGGGTGGGTACAACACAAATCATAGGTGGTAGGGTGGATGAGGGGAAAAAAGCATGGAAGGACTTGGGTGGGTGCAATGTAACCCTCCAGCAATTATTCTTAAACCCTAGGGTTGTTTGGGGGGGGGGGTTCTTTCTTTCTTTTTAATACATTTTTATTGGGAGAAGGAGAAGGGGACGACAGAGGATGAGATGGTTGGACAGTGTTCTCGAAGCGACTGGCATGAGTTTGGCCAAACTGTGGGAGGCAGTGGAGGATAGGGGTGCCTGGAGTGCTCTGGTCCATGGGGTCACGAAGAGTCAGACACGACTGAACGACTGAACAACAACAATTGGGTTTCTTTGTTATAACAATACAATTACACAAATTTTATATTTTACAATCCCCACCGTCCCATTGACTTCCCTCATCTTACCTTTCTGGTTCATTACATTACTTGTTATCTTCTGCATGTTATATAACTATACATGTTGTTAGGCTATCTTTCATCATATTCTGCTTAAATAAAGTTGTGAATGTTTATTTAAAACCTGCCCATTATTCCATCTCTTTTTGTTGTTTATGTAGGTAAGTTGTGAAAGGTTCCCATTCTTTTTTAAAAGTCACTATTGTCCTTTTCATGTAATTTGTCTGTTAACTTTGCTAATTCTGTGTAATTCAATTTTGCCATTGTTCTTTTGTTGGTATTTCTCCTGTCTTCCAGCCTTGGGCTAACAAAACTTTTGCAGCTGTTGTAGCATACACAAATATTTCCATTTTCCATTTGGCAGATCTTGACCTTTTTCTTGTTGTTGGTGGTGGTAGGATTCTGTTCCTCCCATTGAAGGTGCAGTGGGTCAGTGAGTCTGGCTGTTAACCAGGTTACTGGTTAACCAGGTTGGTGGTACACAAGCCCACTTGTGAATAACTGTGGGCAGGATTCTTGCATTGCAGGGGGTTTGACCAGATGAACACCTAGGTCTCTTCCAATTCTGGGATTCTGTGTGATTATTGGGGATGCAGCCTTTTCTCATTGGAAGATATCCTCTCTCTCTCTCTCTCTCTCTCCTCTCCCCCCCCTCTCTCTGTGTCATGGAGTTGCTGGATGCTGAGGAGTGGTGGGAGGACCCAAGGGAAGAAGGCTCAGAGCCAGGGGACTGGTGGTGGGATGACTATGAGTGGTCAGAGGGAGAGAAGAGGGAGCAGACGGGGAGCAAGAGGAGGTGTCGGAAGCTGAAGAGGCAACAGGGGTTTAGTGAGCAGGAAGTGGCCGTGGCAGAGAGCGGCCCAGACTCCGAGGCAGGGGAGGGGAGGGAGCAGGAGACAGATATGAGACAACCTGCAGAAGAAGGGGGTTTCCCCCTCTTGCTACGACCAGCTCTCCACCCTCACCCCCAGTCTCCCAGAACATTCAGAGAAATGAAGAGAGAAGAGAAGAGATTGGTTGTACACAGACATAGTCTTGGGAGAGGAGGAGACCTAGGCAGCTGTAGGAAGGCGGGAACCTTCAGCCCTTGCAACTGCTTCATTTGGGCAAGAACTACCGGGAAGGGTTGCCGGGGTCACTAGGCCTGCACAGTTTTGGTTTCTTTGAATAAAGAGTTGATTTCACTGGCACCAGTGTTATTTTTAAAGCTGACCTACACCTGACTCTGACACACACACTCTCTCTTCATCAGCTTGTAGAAAGGGAAGAGGTAAATGGCACTGGAGTAGGGTAAATGCCACCCCTTGCAACAAGGATCCTGTTACCACAAGGGTCATGAATGGAAGTGGCATCTGACACCCCCATATGGATATTTTGGGGATTCAGTGTTTCTGTATAGCTTTGCACAAGTAAGGTATGGATTCATATCAAAGCAAACAAATGCAGGGATGTGTTCAGCTAATGAGTCCAGCTAATGGAAGTCAATGGCTAGTGTGATGGCTTTTTCATTACCTTTCCTCCCCCTATAACCCAACCAATTGACCCAGTGGAGGGCAGGGAACCCCCAGAACAGGAAGCAGGCAGAGGAGACAAGAGATCTTCCATCTGGCAAACCAAAATGCCTGCACTGACGGAACAATCTCCTTGGTGCAACTTTGAATTCCTTCCAGTGTTTTTAACCCCCCCCCATTCACCCCCCAATTCACTGTAATTGGAATGTCCTGGGAACACAATTTACTGTGATTAAAAGGTAAAACTTTCTTTCAAAATGAGAAATCACTTCATGTCGCCACCTTTTCCTTTCTCAAGCCCTGGGTATTACCCCAGTCAGTTCGGTTTCATATCTTACCGGGGGTGTGTGTGTGCTCGTGTGTGCCTTTGGACACCCCAGCCACAGAGGCCCTTGGAAGCTTAGAGACTCCTCCTTGAGATTCCTTGTTATAATAGCATTGATCTGACTTGGAAACATGAGAGCCTCTCTCAAATTACCCTGAATTCAGAGTATACACAGAGATGATCCATACCCCTAGTAGACACTTCTGAGCAATGAAGACCCACGCATGAGGGACTCAGTATAAAACAATGTCATATGTTCATGTAAGGAACTTGGGTTTCTTTGATGAGAAAGGGCATCTGTGATTTGTTATTTATAGTTTGGCACAGTGAAATCAATTACCAAGAAGCAATTTAATTAAAACAGGTTAACACTTCATCTAATACACTAAATCTATGACATCTCATTTCGGTGTACTAACTGGTGTGATGTTAATGGCTATTTGACATCTGTTCAGTGAAATTGGGCTGCTAATTCTGTTGCCAATTTACTATTCAATTTTTGTTTTCGTCTGGTTCACAAAGGAGAGGGCTTCTGTACACCATAAGGTAAAGAAGAAACAACAGTGACATAATTTGGCACGTTCTTTCCATCATTGTGTTATTAGAAGGAGATGCAATCTTCAGAAAAGAATATTTAAACTATGGCAGCCACAAATTCTGCAAAGTGAGCATGCAGAAGAATTAGGTGGCAGACTCTGTGCCAAAATTTGTGCTTTGTCACAAAATTTGAATGTCAGTCCTATTTCCCAGCCTGACACATAACAAACCAATATATAGCAATATAGATTAGAAATACTTAAATAACCTCTAGAATGACTCAATTGCTCTATAGGCAGAATGAATGCCAAGAGAATGCCTGATTCATTTAGTGCAGAATAATTAATCCAGTCTTGAGTTGGGTGCAGAGCACCTTTAACTCAGCAAGCATTTCAAAGAACCTGCATGAGTGAAAAAGGAACTGCAGAGTTGGAAGGGACCACGGGTACCATCTAGTCCAACCCCCTGAAATGCAGGAAGCTTTCACCCAATGTGAGGCTCAGATCAATAACCCTGAGATTAAGAATCCCATGCTCCACCGACTGAGCTATCGTGATAGCATGGTACTATGGCCTAATGCTGATGACAACCCGGGGTGGGATGGCGAGAAAGGCTCAGGATAAAGACACCACATAGGGTACTTAAAGAGCTGATGCACATCTCTCATCCACCAAGTGAGGCACCATTGAGTCAGAGTCCCTTACATTCACAGAAAAACAACTCTGGAACTAACCTCATGTTTGCAGGTAAAATATCACAATCTGAATTGTTTTATTGCTAGCCAGTGTGGTGTAGCGGTTAAGAGGGGTAGACTTGTAATCTGGTGAACCGGGTTCGCATCTCTGCTCCTCCACATGCAGCTGCTGGGTGACATTGGGCTAGTCACACTTCTTTGAAGTCTCTCAGCCTCACTCACCTCACAGAGTTTTTGTTGTGGGGGAGGAAGGGAAAGAAGAATTTTAGCAGCTTTGAGACTCCTTTGGGTAGTGATAAAGTGGGATATCAAATCCAAACTCCTCCTCCTCCTCTTCTTCTTCTTCTTCTTCTTCTTCTTCTTCTCCAAACTCCTCATGTGCATCTTCTTCTTCTTCTTCTTATTCTTCTTCTTCTTCTTCTTCTTCTTCTTCGTAAGTAGCAACAGCTACTACCTCCATTTCCCCTGGCACTCTAATCTGTTAATCTATACCTCAAAGCTGCCAGTGATTTTGTTTAGTCTGTGTACGGATGTTGTTGTTTTAGCAACATACATATAAGCACTCATCATTCCATCAAGGAAGGATTCTTCACGCCCAAATACAGTGGTACCTTGGGTTACAAGCACCTCAGGTTACAAACACTTCAGGTTACAGACTCCACAAACCCGGAAGTAGTACCTCGGGTTAAGAACTTTACCTCAAGATGAAAACAGAAATTGTGTGGTAGCGGCGGTGCAGCAGCAGTGGGAGGCCCCATTAGCTAAAGTGGTACCTCCGGTTAAGAATGGTTTCAGGTTAAGAACGGACCTCCGGAACGAATTAAGTACATAACCAGAGGTACCACTGTATTCCTAACAAATCGATCTCTATCATTCAGGTGGTCCAAACTGGATTTTCTGTTCCATTGAGACAAAGGTGAATATATCAGACATGCTAGGTCTAATACGTATTTTACTTCTATGTGGACACAGTCTCTGTGATGGTGACCAGCTATTGCAAATGTGAGCCTGCAGATTCTGTATGGAAACATTGGATTCTGTCATACTGGCATATTACCCCAAGCTGCTCATCCAGAAATGATGGAGAAAAGCATATGTCCCTCATTTATCAATTAAGAATGCCATATGCTCTGCAAGGAAAAAAACATATAGTAGAGGAAACAGTGTGCAAACCGGATTCCTGGTCCACACATGCATAAAATAACACCCCTGCTAGAACAAACCAAAGGTCAATCTGGACCAGCATTCTCTTCTCCACAGTGGCCAACCAGAAGCTTTTCTGGAGACAAAGTGCATGTTAAGAAACAGGATACTGTGAACATCTCTGCAGCACTTTGTCTCACTCAGGTTGGAGTTCTCATATTCATCCAGTTTACTTGATTGCTTCTGGAATAGCAAAATAGTCATTACAGACACCTCTCCATTTATGTGGGGTTACTTCCGGGCCCCTGCACCCTTTAAAAAATCCTCTCTGCCTCTCTCTCTCCAATCCATACCCCAAATACCATATCAAAAAATATCCACAACTAGAATTGAAGCTCTGAGGCTGGAGGACGTGCAGGAAAGTGGCTTCTGCTGCTGTGCTACCCCGCACACCAGCTGTTGGGTGGGGAGGCTGAGCCATGTAAACAAAGTCCCACCATGCCTCCAGTCTTTTGGGGGCTTCCTCCACCCTCACTGACATTCTCTTTGGACTCTGGTGAGGGTCTCCTTGAGAGCCTCAAGGACTCTCTAGCTCTTTCCTGTCATTTCTGGGTAGAGCAAATTTAAGTTGGGGATGCCTGTATTTAAACTGTAGCCTGGAAGTTATTGTAATCTATATTGGGGTCTGTAAATCCTGTAAACTTCAGACCTGGCTCCGTTCATGCTCTACCAATTTCCATCCTGGTCCAATCTCTGAGAACTAAGTTCTGCCTTGGTTTCATTCATGAAAACAAAGCTACTCTAACAGCTGACCACACCAGTCCTTCTCTCAACTATGCCTTGATTCCACATCAGGCTTACCCTAGGGCCCAATGTTTTTAAAAGCAATGGTAATCCAACTGATGCGTCAGCTGTTCAGCTTATTGATTCCTAGACTTAACAGCTAGCCATGGAGTGATGGAAGCTTGCCAAGGTGTGGTACAATGGGAGCATACACCGAAGGGTATTGGAGGTACCAAGAAAAGCAAGTGGGTAGCACACCACAGCACTTATTTTGATGGGAAATATTATGAATACATTATGCTAATTCCACAAAAATGGCAACTTACAGACCCGTTTTTCATCATCACATATAGTCAACATGTTCCAATTTTTCCAAGTTTTGTTACCTAGCAGCAGTTTTTCAAAGTGACATCTTACACAACCAGATTTAAACAACCAGAAACATGGCATGTAAGCTGACTCAGAATCTCTTTATTTTATTTTTTCTAATCTTCAGTTAAAGACTTCCCTAAGAAAGCAGACAATAGGTTAATCATCTATTATTGTCTCGATAGATTTGCTTCCTCATTTGGTAAACTGAGAATAATTTTTATGTTAGGAACCAAATCAGATAAGCTTAAGACAACAAAACATATATTGGCTAAGTGTGTTACGTTGCCCACAAAAACACATCTCCCCCCCCCCCAACAAATGAAATGATTTTTTTAAAAAAAGTTTTAACTTTCTTCTCTTCTTTCAGCTTGTTAGCATTAAAAATGTTATTATATGTTATCTAAAATGTGTTCACATCCAACAGTTATTGTGACCAACATGACACGGCAATGTGCAATTATTCCAACCTCCTCCCGCCCCGAGCCAATTTTGGGACCCAGCAGGGAGCAGAGTGGAGGAAAGTCCTGTTGTGCAAGTTGAAGCCTTTGCACAGGGTTTCCACTGACAGGGTTTGTTGGGTGAATCCCACCCAAGATCAAACTATTGAAGTCCGAAGGAATTGTATGCAGAGCAAAATTAAGAAAACCTTACCTATTTTGTGCCACTTGTTACCTTTTGTAGAAATTCTACTGAAACTGTATGCTAGAGATATAGGACTTCCACCCTAAGAAATTTTGCCAGTAGTATTATAAATAATATTACATTTGAAACTTCAACAGATGCATTACAAGAGCAGGGCACTCCAGATTCACCATGAGTTCAATTTTAATCAAAATGCAGGAGCAACTTGAGAGATGTGGGAGATTTCACTGTGCCATTTTTCAGGTTACAACCACAAAGTTACAGATTTTGTACCGTCTGTTCCTCTTCAAAAACATTCTACTGAAACCATGCCCTGGAGGAAACCCTGCTGACGAATTATGCTGACCTTACTGAAAATCTGTTGATTACCATGAGGATGGATACAGGTGTTTCAATGCAGTAGAGCCTTCCAAAGTAACCTCAAGTGAATTCAGGCAAAATTTGGCAGGAACGCAAACATACGCTAGTTTGTTATTGTTGCCTAATTGTTCATTCTAAATTAACTCTGTGCTTTAAAGCCTCAGTTGCAGTGAACTTGCTTTGCCTACTGAATGTTTTGGATAACAGAAATGCATACATTTCAAACATGTTTTCTTGCCAACGTATTGGTAAACTGGCAGTTCATGAACGGTCTGGGTGGGGATTATTGTGGGATCTAGTATTTCCTTATTATAATTCTAGTATTTCTAGTCTGGATACTAACATTCCTTTTAACCTGTTGCATTATGGAACAGTGGGTTTTTGCTGAATATAGCGCCACGCCCTGCCAAATTTTAAAGGGCGGGAAAGAACTGCATGCTGGGAAACTGCTCCAAATTCCATCACATGACAAGACAAAATTCCTGGAATTCCCAGGGTTAAAGCAGTCACAATCAGATGCTTTCCAGAAGCAAAGAAGGTGGCAAGGAATGCTAAACCTCTGCTGGATTCCACTAGCTTTCCAGAAATGAAAATAACACAAAATGTGAATGACATGTGACAAATCACACAAAATGTGAAAAAGATGCTTCAAATCTAGAGTAGCTAAACATAAATAAAACATGTGTAACTGCTACATGACTGGATAGGCTTACCTATGCCAAAATGTTTTAAGCAACGCCTGCCTGATGGCATTAGGAAAATGGAGTTCCTACATGGGTGTCAGGATGCTGTCAGTGGCTTCTGGCTGGTTGCCTAAGTAAGTATAAAGACAAGGAAAAGTTTCTTACCGTCCTTTTTTATTTCAATTTTTACAGAGAGAGGCTATAGAACCCAGCCTCTTGGGTAATGGTGTTGTCCCGAGTGAATCTCCACCCCAGTCTCTCCCACTCCCTCATTCGTCATCATCATCTCCTCTATGGGTGCCGCTAAGTGCCCTTCGTCTTCAAGCTCTTTGATCTCCTACATTTAAAGCTCACCGGGTTCTGGGAGATGGAGGGTCTGGAATGCTTTCCAATGACAGCGTGTCAGCTGGGTGTTGTTCTGGCTCTCCCATTATTTCCCAATTTCCCCCCTCATCTGCCTCCGAGTTGCAACCTCCCTCAAACCCCTGTTGTGACTCTATACTGTCTTCCTCTTCCTCCTTCCTGGAAGGGTCAGGATGGGGAGGCGGTCTCCACCATTCCTCCTCTGCCCAGTCCCTGACAATGGGATGGACAGTAAATTAGGGGAGGAGGGATCAACACCTTCAAGTAGGGATGAAAAGTTTTAATCAATTGCATGTAACTGCTCTTTATATTCTATTGTGCATTTATTTTGCCTTCACCACATATAGACCCCACCGTTTTTGCAGTGAGCTCAAAGCAGCACGTGTGCTTAGCTCTCTCTTCTCCATTTCACAACCCTGTAAGGTAGATTAAGCAGAGACGGTGACTGGCTGTAAGTTTCATGGCTGACTACATACTTGAACCTAGAACTCCCCGTTCTTAGTCTGGTACTTCAGTCATTGTACCTGTATACAACCAATAAAGCTGCTTGGAGCTCTAGAAAATAACAGAACTAAGGCCAGAAAAGGCCTTTGTTAAAAAGTTATATCTATATGATGTAACAACAACAACAAAATTCCTATTATACAAATTAAGATAATGTTTTTTACTTTCTTCTTCATTTTTCTTATGTAATCATTTTTCTTACATAAACTACAGTGATTCACTTTAGAGGTAAGCAGATCTCCATTTAAGAATACCCAGGCATTATATAAAACCACCTTGAAACTAAACAAGCCAATGTGTGATGATACTATGGGTGTCGTAGCTGACACATGGTGCCCTCCAGATACTGTTGGACTACAACTCCCATTGTTCCTGACCATTCGCCAAGCTGCCTGGAGTTGATGGATGTTGTAGTCTCTTCAATGTCTGTAGGACATTGTGGTGGCTACTCCTAGATTAGTGGCCGAGAAGCTGATCAGTTGCACAGAGTTAATTCATATGCACATGTCAGTGACTACAGATCCAGCTACTGACACCAGCAGAGGTCACTGTCCACTCAGCTACTGGCTGAAGATACTGGCTACAGCACCACCCACCTCCATCTCCATTGCTCAGGGCCATTATTATTATTATTATTATTATTATTATTATTATTATTATTATTATTTCAATTTATATACTGCCCTATACCTGGAGGTCTCAGGGTAGTTCAAAGAACAAAAGATTTCCCTCTGTTGGCACATAGTAGCTGCTTGCAGCTTTGTCCAGTAAGTTATCTCACTGCTCACTACTGAAACTGGGAGCAACACGCAAATCCATTTGGATCTTTCTTTTGAGGTGCCTTTCAAGTGTTTCATGCACTCAAATGCCCATAGGGCTATTGAAGTAGGGTGTATGCTTCATGCATCAATTGCTGTATTCAATTCTTTTCCTTTCTCATAGTGGACAGAAATACATGGAAAACATCAGGTGTGAAGTCAGCTGGGGATGGAGGTGGGGGAGAGATGAAGCTAATAAGAGGTCCCCCCTAAATGTTTGTTGGTGTGTGTGTGTGTGTGTGTGTGTGTGTACACACACACATACATTTCTATTCTGCAGTGTGGCACTTAAAAGGGCCCCCAATGTGGCTTATGAATATAAAATAAAAATGCAATCGATAATAAAAAAACAGGGAGTGTATAAAAACAGTGTGAATTAAAACGAAATCAATCAACAGAGAGACTCAGACTAAACCAAACACCTGGTGATATAAAACAGTTTTCACAGCTCACTGGAAGATGAAAAGACTGAGAGCTGGTCAAAACTACAAAAAAAGCAAACAAACCTTTCTTTCTTTCTTTCTTTCTTTCTTTCTTTCTTTCTTTCTTTCTTTCTTTCTTTCTTGTATGACACAAGCATACACATCCCTTTTTTCTGATGGCACACAGGAAAGAAATACATAGAAACATGTTCTTTCTTTTGCATGGATATCTTTAAAACAAGCATGAAGAAAAAAAGGTTTTTTATGCTTTTAAAGTTGCAGGCACAACTCACACAGGAAACATAAATACTGTTTCCTTCTCTCTCTCTCTCTCTCTCTCTCTCACACACACACACACACACAGAGAGAGAGAGAGAGAGCGAGAGAGAGAGAGAGAGAGAGAGAGAGAGAGAGAGAGCAGGCAGGCAGTTGGGTGGTCAGGTATAAAGAGGGAGAGAACTCTTGCACCTTTCAACAGGTACTGCAGCATGAAAGGAATATTACATCTCAAGTTCATTGCTGTGAAGAGCAAATTAAATCTCAGAACTTCAATGGCTTTCCTCCCCTTGCTTTCCTCAGAGTTCTGGTCACAAAGGACCGTGAGGGGCAAACAAAAAGTTTCTGCCTTGTACAAAAGGATCGATTTGGCTTGTGCAAATGAATGGAATATATAGCTGTAGATTCCAAAACTGTATTTGAGCTTACGTAAGTATTTACATAAGTATGGTAAGCTGGAGGTGGAATTTGAAGATGTTTGGTTTACATTGCAAGAACATGCCAATGGAGATTATGCAGAAAGCTGACCTCGGAGACAGATTTCGAATTTTCATGTTTGCATCAATTTAGGCTCAAGTGGAAGCTCCCTGGCTCAGATTCACTTGCCAGCATATAAACTCTTGAGACTCTTATTCCTTTAAGAAGCTGATTCATACACTACATTAAAAACAACAACAACACAAAAAACAGCTATTGCAGGGATAAAGCAAACTCCAGGAAAAGGCATGACAAAGTAGTGCTACAAGGCTCTGGGTGGATATCAGAGAAAGGCCTTTGGAAGAAGGACCTACAGAAGGGGACAGTTGGAGGAGGAGGGTACCTACATGAAATTCAGGGTAGAAAGGGTCTCCCAGGGTGAGAGACTGAGAAGAGAAGTAGGCTCCCAGGTGGGAGATGGAAGGGTCTACCTCCCTCTGTGTGTATAAATGATAGGATATATATGATATAAATTTGATGAAGGGCATTATAGTTATTTTCTATAACTACTAGTAGTAGACAGATAACCCCCAAGCGCCTTTTGCTAAGACTTGGATTTTCCCATATATTCCTCATAGGCAGTTATTGTATATGGGGCAATTGTTTGCATCTGGTGAGTGCTCTTGCCACCAACATTTAAACAACTGGACACGGTGCAGTTATGGGATATAAACAAGCACATGAATGATGAAATATGTGTACTAAGTAAGGTGGAATTCTATGAAAAGAAAAGAAATATGAGTTGTGACTTCAATGAAAGTGCAGTTAAGTGCTGAGGTCATTGCGCAAGGGCAGTGTAGAAATATAATAAATGTTAAGAAAATTATACATGTGTAGAGAATAGAAAATTGAACTATTGTTATTTTTAGGGGGGGGTACATGACAGAGTTAAGCACCTAGAAAGTAGGTTATGTGATAATCAGTGGAACTTACTTTCAAGTTAATTGTATTAGGAGGAACTGAGGTGTCAGCCCCACTGACATTCAACAGGGCTGAGGGATCATAGATCCAACAATAATTCTGATTTAGCTACCCTGGTTTGAGGACTGGGCCAGCGGTATCCTAAGGCACCTTTTGTGCCGCTCTTTCAAGCTCTGTATTCGTAGCTGAACCACACTAATGACAGTAAATGAAAAGAATTCCAAGGGATCTCTCTCTCAAATAAAAAGAGAGATTGTAATACGTTCATCAAACATGCAAAGGCTAAAGGATCAAGTTGAACGTGACACTGCCTCATGCTGTATAATAGCACTCTGCCGTCGTCTCACACAATGCTCACTTTGATGTGCGGCTCATAAAACGGCGCTTTACAAAATGCGGCGCCTCCTTAGTTATTTTCCAATTGATTTGATTTCCTCAATAGCAGTAAGTATACGGAGGCTCCTAACGAGTGGTAATTAATATATTCAAGACTCTCACTTTTGTGACAGGCTAGCGTGAGAGTGACAGCGAGAGGAGAAGAAACAGAATAAAATTGGATGCTGGGAAGAGATTATTTCCATTTAAAGTAACTTGCAGCTCTTCGGCTCTTGACTTACACATTATGTGACAGCGAAGAAGCTGTTCTGTGTTAAAAAAAAAGAGGGACTGAAATTGGGAGTGAGGGATGCTAAACCACAAAAACATTAGCTGCAACTGAAAAATAGTAAAACATATGAGATGTACAGCCCAAGGTTTGGTTGAGCTGTTGGCAGCATCGCCCACAACCTCCAAAAAGCATTTCCCCATATTTTTCCCGTCAACCAAAGAAAGCTTTCTGCTCCAAATTCCTGTGTTAGGCAGTTTACTGATTCCCCCCCCCCCGCCCCCCGCCCTTCTTTCCTCACCACACGAAATGGTGAAGGTTTTACAAGAGGACTGGATACTTCCATGGAGGGCAGGCTGTTAGTTACAATGGCAATCTGCCTCCAGATTTCAGTTGCTGGGCAGCCACAGCGAGGAAGCACTATATTCTTTTGATTTATGTATTTATGTATTATTTGCTTATTTATTGAACACAACACACACACACACATACACACACACCATTAACAAGTTTTCTGGATTTCTTTTTAAATTAAATGCAACATGGACGTAATACCAGAATAAAATTTAAGACGCACATAGTAAAATCAGAAACAGAAGGGGGGGCAGCAGGCCCACACAAAGATCTGTAAAGCTTAAAATGTGTTTAAAACCACAAAGCCTCAGAAAAAAAAGAGGATTTCACCAGAATGTGGGTGACATATGAGCCTCTCTGAGGAGGGCATTTTCCAACCAGGGCCACTGAAAAGGACATTTCCTTTGTATATGTCCAACTTGTGGGCTCTCCCAAGACATCTGGTTGGTGACTATGAGAAGCAGGATGTTGATACTAGGTGGCTCTCTGGTGGGATCTGGAAGAGCACTTTGTATGTTCTTAGCTCCAGCCATGCTTCTTCCACCTACTTCTCTTCAGTTTCTGGCCTCCTCTACTCATCCTTCACTCAGGAATGTGCTCCTTAGCTCAATACTTACTCTGTTCTTCACCATCCTCATTCCTAGAGTTGTCTGCTTCTGCGATCCCTGTTCCCAAGTTCCCTCCTACTTTCTGTTGCTCTCAAGCGTCTCTTAGTTTCTCTCACCCAAGGTGAACTTATAGTTTCTTCACAGAGTTTGCACTGTTAGCAATCTGTTGCTGAAACCTTCATTCTGCTGTGAAAATTTAGTAAATGTTCCACAACTTCACAGAAGCACACCACTATGATAAGAGGTTGTATGTTAATCTATGTTAGAAATGGTTGATTGGACCAGCTCCTAGACTTCACCCAACCTCTGAGAAGAGTGATATTGTTGCTGGTTCAGAAGTGATGCCTTACATGCTTTTTGCCTGGAGAGTAATATTACCCAAGAGATTCATTTCCTTTTGGGTTGGGAGAGGCACTAAGAAACTTCCAAAACCAGGGGCTGGATCCTCCTGGATTATTTGTCAAGTGTCATGTCATATGAACCACTGAAAAGTATGTGATAGGGGGTATAACACCAAGTAGTGTCAGATCATGGAATTCCATGCAGAAGAACTATTAAGCATATTACTAGGATATAACCCAGCAATCCTTTTGAAATCTTCACTGAAATCCAGAGCTTCTCCCTCCCTTACGGCTTCCACTTGTCTTCATCCCAGGGGGAAGTAACAGATAGTAGAAATAGACAAGAATGGACAGAAGAAAGGAAGAAAGAAGTATTACTGAAGGTTACTAGAATTGATTTATATGAATATTATATGAATATTGAATTGGATGTTATGTTATGTTTTGTATTATTTTCAACTGAATTATTGGGAATATAGGAAGACATTAATTGAATGCATTTTGTGGTTTTTTAAGAAGAACTCAACATGTAATTTTTTAACATTGCTATTCTTTGGTTATCGTCGTTTTTTTAAATTCAATGTTCTTTTTTTCTTTTGTATTAATGTAGTAAATTAACTAAAAATTTTAAAAAAAGAAATCCAGAGCTTCTGTGTATTATGAATGGGTGAATCAGTTTATCTGTAGTCCATGACACATTTGCATGCATTCACCCGCCAGTCCACATTTATTAGATTTCTTTTTTAATTGGCATGTAGATTCACATTTAAATATGCATCAGAACATGTATTTTAAAGCATATTTTTATGGTGAATCCTTTTTATTTTATTTTTTAGCCTAGAACATCTACGGAAGTGAAAGCCAGTTGATCTGAACATTAGTCCAAGTCAGAGGTGTAATGTGGGTCTGCTCGCTTCAGAATTCACAAAAGGCTGAATACTTCATGCATCCTTGGTGTGCGTTGAATGAGGATTACAGCCAAGAGCTTGAGGCATTATTTAAGTGCAAATATGAATACTGTTTGCAGCTGGAAGTTTCTTCATAGCCTTCAGTAGCTCTCTAACACTTGTTTAGAGTTGGCTTGCCAGATTAACAAGGGCAATAGCAGCAGTGCAAAACTTTAAAGAAAGCTCCAAGTACATTGAGAACAGGATGCTGGTGAGGTTATTGGCCCAATCCTGCAGGTTTCTTCTTATAGCTTTATGGTTTGTTGCACCATTGCATCAAGATACCCTTTTTCTCCCTGTATCAAAGGAGGCATTGAAGAGATGTGGATGAAGAGAAGGAACTGAAAGCTGAAGATGACCGCATATGCATAAAAACCTGCATGTACTCCTGAAATTTTTGAAAAATAAATTAAAAGGCAGACTAGCAGATTGTTAATGCATTGCTGCCAGTCCTCAAACAAGATGGAGCAATTTGCAACCCAAAATCTAAAGGAAGAAACAGAGTGGGGGAAATCCTGTCTTTGAAAGCAGTTGATGGTGTACTGTGTAGAAAGCCTCTACTTTTTGGTGGGGTGGAGAAGAACAATAAAAATCCCTGCTGATTGTGTGGAGACTCATACCTCATTACTCATACCTTTGTGTAGAGCAAAGGTGGGCAAAGAAAAAGGTGGCTTGCGGGTCCCGCACACGTCCCCCAAAGCTGTTCTGTTTTCTTATAAGAATCCTGAAAACGCCAGCTTAGATTTACCGCAAGCACAAACAGGGTCTGATTGAGCCGTCTTGACAGCTTGAATCAGGAGCTATTTAAGTAACTCCCTGGTTACAAAGGTGTGAGATCAGAATCCTGTCTTAAATGAAGAAGATGGGGAGGGATGTTTAAAGTCAGGAGATGCTAAAAGACAATGGAACAGGCTACAAATCATTTGAGGAAACACAATTACATTTGTCAGCTTGACGTTTGCTTCTTTCCTTACTCTTCTGAATGTCACAAAAGAAGGCATAAAGTGCAAGTCTTAAAAGGCAGCATGCATAATAATTACGCCATTTTGCAATCACAGACTGTATCAGCTGCATCCATATCTTCTTTAATGGGAATTTTACCACCAGCATATTTTTTTTAAAAAAATAATATTGCACTCTAAAGAAACTCAATACAAATAGAGTATAAATAAAGCATGTCTACAAGGGAAGACTATAAGCACCAGCAGAATCCCTATTCCCCAAGGTGTGCTTTTATGAAGAGTTGTGGTTTAAAACCCAAGCATAAGGGGGAAAACAAACATTAGGCAATAGAACCTTGATTCACACTTGCAGTAATCCTTTTAATCCTTTTTTTTAAAAAAAAATTCACAACATTAGCATAGCCGTGTACTTTAATTGGCATTTTTCAATGGGAATATCTACATCACTCACAAAAGAAATTTACAACCGGGGGTGGGGTGGGGGCAAAACCCCCAACAAACCCAGACACGTTATTCATTTGATGCATCTGATCCAGCCACCAAAATGACAAGCTAACATCATGAGCTACATTGCATCTACAGATCAAAATGCAAAGCATGAAAGATTTTGCCAGGTTCATTTGATTAACTGCACAACAAATCTCTCCCTGTATGAGAGCTGGAGCTATGCAAGCAATACTAATCCTTTATTCAGAAGAACAAAATCCATTTATTGTATGCATGGAAAAATCTAGGAGCCAAACCCGCTTGCCTTTCTTATTCGAGATGTCCCATCGGGTTCAAGGTGTTCAGTGGAACTTTTGTGTCTTGTCGAGATTGTTTTTATTAGTGGTGCAGACAATTTGCCAGCAGAGCTCAGAAGGTTTGGGTAAGAAGTCAGAAAGTTGGCACAAAACTCATTGGAGGATTACTGAAGAATTAGCTGTGCACTGCAAAGCAAGATCAAACAAACAGGAAAGTACGACAGAGGAGAGAGAGAGAGAGAGGAAACAAAGTCTTCTGTGCTGCACTTCATTCATATTCCCCTGCTCACAGTCTGTAATAGGAAAGTGGGCACCAACTGGTTGCCACTTTGACTCTATCCCCAAGTCAAAGTTTGCATCTGGTCAACTGAGTCCCTGACTTCCAGCATTGCAGGAGGTTGGACTAGATGACCCTTGGGATCTATTCCAACTCTACAATTCTATGATTCTATGATCCCACTGAGTCACAGCAGCATACTGGGATGGAAAGAGGGGGGAGTGTTTGCAGGCGAGGACAGCAGCTAAGCTGTGGCTGCTTAGATTACATTGGCAGGGCCAATCCAGATCTTCCATCAGTATGCCTGCGTAAACCCAACCTCGCTGTCATCCAGGCACGTTTTCACCCCAATCCAGGTAAGCCGCAGTGACCCCAGTGTCTGCAAGGCAGCTCTCTAGCACCACCCCACCAAAGACCAGCTGCTACTGGTCCAGGGCATTGTGAAAGATGGAAGAAGGTGTCTAGGCTGCCAACACAGTAACAGTAACGACAACAGCAGAACCTTAATCTGGTGTTCCAGCGATGGCCACTTGGTCAATCATTCCAGGGGCAGACTTTGGTAATAGGCCACCCTGTGTGAGGCCAACATTTGATGTCTTCCCGCCAGCCCTGGCAGCTCCGGCTTAAGCCAGGCAAAGAAGGCACCAGGCTTTGGGAAGGAGGTGCAATTCCCAAAGCCGGGGCAAGCTCTTACTGGGCTTTGAAAAGGTATCCTCAGCTATAAACCCAGTGCCCCCCCACTGCTTGCGCTGCCCTAAATCCACCTCTGCTCCCTCTGCTAAGTCTCAATTTCCCGTAAAATATCTATTGCCATTGCTTACAAAGAGCGGAACAACTATTCAAGGCAGACCTTAGAATCCAACCAGATTCAGTAATTCCATACAGAATAAATACCCTATTTATTAACTCTTCTTCATCTAGGTTAACTCTTTTGCATATGCTTTTGTTCTCTCTCTCATCTTATTCTCAGTATCTCATGACCACACTCTCCTTTCAACACTCTTTTTGAAAGGCCATTTTTGCACTGTTCTGCCTGAAAGCCCAAACTCCTTGCAACTCAAATCCCTGTTTTATTACTCCACACACACACACACACACACACACACACACATGGTGGTGGTGGTGATGGTTAAAATTGGTTTCCTCATGTGATGCTTTTACTAAGAAGCAATTCCAGTTTGACTCTACCTTAGTGCCCAGATCGTTTAACAAGCAGGCAAGTTACTGATCCTGGATGCTCTATGACTAAATGAACTGGATCAGAGAAGGGGTGGGGGTGGGGTGGGATGTAGGCATGTCCAGTTATCTCAGGTTTGCAGATGGCCACTGCTGCATATATTACCCCTCTATACAGAGCATGACATTTCATTTGAATGTTTTATAGACGCTGTTGTTCCTCCTGATATTGGTAGCATTTATTATGCTCTCTTTTTTAAACAGCTCTGCCATGCAAGCAGCCCTAGCTCAGCAACATTTTGAATTAGATGCCTCATTTGAAGAAGAAATGCTTTGTTTTGTTACCCTAAGCAGTAATATTTTCCTCTGTCATCCAATATTTGCTTAGTGCTGTTGTGGAATTCTTGGAGTTTCCAAGAAAAGGCTGGGTGGGAATTTTTCAGGGATGTTTTTGGAATAAGGACTATGATCCAAAGAACTGCCTGGGCCTACACAAGGAGATTCAGTTAGTCCAATGGGATTGTAGGCTATTCCCTCCACACACCAGCACCACCACAAACAGCTAAATATCCGCCATGCCATATGACAAACAGTTTTTGAAATTCCCCTCAGTCAGCATGGAGAGTCTTCTCTTCAAAGAAAGCAAGTTGGTGAGTGTGTTTACTCAGAAGTAAACTGAATTGAGTGGAACTTTCTCTGAAGAAAAAGGGGCAAAGGTCTGCAGTCTCATATTCTCCTGGGCTTGCTTTACAATTTAAGCTTAGATTGTTAGCCTCTTATAATGAACACCACTGATCTTTCCCAACTCCATGATTCTGTGACATGACTCATCTATTATAGTTTTTCTTCTCTATCATTCTTACATGGAAATCAGGGAGTCGATAGGGAGCCATAGTTGAACCCATATTCAATATAGCAGTCACAATAGCAAGGAATTGGCTAGAGAGAAGAATAAAAGTATTTCTCCAGAGACAAAATATTGCAGTGCACTTTTTTGTAACAAATATGTATTTGTTGCATGAGAAGAATGCCCATGTGTCAAGAGCTTGTAAAAAAATAAATGGTGGAATCATTCTTAATCATTATTATTCTCTCATCCTAAAGCACTTTAATTCAGTTTTACACCTAAGAATGAATGGGCTGCATTTGCACCATTTTTATGCTTAGACAGCTAAGAGCATTTCTTTCTTTCACGAATTGATTAAAATGAATATGACGATAGTAATCACCATTAAATATTCAGTGTCCTCCATCTTGTGCACTTCTCTAACATGACAACTACTACAGCAAATGTCATTGTATGATAGATAGCAAGCCTTTAATGGCAATAGTATGTTAGGTACACTACTTCCAAAGCTTCTGTTGTGCTGGTATCATCCTACATGATAATTAATGGTAACTTAAATAGAAGTAAATACTCTTAAGGCATGTAGGTGCACATTCATTTTTCATTGTAGTTTACAAAAGCAACAGTAGAAGAGATATGACTACAAATCAGTTCAAGAAAATGTCACATGTAAAAGGTAAAAACAAAAAAGGTAAAGGACCCCTGGACGGTTAAGTCCAGTCAAAGACTACTATGGGGTTGCAGCGCTCATCTCGCTTTCAGGCCGAGGGAGCCGGCGTTTGCCCACAGACAGCATTCCGGGTCATGTGGCCAGCATGACTAAACCACTTCTGAAGCAACGGAGCACCATGATGGAAGCCAGAGAGCCCAGAAATGCCGTTTACCTTCCCACCACAGCAGTACCTATTTATCTAGTTGCACTGCCATGCTTTCAAACTGCTAGGTTGGCAGGAGCCGGGACAGAGCAACTAGAGCTCACCCCGTCGTGGGGATTCAAACCACCAACCTTCTGATCGGCAAGCCCAGGAGGCTCAATGGTTTAGACCATAGCACCACCCGCGTCCCATGTATCTTCTGTTGGATGCATTCACCATCTCTCTAACTACTTAGAGATTTTTAAGTGGATGTACTCTATATATACCATATATACTTGAGTATAAGCCTAGTTTTTCAGCACATTTTTTGTGCTGAAAAAGCTGCCCTCGGCTTATACTCGAGTGAGGCAGGTGGTGGGGGTGGCGAGAAAGAAGCCCTTTCTCTTCGCTCGTGCCGCCACCCGCTCTCCCCAGTCAACCATTCCTTAAGAAGTGTACAAGTTCTTTACTCTCCCCAGGCAGCTTGTTCCATTCCTGAACTGCTCGCATAAATGCAAACTTGGCAAAGGAAGAAGAGGAAGGAGCAGCCCAAAGGGCTGCTTTCGGGCTGCTCGTTCCTCCTCCTCCACAGCGGCAAAGGTGAACCGGCTTATACTCGAGTCAATAAGCTTTCCCAGGTTTTTGTAGGAAAATTAGGTGCCTCGGTTTATATTCAGGTCGGCTTATACTCGGGTATATACGGTACTCTATATACTCTATATCATTAGAACAATGACAGTGTTCTTGGATGAGTAATGGCAATGTGGAGACATGTTGCAGTTTGTGTGGGATGGACTTTATGGTGGTGAATGTTAGGATCTGCTACCTTCTGTGTTGCCAGTACAGGCAACTGGGAAAAGAAAAATGCAACTGAAACTCATTATCCTGTTCTATACTGAGGTCTCTTCATTTGTCTTCGCTCACTAAGAACTTTCTTTAACTTTATCTTTTACTCTGTAATAGGTTGTCCATTCTTTGATTTTAACGTTTTGTTTCTTTTTCTTTTAGCTATACATTTACCCTGTTTGCCAACTGGGGCCGTTGAACCATGGAGCTTGCTCCCGCAATATGCAGCGATGGCAATAAACTTGGAGCACTTTAAAAGAGGAATCATGGAAGCTATTTCTATCAAATAGCCATGATGGAGGTTATGCTCTGCTTCCATGGTCGGAAGAGGCATCCTTCTGAATTCCAGTTGCTGGAAACTGCAGGATGAGAGAGGGCTGTTGTGCTTGGGTCCTGCTTGTGGGTTTCCCAGAGGCATCTGGTTAGCCAACGTGAGAACAGATTCTGGACTAGATCTTCCTAGGTTCAGTGCATTCAGGGTGGCTTATAAAAACAATAGTTCTACATTGTTTTTTGAGGTTCTACCAGTATTGGGGAGCATGGTGGACTGGCACTGCCCACCTGAGTTCTGGATGGTTCCATTATTGCTGCTTACCAGGAAGTAAAGGAGAAGAGGCAAGGTGGTAGTTAGGTTGACACAGTGCAAATGCGTTGTCAGGAATGCTGGATTGGCTCTGCCAGTGCATTTACACCATGCTGAGCCCCTGTTACTTTGCCTCTCCCCCTCTACTCCCTGGTAAGCAGCAATGACATTACTGACCAGTGGTCAAATGCCCACCACACTGGGTTCAGCATGGGGCCCACAACTGGTAGACTGAGGTCTGTTGAGTTCAAAGGAATGAAGCCAATTTACAGAGATGCCTAAATACTTCTGTATTTGTTACACTGATACGTGATTAAAATAAATTCTGGTCAGAAGATTATCTGGTCTCTTCAACTAGCTGTCATAACATTTGATAGGATGTCTCGAGAAAAGTTTGTCGAAACGCAAAAGTTCCAACACAGAGTTACATATTTCTACACTCATTAAATCCAAAGCATTGACTGTATTTAGCTCTGTGTTGGATTGCAGACAAGATCTATTTTCCCCCCTTAGCAGCACTGAATAAAAATAAAAGATATATTAAAATAGATACAGTGGTACCTCGGGTTAAGAACTTAATTCGTTCTGGAGATCCGTTCTTAACCTGAAGCACCACTTTAGCTAATGGGACCTCCTGCTGCCGCTACGCCGCCAGAGCACGATTTTTGTTCTTATCCTGAAGCAAAGTTCTTATCCTGAAGCGTTATCTTTGGGTTAGTGGAGTCTGTAACCTGAAGCGTCTGTAACCTGAGGTACCACTGTATAGGAGAAAACATAATATCCATAGTGAAATCTTTCCCCTAATGTGTGACACATGCAAACCTAATATTATCTTTCAGTGGGGTCTGCTTTTGCCCAAAATAAACTGCACACACCACCCCTTGATGTACTTGTCAAGTAACCTTTGCTATGCCACCTATTGAGGCCTACAAGTCTATGAGTCTCTATAGTTATCAAAATATGTATTTACATTTCAGTATTCTATGAATCTGTGCTTGTTTTGATAATATGTATTGCAGGCGTTTTGATGGTACTAATAAACAAAATGAGAATGAATCCAGTGACCATAAAGTGTATATGTCTATAGAGAAGCCAAATGAAAATGGAGTCAGTCAGCAATGCACTATGAAGAGAAGCAGAAAGATGGTGGTCTCTTTATGAGATCAAGTTCTTTGAAGTGAAATTAAAATGGTCTAAACAAATTACAGGTAGGGCTTCCTCCTCCCCATTTCAAAGCATTTGCAATTGTCATTGTCCTCATTGTTCCAGTATATCTTGAATATTGGAACATTTTGTTTTAATGAATGACATGGGGATTTGGAAGTGTTGCCTAATGGGAAATCACCCAATAAGCACCAAATTGCAATGTGCCTTTTCTTTTGTAAAATTCAGTACTGTACTGGAGCACTGTTAATCTGTCTTTCAAAAATTATATTTAGATTTTTTATTTATTTTGGTGTCTGCTTGCCAAATGCTGATATCTCCTGTTGGTGCTAAATTCGTTGAGCTATGGAAACATTGCCTCTCAATTTGTTGCCACAGACACCTTCACTTCCCTAGAGGCAGTAGCATGGACCCTGCTAGTACCTGAATGCAATGAACTTTCATTAATGGTAGGACAGTTTCACTCACAGAGAGATCACTTCTATGAGCAGAAATCTCCTTTACATGGTTGGAAGTCCCCTCTGTTTACAGAAAAAACAATGAAGGATGGAAGCCAGTATAAATCAGTTGACGTTATCCTGGTGTTTATTATCGGAGGAAGGAAATATTGTCAGTCCTTGCTTGTAAGCTTCTCTGAAGCATCTGTCTTGGCACTGTTGTTGCACAAAATGCTGACCAAATGGATAATGGACCAGATGGATGGGGAACCTTTGACCCTGTGAATGTTGGCCAGGATTGCTGGGACTGAGGAGAGTTCAGCAACAGCTGGAGGGCCTAAGGTCTTCAGACATATCACTGGCTTGATTTGGCATTGGCATGCTTATCATAGAATTGTAGAGTTGGATAGGTCCCTGAGGGTCATCTAGTCCAACTCCCTGCAATGCAGAAATCACATCTAAATTATCCTTGAAAGATGGCCATACAACCCCTACTTAGAAACTTCCAAGAAGGAGAATCCACCAGATTCTGAGGGAGTCCATTCCACTGTCGAACAGCTCTCATTGTCTTTAATTATTCCTAATGTTTAATTGGAATTGCCATTCTTGTAACTTGAATCCATTGGTTCGGGTCCTACCCTCCAGAGCAGGAGAAAACAAGTTTGTGCCATATTCTATGTGGCAGCCCTTTAGATACTTGAAGATTACATTTATGTCTGCAACACATTTGCATTCTACTTACTTCAAGCCAATTCGAGAATAGCCATAATTGCACAGTTAATGTGGGGTATTTACCTATTTAAAAGCATTTATAAACCATTTAAAACAAAACCAAAATAAACATTTAACATAACAAGTAAATTGGATATAAAAAACATAAATAATAATAGAGGTAGAACAGAGGAGTGCTTGTATCTGCCTCTCCAACATGGATGCTCACCCAGCCAAGTCTATCAACAGGACTACTCACTGCCAACATCAAACATGGCTACAAAGTTTGTGAAACATTAGTAAACTGCTCTTACAAGTAAGTTAATAAAAAAGTAGAAACTGAATAAAGAAATAACAGGTTATGCAAATGCCTGCAAGATGAAAGTTAAAATAGATGTTGGTATAAAACATCTCAGGGTATTATTTTTATACCTGCAAAAGTGATAGGTACTGTATAATCTGAGGTCTCTGATGTGCTCTGGTGGTAACATTAATTTTATATTCCATCAAAAACACCTTTGAAAATGTCTGTTAAAATATTTAATTGCAAGGTGCTTTTTCTTCTTTTCTTTCCCTCATCATCCTTACACAGTATTGTTCTCAGAATCAAACCTGCAGCATTTATAACGTTGACAGCTGTCTAGGGGAGGGAGGCAATCACGTAGTGTAAAAGGGTGAGTTCTAGTGGCAGTTAAATCATGGAAAGCTCAGCTGTTTATTGATTGCATAGGTTAGGTTTTGCTTAATTTGACATTTGCAGAGACTTAGAACAGAAAGGGTGCTGATCTGCAAGCCTACGAGCACCTGAGAGCTTTCAATACTTATGGAATACAAAGCTTCATTCCCATTGGAAGGCCCAATGACCACCAGAGATTTGGTAAATCGTTAATAATCATAGGATCACACAGTTGGAGTGGGGCCTGTGGACCATCCAGTGTCCAGATGGAAGGGAAGGTTTTTTGATGCAAACTTCACCTGCCAACATTATTTGCGCATTAAAAATACAAGAATTGGGTCTTCTTTCCCCACCACATCATGCTGTTTAAATCAGGAAGGTCCCTTTGAGAGCTTCAACTGGCAGCCAAATGTGAGGGGGTGAAGTTGCGGCATCACCTTCCTGACATTGGTGCTGCTACTGCTCTCAGGATCAAGGGAGGGGCAGAGTGAGGCAGTGAGATTAAGGGAGCTCTTGGCTGGCAGCCCTGGTCTTTGGGAAGCTGACCCTGCCAACCACCAGTGCCCACATTGGTGACCCCATTGTAATCCTTATGATAACCCAGTTATATTCAGGCGGTATTGTGCTTCTTCATATTGCAGCTGTGGGCACTGAGACTGAGAGTGTATGCCTTCCTTAAGGCTGCCTATTGAGTGTATGACAGAGGTGGCTATATAAGTGGCTGTCAATAACTACTAGCCATAATGACTATTCTCTGTGATGTCACACATGATGTCAGTCCCCCCCCCCTTATACTCCCAAGATGGAGCCTCTGAACAGAGATGAAGCAAGGCGCTAGAGCTAACACACACACACACACACATACTTTATGTAACTTTCAGTAGTTCCTAATAAGGAATTGCTTCCTTGATGTAAAGAACCCCATCATATGTTTTCAGGTGGCAAATGCTTCTTTGCGGATAAGGTTAATGACTGCTATTTGCCAAAACCATCTTTTTCTTCCTTTCTAAACTTAGGAGACTCTTGTGGAAAATGGATATTAAAACAAACAAACAAACAAACAAACAAACAAACAAGACCTCCACACATTTCATCAGAAGCTTGTTTTAAAGTTCCTGAACAGACATTCTGGTCTAATGATCTCTCATAACAAGGAGACACTGTAGCACCTTTACCTCTATATTTTTCCTAGTACTGCTGCAGTAAAATGCCCTCTGTAGCCCTTCTGGCTAATTAAGAGATGGAGAATAAAAAAATACTGCAGGAATGTAATGCCTTCCCTAAGCTACCTATTTATATTCACAAAGCAAGCATAGCTTAAGTGAATGCAGGCATTTCAAGGTTTCGGTGGTTCTTTGTTTATGGCCCATTGATATCTGCACTGTCAAATTTCCAGCCTTGTCAGGAAAAAGCAAATATTACTCCCTAGCCTCCTACAGCTTAGCTGAGACATCCAAGAATTCATTATAAATTGGTGGTGGGAGGGGGGGTGATTATGCATTATGAATTAGCGAAGACTGACATGCAGCAGTTAGACTATATGCTACCTCACCAAGGCCTTGCAAAACTGCCTTGCTAATCGTAGTCACCAAGAGGGAAGAGGCGAATATTTGAAAGGGGCACTAAAAAAGTGACAACCTCTAAATGATTATGGCGTTCCTAGTGTGAATTGTACACACTGTCCCTCAGGCAGGACTCAACTCAATTGTTATATGGCCTCCCTTGAATCAGGAATTTGCCCCTTCATCAAACTGGAAAGGTCTTGCTGTCCTCCTCTTCCTTTTTGAGTATGTACATTTAAGAAGTTTGATTTATTTTCAGAGTGGGCATGAGTAGGAAACTTGAAGAGTGACAGTCTTGGGTCAACATCTTCCAAGACAACAATGCCAACTTCTGAAGTTTGGAGTGAGCTGTGAGCACTGGCAGAGGAAGAGGAGTGGGGGGGAGCGCCCCGCCCCCGGTAGTGCGATCCCAGTGGAGTGCCATCGCGGCTGATCCCCTGCCCGCGCTGGGTGCCACGCCCCCGGGACGTGCGCCAGCCCCACCCCCGCCTGCTCTCTGCCCTCCGGTGCCGGAGGATGAACCTCCGTCACTGGCTGTGAGATGGCCATATTTGCCAATGACACCAAACAAAAGGGTGGTAAAAAGCAAAAGGAATTGCAAGGAGCTCAGAAGACGAGAGGGTGGTCTTGTGCTCATGTCCTCCTTGCAGGCTTCCCGTTGGTATCTGGTTGACCACTGTAAGAACAGGATACTGAACTAAATGCAACTGGGGCCTTCTGCATGCCAGGCAGGTTCTCTCCTACTGAGCTCTGGTCCTTCCCTTGATGTTTCTCTAAGATGCACAATAACATTCATTTGAAAGGCATTCTGATTCATTTCACCAGATTACATGATCTCATCCAGAAAAATAGAGGTGCGGTCAGTCATACAGTCTGTCGCATAGGCAGGAAACAAGAGAAGGGCAGAAGAAACCTCGGGGGACCTTAAAATGAAAATGCAATTTACAGGCAGAACAATAACTAAGTAAACAAAGTATCTGGATAATGAACAAACAGTGGTTATTATTAACAAGGAAGATGTGGCAATATGGTCCCCAGCTGTCTCTTGTCAACTGAGGGACTGATTATCTGTGAAAAGATGTCTTTTTGTGAGAGACATGCATGAGATAGGAATTGCAGTAGAACTTGCATGCTGAGAGTGTCATGGGAGACCTCCCCATCTTCATGTCTGACTCTATTATCACCTAATGATGATGCCTGGAGGTTACTTATTATCCCCTCTGCTGAAAGGAGACTATCTGGTGTTGGGTTTTTTTTGGAACTACTCTTTAGATACTAGATTTTCCAAGAAGAAGTTTGCAGTGGAATTACTTTGCACAGATTTGGTATTTTTGTGTGCAATGGGAACTGCTACATTACGGGTTGGCATTGTGTCCTTCCACAAACAGTCTTAGTAAATACCCCCTCAAAAACCCACAATGCACAAGAGACAGTTTGCTCTTACTGCTCAGTTCCTGTTTGCCTTGACTCAGCCTCTCCTATGTTGACCACGCACCCTAAAACATGCTGACATTTCATTGGATGCCCGGACAGAACACCCAAGCTCCTTTCTGAACAGAGAAGAGGTGCAAAGAGTGTGGGAGTGGTTCTTATTATTGATTGGGTGTGTGGGGGGGTATCTGCATCATTTTGTTGTTCTGACTCTTTTTCTGCTCTCTTTGGCAGCCATTTTGTTCTTTGCCATGCCCCTATAACAGTCATTTGGGGACAGGTGCCCACGGCACTTTCTCAAAATTCCATCTGTACCCACTGGTCCAAAATGTTTAGCAACCACTACTCTATATCTATACCTTGAAAAGGGTATGAGCATTTTGCATCTGCAATGTCTATACAGTGGTACCTCTGGTTACGAACATAATTCGTTCTGGAGGTCCGTTCTTAACCTGAAACCGTTCTTAACCTGAGGTACCACTTTAGCTAATGGGGCCTCCTGCTGCCGTTGCGCCACTGCTGCGCGATTTCTGTTCCCATCCTGAGGTAAAGTTCTTAACCCCTCTACTTCCGGGTTAGCGGAGTCTGTAACCCGAAGTGTTTGTAACCCAAGGTGTTTGTAACCTGAGGTACCACTGTACACAATGTTCAAGAAAGCAGTCCCTAAAGACCATTTGATTGCTGGCCCCCATATATGTTTATAATCTGAAGCTGTTTTCAGTATGTAGTCCAAACCCCTGCAGTGCAGAAATATAAACTAAAGCATCCATGACAGATGGCCATCCAACCTCTGCTTAAAAACCTCTAAGGAAGGTGAATCCACCACCTCTTGTGTGAGTCTGTTCCACCATAAAATATTTTTTACCACCAGAAAGTTCTTCTTTATGTTTAGTCAGAATCTCCATTCTTTTACCTCAGAGTCATTGGTTCACATTCTTTCCTTGGAGCAGAAGAAAACAAGCTTGCTCCATATTCCATGTGACAATCCTTGAGATATTTGAAGATGGGTATCACAGTCTCCTCTTTTCCAGGTTAAACATACCTAACTCCCTCAACTGTTCCTTATGAGGCTTGATTTCTAGACCCTCCTCTGCCCACATTCCAGATTGTCAATATCCTTCTTCTCTTCTTGTGTAAGTTTCTCGAGTGGGTGGTCATGGACAAGATCCAGATGCTCTTGGAGGAAACAGATTTTCTAAATCCATTTCAAAGCTTTTGAGGACTTGCTCTTAAAGGTGGAGTAGACATAAAGAAATGTATGGATAAATAACACAGCAGAGGCATAGTCCAGGAAATGCCAAGCACTCTGCATGGGGACAACAAAGGATGAACTGCATTTTCCCAAAAGCAAAATGTAACACTTCTGCCAACAGTGTTGGCAGATGGCTAAGGGCAGCTTAGCCTCAAGAGAAAATAGCAGCAGAGATCACACCACATGAGGACATTTATCTTTCATAATGGCCATTTTTGTTTACTCTTATACCAGTAAAAATGAGAGGATATAACTACTAAAAACACCAGGGCACACACTGCTGTTTTATCCACACTGAGGAGCATTCAAGTCTCATATCAATCATGTTCTTTTCAACTGCAGAATGTGTTGAGTGAGAGTCTAATCAATATTTAAAATCCAAAACCCAATAATGGGTGATTCTCTAGTGATTTCTTCCATAATCAGGCTTAGGTTCTACAAAATAAAAACAAGTAGCAAATAAGACTTCACATTGCAGTTCAAACATTTCTGAAGACACCGCAAAAGGGTTGGGATAACAGGTAACTTTGAACTGAAGTTCAAAAGTGTTGTTTAATTCATTTTCTCCACAAAACCTGATTTTATCTAATTATTTGAAAAAGGAGTGAGGGTGTTGTGTTGCGCCGATATCATGTATGCAACTTTGGAGGAGATAAAAGCCCTGCTGGCTGACTTCACATCCCCATTTCAGTTCATACATTTCTCTCTTGAGCTTGCAACAGAAAGAGAATAAAAATTCTCATTGAAATATTTAAAAGAGAGGCGTAGTTGGATCTCTTCCTTTGCTTGAATGGATGGCGAGCATCTGCTGCAAAGAGAAATAGGAACGCAGTGCTGTAGGCCACGTCATTGTTATTGTCTTCCACAGCTTTCGCCTTGCTCTTCTATTCGAAGCATGGCTTATCCAATATTATCCGTGAGCAAAAATGGTGAATGAGAGAGAGAGAGAGAGAGAAGGGACAAAGCACACTTGAAATGAAACCCTCCAAGCCCTAAAAGCCTTTTCATCTGCTGCCGGAGTGAAGTTATGACATATGAACTGTCCCTCGGTCCTGCCCTATGTATGGATTGCCTTTGGGGAGATCCGAAAGGTGATGATGTTGGTAAATATATACTCTTGCCCTATATGTTTAGGGGCTTTTCACAAAGCAAGTGAATTCAGGGTGACAGAGCAAACAGAAACAACACGGGGTGTGGGGGGTGGGGGGAAGGTGAAATGCAGGGAGAGGGGGAGGTAAGGGCTTGTGTGCATCTGTGGTTCTTTTCTTGTCTCTATTTGTATTCATGCACCGAGTAGGAATGAGTATATGCAGTATTACAGGCAGTTGTGTTCCCAAAGGCTAGGATGCTGGCAGCTATCGGAAAAGCAGGGAGATGGGCCAGTTGCAGTAGACTGGTGTCTGTGAGGCATGCCAATGGTTCCAATCTAGCTCACAGCCACAAAATACATTTAAAGCGCTATGATGCCAGCTTTCAACAGTCATGGCTTCTTCCAAACAATTCTCGGAGCTGTAGCCTGTTAAGGGTGCGGTGCTGAGACGAGACCCCTGTTCTACTGCCAGAGCCATAGTTCTCAGAGCGATCAATCCCTCTTCACAAGGAGCACAGATAATTTGCTCCAAGTGGGGAGAAGGATGCTCTGGAAATGGGAATGGGGTGTCTCTATGGCTGCATCTACACAGCTATTAAAAAAACGCTCTGAAAATGTTCGGGGGGGGGGAAACAGATTTAAACCCCACAATGGGAAATTTCATAGAGTTCCAATTTTAGCTCTACAGCACCATCTGGTGTCACAGTGTTATAACGTTTTATTTTTACTAATGTAGCTGAGTCCTGTGACTCCTGGTGAAGTTTGGACCCACAGCAGCTACCCCCCTCTGGTTTGCCCTTTGAAACTTAGGGACCCTGATCAATCACTGAATGCTCTGGAGGACTTTCCAGTGGACAGAGTAGGTGTTCCTTGTCTCACTGTGGAATGGTGAGATGCAAAGATACTGAAGGCTGCTGAGAGATTGAGCAAAAGGAGCAGGCTTGCACTCCCCCTGACACTCTCAAAGGCCATTGGTCAGGGAAACCATGGTGGAGTCAGTCCTCAACCCTGACTGGTATGAATTGCGATACTCAGTCTCATCCAGAAATGTCTGCATGTGTTCCACCACAACCCTCTCAATCACCTTCACCAAGAAGGAAGGATTTGTGACCAGTGGACAGTTGTTACAGTTCATTGGGACCAGGGTTGGCTTTTTCCATAGTGGTTAGACTACCATCTTCTTTGATGCAACAGGCACCACCCCTTCCCATGAGAAGACATTCACCACTCACTGAACCCATATGATCAATCCTTCCTGACTTCATTTCACCAGCTATGAAGGACAGTTTCCATCACTAGTTGTTGCCCCGCCCCCCACCAGCTTTGCTGGCCAGAGTTGATGGGAGATGTAGTCACAAAAGAACCTGGAGAAATAAGGTTGGTGAAGGCTGATTCGGGGTAATTTTCTGAGAGAACAGAGGAAATTGTAAGCAACAGAAAAATGCATCCCATGCTCTGGTTTCTGTATGGCAAAAAGCACCCCATACAGTATTTCATTTTCATTGCACTGCCTTTTTCATTGACATAATTGCCTCTGAAAGAAACTCGCAGAATGAAGAGTAACTGGGAGCCACTGTGCTGTTTTTTAATTGATTTGGTGAGCCTTTAAAAAAAAATGTTGACATCTAAGTTACTATAAATTGTTATGTGCAGTGACCACTCTGTGACATCTGGTGATGAATGGCAAAATCTGTGATCAATCTAATTTGAAATTGTCCTTCCAGTAAATGTTTATTAATAGTGTCATGGATCTCAGTAATTGATAATATCACACCCTTGGGTGTGTAATATGAAAAGACATAGATGCCAATACAGTGAGGGGCAATGCACAGGCAGGTATCTGAAAGTGGATAAACTCAGTATATTTTCAAGGGGCTGTTGTGGGGAAAGGCACCCATATCCAACAGCCTGGTTCATGCTAGTTGTTGTGAGCACAATTCAGAGATGTACAGATGCAGCAGAGTGGCTATGTGTTTTCTGGTCCTGAACTTCTTTCTTTCCTGGCAAGTATACCATAGAGTCCCACAGAATACCATCTAGTTGCTGTTTAACATTCCTATCAGAAGCCATTGGTTGTGGTCATTTGGAGCAAAGCATTCTCTGTATGCTGATGATACCCAACTCTATCTGAATTAGATGTGGGTGTAAGCCCAGAACCATAGTGGATATTGTGTGCTGGATGAGGTCCAGCAACCTGGATCCTGAAGGCCTTGTAGGTGAGTGTGTCTACTGTCCAGATTATAAATCTCTTACCTATTCTGGATGATGTTGCACTCCTTCTGAAGAAATAAGCATGTTGTCTGGGAGTACTCAGGCTACTGCACAGGCATTCTGGAGGTGTCAAGGACTGTGCTGAGGAGGGCTGCACTGAGGAGGATTGGTGGGAGCCACCCTCTCCCCCTGATCCTGAATCTTCCCAGGAACAAGAGGACAGTGTAGATTTGGAACAGTGGTTGGCAGAGGGGCTTAGTTCAGAAGGCAGAAGCTGAGAAATACTGAATGGGGAACAGCTAGAAGAAGAAGAAACACTGGGAGAGATAGGGTTAACAGATTCACAGTCATTGGACAGCATTTCTCCATCACCCTCCCCAAAGTCGAGAAGAGCTCAGAAAGTCACAGAACAGAAAGCGCAGAGGGTACAAGCTCATATTACAAGGTGTAGGAGTGACATAGATTAATAGGGACAGTGGGGGGAGTGAGCCTTAATTGGGAGCACCACCATTTCTAGGGAGACATGTTCTTTTATCTCTCACTGTGATTATTAAAGAATCTAACTGGTAAGATGTTCCTTTCATTTGATCTTCTTATTTACTGCCACAGGGGAGGAAGCAGGTGAGAATGGGCCTTTCTAGTGGTGGCTTCCAGGTTGTGCGCTGGCCTCAGCATCCAGAGGCACCAGCTCTGGCTGGTGTGCCAGTTTGTTCCCTTCTTGGACAAAAATGGCAGTTGAATACTAGTTTCTGGGAACTGCAAGTGGGCTACTGCACTCATGTCTGTCTTCCCAGCTTCCCATAGGCATCTGGTCAGCCACCGTGAGAACAGGATGGGCTGTGATTACTAAGACCCAGCATGAGTTTCTCAAAAACAAGTCATGGTCGATGGCTATGTTTATCGCTCCTTGGAAGTAGGATAGGACGTGTGTGTGTGTGTGTGTGTGTGTGTGTGTGAGAGAGAGAGAGAGAGAGAGAGAGAGAGCAATAATAATAACAATACAAGTAATACCGTGGAAGGGTCTTCATAAGGACTCAGTGGGATGGGAGAACTGTGGTTGGTGCTGTGTATTTAAATTGGTGGTGGGAAGGGAATGGATATTTGGGCTGGGGAGGAGAAAGAGAAAGGAAGGAAGGAGTCCTGAATTTCCCAGAGTGTTTTAAAATAAATCAAAATCTTGGCTACACATCTCTTAACGAATGTATAATCTGATATTATCAATAAGTTCTTGTTTCCCAGGATGTTCAGGACTGTTGTCAAATCAGTCTTTCCTTTTTCTTTCATGATCAACAGGTTTCAATAAAAATGTCACTTTCAACAGGTAGAAAAGATGAGATGGACAAATCACAGCTATCTGCCTACCAGAGAGAATAATGCCAATCTAAAACTGGGGCTATAAATGTCAACATTAGATTTCCCTACCATTCATATTAACTTCCTTGATGGATGGATGGAAGAAATGTAAATTGCTGTATATTCTGAAATCATTAGCAAAATTCCTGTTGAGTCTAAGAGAAACAGTTGTTGTTTTTCTTGGCTGGGAGGCTGGGGGGTGAGCAATCTGTGGCTTTTCCAGGTGTTGTTGGACCACATCTCTGATCACCCCTGATCACCCCTGACCATTGACCATGTTGGCTGGAGCTGATGGGAACTGGAGTTCAACAACATTTGGAAGGCTCATCAATGCATCACGCTGCAATGAGGTATGTCTAATCAGTGATTCTCGCCCATTTGTCCTTTGAAGCTGTGAAAGGTCCTATAAACTGATAGTGAACTCCTTTCTTCTTGCCAATACTTATGTAGTCAAAATAGTGCAATCCATGCACAAGAGGGAGGTAGCACGAGGTTTGAAGAAATAAGCAAAAAAAAAATTTAGGAAGAGAACTAAGGAGCATACTCAGTATCTGCAGAATGATGCAGTTACAGGTAGGTAGCCATGTTGGTCTGCCATAGTCAAAACAAAATAAAATTAAAAATTCCTTCCAGTAGCACCTTAGAGACCAACTAAGTTTGTTCTTGGTATGAGCTTTCGTGTGCATGCACACTTCTTCAGATACACTGAAACAGAAGTCACCAGACCTGTTGACGACTGTTAATTTTCCTGTAAGACCAATTGCAGTCGTTAACAGTCGTCAACAGGTTTACTACACCTATCAGCCAATCACCCATTCCCACCACCCATCTGAGTAATACCCCTCCCCACTCTCTCACTGTATATAAGGGTCTGGTGACTTCTGTTTCAGTGTATCACATGCACACTCCACCCAAGATGCCGGGCATGAGCGGCCGGCACCCCTTCAGATACTTCTTCAGATATCTGAAGAAGTGTGCATGCACACGAAAGCTCATACCAAGAACAAACTTAGTTGGTCTCTAAGGTGCTACTGGAAGGAATTTTTAATTTTATTTTGTTTTGCAGAATGATGAGTGTCCATTGGTAGGAGACTACAAAACCAAGGGAAATGCAATTGAATGGAGAATATTGTTGGGATGTTAAATAGGAGCATTCCATATCCCACATTTCCTCCCTGCATATCTCACTTGTTTCTCCTAATAAATATCATAAACTTTTGCTTTTACATTGCAATAATGTTTGACATGCCTACAGGGTAGGAGAATGACTCTGCCCAGCAGCATGGGCACTTGTAGAACAACAGGGGAGGTTATGTCTCTACATTGTATTCTCGGGGGATCCCATCATGGGGATAGTCCTGCAGGATCTCATGAGAAGGAGGAGGAAGCATTGGTTGGGAGCCATTTTGCCCCACAATTTCCCCACCTACCCATCTTCAGTGTTAGAGCCTCACTGGGCTACTTGGGTTGCTGATTGACAGCTGCAGTTTCTGAACCATCTTCATAGGCAGCCAATCCAATGTCTAACCAGACATTACCAGAAGAGCATAGAGAAGTTAGGCTGCCTTTGCCCAGATAGGGGTGCAGCTGGAGCACAGTCAAAGCTGATGGAGGGCATTCCACACCACTTGAAAAACATGAAATACATGAAGGGATGGAATACGAAAGACAGATTGTTCAATCCTATGCCTAGAGTGGATACATACTAGGGAGTGTAAACCACTGAGGACTTCCTTCCATGTGCCCTTTTTATGTTTTGAACTATTTATTGCAACAAACCACAATGCAACTCTTTTGTAGCCACAGCCAATAGAATTGCTGCATAATGCATAAAGCAATTCTTAGTGGGACCTGATACTGTTACAGTGGAACCTCGAGTTACAAACACCTCAGGTTACAAACGCTTCAGGTTACAAACTCCACTAACCTGGAAGCAAGGGCGGGGCATTGGGGACGGTCTGCCCCGTGTTCCACCCTGGTGGGGGTGACACTCGGGGCCCCACCCCTGCGACGGCTGGCACTCTCCCTTCCTGCTGCTGGGGACTGGGCAGAGCTGCGGAGGGCAAGGGCGGGCCAGCGAGGCATCATGCTTGTGGTTGGTGTGACGCCCCTCGCTGGCCCGCTCCTCCCCTCCACAGCTCCTCCCAGGCCCCAGCAACAGAAAGGGAGAGTGCGGGCCAAGTGAGCAAGCCGCGCCGTGCCGAGCGAGGTTTTTGCCGGCGGCAGGGCTCGGCATGCTTGCTCGGCCGGCTGGCACTTTCCCTTCCTGCTGCTGGGGCCTGGGAGGAGCCGCAGAGGGGAGGGGCGGGCCAGTGAGGGGCATCATGCCAGCCACAAGTGTGACGCCGCCTCGCTGGCCCGCCCCTCACCTCTGTGGCACATGTGCTGTTCATCCTGACGTGTGCGGAGGGGAGGGGGTGCCTCTGCATTTGCCGCCCTGGGCAGCCGAGCGGCACGGTTCGCCACTGCCTGGAAGAGTTACTTTGATTTGAGAACTTTGCCCCAGGATGAAAACGGAAACTGTGTGCCGGCGGTACAGCAGGCAGCAAGAGGCCCCAACAGTGAAAGCACGCCTCTAGTTAAGAACAGAACGGACCTCCGGAACGAATTAAGTTCATAACTAGAGGTACCACTGTACTTTTAAAGAATTGAACTCATCATCTAATCGCTTGGGCTATTACACACAGTTGCTTCAATTATTCCAGGACAGTTATATTAAGACCAGGCAACTATCCTATGGTTACAAATAATTTGTGGAGTGTGGTCATTTCCACTGCATCACACAGCGAAATTTTCACAACCTTGTGACAAATGGCTGTGGACCTGTACTGGCACCCTGAGGATTTTGTAGTCTTCTTTTTTAATCATCAAAGGTAGACTTTTCATGCAGTCTTCCTGAAATGATCAAAATGAGTTGCTATTAAAAAAGCTCAGCCATCTTTTGGCATATAAAAGCTTCTGGCAATGCAGGTCAAGATAGCAGTATGTGAGCCATCACATCTTTAGAAGACGAGGAATGTGGAGATGTAATATCCTGCCGGGCCGTGTTCAGCCTCACCACAGCTCTCCCATCAATCAGTTGTTGTCAGCTCAGGAGCCAGTGAGAAGGTGTCCACAGTACATGGGACAAAATGGTGTAAATGTAATGAAAATCAGTAAGACTCTATTTTCCCTACTGAAAAAGGAATTGAATTTCTCAGGCATGTGGCAAGGGGATGTTGATTAAACATAAAACAATGCTATAAAAATGGCAGTATAAAAGAGTCGCGCTCGGAGGAAAAAATGTCTGTGTGATGAGATTTCCCCTTGTAAAACTCAATCTAGTTTCATGTATTTTGTCTACAATTTCATTTTCAAACTTTGCTCGTTCCCAACTTTGTTTGCCTTGACTTGTATGACACAACTTCCCTCCCTCTCTTTTTGTTGCTGTTTTCCTGTTTGTGTATGCAATCCCTTTAGGTTGTCAAAAAAATTATAAAGTTCCCAAATGGCATACAAGCACATAACAGCTCACAGTATAATAGGTTCAGCAGTTTACTGCTTGTTTGTACATGTCACAGCATACGGAGAAAGATCAATACTTTCCTTTAAAGGTGGCCCCACTGGGAACTGAGCATCATGGAATATGAATAGCTGGCTAATCTCTCTCTCTCTCTCTCTCTCTCTCTCTCTCTCTCTCTCTCTCTCTCTGTGTGTGTGTGTGTGTGTGTAATCATTAGAATAGCATCTGCTGTTACTCTAGTGATGACCCAATAATAAAAGTTTGGTTGACAGATCCCCCAGCATCAATGTTATGAGAAGAACTGCAATAGAGAAACGAGGCCATGATTAGATATTATGTAGGATATGGGGGAGCCAACAAGGTCCCTCCCAAATTTTGGACTTCACCTCTTACTATTCCTAGCCATTGGCTATGCTGGCAGGGGCTGATGAGAGTTGGAGTTCAACCATATCTGGAGAGTACCATGCTGGCTATCTTTGATGTTGGATATTAATTTTAAAAGTTAACCTCTTGTTTCATCCACCCTTTAGAGCTGCCTTAGGCAATATGTGGACCACAGGCATTTTCTAATAAAGTAAGGTACAATCTTATACTATCTGGAAGTATGTCCCATTAACCTACTTTTGAGTAGGCATGTGTAAGATTGTACGGTAAATTCTTGGACTTGATAGCCATGGGTTGTCTGCTCTGCAAGTTGATGGCGTTTTGTCATTTATTTGTTTTGAATCTTTGAATCTGATCTTTTCTCTTTTGCCTTGCACGGTGTACTTGCTAGGACCATTTCAGGTCTGACATTTTTTCTGCAGCATCTTCAAACATGGCAATTAAATGACTGGTTGTGGAGGATATCGATGGAGTTACTGGATCAGTGCCTTGGTTAACTCATTCACTAGATGTTTGGTAACAGTACTGAGATGCTGCAAGAAATTCAAACTGGAAGATTCAAATATTTGAGGATTATGGTAATTTATTTATTTGTTTGTTTGTTCATTTCATGCTGGAGATCATATGCTTCAGCTTTTTCGGTGCAGTATGAGTTTGGCTTCTACAGTTATTGAAGGTATCCATACTGCCAGTCAAAAGAATAGGGGAGAGAGACACTTTCAGCAACCCTCCTTCCCCCTGCAGTTCCCATCACCTTCCCTAAATCTGCTCTGGGCACCTCCCTGCCAATCCCCTGGACTATATTTGGGATCACAGGGAGGCAGAATCCCTAAAACTCCCTCCATCCCCTATTCCACAAATAGAATGCTTTAGTGGACAGAAAGCATTGGGTGCCATCTCCCGTACTTACAATAGCCTTAGCCTAGAGTGGAAATGAAGTTATTTTGTTATAGTGGCAAGGAACTAGAAACTGGAAGGCAAGAGGCAGACTGGAAAGGAAGAGAAGAGAGCCAATTAGCAGTTCCAATTAGCTGGACCAACCTAGGACAAATATCTGGATCAGTTCAGAAGTGCCCTACAGAATCAGACCAAAGGCTCATCTGGCTGGGCAGCCCAGCCAAATATGTGTGGTATAAAATCACCACCATCAAGAAGAAGAAGAAGAAGAAGAAGAAGAAGAAGAAGAAGACCAACTAATGCAGCATCCTGTTCTCATAGTGACCTATCAGATGACTTTTGTATCATCTACAAACTTGGTGGGTTCACTCCCAACTCCAGATCTTTTAGGAATGATCACACAGCACCAATCCTAATACAGAATTTAGGGGGCTCCAATGCTTCCTTCCTTCCTTCCTTTGCAACCCCCCCCCAAAAAAAATCCTTTCCAACCCTTCCATTCCTTTCCTTTAAAGAGTTCTCAGTCCATGAGAAGAGGCAGCCTCTTCACTCACAGCTGCTATGTTGCTTAGAATCTTTGCATATCAAAATCTTCGAAGTCCAGTAGATGATGTCCACTGGGTCATGCATATCTATGTACGGTACTTACCGGTAGTTGTGGCATTTATAGCTTGGTGAAGCAGGATACCCTTTTGTAGAAGTCACAACCCCAAGTTTAAGAGTGCTTTACACCAAATTACATAGGACAGGATTAGTTTAGTGCATGTATTTTCTTCAGGTCTGCCATGGGTTCATTTTTCTTTTTTAAAAAATGTTGTTGCATTGGCTTCTTTCCAGTCCTCTGGTGAGGAACCTGATTTTAATGATGTTGCATATTTTGTCAAAAGATCAGCAATTTCACATTTGAGTTCTTTTCAGAATTCTCGGTTGACTGCCAGCAGGCCTCAGTGACTTGTTAATTTCTAATTTCTCAATTAGCTCGAATGCTTCATCTTTTGTCACCTCTATTTGACATAAGCCCCTCAGATGTCGCCTTGAAAACATTCTACTTTATTCTGTGTTGAGCCTGTGGGAGCTGGCAAGGCATTTATTCTTTGGCTCTATTTGAAAATCTGGTATTGCAACATTTTCAAAAAACGATTCTTATCCATTTTACTTTCCTCCTTTTAAAGAGCAGAAGCCCTGTTGGGGCATGCTGCTCACAAGTAAAGGCTACAGGCAAGCAGAGTAGCTGGGGGAAGTACTGCTAAACTGTGTCCCACCTCCTACCTCCTTGTTGCTATGTTCATTACTCTCCAAGAGTTGAACGGCAAAGTCTGCAGTGGGGAGTCTCATCTACCTGTGGAGGCACTTTACATAGACTCAGCTACATTAGTCCAAATACAGCATTTTAAATGCATTATAAACATGCAACACCAGACGGTGCTGTAGAGCACAAAACTTTTCTATGTGATTTTACATAGGACTTTTTTCTTTTTTTCCAGTTTCTTTTTAAAAAAAATGTATTTTTATTAAAGATTTTCTTGGTCTACAAAAGTATGTGCAATGTCCATAGCTGTCAACTTTTCCCTTTTCTTGCGAGGAATCCTATTCGGAATAAGGGAATTTCCCTTAAAAGGGGGGGGGGGAGTTGACAGCTATGGCAATCTCTCTCTGTCTCTTTTTTCCCTAGTAACATTTTTTACATATCAGTTTTGTTTGTTGAGACATTAGGAAGAAAGGAGGGAAAGAGGTGGAGGGGGGAGAGGTGAGTGGGGGTGGGGGTCGGGTGGCGATGTTTCTATTTTACTTAATATATGTGGGGTTTTGTGTCAGTGTCGCTTGTACAGGTTCTTTGCTATTCACTTGTGTTCCTTTGTTTTGTTTTTCTTTTTCTTTTTGTTATAACAATTTAATTTATGACTTATTTATAGTGGTGGGGTTTTTGTTTTGTTTTTCTTGTTTTGCTGTGTGTAGATCCACCCTTAGAATTATAGAGTTCCAAAGCTATCCTACGGGACATCTAATCCAACCCCTTGCAATGCAGGAATCACAACTAAAGAACCCCAGACAAATGGTGCCTTTATTACATATCTTCAGGCACCAGACAAAAATGTTCTCTATATCCATGCCTTTGGATGATTAAACATTCTATGGCCTTTAATATTTGTTTTTTTGGGGGGAGAGTTATTGGTGTTTTATGTTTTTAAGGTGTATTTCTTAATGGGGTAATCTCTGCATCATATCAATAACAACCACAAACCTACCTCTCTCTTAAGAAAAGTGATTTGATTGTATAGATAATAGGGTTAAGATGACCCCCTTTATCAGCTTGCCTGCTCAACTCAATAGAAAAAGTATAATTTATTGTTTTCCCAAGGCCACTTGAATAGATATAATTCTCACATCTCGCCTTGCCATTTTCAGTGAAAACCAAATTCGTAACATTCCATGGTTGCTAATCCTTCAGCTTTCTTTAATTTTCTATGTGCCTCTTATTCTAGTTGTTTCTTAATTATCTTAGAGCAGAAAAATAATGGGCTCATGCAGTTCTTAATATGGGCATCATAATATTTACCCTCCTTAGAAATATATTGCCAAGACCTCAGCTCTATTAATTCCCCCCAGCTCTATTATCCCCCCCCATGGGCGTGAATATTAAATTATCCATCTCACACACATACAGGATTCTGCTAAATTTCAGCTTTATTTACATTTCAACATCCAATTTAGGGATTAATGCACCAACTTTCCTGATGAAAGTGCCAACTAGTAATGGGGGAAATACTTAAATCTTTGCACCATTGAATGTTAGCTTGCAAAACTTGTGAGAGAAAATCTGGAGCATGCACCTCACATCAAACAAAAAACATGTTTGCTAAAGCAGAAAGATTTCAGTACGTGGTATAAATCTACCCTGCTGGCCACCAGCATAGCTAGATTGCTTTCCTTAATGGAACTCAATGGCTTGGAAGTAATAGATTAACAGTGATGCATAGTTTAATCAATGGTGATGCACATGCTATCAGACGTTGAGAAGGCAATGTTTGCAATCTGCAGTTCTTCACTCATTTCAGTCCCATGTCTCTTTCATCATTGTTTTGTTTACTGTAACATAAAGTGGATTAACCTGTATACTCAACCCTGTTCTTATGCACCTGAACAGAAATGTGTTCAAAGCACTGGACATTAAGCAGATATAAACCATCATTTTGCACAATGTATCTTTAATATGTACTCAGGAATTTCTATTGACTTATTGGTTTCTACAAAATCAAATTTCACAGTATGACTGGATAATGACAGCAGTCATGGAATTATGTTTTGAACAAGTGAAAAAGCCACAGTCAGGCAAATACTGATAGCGAGCCATTTGATGTAATGACAGTCATTTTCTGAAATGGCTGAGTTCACACTGCGACTACAAGACCAGCCGAAGTTACCCGTGCCTGCAGAAGAAAATCTAAATGGCAATTCCTTTCACTAATTAACATGGGGGTTGAGCAATCCATGGGAAATCCTTCAGCACAAATCCTGTTGAAGTAACTGAAAGTAGTTCAAGAGCACTGATCACAGTCTCCTTGTTTATTTTGTGGGCTTGCAGAGAAGAACCTTCCAGTGTTTTTATGTCCCATGAGTCAGATCTGTCTGTTGCCACTTTGCTGCCCTTTAATGCCACTGGTTACCAACTTCACCTTACAGTAGGACCAATGCTGCGCTCTGGCACTCGTCAGAGTTTTCTGTGAGCCAGAAGCGGGATTAGTCATGCTGGTCACATGTCAGCTCCTCTGCCTGAAAAGTGGAGATAAGCGTCACACGCCATAGTCAAATTTCACTGGACTTAGCCCTCCTTTACCTTTACTAACTCACTCACTCACTCTATCTATCCTATCTATCTAGTCCAGGAATGGCCAAATTTGGCCCTCCAGCTGTTTTGGGGACTACAATTCCCATCATCCCTGACCACTGGGTCCTGTTAGCTAGGGATGTTGGGAGTTGTAGTCCCAAAACAGCTGGAGGTCAAGTTTGGCCATGCATGATCTAGTCTATCATCTAACTAATTGATTAGGTGGGACAAAGCATTCAGAAGTTCCATTGCTAACAGGAATCTCTTTGATTGGAGAGTTTTTTTAAAAAACAAAGATTGGGTGGCTATCTGTCCGGGGTACCTTAGCTGTGATTCCTGCTTTGCAGGGGGTTGGAGTTGATTACCCTTGGGATCCCTTCCCAATTCTACAATTCTGATTCCACGATCTTTATAGGAATAATTGCCATTATTGCATGCTAGCCTGGTCGTTTTGGCATTTTCCAATGTGAAGGCTTTATATTATACTTAATCAAGTACAAGCAGAAGTCAATGATAGCCCAGACGTCTGCCAATGATATGGCTCAGAAATGATGGAGGCAAGTATCTCCCGCTGTAATAGGTTGGATATTTTGCAAAATGAGCAAGAATTTTATGTATTCTTGATGCTTATGTTTCTATTAGCCTTATAATATTACTGTTTTCCAAAAATCTAATCCATCATAAACTGAATGAATGAGTGAATGCTCGAATTGATGCTAGTGCTGCTGAAACTGCTGGAAGCTATTGATGTTTATCTCAAATAAAGAGAATGTTGTCTAGGTTGCTCCAGAAGTGGGATGAGGATTAGGATGCTTGGAGAGGGTGTACCAGTGATTCTACTGTGAGAAATAGTTGTGACCTTCTTTATACGTAGTCAATTTTCTCCGTTTATATTCAAACTACATTCCAGTGGATATTTTGAATAAAGTGTCAGTGGATTGTAAAGGTGATTCATTAATCTGAACAGGTTAAGCTAAGAGTAACCTTCAGAAGTTGTTATTATGTATTTATTGTAGCTATGCCTCGTATGTTAAAGGAGAATTGAGAAATTTAATTGCTAATGTTTATATCTGTGACATTTCTGCTTTATTTGTAATCTATGCAGTGGCTAAAAGCAATAAATATTTATGGTATCATAAATTTGAAGGAGGGTGGTAGTCACTGAATCACTTGGATAAAGTAATAGTTAGACGTCATTATAAAGGAGGTCAAATCATTCTCATCTTCCCATCTTCTCATAATTTCTTTCCGTCTTCATAGCACCGGCATTCACAAGGATGCAGCTGACAGCAGTTTTGGACTATAATCAATGGGCATTTTAGAAAAACAACAACAACTGAAGTTATACATGGAACTTCGCTGCCATTATTAGCAGTTTTACATGGAGAGTGAATGTTCATTGAAAACATTTGTAAGAAATCGCCACCTGCACTTAGAACTCCCTGCCTGTTGACATCAGACAGGCACCTTCACTGTATACTTTCTGGAACCTGCTAGAAACATTTTCATTTTGGCAAGCCTATTCAGACATGTAAAATGCTGGCATGCATTTTAATCTGAGTTTTAGCATATCGTTGATTTATTTATTGGGCAGATTAAACCTGTTCTTATTGAGCAGATTTTTTTTTTGTGGGCTTTTCCCATAGCCCTGTGTGGCCACTTGAAGATCCACCTCACTCCCTGATTTACCTCCTGTTGCCTTCTGCTAGATGTTCCAAAGGCAGGGCTTCTTTTTTCAGCTGGAACTTGGTGAACTAAGTTTTGGCACTTTCAGGTGAGCATCCTTGCCATTATTAGAGAACAAGGTGAGTGTTCATGGTAGAGATGGGAAGACCAGGGGAAAAACAGCTCCCCCCCCCTTTTTCTCCATTTTTCCCCAAAGCTGTTTTTTTCTGGAAAAAAACACACAAAGTTTGATATACTTTGAATATTCCACACACTTTTTTCCAGTTTTTCAGGGGGTGGGGTGGGGGAAAACAGCTTTGGGGAAAAAACAGGGGGGGCATGGGGTTTCCCCCCCAATTTTTCCTCCCCCCCCCAGCCTTCCCATCTCTAGTTCATGGTGAGTTCTGGCACCTCTTTTTCTGGAAAAAATAGCACTGTGACCAAAGCATTTTGGGAAATTTAAATGATGGCTTCCAGACCAGCTCCCTGACACTGATCAGACAGCAGGGCTAGTAAGCAGGCATTAGCGCTGGCACACTGGGGGGCACCAGAAACCCCCTGAAAATGCTGTGTAGTGATGATGCCAGGTCTGGCAACAGAGAAGGGAGCAGGAAGCACTGTTGGTCAGCTGTTAGGCTATGCATGCACTAATTTAGACTGTGCATGCCCAAGACATTTTGTTGCCTAAGGCGAACCAGAAACTGATGCGGCCAATTTGTTTTGCTCTTAGACTTGTCATATGCCTCTTCCCAATGGTGACAATTATGTCATTCACCTGGTGACTATATGGCATCTGTCCTGAATCAAAATAAGCACTCAATTTAAATTTGTCCACCTGCAAGTCTGCTCTAAGCAATGGGTAGACACTATAGGAAAGGAGACACTGTAGATAGCTACAATATTATAGATGGAGATTGCTCCAGATTCACATGCTTTGGAGGAGATCCTGCTATGACTGACAGCAAAATCTAACCATGGTTATGGGCTTCCACATGCTATGGAGTTAAACAGAAGTTCATTTCCAATTTACCTTTGATAGATATCAGAGAAATCACATAACTTTAGTCAGACTGTTGCCAACATGTGCAAATGTTTCGAGGTTTATGATATCCTAACATATAAACACATGTTCTTCTCATTGCTAGTCCCCCCCCCCATTTCCAACCCAGCTGCAATTCTGGCCATAATCATGTCCCGTGATGATACTTTCATAGCTAAATTTTGCACACGAGGGTGGGGGAGAACCTGCTGTGCAGCTTTAACTTTGATGCCTGAATGGAACCTGAACTTTTGGGAAAATCTGGTCTAGTGTATCTCAGTTCTATTTCAGGATTTCTATAAGGGCTCCCAAATTGTGCAGCTGTCCTTGAGCATGAAAACATGCCCTTTCTAGTGCATGCTTGATTTAAATATCAAGAGGTATCTTAATATAGCTACCATCTGGTACCGTGTAATCACTCTTTCCCCTTAATCAGTAACTAACATTAAATGACATAATGATGCTAGTTTGCCATGAAGCCTTAGCTGGTAGACAATAGGTGGGATCCAGACTTGGTCCTGCTTAGAGAACATCCACTGAAATCAATGGGGCTCATAATGATGGTAGCTATCGGGGAGGTTGGTCCATTAGGGCAAAGGGGGCACACTTATCCTCACCTAGCCCCACACCTGTCTGCCTCCTTATATACATCCATCATACCCTCCAAAATTTTCATCCCCAAAATTGGGGTGTCAGGAGGGGGGCTGTGCTGGAAGGCACTCTGGCATCAGACCACCTTCTGGACCACACTCTGCCATTCATCAGCATGGTTGCGCCAGAGCTGGTGCAACCCTGCAGACTCATGCCAGAGTGAGTGTCTTCTGGTCCAGTGCTCTGGACTCATGCCATAGTGCCGGATCTAAATAGAAGCTGGGATTGGCTTTTGTGATCCAGTATGTCCCACCTAAAGCAGGACACTTGGGGGTAGGCATCCGGTCCACAGGGTGGAGGCACTACCACTCAGTTTCCGTTTCCTTATCTCAGTGTTGTCCTTCTATTCAACAGGGTGGAGAAGGATGGGGCAAAACTAGTATTAGTTGGCTCTCCCTGTCACTGGTTCTGACTCCACCTACAGTCTGTTCTACCTGCATTCCACCTCACAATTCTTGATGGGCTCCTTGGCACTACTGTAGCTATGTTAGTCTAACTATATTAGTCTAACTAACTTAAATCCCATTTATTTCCAGTGGATCCACTCTAGGCATGATCTATACAACCATCCATCCTTCACCCCCCCCCCAGTTATGCTAGGCTGTAAGGCATCCCTCACTCAGCCTCTTGTCAGGCACCAATCATGCAGGCAGGATGCCTGCTGATGGTATCCCCACCAGTGAAGACCATTGGAAAGTCCTGAAATGGGGTGTTCCGGAGATAGGGAGAGGGGTTAGCCACCAGGGACCAGCATCACATTGCTGTTTAAAGTCCTAAATGACTCAGGCCCCAACTATTGGAAAGACCACCTCCTTCCCTACAGACCACCTCATGTGCTGAGACTGGTGAGGGGGCATTCTTGCTTGTCCTCTGCCCTCAGAGGCTTGGGGGATGGTGACTCAGGAGAGAGCATTCTCGGTGGTGCCCCCTAAGCTGTGGAACTCCTTCCCCACTGAGGGCATCTGCAAACCTTCCAACATTTCTCTCCGATGAAAATAGGAACGTCCAATTCAATAACATTATTATTATTATTATTATGATTATTATTATTATTATTATTATTATTATTATTATACCCCACCCATCTGACTGGGTTTCATACCAAAACATGAAACATTAAAAACTTATCTATGCAGGGCTGCCTTCAGATGGCTCAGGGGTTGGATAACTCATACCCTCCATTATTTCTCTGATGAAAATAGGGGTGCCCTAAGGAAAAGTTGGACATTCCGAGATCAAATAAAAACTGGGATGGCTTCTATAAATCTGGGACTTCCCTAGAAAGAAGGAACCCTCAGAGGGTGTGCATCTAGCACCTTCATTATACATATTTTGGAGAATGCTAAAGACACACTTCTTTAGTCTGGCTGTTTGACACTCGAGGTGTAGGTTTTTAGGATCCACCTTACTTTTGTGATTGTAAGTTGTTTCAAATGCTTTTAAATGTTGTGTTTTATTGCTGCAGCCTGCCCAGGGACTTTAGGGTGAAGGATGGCAAATAATGAGGCCTAATCCAGACTTGGGCACTGCACCAGCCTGGAGCTGGCCAGGGATTGGGACTCATCATCCTGCACCACCACTTTCAGTGACAGCTGCTGAGAACAGCAGGACTGCAGAAGCAGCAGTGGGTTCATCATTCCACAGACTCCTGGACACAGAGTTTGGGTTGTGCCATAAGTCTGGATCGAGCCCAAATTTTGTTCTGTTTATTGTTCTGGAAATATTAGTGTGCATGGAAGAAAATGTCTCACTTCTACAAATGTGTCACCAGGAAAGTAATAGCACAGCGATTTCCACGCAGAAGTCCCCCAAGTTACAAATAATTGCAACTAGCAACTAGCACAACTTCCAAAAGCCATTGCCATCAAACTGTGTTGCGATTCGTGTGAAGGAAGTTAGCACTGATGGAAATATCATTATCATGTAGTATTTTATTTCTTGTTAACCAATTGCCTTTCAGGAAGAAAAACACATTCTATGATAATTCAGTTGGTTTGTGAAGTGGGTGCGGGGGTTCCCTGTAAATGAATTGGGTCCTATTACCTGGAGGGAGTGCAATTATTTCTAGAAAATCATTCCTTTAAAAAGTGGATAAACTGATGACCTAAAGGAAAGAAGATTATATCTGTGTGTGGGTAGTACATTTACTTTCAAGATATTAAAAGATGCAACACCTGCAGAAACAGAGATGTAATTATTGTTCCCCAATTTGCGCAGAGAGTGGATATAATGTGGTATTGAAAAGCCATTGCGCTTCTGATACTTTCTCTGTAGGCTTGCTCACATATGCCATCTTTTATATCACAGGGAATGTGATATAAAATCACAGGCATCTTATATTGAGTCAGACCACTGGTCCATCTGGCTCAGACTCTCGTCTATACTGATTTGCACTGGCTCCCCAGGATTTCAGGCAGAGGAGATTCCCAGCCCACCTGGAGATGTCAAGGTTAGAACCTGGATCTTCCTCATGCACAGCATATGCGCTATCACTCAGTTATCTATACCTTCCAGGTGTTCTTATGACTACCATTGTCAACATTCCTAACCACTGGCCATACTGACTGGGGATGATGTCACTTCCATATTGGGGGGGGGGTATTGTTTTTGTTTGTTATTACGGTAGGTATTTTTCTGTTTTTATTGTAAACTGCCCTGTGATCTTCAGATGAAGGGCAGTATGAAATTTAATAAACAACAACAACATGTGCCACAGCTTCTCCAACACTTTTTTATTTAACTGCCCTGCGCATACTGAGGGCTAGGTCAGTTTGAAGGATCACATAATCATGCATACAGCTCCAGGTAAGGCTCACCTATGCAGCCTTAGGCTGACTCAGAACGCGGGTGTAATGGCAACAAAATGACTTTAAAATATCCCTAAAATAAAGCCCTAAACGGCCTTGGCCCAGTATACCTGAAGGAGCGTCTCCACCCCCATCGTTCTGCCCGGACACTGAGGTGCAGCGCCGAGGGTCTTCTGGTGGTTCCTTCACTGCGAGAAGCGAAGGCAGAGGGCCTTCTCGGTAGTGGCGCCTGTCCTGTAGAATGCCCTCCCACCAATGTCAAAGGAAAAAACAGCTACCAGTGTGGCGTTTGCCTTTCTAGGGTATACATATAGGAGAAGGAGTAAGTAAGGGTTAAGTGGCTGGCCCTAGGCTAACCAATAACAGAGGGGGGAGGAGCTAGGGGCAGCTGAAGGAGTCAGTTAGAGTTAGAGAGCGGGAAGTTGGGGAGTTGATGAGAGCAGTTGATCGAGGGAGTTGGTTGGTGGGTGGTTGTTGATTGGGAGGGTTGGTGGTGAGGTATAGTGGTGAGCGTAGGCAGGGTTGTAACCAATTTCTTAAGTTGTTGAAGTTTTAAATAAACACTTATTATTTTGTTTAAAATTGCACCCTGACTGTGAAAGTTATTACCAGGGAGGGGATCCTTGTTGGTGGCAGCAAAGCGCTGTGGTGGCACAGGGATCAATAGTCCGTCAAACGACCGGGGACCCTGTGGATCGCCACCAAACTGGTGGCAGCGACGGGATAAGATCAATACGCCGGCAGGAGACATCAATAAGCCCGTGGAGGGATATTGAAATCGTTGTGCCTGTTCCCACAAAATTGGGCAGAAGCAGCTGGGGTTAAACAATACACTGGAAGGGGAAGGGTAAATCTGTGAAGTGATAACCTAGCCCGGGGGTGTAGTTGTGGGTACCCAAGGACGCTGCAAGGCTAAGGTAACAAAAGGAGAAAAGAGAGCTCACAAATCTGTTCTGGCAGGGGGTTTTGACTTGGGGTCGGAGGGAAGTAAGCTTAACGGGTAGAGAGAAGACCCATAGCAGAACTTTGAGACCCGAGTCTGGAGAAACCTAGCCAGGGGGAAACAGTGCTGAGAGGAGATTTCTCTTATTTTGTTAATTTACTGTCAATCCTCAATCACACAATATGCCACCTAAAAAGACAAAGAACCCTGTGAGGGAACCAGCTCAAGATAGCTCTGAAGGGGAGGAAAATGGGAATCCTCTGAGGGAAGAGCAGAGCTTAGAAGATGAAACTAATATTGTACCTGAGGCGAGAGAGCCACAAGTTTCTATAGAATTAGAAAAGTGGAAACTAGAACAACAATATAAATTGAATTAGAAAAAGAAAGAATTCGAGCTGAGCAGGAAAGCAAAAGGGAGAGCGAAAGAATGCAATTTCAGTTGGAAATGAGGAAACTAGAATTAGCAGCAATGGAGAATCAAAACAACAGTAATAACACCAGTAGTCAAACAACAGGGAAGGTAGATTTAAAGCGATTCCCTGATTCAAGGAGAAAGATAGCCCAGAGCTTTTCTGATATCATTTGAGAGAGCCTGTAAAGATTTCCAAGTGAAGGATGAGGAGAAAATGGTGATCTTAAGGGCTAGAATTAGTGGGGTACTGGCAGAAATATACGCCCAAATGACAGAAAGAACAGTCAACAGATTTTGAGATGTTTAAACAATTAATTTATACGAGGTTTGGAATTACCTCAGAACAACTAAGAAAAAAATTCAGGAGTGTGACCAAGTTGAGAGAAGAAACGTATGCTCAGTTGGGGCAAAAATTACGAATTACCTCAAAAAATGGTTAGAGCAGGAGGGTGCGGATTCAATTCAAAAAATCAGAGAGGTTATTGCGTTTGGAGCAATTTTATGCCACCATAACTGGGGAGCTGAAATATCTTGTAAAGGAAAGAAGTCCTAAAACCATCCAGGAGGCAGCAACCATAGCTGACCAAATTAATGAAATTAGGGACCATGGATTGATAGTCCAAATTGGCGGGAAATTGTGGGGGAACCCCGAAACCAATTTCAATATGCTAAAGGAAGCTCTTCTCCCAGCAATGAAAAAGGGAAACATACCACAGTCAAAAAGCCCAAGTGACGTGGGCCAAACTAACACCCATACTCTGAGGTAAAAGAAAATAAATCTAATAATACTGGGGGGAAGAGATATGAGGTGCTGGTCGTGCAACAAACTGGGCCACAGAAGCTTTGAATGTAAGACTGGTGAACAAGTTAAATCTGGGAGCACAAACACTCAAAAACACTCTTATTGTATCCACTCAGTAGGGCAGGGTGAGGCTAAGCAGGTTGTCACGAAACCAAAGCTCTAGCTAGGCCTGAGACAGAGGAGATTCCTGAGGCCTCAGTAATACACTGTTACTTGATTAAACAGAATGATTTGCTCTTGAGAAAGTCAGGAGAAAATATTTGGATTGAAAACAAAAAATATCTAGGGGTTAAAAAGATACCGGATCCCAAATCACAATTGTTCATCCTGAGATAATCAGTCCCGATAAAGTTATTCCAGGAAAAAACTATAGAATTAAAAGGAATCGCCAAAGAGCCATTAGACTCCAAATGGCTGAGGTAAACGTTAAGTTAACATGACTGGAGTGGCAAGTGTCAAGTTGCCATTTCAGAGGAAATCCCCACTGCGTGCTTGTCGGTTGGGATCTCCTGGAGCATGTGCAGAGTGCGTTTGTGATTACCCACTCAAAAGGGGGCCAACTGTCAACTGATACGGAGGGAAGCGAGAACAGTTGCCAATGAGGGCAGGACTCAGAGTCCTCAAGTTGAAACTTTGAGTGAGCCAGGCTTCTAATACCTTTTAAAAAATACTCAAAAGACTAGTTTCTCTCAGGAACAAATGAATGACATGGGACTAAAACAGCTGTTTTTGAGGCAGCAAAATCTACTGTTCCATTAACCCCTGATTGCCCAGAGAGGTTCTGCCTAGAGGAGGGGCTGTTATATCGTGAAGCCCTTAGCACACCTTATAAAGGGGAGGAGGAAACTGCAGACAACTAGTGTTCCTCACATGTACAGAGAAAACAATCATAAAACAAGCCCATAATAGTATTTTGGGGGCACATATGGGGATAACTCGGACCAAACGAAGAGTGGCACAAAATTTCTATTGGCCAGGAATGGGAAGCAAATTAGAATGTATTGCCAAGCCTGTGACATTTGCCAAAGGCAGGATCAGGTCAGGACAAAACCAAGGCAAAACTGTGTCCTTTACCTGTAATTTCCACACCATTCCAGAGGTTAGGACCCTTGCCTAGAGCGACCAAAAAGGGGAATGAAATGCAACTATCCTGGGAGGAACCATCCAAATCGTGTCCAAAATAAATAATGTAAACTACCTTATCCAGCAGGGGGATGAGGGCGCAAGGTAGTTCACGTAAACATGATTAAGCCTTACCAGAAAACTGAAAGCTGGGCTCCCTGTGCTATCCGGGATGACCCAGAAGAAGCAGAAATAGCATGCTGGGAGGGGAGAGGGGAGCAAGAATGTAATATAAAAGAAGTTAAGCTAGCCCCTACATTAACCCATTCACAGCAGGAAGAAATAGGAAACAACCTACAAAAATTTAAAACGATTTTCAGTAATACTCCAAGACTAGCAAAAGGGGTAGTCCAACACATTGACACCGGGATTGCAGAGTCTTGCGATTTCATATTTGTTATGCCGTACGATGAACAGAGTCAGGTGTGGTTGCAATGCAAAGCCAGAGCCAATGCTCCATATACCACACCATAATGGAATATGAAAAATACATTCACATGGGCATTAATCCAAAGAAGATGGTGATGAGTGTTCCATGGTACGGCTATGATTATACCTGTCTAGGCTCAATTAAGGCCCATGTTTGTTCAATTGCAAAAGTTCCTTTCCAAGGGGCTCCATGCAGTGACATGGCAGGATGTCAGCGCCCATATAAAGTAAACATTGATCTAGTAAACAGTTTTATTTCCGGGATCCTGTGGGATGAGGAACAGAAAGCCCCATATTTAGAATGCAAGGTCTTTATATTTGACATTGGGGGGCAGGCCTGGAAAGCTATGACTGGTCACATATTACCACAGTGGCAATTTGTGAAAAATATGACCCTGAGCTTATGGGTTACGCCCATTCAAGAGGAGTCAGAGTTGTTTTAAAAGGAGACCTATCTGTGAGATCAGTTAGAACAACTATTCAAAGTTATGATAAACCATTCATCAGTTGGAAATATAGAAAGAAAAACATACTGAAAGTTATAGTTGCCAGGGTGTCCCATCAACTTTTTATGAAAGTGAAAGTGTTTCCTACACTAGAGATTGTGTGGTGGGAAGTTGGGTACCCTGCTGCTCATGCAACACAAATAAATGCCCAAGATGAACGTGGTTACACAGCATTAACGTGGCCACCACGTCAAAGACATAACAAAGTAGTCTTCAAATTGCTTGAAGTGGGAACTGATAATTCAATACAGACCAAAGATGGACTGACAGCAAGGGAGATTGCTAACAGCAATAGGCAATCAGAGCTTTTTAGTCTACTTTCATTAAGTAAACCTGTGTGTCCAAAAAGCTTCAGCAAGCTGATTAAAAAAGCAGCTTTCCACAAACTTCTGAAAGCAGTTCCCAATGAATTCAGAAGCCAGATAACCAGTTCTTATGCTGCTTTTGATGACTTGGAGACGTTTGTACAAGGCATCGAGCTTCAACACTTAACAGAGATCCTGAAGGAGAGAAAGGGTGATCCAAGAGAGCTTTTGACCCTGAGAAACAAAGACTCTACACAGATTGGAATACACAATCGTTACAGACGCATCGACTGCAGGGATCGATGTGGGACTGTGTCATATGGCGGAGGAAGACAACTCGCATCCCATCACGTGTGGCAGAGAAAAGACTGGTGCCCAGAGAAAGACACTTCTTGTGGCGGTTAAGGACAATAAGGAGCGTGAAAGGATCCTGGACATCGTGGCAGATGCCTTATCACGAAGACCCGAAGGCAAAGATTAAAATGGACAGTTACAAATTTTCTTGCAGTTAACTAAAGGTTTAATATTGCATGATCTATTGTATATAATGTGGGGGAAAACAATTATTAAGGCAGTATAAGATGAGGAGTTAAGGTTAGTAAACATAGAAAATGTTTGTTTGAATTAAGGTGTCACGCAGTTTGATCAGGAGTATAACTCTGTGCAGTTATCCCTCCTGAATCAAACTTATTTAAGGGGGGAGGTATGTGGCGTTTGCCTTTCTAGGGTATACATATAGGAGAAGGAGTAAGTAAGGGGTTAGTGGCTGGCCCTAGGCTAACCAATAAACAGAGGGGGGAGGAGCTAGGGGCAGCTGAAGGAGTCAGTTAGAGTTAGAGAGCGGGAAGTTGGGGAGTTGATGAAGAGCAGTTGATCGAGGGAGTTGGTTGGTGGGTGGTTGTTGATTGGGAGGGTTGGTGGTGAGGTATAGTGGTGAGCGTAGGCAGGGTTGTAACCAATTTCTTAAGTTGTTGAAGTTTTTAAATAAACACTTATTATTTTGTTTAAAATTGCACCCTGACTGTGAAAGTTATTACCAGGGAGGGGATCCTGGTTGGTGGCAGCAAAGCGCTGTGGTGGCACAGGGATCAATAGTCCGTCAAACGACCGGGGACCCTGTGTGATCGCCACAACCAGACTTTTAGGAGACATCTGAAGGCAGCCCTGTTTAGAGAAGCTTTTAATATCTGAAGGACTACTGCATTTTAATATTTTGTTGGAAGCCACCCAGAGTGGCTGAGGAAACCCAGCCAGATGGGCGGGGTATTAATAATTATTATTTACATACATGGGGTGGGTGGGCAGGGGATCACAGCAGCAGACACTGCTTTCCCCCGCCCCCGGCTAACACAGTGTGTTCATTTGCACATGTAGTCATGTACAAATTGTATGTGAGGTTGGGGATTTTGCTTTAAAGAAATGTCTCAAGGGGTTTGGATTTGGCAGTTATAGCCTTATAGGCCTTTCAAACCCACAAAGCTATTACGGAATCTCAACACGCACACAACAAAAAACTTTGTAGATATAACTTGTAAAAGTAAACAGGTAGTGGAACTTTGCCACACAATCGAGAATATTAGATTCCATTTTTTACCTGGGGCAAGTTGTTGGCATTTTCCTTTTCTTCTTCTTTGGAGAATGGCCACCATTGCTTGGCTATTAAAAGAGGGCATCCAGCCCATTTTTGGAGGCAATGATAATTGTAGCTGTTCAGCTGTTTAGAAAGCAGAATTCACACATCCTCCAATCCATAGTTCTCGTCCAAATTTGCACAAATCAAGAGCCTCAAATCTGACCGTTTTTGCTCCACAGCACATCTAATGCAATTGTTAATCCATCTCTGGTGGATAACGAAGAGGAATAATGGTGGGATGTATTTGGACTTCACCTCTTGAGTGAATGAAACTGTTTGGTGGCCGTGTTGGATCCAAACATCTAAGCCTCTTTAGCCCACTAGTTAAAGGAACACATCACCAGTAACCAAAACCATGAATATAGTCTCAGTGCTTCGACAAAAAAGTTCCCCTGCATTTCCCCCACCCATTCTCCATTAACGAAAGAGAAAATACATTGCATTCAAAAGTTAGCAAAGGGAAAATAAACCATCTCACCTGTGGTCTGCACTCTGCAGCCTTCCCAGGTGCCCACGCTTCAGTGAAAGCCTAAGGGACATAATGATGTTATTCTTCCCATGGAGCTTTTTCTCATATCAGGAAGTGTGGGCAGGTGAAACTGGAGGACAAATTTCATCACAGCACTATAGTCACAGTTCAAACAAGTCAATGGAGAAATACAAATATATAGTTTCACATAACAGAACAGACTGTGTATATCACGATGAGAATGTTTGGTAGCCTGGAAACATTGAATGGAGAGCTTTTTTCAAAAAATAGAACTGACTTACACAGTCACATCTTTCTCCACAGACGGAGAAAGCAAAATTACATATTTAGATTAGGGAGTAATTTTTCTGGCAATGCTAAGATAGGCTCTTCTGACAGTGAGCAGAATGTGGAGGGGCAAAAAGAAGGTGGCGCTGTGGTCTAAACCACTGAGCCTAGGGATTGTTGATCAGAAGGTCAGTGGTTCGAATCCCTGCGACAGGGTGAGCTCCCATTGTTCAGTCCCTGCTCCTGCCAACCTAGCAGTTTGAAAGCAAGTGCAAGTAGATAAATAGCTAACGCTCCGGCAGGAATGTAAATGGCGTTTCCATGTGCTGCTCTGGTTCGCCAGAAATGGCTTAGTCATGCTGGCCACATGACCTGGAAGCTGTCTGCGGACAAACACTGGCTCCCTTGGCCAGTAAAGCGAGATGAGCGCCGCAACCCCAGAGTCACCCACGACTGGACTTTACAGTCAGGGGTCCCTTTACCTTTACCTTTAACACTCACTCAGGATTTGAAGCAGAGGGACTTGCGTGACATAAAAATATCAATGTTAAAATGGAGCACTCCCAAATTTGGACTATAGTTCAACAACCATAAACATGCATTGCTTGTTTCATTCTGTTAATCCTTGCAATTCTGAGTTTTAAAAGACTTGAGCAGAGCAGCTTACAGGACTAGTTTGAAAGGTTTTGATATCCATTTGAGAGGGGAAAGAGGTGAGTTCATGTTGGCAACAACAGGTGACCCGAGCCCCATCATTGGTCAATATCTCTATGTATGCAAATATCCCCTGCAAGGGTCAAGGTTAAGATAGGGCCACTTGCCAAAGTTTTCCCTGGGACTATGGACCCATGTGAGCAGGACAGCTCCCATTTTGAGAAAATGCCCAGCAAAATCTTTTCTACTGCTCCCCGCAAGACCACTAGGACTATCTGGTAGTCTGGCAAGACCACTAGGACTATCCGCAAGACCACTAGGACTATTGTCCGTTGTGGGCAGCAGCACCATGATTAAATTTGCTATGAGCTGCCTGCCATTTTAATTCCCTGCAATACCCTGATGTAATGTCATTGTATGAGGTTTAAAATGGTGAGTAAAAACTGAGGGAAGGAGAATGGGTTGGTCTGAGCCAAAGCAGGCATCAGCAATGGTGGGATTTTGCAGTTGTCTAAGGCTCCTTGGGTACTGATACTGACCCTGCATATGAGGTTGGAGGTTGTGTGGAAAGAAAGCGCTCAGCTCTGTTCTGCTTGTGAGGCTTCAGGTACTCCTTCACTTCCTGTGATATGAAGTGGACATTAGGAATCAACTTCCTAAACTGGAGAACTAACTGGAGACATACTATAATGGCTTATGCCATGTATCCGTTCATTGATACCTGAGAGAGTGAGTCAGAAGCAAAGTGGGCCTCTGGCAATTTGCCTCTGGGATCCCACAAAGTTTAAAGTCCTATCCAATTGAGACTTGGTTAGACATCCTGTGGAAATGATGCCTGATTCTACCTGTGAGACCATGGTTCAGAACTCCAGCTACCCAGTATCTTTCATTTCTCTGTAAGCTTGGTATCACCTTGGTATCACTCGGCAATGGCAGAATGAAAAATTACAGAAGCCAGGAGTCTGCTCTTTTAAATTCCTGGTTGTTCTCAGCTAAGAAGCAACAACTGGACACTAAGCAGGCCTGCCTTGATGTTGCAGTGAGTCACTATCACTAGTTAGGTAAGTGGTATTCTGGCAAGGCAAATGGTGCTGGTCAAATGTCTTTAGTTTTGGGTGATAAAATGTTAGCTAACTAAATATAATACAAGGTTCAGCCTTTGGATTCTGTTCTTTCCTGATCCAACAACTATTTGGCTATTGCAGTCACTCACAAATCACAAGGTAGTAGCTAGAAGGGGCCACTGTTTTAGAAATTGGTGGTGAATAATACATCATGTCAGGCATGGTTCTATAAGCAACCAAAGGTGGAATGGATTACTTTGGAAGCTTGTAGACTCTCCTTCCTTAGAGGCTTTCAAGAAGAGGTTGGATGGCCATCTGTCATGGATACTTTACTTGAGATTCCTGCATTGCAGGGGATTGGACTAGAAGACGCTTGGGGCTCCCTTCAAACTCTACAGTCCAAATCTGGAAAATATACTTGGGTCAGGATTAGAAAAAGAAAAAAGAAGCAGCAAAGCTGGCTGATGAGTAGGTTGCACATATTCCAACCATCTAAACGTAACATCCAAAGCTGCTTTTGCTCTGTATTTAGTGCAGGTTTGTGGTTCCTCTCCCCCCACCTCCATCACCTCTGTTTTGTCTACAGCCTACCGACATTCATCTTTTCTTGGGCACCATATTTTTATTTTCGATATTGGTTTGATTTCTTTACAACCTGTGTATCTCACACTGCAGTTGATCAATTATTGAACCTGATGACATATGTTTATTGGCCTTTCATCTGAGCCTTGAACTAGAGATGCTTGGAGCAATTCAAACTTTATGGATTATGATATGAACAGACCTGATCCACACCTCTCAGACTAGGAACTTAAATTATCCACCAGATTTTGCACTTTCTGAATGTTTCCACACAGTTCTTCCCTCAAAATGCATATATGTGATTTGGAGAAGAAATACACATGCACAGAAGAGGGAGGCAGAAATATGTTTGTGTGGAAAGCTTGGAACAGGAAGAAACAAAATAAAATAAAAAATTCCTTCCAGTAGCACCTTAGAGACCAACTAAGTTTGTTCTTGGTATGAGCTTTTGTGTGCATGCATACTTCTTCAGATGCCGAAGAATTGATGCTATTGAATTACGGTGCTGGAGGAGACTCTTGAGAGTCCCATGGACTGCAAGAAGATCAAACCTATCCATTCTGAAGGAAATCAGCCCTGAGTGCTCACTGGAAGGACTGATCCTGAAGCTGAGGCTCCAATACTTTGGCCACCTCATGAGAAGAGAAGACTCCCTGGAAAAGACCCTGGTGCTGGGAAAGATTGAGGGCACAAGGAGAAGGGGATGACAGAGGATGAGATGGTTGGACAGTGTTCTCGAAGCTACCAAAATGAGTCTGACCAAACTGCGGGAGGCAATGAAAGACAGGCATGCCTGGCATGCTCTGGTCCATGGGGTCACGAAGAGTCAGACACAACTGAACGACTGAACAACTACAACAAGGTGCTACTGGAAGGAATTTTGTTTTGTTTTGTTTCGACTATGGCAGACCAACATGGCTACCTACCTGTAATTGGAACAGGAAGAGACAGAGAACAAGGAAGCAGAAATCACCCTGGAGTGCAGAATACTACTCCGTGGGGCTTTGATATAAAGCTTTTGCTCTACCACTTAGTTATAGTCCTTTCTGCTTGTTTCTCCTTGTGCTCTAGTTATAGATTTGTAAGCAAATAGGACACAGTGCTCATAAGATTCCACTGCTTTCTCTCCTTCAAAGGAAACCATACCTGGGTAATGTTTTCCCTTGGATTTTACATCCCCTAAGGAAGTGGGGAATCTCAGACCTGAGAGCCAAATGTGCCCCCCCCCCCGAATATCTCTATCTAGTCCTCAAACTGTTCCCTAGGCCACATACCCTCTCTCCAAGCCTTCACTTTGTCCTGCTACACACCCCAGGTAGATGGAACATGTACTCTGTGACTCTTGCTTGTCTAGATGGATGATGATAGAGAGGCATATGTGATGGAGGGATGGAGGAGAAATTTCATACTATGCACATTTAAAGGTGAAATCTTGTTCACACTTTCCAAAACAATGTGCAAACTAAAAGAGTTATCCTTTGAAATCCGCACTTACCTAAAGCAATGCAGTTCTCCAAACAATGTTTTCAAAAATGCATATATTAAGGGAAAGTAAGGATAAAAATGAAAGCCTAAGTGAAAGTAATGTGCAGAAATGCATCATATTCATGAAAATTGTCTTGCAAAAATGGGTGCATTAGTCAAAACTATGTGTTTATAAGGAGAAATTCACACAACATAGTTGCAAACAAAAGCAATAACCTCCCCACACTAGTTTAAAACGGCCATAAGCTGTTTAATTAACGAAAGGCCTGAGAGAATAGGAATGTTTTTGCCTAGCACCGATATATGTAAAGAAGGAGCCAGGTAAGCCTCCTTGGAGAGAGCATTTCACAAGATACGTATTTCTCGCCTTTTCCCTTTGGTACTTGTTTCGAAGAGTGAACCTTTAATGGCAGCCTCGGTTAAAAAAAATGGTACAGTTGCAAGAGGCTTTGCATGATAAAAGGCTGCTTAAGAGAAGAACAGAGGTAATTCTGATAAACACAACTTGATATCTATTCAACACAACAAATCTCACACGACTGCCGAGAGTTAGCAAAGAGCCAACACATTTCCATCTGTTCCACTTCTCTCAACTTCATTTCAGATCCCAAGATGTACTTCTAATTACTTTTCCCTCCACAGCTGTTGTAACTTAAGTAAGTCATCTAATCCACGTGAGCTCTCATCTTGGGTGGCCTCATCATTTTTATAATTTAAACAGCAACTTTGTGCAGAGCCAGACATTACAAGACACCTGGGTTTGCCCCTGAAAAATGGCAGGCCCGAGTCAAGCGCCTGTTTTCAGTCTGCAAACATTGAGTAATTGATTTCACACACACACTTTGCCTTGAAATAAATGGAGCTTGTGATGAAATGAATGCTGTGGAATAAAGTAGCAGAATAAAGTCATTAATTATATAATTGTGTGAAATTCCATGACCGCAAGACATATAACATAGCTTTTGTTGGAAGCTGAACTGCAGCAGAACAGAAACAGAACTGAGTGTGATGAACAAGGGTCAGAACAGAAACTGATGCCTCCTTCCTTTTTATTATTTACTAGCTGGCCCGGCCACGCATTGCTGTGGGTTTGTTTTGCTTTTTTGCTTTTTAAAATTCTCCTGACCCCGAGAATATTCTGGAAGCTCCTGTTTTCATTCTTCCCTGTCTCTTTAGAGCAGGGGTCAACAACCTTTTTCAGCCGTGGACCGGTCCACTTTCCCTCAGACCATGTGGTAGGCCGGACTATATTTTTTTTGGGGGGGGATGTACTAATTCCTATGCCCCACAAATAACCCAGAGATGCAATTTACATGGGAAGCTGCGGCGGCCATTTTAGGTGAGGGCACTGGCAACCTTAAAGAGCATTCTCCCCCACCCCAGTCCCAAAATTACCCAGTCCCAAAATCACGCACCCCAGCGACACAATCCCCTCAGAGCTGGTCTTACTCAGTGCAACCTCTCAGGCATGTCTCCTGCTCCGTATTTTTTTTTTCTTGGAGCATGTGAAGCCGCGGCGGCCATTTTAGGTGAGGGCACAGGCATTGTTGCTCTGGCCAGGTCTGATGATGTCAACGGGCGATCCGCCTTTCTATTGGATGCTGTTGGAGTCTTCATTCCTTTTGCTGGTGAGGTATAATAGGTGACCACTTTTTTCCCCTTTATCCTTTATTTTAGGCATTACAGGTGTGGTTTGTTTTAATTTTTATTATGCCAGATCCTTCCTTGATGGTCAAGTTATGCTTTGTCCTAATTTGATGAGATTTTGTCCAGTGGTTACGGAGCAAGGTGGTGTCACGCGCGCGCGCAATGGGAACATATATATATATATATATATATATATATATATATATATATATATATATATGAATATTTATATACTGCTGTATCATAAAAACATATATCCCTAAAGGTGTTTGCTCCCTTAGATTTCTCTAACAAGAAGGACTTATTAGAACAACTTCAAATTGGATTTCTCTGCTCCGTAGAACTCTGTTCCTAGGTCCATTTCATGCAGAATATTTGAGACTGTCCTCTAATCTGGTAGATTAGTTATTATACCCACATATTTGTTGTATATATACCTGGACCTCATTTGATTAGTAAAACCTACAACTGACCAACCTCACATATTCAGTTGCTTACTCATATTCAGTGAGACCCCCCAGAATCACAGAAGCCAATTCCAGCTTCCTTTGGATATTCTGAAATGTTTTGGTTTTTTTGGTCTGCCACTCTGGTGCAAGTCCTCAAAGAAACACCACACAGTTTTCCTCACCATCATATTCAAATGTTTCTTGTCCTCGTGGCTTTCTTTAGAGTTCTCAAGGAACTTTACATCAAAAAGAATGTCAAGGAAATCCAATTAAGTTTTCATAAGACTAGCAAACATTTTAAGGGACACATCTTGTAAATCCCGGAAACCATTGATGGACTAGGTTTGAAAGTGTTAAACGATAGTTCAGCATTACATGAAAGAGCCTATTTTAGGAATGCCATTCTGTGAACATTTTAAAGCACAACTGACCCAGTTTGTACTTACAGACATTTTAATAAACAGGATTGGCATGTCCCTGAAGATATATGGAAGCTCTTAATGAAATAAACAGTTAAAGTGTTCATAAATCTGCCATTAAACAAAGGGCAATCTTACTTTTCCTTTTTCTCGTATGGAAGAAATATAGCATGTGTGTGTGTATATGAGAGAAGCTGGTCCCAGCTGAGTTGTAAAGAGGACAGAGAGTATTATAAGGAGCCATCCATTTACATTTTTGCTGAACACAGGTCAGAAAGCTTCTCCCAATTGGAGAGTCCAGCTGACCAGCTTGATAAATGGTCCACACCATTCATTACTAAAAGGTTAACTGAAAAGTACAATATATATATATAGAAGAGATGAGAGTAAGGCATCTGTACAGAGGGAGACAGAAAATATGTGAATGCCAGAGTTTTATTCAAGCAAGATGAAAAATGCTTGTGGACCATCCTGGCCAATGAAATGTTTAAAAAGTAGGCTTCTTGAGGGATTAGGCAGAAGGAGAACAAATGATTAGAATGCCCTGGATCAAGGTTGAAGTGAAGGAGGTGACAACTGTGACTTTCTCCTGCCCCCCGCCCCTCAAGGAAATTAAGTAGGAATGTATACAAATGCTCTTCTGGCCCACCAAGCGAATGCCATTTTATTTTCCCCATTTTCTACTCTGTGACAAAACTATTTTGAGTGACCGCTGTTTTATCCTGTTGTTCATTTATTGGTGTTTTACTGTTAACTGTTTTTATTCTTCTTTGTTTTAGCAGCCCTGAGCATGCTTTTGCACAAAAACAGGATTTAAATTGCCTGCAAACATGGTTTTAATTGGTTTATTGGCTAGATATAATCAAATCTGCAGACCTATTTTGGTCCAACTCCAGTTGTGGGACTATTTTTAAAGGCACATCCATGTACAGGATGTTGCAGTAATCTAAATAGGAGGTTGCCAGCTCATGGGTAATGGTGGCCAAGCTACCTCCATCCAAGTGTATCAGGCTACGCTGATAAAAGGCTCTCAAGTCACAGAAGCCACTGAAGCCTCTAATGACAATGCCAGATCAAATTGTGAAGGGGACTAAGATGAGTATTGGAAATGCTATGAATGCATGTGGTTCTGGATGATAATCTACAAGGACATTATTGTCTTAATACAAAAGGTTGGTGAAATGCTGTCAATGGTGCAATTTTCAGATGCTTCTATATGCTACTATGATATACCTATGTTATTTTCTTACTAGAGCACTAGATCAGATATCTTAATCAAGGCATTTTTCCAGTGGGCAGGCCTGCACAAAGCCGTTTTAAAGGTAGCATCTCCCTGAATTTCTCTGATAGTTTGCCTTGTCCTTTGTTCATTCCAATTTGTCCACCAGCTCCATCAGCCATAATGACCTACTGAAAAGCAGAGATCTTGGTAGATGCATCTGCTCAGAAAGAAAGGGGCCTGCAGAGTACAGAAGCAGAATTTTTTATCCATGGCTAGCAGATAAAACCACATGTTACACTTAGTGTGTAGCATGCTGCTGCATTTTTTCTTTAAATACTGACAAGCACAGGAGATGCATAGAGAGGTCAGGTCCATTATCTTCCTCCTAGCCACAGTCAGGATTAAAATCCCCTATGCACAACAAGGAGTCTTTGAAAAAAGTTCTCATGGGTATCAATGGGAACTTTCCTCCCTAATATGGGATCTCCCCCCCCCCAAACTGCTAGCTGTAAGGGTGCATGTATATATCTGAACTGCAGCGGAAAACAAGATATACACCTCCCTCCCCATGGGGTATGGTTCATGTAAAAATTAAGATTTAGTGTCAAGAATAATGTACGGTAGTCCTGGACACAGCAGAGTGAACACAGGTTTTCTGGAAGCTTCTGGCTGTAGAGCATTGACTGGACAGCACAACGCAGGAACTCAGCAACTCACTTGGATAACTATATACAGCATTTATTGAAGCAACTAGTATCCATAAGTTACTATATACAGACTTAGTAAGTAAAAGAAACAAAAGTAAAACCTCTCCTCTCTGTCTGTCTCTCTCTCAACCTTCATTAACCAAACTACAAACACCAACCACCACAGCTCTCACACAGAGCTCATCTCTTTAGGAACTCCTCAACCAATCATAGGTTGTTGCTAAGGGTCTGAAGAGAGAGTAGATCTTGGCCTTCAGCCAACAGTTAATTGACATAGGTGGCTAGCTGAACGTAGGCACTTTGAAATCTCTAACAAAAATCACCCCCCTTCACCTGCAGTTAATTGAAGAAAAACTGGAGACTGTATGTTATGTGTTAATATAATGTGTAGTTTGACCTTCAGGTATCCGTTGCTGAAAACCAGCCATTCAAATGATCACGACTCGGATCATTCTGGACAGCCTTCTTGAGCTTCAGCATGACTCAACATATGACATGCCTAATTGCATGCCAGACATTGATGGATTGTCTTGTCAAAGCTGTAACACTTCATGCTTTTTTGTATCTTTGGAGCAATCTAGGTGGTCAACAATTTCCACACTGGCATGAAAATAGTTAAAGCATTTGTGTTGTCTTAACTAACGCATTGTTTGCGTCCCTCGTTTACTGATGTTGAAAGCTTAAAGCTGAGCATTAGTTTGAGAGGCTGTAGCTTCATTCATGGGGCATTTCAGCCGATGATGCACACATGGGTAAAGATTTTGTAAAGTGTGTCCCTTACTTGGATCTAGAGCAGTTTTCTTTACAGTATTACGTGTTTTGCAAGTATATATGAAATCATCTTTGGCTAAATTGTCTGTGATTCCAAAAGTGCCCTAAGTACCAATATTGTGTTATGGTTTTAGCACATTTTGAAAATATAAGCTATAGTTTTGTTTGTTTTGTTGTTTTGTTTTGTTTATAACCATTTTTTAAATAGTTGGTATGAGTAATTCACAGGCTAGTTGAAAAGAAGGATTATATCCCTGAAGTTGCTAAGTCACACATCAAATAACAACTTCTTGGAGACTGAGAAAGTTGAGGCAGGTGTAGAACAGGGAACAGTGTAATTGCAATTAACATTTGATCAACCCCGCTTCTTACTCAAAGTTTTGGCATTAATCCTTGGACAGGGCCAGCCATTTAATTGCTAAGCAGATGCACCCACCAGCTGCTTACAGTATACAGATGTCAACACCTCATGGTAACAATGGAGAGGTCATAGTAATTATGGTTGTGTCAAGTTGCTCAATTTGAATGCAAAGGAACCATGAACCACTGTGTTGGAAACAACGTGTATAGATAATTGAAGATCAGAGTTCTTTAACATTGCGTTTCACTTCATTTCTCAGTGTCATTTTAACTTTAGGAAACAGAACTTTTCACTTAGGTTTGTTTAGACAACTTGCTTGTGCTCTCCAGTTTTTATAGCGTAATGATCAGGGCTGCCTCACTTGGAAATTGTACTGAGTTTTGGCAGCGATATTCATAAGCATCCTGATGCAAGCATAGCATGTATGGGTTATAACAACAGAGGAAAGACCAAATGGACTGGTCTCATAACATTTGCAATGGGGCACAGCCCACAATCAGAACTTCTCCCTTCATTACCTGAAAGGAGATGATCACTTTTGGGTGATGAAGAAAGTTTTTTTAAAAGAGAGAGAGAGAGAGAGAGAGTCCTTAGATGACAGCCACTAACCTGGACAGGTTTAAAAGAGGATTAGACCCATTCATGGGGGACAAAGCTATCAATGGCTATTACTATTAGTCATGATGACTATTTTATACCACCAGGATCAAAGGCAGCATGCTTCTTCATGTCCTGCTTGTGAGCGTAGGCATCTGGTTGGCCACTGTGCAAAAGAGGATGCTATCTGGCTAGGCCCTTTGTTTGATCCAACAGGGCTTTGTGAGAGTGAAAATGAAGAAGCTGTTGAAAAGCTGCCATGCTTCCTCCTGTGTTTCTTTCCCTATTGGTCCATGTAATATGAGTTGCACAGCTCTCGCTGTAATGCACTAAGTGCATAAAAATGGCAAAGGATAACAGCTTGCAGTTAGCAAGACCTTCCCCTTTCCCTCAGCCAATGGTGTTTCCTATTTCACTTTCAAATATAAATCACTAATTAGTCTAATCTACAAATTAATCCCACAAAACAGATTTGATTTGCGAGCTTGCTACTATCCTGAGAGTTAGTTATGAACAGAACGGAATATAAGGGAATAGCAATTGCTCTGTTCTTATCTCCAAAAGAGACCTTGGGAATAGTCCCCCCCCCCACTGCGTATTATACTGTGTTAGACATAAGCTCATTTGTGCTCAATGGAGCGATGTTAACCTCAACATTTTGCTATTAAGTCACCTCAATATGCACTACGATCGCAACTTATTCAAGGGTTACATTCCCAGGAGTTGTGCATAAAGGTGAAATCATGCAATCAGAACTACCCTGCCACCTGAGATCCCATGAGATCAGGACCACCTGAGATCTCATGAGACAGTCCCGTGAGATCTCATGAGACAGTCCCGTGAGATCTCATGTTAACCTCCCAGGGCCCTTGTGTGAAGCCTCCCAGAACCTGGTAATCAAGATGAAGGCCTTCAAAGTGCTTTCCATTGTTAGAAAACCCTTTGAGGAACGAGTAAGCCCTCTGCCTTGCTTGCTGGGCCCTGGGACAGTACCACAGGGGTCTCCTGCCCCCTTTCTAGTTTTTTTATTTATCGGCAATCTGCAAAAAGTTGCAAATGTGTAGATAAAATTGGCATAAATTGGGAGCCTACTGTATTTAACAATCTCTCATGACTCAGCAGTAGGATTGAGGTGATGCCAACCAAAGGTTTCGGATTGACCAAGAGACTATCTCCTTCCACACACTTAGGCATCAACACAAGTCCCTGACTTGGGCAGCCGGAAGAGAAGAAGATCCATTTTTTGTACCAGTTCCAGAGCAGCCTGGAATGGGCCCATTGTCATTATGGAACAGGAACAGAATCATGCTAAATTTCAATCTTGGGCATATTTTTAAAGAGTTAGCTGTAATAAGTGCAGTCAGTTTTGTTTTGATGCTGCCTTTTGTATTAAGCTCATAAGCTTTTGAAACACTACAATTCACACAGCAAGTGAAACGAAGCCTTCATTCAGATGACGCAGGGTTTACACTGTGGTTTTGTGAGCATTGTGAAATTGTACTGAAATCTGCCTCAGGAAGAATGCTCAAGATTTCTTTTTAATAAAGTGGTGGTGGTGGGAAATATATGCTTGAGAAGACGCATGGCCTTTCGAAATCTAAGCCACCCATATCTGTTACTAGCACAGATCAGAACTCACTGAGCATGTAAAAAGGGAAATGTAAGTGTTTATATAATACGGTTGTGTTTTCAACGGGTCAGCAAAATGCTGGGCACTGCTAGTTACTCAGCAACCCATGCATATGTCAGCATGGTGCAATGCTAACAGTTCCCATTCCTCTGCTGACAGGTCATGGGAATCATAGAATCATAGACTTGGAAGAGACCACAAGGGCCATCCAGTCCAACCCCCGGCCAAGCAGGATACACCACCAAAGCATTCCTGACAGATGGCTGTCAAGCCTCCGCTTAAAGACCTCCAAAGAAGCAGACTCCACCACACTCCTTGGCAGCAAATTCCACTGTCGAACAGCTCTTACTGTCAGGAAGTTCTTCCTAATGTTTCGGTGGAATCTTCTTTCTTGTAGTTTGAATCCATTGCCCCGTGTCCGCTTCTCTGGAGCAGCAGAAAACAACCTTTCTCCTTCCTCTATATGACATCGTTTTATATATTTGAACATGGCTATCATATCACCCCTTAACCTTCTCTTCTCCAGGCTAAACATACCCAGCTCCCTAATCTCTGGTAAGTGTTTCATTGCACACCACCACCAATCACCATTCCATGCTTAAAACCTTTTACTGATTCATAGGTTACTTATACAAAAATAAAAGGGTGTATGTGTGTGCAAACTCTCCAGCAATGAGCATACAGAAACAGTGGAGAAAGAACGTAGCCATCAATTCCAATGGGGGAGTTAGATATTTGCAAGGCAGCTCTTGGGTGCACATTGTTTGCCCTGAATTTGAGATCAAATTCATGCACAAATCAGCAGTCCATAAATGGATAGGCTGCAGCCCACAAATAGGATGCTCTGAGTAGCAAAATTGATTGTCAAGCCATTCTGGGAGGGGAATAGAATGCTAGCGTTGGCTTGCTTACCCCACCCCTTTAAAGGAAAATAATTGTGTTGGTAAAGCATCTGTGTGGAGTGCCTAAATACAAGTGATGTTATCATCACAGTGGAAGGGAGAAAGGCATGCCTGCTCATTCATCATGTAAAGTTTCTTGTGAGCCTAGTAAATGTCAGAACCAGACCAAGCCGTGTGTTCTCCATCAAGGAAGAAGCCCATCCTCTTCTAGTTTTTTGTGCAGTCATCTAAACTATTAGGCAGACATCCTATTGAAGACAATGGCAAACTCCCCTGAATGCTAACGGTTGTGAATTATACTCCCAAATGGAATAACCAATGCATTAATTATCCTTTAATTTATAAGCCAGGGGATGAGCAACAAATGCTGAAGCAATAGATTGTAGCCCTACTCAATAAATACCAAGCTAGTGCTCAAATAATTTATGGAATGTTTAATTAAATTCTTTCCATTGCTCAACAGTTTAAAATCTGTGAAATATCCTCGGCACCTGACAACATATACATCACCATAGATTTGCCATTGCACTGCCTTCCAAGGGGAAAAAACTGTGTAAAGGGGGAATATTCAAACATGCTGTAGTTAAACACTCTGAAACACATTAATATCTTTTGAACTGAAGTGTAAAATGTAAAACATTCAAGAGGAAAGATATATAAAAAATGACAGATGTATTCAAAGACTGTTTCCTTAGCTTTCCATCCTTTGTTGCAGTTGAATATTTCTGTATATCACAATCAGAAAGTAGGAAGATATGAAAATCCATAACTTTTTTTAAAAAAGTGCAAATGCCTATATTCATGTCTGTTTTATTCCCATAATTTTAAAATTGTGCATTTGTTAAGGGGAATGTAAGTTGAGCAGTGAATGTGCATAACATCTGGCCATTGTGCACATTCACCAAGCCTCATGGGGAATGTCACTCCCACCATAGGGTGGGGGGGGTGAATTTGCCACACCGTAACTCGCATGGGAAGAAGACTTGGGCAGCTTTCCCTCTGGGGAGGAGCTGAAGGTAGGCATATGGTGGCCGCCTGGCCAACCAGGAGGGGGGACGGTGAAGCAAGGCTTTATAAGCTGGCTCCTCCCCAAACTCCCCACTCTTCTTCTTGTGATGCCCATTCACCTTCCACTGCAGGGCTGCCTGTGGCAAGGTGAAGCAACCACTGAATCACAGGGGCAGCAGATCTGGCCCTGTGGTGATGGTGACAGCTGCAGTACTCCCTATGGAGGCTGGATCTGCCATCTCCTCAGCTGACCCCTCCCTCTACAGCAGCCTCTTGTTGAATAGGTGCTGTTGGTCTCCTCCCACCCTTGTTCCTAATGTAGATCTCCACTTACCCATTTTTCCAAGGCTGGGGAGACCATTTTGTGATTTACCCCAGGTACCAAAATGTATTGATCCAGCCCCGTTCTGCTGTATGGGCTTTCTTACTTGCCTGTTTGTAGGCTGAGTAGGTCTTTTTTTGGGGGGGGGGGGTCCTGGTTGACCTTTCAACTCCTTTTTTCTTTTGGTCTACTACATACTGCTAGGAGTCCTTTTATTGGAGTGCTATTGTTGGTTTAATCAGCTTTTAGTCCAGAGAGGAGAAACAAGATCTGCTGGGGTAAATGCCTGAGCTTTTTCTTGGGTTAAGGGCACTGTATGTTGCCTAGGCTTTGGGGTGCCCTGGAATGAACACTGTGCTGTGGTGGGGCCATGATGCGCTTATCTGGTTCACATGTCCAACTTTCTCATAGCATGGAGGTAGAATGGCTCCTTCCTTAGGGAACTTCCATGCCTAGACTATTTTTGATTCAGCTAATTACGGAGTTACTTGCAGATCCTCTGTGTTTTTATATTCGAATAAATATAACCATTTCTCACTGCAGTTATTGTTTCATGAGTCTTCTTTATGGGTGTGCTGGCAATGTGCACATAATCCTTCAATGAGGAGGGAGTTTCACACATTTCCTAGTCAATATACATAATCTCCAATAGGCCTTGGAAAATGTGAACATACATCAACTGATTTTGTACATTTTGGGGTCATTATGCATCATCTCTAACAGGCCTTGGGGAATATGCATATCTTGGCTGAATTTTGTGCGTTCTCCAGCCATTATGCATAATCTACAGCAGGCTTTTGAGGCTGTGTATATATCAACTGAATTATTTCCATTCAGGGGTGAGGAAGGACCTTGTATGCCACCTTGAGCTGCTTGGAGGAAAGTGGGACGATGCTACTACCACTACAACAATCAATCTGTGTGTTTCTAGTAACATATGAAGTGGGGATTGTGACAAGCTCCCTCAGTGAAGATGGCAGCAGCAATGCAACATGATTGAGACTGGGAAGATACACCCTTGGTCCCTCCCTGGATAAAACAACTAAGAATTTAGATATTGTCTATGAGTGGTAGCGGAAGCTATGAATCTGCAGCAAAGACTCTTGAAGTTGTGGTTCTTAAATCAACTTATTCCCAGGTCTGGATATAGATTAAAGCTGAGGCATGTTGGAAATGAAACAGTACTTTTTTAAAAAAAAAAAACAAATACTCAATAAGAGATAACGCTCTAATGGTTTCACTAGCCAAGGCACAATACTTAAGAATAGTCATAAATGCAGTTGTAGGTTTAAATGATAACTTTGCTTATGAGTCTCTTCAACAGAACTATTTCTATGGAATCTTTTGTTCCTATTCACTTTGACTCTGTAGAAAAACTCTAGCCCTTCTCTATGTCCCTTTTCTCCACCTGAGGAAATTAAACTGGTTTATCCTGCCTGACAAATCCCTAAGCACACCTAGCTGCTTCCTTATCCAGGCCCTATCTGGCAGTTAAACCATCAAAATTCACCTTTTCCACCCTCCCTCTATGTGAGTTTGCTGTTTCCTATCACAGACATGATCGGTGAAACATCTCCAGAAGGTTGACCTAAATGTTCTGCTCATCACAGGGACCATGAATGAGCACAACACCTTGTGACTTTTCTATTCACAGAAGTAGCTGTTACCACTTCTGCATCTTGGCAATGGGCTGTCATAATCTCAGAGGATAAATCCAAACATTCAGGCCCTTGAGATGCCCAATAGCTTTACTTTGGGATTTGTTCAGCCGGAAACCCCTTTGGCCCAAGAACTTACACAATTATCCAGTTCTCCAATGAAGTGCTCACCTTTTGCAAAACAAATAAAAATAAAAATCAATAGCTGTCAATTTTTCACGCATCTTGTGGCATGCACCTGGAGGGTCACATCCTTTCCTGCCGATTTGTAAGCACTGTTGACAGGCTGCTGTGCAACACTGGGAAACCGAATCACTTGAGGCAATAGGATTAAAACCTTACTGAAAAACAGGTCACAGTTCCAGCTGAAACCATCCTCTTTGTTAAGATATTCAAATGAGGATTATAAACAGAAGGAAATTACATGCTACCGGCAAAAGATATGCCACCGCAGAAAAGGCATTTTGGTTGTATAAGTATTGTGCAAGATTCACTTTCCCCCCTTTTTGTTTAAAAATATACCTCTTTGTTGGAAGCTTTCACACTTTTTTTTTTAAAAGGAAAACCATGAGCCAAGCTAAGCGAGATTACTTTCTGGTGTGGATTCTGGCCCAGTCTTAAACAGTAGCTGAAAGAGAAACTGCTGGCAAAAGAGAACCCCAATCAAAACCAAAGCTAAGAGTACACTTAGCAATGTATTTTCACACATAAGGCTTAAAGCATTCATTACAGTTATCCAGAATGCTTACTTGCAATATAAATACCCTTTCTCTAATCCCTTCTCCACATGAGCAACAACCAGACATTACATACCGGTACATAGCACATACCAGGCTCAAAGGAAATGTATGTTTCATGTATGAAACCAGACTTCAACATTTAGTTATGCAAGCCTTCTCAGATACGGTGCGTTTACCACCCCCCTCTGCAAGTGCATAATAAATTAATGCATTTGACGAAGGACAAATTTGTGGTGGTTATTAGGGAATTGTGGGTTCTTTTTAGTTTTGTTTCACAGTAATGGCTTATGGCTAGATTATGGCTGGATAATCAACACATGTGCTACAATACAAGCGATTAAATATATGATTCGATGGTCAAGGCAATCTCTCACTTAGGAGGAACTCAAAATATTTACTATTTAATATAATCAGCAGATCTAGTTACAGGTAGGTAACTGCAGGTTGGTCTGCCGTAGTTGAAACAAAATAATAAAAATAAAAATTCCTTCCAGTAGCACCTTAGAGACCAGCTAAGTTTGTTCTTGGTATGAGCTTTCGTGTGCATGCACACTTCTTCAGATACACTGAAACAGAAGTCACCAGACCTGTTGACGACTGTTAACGACTGCAATTGGTCTTACCAATTTTCCTGTAAGACCAATTGCAGTCGTTAACAGTCGTCAACAGGTTTACTACACCTATCAGCCAATCACCCATTCCCACCACCCATCTGAGTAATACCGCTCCCCACTCTCTCACTGTATATAAGGGTCTGGTGACTTCTGTTTCAGTGTATCACATGTGCACTCCACCCAAGATGCCGGGCATGAGCGGCCGGCACCCCTTCTGTGTGACGGCAGCAACTTTTAAGGCTGCACCACAGACAGGCGTCTGTGCTGCTGCTCGTGCGCTGCAGCCTTAAAAGTTGCCACAGCTGTACGAAAGGGGTGCCAGGTGCCGGCTTGTGTGTGTGTGGGGGGGTGTGTGTGGCACTGAGTGTCACCCTCCCCCCAGGCTGGCACCCAGGGCGCTCCGCCCCCATCGCCCCCCCTCGGTGTGCCATTGCTATGACCTACTGCATGCTGTGTGCTAGCAATTCCTTTCCTGACTTCTGTGATTCTAACAATTCAGCTTTAGACAGTGGGGAATGCAAAAATAATATGCTGATTGAATTTCTTCTTGCTCCGTGTGAAGCACAGGAGGCTTCCCCAGGAAAGGAGTGGGCATCCTATCCTCCATAGCTATTACTGCAACAATTGGCCATTTTAAAATCTCTATGACATAAAAACCCATCCTGTAAAGTTTCCCTTTATGTGCATATGGATAATGTGCAAAATAAACAAACTGAATTTTTAATTGACTAACCACTGTAATTAAAAAAATTAATGACTTGATTACAGATGTAAAATGAAGCTCTTGTTGCGCAAGCCAGCTGTACCATGCATTAATGGCACACAGCTTTCCCCAAGTCAGTGCTATTTTTCTAGGAAAAGAAGTGCCGGAACTCAGCCTGAATGCCTCCCTCATTCTCTTATAATGGCAACAGCACCCACTGAGAGGTGCCAGAACTGAGTTCCGGTGAGCTCCTGCTGAAAAAAAAGTCCTGTTCCAAGTAATAGCGGGAACTGTAGTCTAATTCAGTTCCCAGTTCCTTAACAAAGTACAGCTTCCATGATTCTTTGGGGGAAGTACATATGGTGTGCCTCTACCCTGCCCCGGTCATTTCAGGCCCCTGTTTTCTGAAGTTTCCTTCACCACTCCTTGTTGCTGAAAATGAAAGGCAGAGGTCTGATGGATTGTCTTTCAATGCTGATGGCAAGAGATTAATGCACACAATACCGTGTTTCTCCTAAAATAAGACACCGTCTTATATTTTCCCCCCCTCAACAAAACACAGTATGGCTTATTTTCAGGGGATGTCTTATTTTAAACGTGTCACATTGGTACGCTGCTTAGCCACGCCTCTCCAGGCTGTTTTAATGGGAGGTGCCGCGTCACTATGGCTTATTTTCAGGGTATGGCTTATTTTCGGGGAACGGCTTATATTTCGCAAATGCATAGAAATCCTGCTATGGCTTATTTTATGGCTATTTCTTATTTTAGGAGAAACACGGTAGCATGTAAGGAGTGTAAGGGGAAAACACTCAAGGAAATTGTATTGCCTCCTGCGTCTTGACTGTTTGGCAGAGCACAAAAACCACCCAAATATCCCTCAGGGTGAAGCTAAGCAAGAAGGGAACCCACACAAGAGGGAACCCAAAAGTAACTCCAGTGGGCATTGAGGATATTCCCCTCCTTTGCCCATCCTTTTACTTAGCCACCAAACTCACTCTTCTTTCTCTGCCCCCCTTTTTTACTCTCCTCATGGTCACCTCCCCCCCTCTTTCCTCTTGTCTGCTTCCTGTGCTTTTCTTCACCATCCCCATTCAGTCCCCTCCAACCAATTATTACCCTCTTCCTCAAGTTTCCCACAGTATTGACTGAATGGGTGAGACTGTGTGGCCCATAACTCTTCCTGAAGCATCCTTTCATTGTATGAAGGTGGTTGTCTTAAACCCTGAAAGATGCCTTCCTGGTTTTTCGTTTTTTTGTTTCTGTTTTTGTCCCCTGCAGTTCTGGGGATGAAGAGGCATTGCAAGGATAGACCCAAGCAAGGAACCTCCCCTCCTCCTAATATTCCTGAAGCAGCTACTCCCACCCACTCCAGCAAAGTCTAAACAGGCAAACTTATAAATGAGGAACAATATATTGCAGAGAAACCCAAACTTATTAACGCATGGGAAAATAGTGTTGGGGTGGTGCTATCTGTTTTAATGACCCAAAACGGTTTCTCAAGCAGGAAGAGAACTTTTGAAAACTTCAGTTGTCAAACCCAGTTTGCTCTAGCATGGGATTGTAATGGATTTCTTGGAAGACCAGCACATTTACAAAACTATTACTCTTACAAGCAAATAGTTTTTTTGGGGGGATGGAGCTATTTGAGCAGCCGTTTGGGAACCATCAATTCATAATGCTGCTGAATCGAGAGAGTACACCTGAGAACCAGATGCCATGCAAATTGGCATCTCGTGAGTACGTGACATTTTCCCAGATAAATATGTCAGTCTGGAAGACCACCCACTGAAAATGGATTACAATGACAGAAAAATCGTTTGAAAGCATCCTGTGCTCTGCGACACACCTCATGTCTTTGCAGGTTTTTCTTGCTTGCTCATGCACACTCTGGGAGTGAAGCTGTCAGAATTGTCAAACTGCGAGAGCCATGCAGTCGAGGAAGGCTTTTTAATGCTTGGTGAAGCATACAATCAGAATTATACAATGTGAATACATTTGTTTCTGGGGATGTGTAAATAGATTTGAATAGAGGAGGGGGTGGGGGACACTGTATTTAATTCAGTCATTCCTAATAAAATTTATTTGTAGGATAGATAATAAAATGAAATGATTATTAAGCACATAAATGATGCTAATCCCTGGGAATGTGTCGTAAATATGGAAAGCTGTTAAACCCATTGTCTGGGGTCCCCCCCTGCAATTAGCTAGTCTTGCCTGAAAATGTAAAGGTAGCAATTATTCTGCAGTTGGCTTGAGTATTTAGGGATAACTTTGTTTCTTTAAAAGACCTCAAAGCTACAAAATGAATCGAACACAGTTGTGGCATTGAGTTATTATGGTTTGCATTAACTTGATTACCATGACCTGGATGAGGTTTATTCAATATGGTGCCCTCTAGATTGAACTACGACTCCCATTGAATTTGGCCTTTGGTCATGCTGACTGGGAGTGAAGGGAGCTGCAGTCCAGCCGCATCAGTAAGATACCACATTGGCTACCCTGGCTTGAATTCTAGGTTCAATTTTGAAAAAATAATCCTTAAAACCCAATGAGGCAAGTTAGTCATCATTTAAGTTCTATTGCTTTCAGTGGTAGTGCAATTCACTTTAGGGTGACTACTAACACACCACCAAATAAGAGAAAATGCAAAGAAAACAGAAGGGGACACAGATGGGCATAAAATTTCCGTGTGTGTGTGTGTGTGTGTAGTTGCATATTTAGGACTAAATACTATAATTTAAATAGAAAGTCTATGGGAGGAATTCAGCATCATGCTATGTTGAATGTTTAATCAGCACAAGCTTCCCAGCTTACCACACCAAGCAGCCCCCCTTTTCTGTTCTATTGATTCCTGAGTAAATTTTTGGAGGTGCAGCGATGCACAGGGGAGAAGATTGGGAAAGCCTTGATAACTGGAAGATATTGTACACAACCTCCATCAACAGGACTCATTCAAGGAACTCCACCCAAAACATCTCACCCTAGTGTGAAAGACCAGGTGTCTTATGTGCCTGCTCAGTCTGCTGTCCAGGTACTGATTTGTTGTTGTTCAGTCCTGTTCGACCCTTTGTGACCCCATGGACCAGAGCACGCCAGGCACGCCAATCTTTCACTGCCTCCCGCAGTTTGGCCAAACTCATGCTAGTCGCTTCAAGAACACTGTCCAACCATCTCATCCTCTGTCGTCCCCTTCTCCTTGTGCCCTCCATCTTTCCCAACATCAGGGTTTTTTCTAAGGAGTCTTTTCTTCTCATGAGCTGGCCAAAGTACTGGAGCCTCAACTTCAGGATTTGTCCTTCCAGTGAGCACTCGGGGCTGATTTCTTTAAGGATGGATAAGTTTGATCTTTTTGCAGTCCATGGGACTCTCAAGAGTCTCCTCCAGCACCAGGTACTGATAAGCAATATCAATTCCTTGCTCTCCTGTCGGAATACGTTTCACGGATCCGCCATGGATTCATATTTATGTAGTTATTTAATGAGGTTTTTCGAGATCTATTTTTTGTATAACTACGCACAAAAGCGAAAGTGAAAGCATGAATGAATAGTGTGGTTCACTTATGAGATTAATCCGCCTTTATTTTATAGTTCCGGTCATGTTCAAAGTTGTTAATGAGCGTTAAACTTGCTTCCCGCCTTTTTGGAGGGCAGCGACAGTGATTTTATTGGTTGAGGCATTGATGATGATGTCACGTTTGTTCCCTAATAAAAGGCAGAGGCACCCCGCTTAGGCACGTTCGTTCGTGCATTCTTTCATTTTGTTTTAGTTGGGTTTTAGTTGAAGTCAAGTTTAGTTTAAGGGATTAGGAGCGGGCTGGATGGGTTGGATGGGTTTTTCTTTTAGTTAGAGTTAGATCGCAGAAGATCATTCGGTTTAGCCTTAGTTAGGTTTTCCTTTAGGTTAGCCTAGGGTTAGGCCCGCGGAAGATATTTCGGTTTTAGTTTTATTTAGCTAGCCTCGCGGAAGATCGGGCGCGCAGGGACTTTAAGCTTAGGAGAACTTAGCTTAGGGGACGAGCCTATGCGGGTTCTGCCGAAGCCACTAAAGATACAACCGGTGTCTGTCTTCCTTTGGGGTTTAAGGGGGGAGTAAAGTAAAAATTTTAATTTCTTTAAGTTGGTACGTCTATTCAGAGTCAGGGTATATATTTTATTTCACGAGGCAATTTTCCATTAAGAAGGCAATTAGGAACTCACACACCTTCGGAGTCATCAATTGGCTTACTCAACTTCCTTCAGATTGTGAGACTTGGCCGGCGACCGTGCTCAAAAGCACGCGGAACGCTGGCCGCTTTCCCCGCAACTGGTACCTCGTGTATAGCCAGTCCAAGGCTGTGCACGAGGAGCTCCAGCACCCAAACCCCGACACTCTCCCATCTTCTTTTTAAATGGGATTCAGACTGAATAGCTCTCGGAAAAGAGAACTCTTTCAAATTGAAAACTGTCCTCTGATAGCCCTTCAAACAGATAGCACCCCCAATCTACATAGATTAGGGTAGCCATCTGAGTCTCTCACAGAAATGGGCAAATGTGGGCCTGGCCACTACAGCTGAACTATGTCCACCACAATTGTCCTCAGGAATCATCTGTGCTATTTCTGGTGATGGATATCCATTCAGTAAATATAAAACACAATAAACATGTTTATTAAATTTCAAGAATATGCCATATCTGCACATATCCTCCCCATGCTGAAATCTATGCTACTGAAGGCATTTTTCACCAGTAGGTGCTGTAGGATAGATGCACAGTTATCGCAGTCTATTTGCAGCTTCCTAACAGAAAGAGAAGCTGCCTGTGAGATCATCACACAGAAAAGAACAGTAATAAAGGAGGGATATATTGCAAAATCTGAGCTGAAATAAATAGGGCTTGTCACCTCAAAATAATTCATCTGAATTAAAATTCACTCTGTTAAGAATTTGTACTGCTTTTAATTCACCCAGAGAACATCGACTTCATTGAACTGATTTGCTTCAAAGGCATTGACTTTGATTAATTCAATGAAAATATATGTGGAAGTTTGACTTCATTAACAAGTCAAAAATCTAACACCAAGTCAAAGCAGATATTTTTTAACATAGTAGTGAGTTAACCTATTGGTAGGTTAAATGCATATCAGATCCAAATAGCATCTAAATATAATGATTTCTGTCTGAGTTCAAACATGGACTTCTTGAATATAAACTGGGCTTCTCTGGGCTTATTTGCACCATGGTAGTTCAGAAATTGTGGTGTGTGAGGTATTAGGGGACGGCTAGTACCTCTGGTAGGGAACACATCATGCTCCTTCTGGGGTACTTTGTTCACCTTTGATCTCAACCCTGCACTCAGGTCTCACCTGTGATTCCTAGAAGTTGTCAACATGCAACAGTGGCCACACCCAAGGAATGGCTTCGACTGGGCAGCTAAGCCAGGTGAGGGTAGCCAATAGGTCTCAAACCCTCAGTGAGTTAGGGACTTCTCCTGCATGCAAAGACAGGTTACAGTGGATTGAGTGGACAGGACCAATGGTGGGTCCAACAGTCATGAAGGCATTGCGTGACCAGGTGGTGACAGCCCCAGCCCCCAGGGATCATAAGGAAGGAATAAAGACTCTGACAATGTTATATGGAATTAAAATTAGGCCACAACTTTATTAAACTTCTGAATGTAGGAAGATCTTGGCTTAGGCCTTGGGCGTGTATCCCTCCCAGCCCCCCAGCCGGGGGAAAATGGGGCTCATCAGGGTAAATGGGATATGGGGGTGCTCTGTAGCAGGCAGCCAAAGTTATATCACCACACACAGGGTAGTTCACTGATGACCTTTCAGTGTATGGCCAGTGACACCCATATAGATAGATAGATAGATAGATAGATAGATAGATAGATAGATAGATATATATATATATATATATATATATATATATATATATATATATATATATATCCCCTTTTAGAGGGGGACCCTGGAATCTCCGATGCGATTTCTTCCCATACAGGGAAGAAAAGACTAAATGATTCCACCCAAAGCCATAACCGCCAAAGTTGTGACGAATTGCTACGGGGAAGACAAAACCTGCCAATGCAGGAAAATTTCTTCCCGGTCCTTCAACAGCAACCAGTCAAAGACCACAGCAGTGCCCGCTAAACAGGAAGAAAAGTTAACCTGCAAACAAGAAACATTAAACAAAGGGAAGGGTGAATTTCCAGAGCCAACTGCCTGGCTAGTGTTGGCTCCACCCCCTATTTATAAATGGGGCTGGCCCCACCTCCCAGCAAGAAACTTGATTACTGAGGCTGGGCGTGGACCTCCAAAAATTAACACTGAGAGGCAAGCCAGCCCCTGTTTGCCAGTAAGCTCCCTGGGAACTGTAGCACCAGGTACGATCCAGCAAAGGGCACCCACAGTGTAAAGTGTGAGTGCTCACTTTCTGCACGTGCTGTAGAGGACAGTGGGGGCAGATGGGTTCATCAACTTGGGAAGGTAGCCCATCTAGGAGAAAGAAAATTCTTCACTGCCTTGTGGGATATCTTTGGGAGAAGAGAAAATTAATGAGTAAGCCATACACAAATCTGGAGTGGAGTCGCAAAGACAGTTGGTTGTTGCCTTGTATGCCTCCTTCTGGCAGCTCCTGCAGCCAAGCTGGTGACAAATGTATTGCTCTATTTTCATTTGGAGCACATCAGCGAGGCTAGCAGGGGAGTCTTGTCATCTGGCCAGCCCTGGGTCTCCAGACACAATGCCCAGGCTTGTGCCCTGGGGGAGGTCACTGGTGCTGCTAACACAGCAGTTTGACTTAACACTCCATTCTCTCTCGAGACAGATGGATGCTAACAATTCAGAAATTATTTACATTCTTAAAGGAAACTTTGCAAGGATAAATTAAAGGCAAGATAAGCCATGATGGCAATGGGGGGGGGGGAGACTAGATGTCTGCTCCCTTCAGATCAAGAGGTTGATAGAGGCAGAGGCCACCACATCTGGAGTTCTGGGCACTAGATAGTGGGTAGCTCTCTGCGCCATTCTGTCTTCTCTCTATCCTCCCTCAATGCCAGCTGGTTCTTGAGTAGCCTTGTGGTGATGGTTGGGGGAAAGGAGGTCACCTCAGCTTGAATACCATCTGCTATATGTCAGGCAGCTCTCCAAGCTCTTCTTTCTCCCATCCCCTCATGATAAGATGGTCTTCAGTGGTGTTACAGGGAATAACCAGTCCCTTTCATTGTGCTTCCAAAATGACTTAAAAGGATGGTCCTATGGAAATATGCTGTGTATAAGCTTGTGAGAAACAATGAAAGAATTTGTCAGGGTTCTTTTTAGAAAACGCAATGAAGTAACCATGATGGTCATTCTCCATGAAGGAGTTGCCAGAAAAATAAATCCACAGAGTTAATGGGATTAGCACCTAGGTAGCTGAAGGCAAAACATGAGTCGTACAAGGTATAATTTCAGTAGCAACTGAGCGCCAGGAAGCAACACTTGAGAGATAATACCTAGGGAAATGTGAATTAATAAACCTTGCTCGTGAAGTTTAATAAATAGTAAATCCTATTTGACAAAATCTGGGAGAGATGTTTTGGAGGGGATAAAATTAGCAAACTCCCTGCACGGGGCTTTTTTTATCTCATTCAATATGTGTTGCCTGGTGCTTGCAAAAGTGTACATTTGTGCTGAATGGAAGACATAGAAAAGATAAATAAGATGTGCTGTTTTGATTTTCTCTTGAAAGTTATATCTAAGTAGACATCCCATGCCCTTCCTGCTTTTTAAAGTGGTCTGAGTGCAACCTGATATTCTCTTTCAGAAAGACAAATGGAGGGGAGGGGATTTTTTCCTATTTTTAATGCTTGTATACAATTCAGCCTTGCTCCAGATCAAATATGTATTCACTCAACTACTTTGCTCAGTTTCTGGAGGGAGTCCTAATTGGAGGGAGTGAATTGCAGCAGGCGAGGAGATGGTATTTAACCCTTTCCCTGCCCACTGTTTCTCTACTCTAGCTCATCTCTTCCTGGGACTGCTAACTGTCTTACAAAAAGAATTGTCTGACTGTAGTTATTTATTTAATAACCAGAAGGGATACCCACAATATGATGGGGAAGAACCACATGGTGAGTTCTTTCCGATGTTCTGGGGCAGATGTGGAACACTTGCCAACCATGCATCTGCCTGAATCTTATTTGATATATTACACATCTCTTTCCACACATTTTCATTCCAAAATGTTGGCTTGCAATCCTCTGGAGGCTTGAAAACACTGCTATGAGCTATGGCAGGCATGGGAAACCTATAGCCCTCCAGATGTTGTTGATCTGCAAATTGTTGGAGGGAGGGATATTGGAGTGTGTCAACAACGGGTTCCCCATACCTGAATGAGGACAATATTTGTGTTGTGTCTGTATGGGGGGGGAAACCCCACACATTAATATTATTATGCGTGTTATGTACTGAGTTGAATAGCATCCAAAATGCACCAGTCTGATTGGTCCTAGAACAATAGGATTGAGATTGCAGCAGTCTGATTGGTCCCAGAACAATAGGATTGAGATTGCAGCGGTCTGATTGGTCCGCAGGAGCCACCCAATCCAGCTCCAGGTGGAAGTGAATCCACATTCCGATTGGCATACAGGAGTATCCCGGAATTAGCCAATCACGTGGGGGCCCATTGTGTAAATAGTGTATATAAAGCAAACGTTTTGGGGAAACTGCATTCCTCACTACTATAAGCTGAATAAAGAGCATGAAAGTCACACTGGACTCCGAGTATATTTCACTGCACCTGCTGTACTCCAATTTACATATTGGCTGAGAAATCTCAGAGGACTTAATGTAAGACTCATTGCTTAAGAAAGATCATCATCTAGTCCTGATTGACACTAATGTCTGTAAGTCATCTCCACACTTCTTTCTGCCCCCACACTGAATGAACACCACCAGCCTCTTGAGAGAAGGAGTGAGGCATCTGAGCACCGGGTCCCATTGAGTTTTAGAAACTATTACTCTTTTAATCAGCTTATTGCCTTAGATTACTCTGTGGCCGCTTGCGAATTCAACCAAGGAAGCACAACCAAAAAGAATCAATTTCTCACAGCCAAGGAAATGCTAGGAGGTTTCTTTCCAGAAGCAGAGGAGTCAGTAGAATTCCATTAAAAGTATGTCATACGTTTTTAACATATTCAAACTGAATTGCTAGAGGAGGTTATTCATAAGGCCAAATGAAACTTAACTGTGGCAAGGATATGCAGATAATAGGAGCAGCATTCAGCATACATTTTAACTGTCAGTAAAAATGACAAGACTGGCTCACTTTACTACTAAATTGAAGCAGAATATCTGCATAATTAAGGGTCAGAATTGACCCCTGTAAATAATATCTAGTTTATCATTTTGTGTCATCTGAAAAGATATGGTAAATGTGACAATTTCATTTCCTGCCTAAGACAGAGGACTAAAAAAAATATACAGGTTTGGCATAATAGTACTTAACAAGCTATTGTTTGTGGTGACTACCATTGTCTTCTCTCCCACTATCACCTTTCTCCCTGCAGCTGGAAAGGGGGGGGAGGATTGACCTTATTCCCTTCTTGATTTCTCAGTTGCAGAGAGTTCAAGTGAAAGGTTGGGAGGTTTACTGCCTTCCTGCTGGGCCTGAGCCTTCCAGCAAAAACCTAGTGAGAAGGGGCCCTTGCCTTGCCTTGTGCAAAAGGAGGGGGGGGGGAATCCCATCTAGTTCTCACAATGGCCAGCCAGATACCTGTGAGAAACCTGCAGACAGAACTCAAGCACAAGAACACTCTCCCTCCTGAAGCTTCTAGTAATTGGTATTCAGAAGCATGACTGCCTCCAGCCATGGTGGCAGAGCATAGTCATCATGAATAGTAGCCATTGGTAGTCTTATCCCCAATGAATTTGTCCAATCTTCTTTTAAAGCCACCCATCTAAGCTTATAGAGAACACAGGCAAGTCTCTTGTCCTGGGCCAAACCATTTATTGTTGTCTACAAAGACAGACAGCTCTTCTCCAAAGTTTCAGACTGGAGCCTTTCCAAGCCTATGCTGGACATACCAGAGGCTGGATCTGGGATCCTTCACATTCAATGTATGTGCTCTATCAGGAGCTGTCCCTAGGTGGAGAGGTTGCCATTGTAGTAGGTGGATTTGAGTGATTCTGAAGATAAGTAAGACTTGATGTGCCTGCACCTAAACCCCACTCATGAGCCATATCCTGTGGCCGGCCAAGCATCTTACATCATGTGACTGGTGGTCTATGCTCATGAGGCTTTGGAAGCCAGCATGGTGTAGTGGTTAAGAGCAGTGGACTCCTTATCTGGGGAACCAGGTTCGCATCTCCGCTCCTCCACATGCAGCTGCTGGGTGACCTTGGGCTAGTCACACTTCTCTGAAGTCTCTCAGCCTCACTCACCTCACAGAGTGTTTGTTGTGGGGGAGGAAGGGAAAGGAGAATGTTAGCCGCTTTGAGACTTCTTAAGGGGAGTGAAAGGTGGGATATCAAGTCCAAACTCCTCCTCCTCCTCCTCCTCCTCCTCCTCCTCCTCCTCCTCCTCCTCCTCTCCTTTGGGGCTCACAAATTGTGCCAGCCCATGTGCCTTTCCATTTTGGTTGTTATTTCTCCAGATGTGTTGAAATGTGGCCCATTGATGCAAATTAAAGTGAGCCTGACAATAGAAATAACTGACAATAGAAATGTAATCTTTCAGTCTTTACTGACTAAAAGTATTTATTTATTTATTTTCCTTCCAGAATCATGTATCTAAGAATTGTATCTTGATAACAGGGGAGAGTCCTATATTTGGCATCCAGCTATAGAGGCATCCACCTAAGGAACAAATCATTTCCTCTAATGATGAGCTGATTCGGTTTCCACCCACATCTTTGGTCAAGTTCTATGCAGAGCTATATCAAGGGGAGGTCTGAACACATGGAGGCATGGCCTAGTAACAAAAGCTGGCAAACCTGGCATTTAGTTTTTGATGCATTTATACCGGCACATTTTGGGGAGTCAAACTTTCTGGGAGCCCAGGTGTAGCCCAACAACTGTGGCTTATCCACCCTTGGATTATGCAGTTGAAATCTTGAGCTTGCCACTCATAGTTAGTAAAGCAATATTTGCAAAGGCAGAAAGGCAACATGAATGAAAGAGCACTTCCCTTCTGATTCTGTGCATTCATGGGGTGAAGAAAGGCACTTCTCTGAGCAAGAAGAGCTTGCTAAGGTTAAGTGGCAAGCAAAAGAAAGGAATTCTTGCCACTAAACCATAGCAAGTTATTTTAATACTAGAGAAAACAAAAGGGCTTCTCTTTCCGTGCTTCCTATCCAGATGTTAATGGGGTGAAAATGGTGGGTTAACAGAGTGATTTGGGGCTTGATACAGTCATGTGCTTTGAATACACTCCTAATTGGCATTGGCCCTGAAGGCCCTGAATAAATTGATCTGACCTTTTCAAATGCACGGTTGAAATGCATGTCAAAGTGGAAAATGTACCATAGAATTTATCCCCTCACAAGTGGGGAAATGACTCGCTTCCTGTAGGCCTCTTTGGATTCAGCTTTGGACAGATCAATTTGAGGCAGAGGGCAGATAGAAAAAGCTCAAAACAAGGCTCACCCATATCAAAGATGGCAAACTTTTTTTTTTCCAGTTGCTCTTTAGTTAATGAAGAGAGGGCAGAACTGGAAATCCTTACAGATCACAAAATCAGGATGTAGTCTGGATGCCCTATTTATTTTTAACACAAAATACTCCAAAGTTTGTGTAGGAGACTTCTATGGATCCTCTTGGGAGTGGCTGACAGCTCTCCTGGGAAGTGCTGTCTTGGGAAGGCTGCCTTGCTCTCGCACATATTATTTTGTTTCTTGTCATGAGCTACTCTGAACACTCTTGTCACAGGGCAGCCTATAAAGACTGCAAGCAAAGAAAAAAAATGAAAAAGCAAACCACGCTGATATACCTGTATACAGAAGCAGCCATCACGAGGCATAAGAAAAGGAAAATGCATTCAGAACCATAATTCATCCTACAGTAATGAAAAGAAGAAAAATGGTTGTACAGATTACTGGAATCTGCTGTTCCAGAATGCAACCAATAACATGCGTTTTTCTATGCTTTGTTGTGGCATATTGGAAAACTGACCTTTAGGCATTGTCATTGAACTCCATAGCACCTCATGCCAGTCCAAGCACAATGGAACCTCTGGTTTCTTATAACTGAACGTGCTTGACTCATCAGCAGTCAAAATATTACCTCTATAACAGTCTCCTCCTTAAGAAAACATAGAATCATAACCTTAGGATCCATATAAACAGTGAATAAGCCCTTATCTGCTCCTAATACAGGTATGATAATTGTTGAACAAAATGTCTGAATTACTGTCAGACTCAAAATATATGGGGCAAAACACTGGCATTAACATTGTTTCTGTGGTGGCCTATATTAGAGAAAACATTCCACCTCTTCATTGGTATTTATCTGTTATGCTTTGTATCACTGCCTTAACAAGGTATAAATGTGTTTTGGTTTGTGTGATATATTTTAGGAGCTGAATGGAGGGATGATACAACATGAGATTAATAACAGACATCTGGAATGTTGATCATGTTTACTGTGCAGTGAAGGCAAGCTCTTTCATAAATTTGCAACCCAATAGACGGTTGAGTAGGCAGTAAAACAATGCTTCCAAATTTGTTACCAGGGTAGGGGTCATAAAATATTTTTACAGTGTTTCTTATCTATGATGTGAAAAATAAAGTATTCCATTTGGACAGAGTGGGGGTCTAACTTAGCTGAAGCAGAGATTTTTTTGGGAGGGGAAGCAGACAGAGAATAGGAGATACAGTACTAAAATATGCAACCTATGATTGGCCTTCGTTGCTTAGGACAGGGAAGTGGATAATATAACACTCTTTTAAAAACAAAAGGGATCTTTGTGGGATCCAGAAACTTACAGACAGGTTAAGTTAACATCTAATCTGTGTTATTCAAGACAAAATTATCAAACATGTTGAAGAACATGACTTCTGCAACAGTTGCAGGTTGCAGATGGTTGGGGTGGTGGGAATGAACACAACAGATACAGATATGTGGTCTGAAGCAGGCTAAAACTTTGTTTTTGTAAGTGGGGTTAGTATGGCTTTAGGGCAAGGATCCAGTCTTCATTCCATCAGCCCTTGCTATTGGAATGTTTGTTGCTGCCAGTTGGTTGGGAAGTACGCATGCAGGTTGGGCAGCATTCGGCCCCCCTTGTGGTGCAGACGCTGTGTCTGTAATCCTGCTGGGCTACTGGGTGGCAGAATTGATGCAATGACTGACCCCTTCCAGACAAGGGGTGTGGCCTGCATGTCTCTCCCCAATCCCTTAGCTTAGCTGCTGCTCAATGTCATCCCCATCCAAAGTCATGACAAAGCACAATATGCTTAATGAAGGAATGGTGGAAGCATTCCATGAAAACACTGAGGGAAAGGTGAAAACCTCTTACCCCAGTACCAGTTGAAGTTGGAAGTAAAATTCCCACCTGGCCCTGCCAACCAGTAACCTAAAAGTCCATAAAATGCTAGTAGCAAGGAAGGGCAGGTGGGAGAAATGGCCCTGCATGTAGAGTGGCCAAGACTTTTGTGATCTTGGCTGCCCACCTACCAGCTTGCACATTTTAGTTAAATACAGCCCATGCTTAGAAGTCTACATACTTACATCTTCATCTAGGCTGTGGGTCCATATCAGGACCTTCTGCAGTGGATTTAAGAAAGAAAAACAAAACATACACACATGTATACACATTTGACGCAGCAGTGTTGTTTTGTTTGAGCTGTCCTCAGTTCTGGCAGCTACATGAGTAGACAGTTGGATCGTCAGAGGAATTAACCCATCTGTTACAGCATCTCTCTAAAATGAACGATTCCACTTGGAAATACAACAATCACATGTGACCTTTGCTTTGTGAGAGCAGTTCAGGAAAAACAAAATGAAGTATTTCTTCACAGGGCACATGCTAATTGATGGGATTTGCTGACATGAGGTGATTGTAAAAGGAGGTTAGAGAAATTCATGGAGGATAAGTCTTCACTCACAACGTCCTGTGTCTCCCCAGTAGCGGTGAGCAAGCGCACACTTCATCAAAACACTTTTTTATTTAGTTTTCAACAAAGACATTTCTGAGGAAATATTTTATGCTTACCTGGTGAACCCCCATGTATACAGAAACCCTTATCTTGCCCGTGATTGGTCTGATTTTACTGCCCAATTGATAGATGCAGGGCCACAGAGTTTGCTGTTAATCTGACAGCTAGAGCAGATGCACAACTAGATGTTAACCAAATATTTTAAAAAACATTAAAACAAATATGAGGGCCATTTGAAAAGAATGGTGTCTATTTCCCCCCCCCCTATCCTTTTATCCACCCATCACTATGCTTCCCCGTCAGGAAGCGGAAGTGAAGGTATAGGTCATTGTCTTGATGTCGGTAGGCTGCTTCTGCATTGAGCCAAAAAAATATTCATCAGCCATGACCATCCATGGTGCTGACAGCAGTACCCCAAAATGCCTGCCAATGATTTCAGAGGCCTAGTCTCTTTCAACCAAACCCCACATTTTAACACAATCATCACCTGGAGCTATTTCTGGTGTGCATCATGTTTATTTCCCTCCATTACATGTACTTCCTTGTGCTTCACAATGTTTTATTTCAGCTACCATTTTATTGTCGAGTTGTTAGGCTTCACGAGGTCCTTCCCTAATTTGTCACAGTCACTTTTCAGCAGGAGGGGATTGCTTTCTGCTGAAAGCAATAAGAATTAGTGCTGGGGAGGGTTATCTCCTGTCCTTATAAAAGTCAGAAACATTTTACCCGGAGAAGAAAATCCATACTGTAAAGAGTTTAGAGGGGTGGGGCTTTTTTGAGTAACATTAATTCTTCTAAGAAGGTGCTTCAAACTCCACTTTATATTTCATGTTTGAATTATGAACAGGCATCCTAGGAGTGGGATTCCACCAAGCTTCATTTGGAGTGGAGACATTGAAATTAATGACCATGATTCAGGTAGGTCCATTAATTTCAGTGGGTCTATTCTAAGTAAAGCTTAGCGGAATACCATGTTGTGTGTATAAGGTTCAAGAGATAGACAGCTCTGTTCCTTCCGGTCCAAGCTATTCCGCTTCTTTAACCTTTAACAACGTTTTATATGCCTAAATGTTCTCTTTTGCCATTCAGAATACTAGTTCTCTCACCTTTAGTCAATCACACAGGATTATAGTTTTGCCTAAGTGGAAAGTCTCACAATAGCAGCTGCTCATTGACCAACAATACCAATTAATAAGACATCAGTCCTGGCTGTCATGCTTACCAACCTGACCATTGCACTGTTCACTAACTGAAGCTTCTGGGCCACCATTAAGGGTTGCCCCATGTAAAGTACATTGCAGTAACCCAAATGGAAGGATACCAGTACATTGATGGGTCACCTCCATCCAGGAACAGTGAACCAGCTGGAACTTTTATGTGCTCCACGCCTCTGGTGCCATGCGGCTTCCAGTGACAATTACCCCCAAAAGTAATGTTGCTGGTGCAACCCCATACAGAACTGGTCGTCTATAAAATTCTGGGACCCAATAACTGTCTATCCACAAAACCTCCAATTTGTCAGGATTTGAGCTCATATTATTTCCCTCATGTTCCCATTAACATTTCCAGTGTGGTGTAGTGGTTAAGAGTGGCAGACTTGTAATCTGGTGAACCGGGTTCACGTCTCTGCTCCTCCACATGCAGCTGCTGGGTGACCTTGGGCTAGTCACACTTCTCTGAAGTCTCTCAGCCCCACTCACCTCACAGAGTGTTTGTTGCAGGGGAGGAAGGGAAAGGAGAATGTTAGCCGCTTTGAGACTCCTTCGGGTAGCGATAAAGCAGGATATCAAATCCAAACTCCTCCTCCTCCTCTTGTTCCAGCTATTGCTCCAACTCTCCTTGTTCTGATAACACAGAGAAGTTGAGCTGAGTGTCATCTGCATACAAATGATACATACCTCACCACATACCACACCACAAATTTCCTAACAACCTCTCCCATCAGCTTCATATTAAATTGAGAACATGATGGAGCTTTAGAACGGAGAACAGGGTGGAACTTGGAAGAACCCCACAACACAACTGTTCCAAGCCAAACAGAACCTCCCCCCCCCCCAGTGCTAGTGTCCGGAACCAGTCCTGCAGGTAGAAGCAGGAATACTATCCAATGTTAGTCATGCTCAGAGAAGACCCATTGAAATTAATGGACAGGATGAACTTCGATGGGTCCAGTAGAGGACCTACATTTTGGGGGCCGCAACCTTGAACTCTTATGGGGGTCCCTTCACAACCAGCAACGAGGTCTGGGTAACCACTGTTATCTTCTTCAATGGGGTTGTTTACAACCAGTCCTCCCCCCCCCCAAAAAATAGGTGCTGGTGAAGTTGTTACAGAAATGCCACACTTTTTAACAACAAAAGATGTGCCGGTCCTGCGTACCCTTGAGTACCCCCGGGGGGGGAGGCACAACAACTTTTACAACATGTGTGCTACTGGCTCTCAAACTTTGGGATTGTTGAAATATATACAACAGTGTATACTAGACCCACTTTTTAAAAGTAATGTGGAAAGCAGTTGCTTCTGGGGCTCCTCTGTGATTAGGGGCCCTGAAGCTTAAGCTTCATTACTTTCTGAATGAAGTCAAATTTGAGTAGGACATGGACACAATCCTATATTACCATTCCTCTGACACCCATTCCACAAAGCCAGCTTGGGAGGATGCCTGTATCTGAATACAATAACAGCATTCCGTCTTCCTTTCACCTGGATAATTGAGGGGGGAAATGGATAAAGCAGCTGTGTTCATTATCTGTTCCTAAGGATTCGCTGTCTGAATTCTTTAAAGGCATTTGGCTTTTTCTGTAAGGATCTAGGGAGAAGTTCTCAAAACTGCAAGTCAAAACAGAACAGGCCAGTATCATGGACTGAGCCCAGTGGTGGCCTCTCAGATGCTTGAACACCTCCAGTTTCTTCAATTGCAGGGAAGCGGGGGAAACAAGAGCTTTAGCCATGGCTAGTTGGCTCTGTCCATTTCGGTGGTTTACACATTTTTCAAAAGTGAGATGCAGAATTTTCTCCTAGTTCTAAATGATTCTTTCCCTCCATCCAGGCAGGGTCCAGAAATTAGATAAATGTGGTGCAGATCAAAGAGAGGAGCAACCCTCCTGGGTAGGTTGCTCACGGCAGGAGAAACCAGCCATATCTTCTGAGCAGCAGCAGGAGTATAAAAAAGGGGGGGGGGATGACTTTTTATTTATGGATGTGCTAGCGAGTGCAGCTAACCTGCAATTATGGGGAAACAACTGGTTGGATTTTCAGCCCTCCCACCCCTCCCAAAAAATACAGCAATCACATTTAAAGTAATTACTTTTTCTGATGTGTGCATCAGAAAAAGTGTTTTAGCAGCAAATACCTAAATAAATGTCATAAGTGGAGACTATCAATATTGCACTATTACCATTTCAGTGTAAGTACCAAAGAGATTGCAGAGCTATTACCCAGTGCCTTTTTAATCAAATATTATTATTATTATTATTATTATTATTATTATTATTATTATTATTATTATTATTATTATTATTATTATTAAAAAGCCTAACAGTTTGAGAGTTCTGATGATTCGGCTGTAGCCAGGCTGCCTGCAGAGCCGGGAGCTCCTAATTTGCCACTAGAGGGCATCAAGGCCCCAGCAAATAACAGAACCCAACTTAGATACATCCATCGAGTTTCCAATACACCACCCAGGATAAAAAGCCCTCTGTTTCATTTAAAACATGTTATTTTCTCTAACATTTTCATAGGGACACTCTTGAATAGCCCACGTATTCTGAGAGTGTGTGTGATGTTCCTCCTGCAATTGCAGACATAATTAAAGGTTCTTCTTTGTCTGGTATATGCTGAATTCATTCACTTCAAATTCCCCCGTTTAAAACCATGGAGGGTGTCTGTTTTTCCCTCCCCTTAAACATGCACTGCAAAAATGCAGTTTCTTTATATTTTTTATATCAATAGCTCAAGATCAATCTCCCCAGCTGCTAAAGGTAAATCGTGTCCTCCCTAAAAGAGGGCACGTGTTGCAGTGAGACCTGGAGACTGACCTCCTGGTTGTGTGTGTGTGTGTGTGGGGGTCTATTGGATAGCCACAACACCCGATTGGTAGGTTCCTTGTTGCTGGGTTTAATCTGGCCAATGGGGTACAGTCTAAACGGATTGAAGGACCTATATAAACCTATGCACATGACCCAGAGCTTCCTCTTTCGGCTCGTGTATCGGAACACCCACCCACCTCTCCCTACTTTTAGGGCATTTCGCGCTTGACCTTGCTATGCCGTTGTGTGTCGTCTGTCATTGGGATGGGGCACGGCAGGAATTTTCCCCACTTGGCTGATTGGCTGTTGCCATTTGGATTTTGCCTGCCATGTAGCAAATTGTCACAACTTGTAAGGTTGCGGATAGGCTCTGGTTCAGGTGATAGGAATGGGAGAACGGTCTCGCCATCCCTATGTGAAGGGTATTCCGTTAAAGTAATCCAGGGACTCAACTTGGTTTGGTCAACCCCAAGAGGGGGTTGTGCCCATGCCTGAGTTCAGGGGAGCATCTGGGGAGTGAACAGAGACTGTTCCCGGCCTTTTCACCTACCTTAGGTGTTCACCCTTGGCTGGCCTATGATAGAGCTCTGGGTCAGTGCTACCTGCAAGGGTGCAGGGAGCTAGTCAAACCAGATCCTATGCAACCACTCACTTTTCTGTAATCAATAAAGTTGTGGCCTAAATTCTGCCAAAACTAAAATTTGAGTCAAATGTGTGTGGGGGGGTCTCTGGCAGGCTGCATACCATGTCATTACTTTAGTGCTCTTTCTCATATATCCTCATGCCCATCTGCCCATCTACGCCGATATTGGCCATTCCAACCAGAAGTGGCTTTCCAGGTTTTCAGGCAGAGGTCTTTCCCATCACCTGTGCCATCCAAACCCGAGATCCTTCAGGATGAACAAATTTGGAATAATCAATTATTGTGCTGTCCCAACCGGAGCTCAGCTAGAGCTACACCAGGGTAATTCTGACTGAGCAGGGGTTTAGTCAAAATAAGGAAATGGATAGAAGTTCAATGGCACACCAGGGCCGTTCTCTGAGACTGGTCCTGTCTGGGGGGCTGGTACGCCATATCCTGACTTGTATGAATCTGAACTTATGATACGGTTTATTTTTGTAGATCATGACAGATTGACATAACTCTTAGTATGGCATTGTACCCTCCGTGAAGAGCTTTGATGACCCGGGAACTTCCAGCCTCCTGAGTTCATCCACATCTGACCTAAAAATTAGCAGATGTAAATTTAGTTGCTGAGTTCAGGACACTCAACTCCTCAATGGGAGACATCCCCACAATGGTCAGGTGATTTGAAGGCTAACAGCACGTAGAGATGACCAGGCTCAGATAGAGGCTCACTCTGAAAGTCTTTCACCCTTTTGTTTAGCAAACAAGATAGCCAGTTTTCAGTCATTTTTCTCACTACGATGGGCATGAACTCTTGGAAAAGACAGGAATTGCTCATCTCAGAGCCCCTCCTTTCCCTACTAAGAGGCATTATTAAAACCCCAGATTTTCTAGCTGTTCTAGCTCCAACAGGACAGCACTTAGCCAGCCCGGGACTCTGCACACTTCTGGTTTGCTTTAAGGACAGGTATACTTTCCTTCCCCTTCTCTTTCCACTTCTATTAATGGTTAATGGCAGAATTGTCACGCCCGCATTTTTGTAGGCCTTTCAGAATAATTAGGGAATCGTTTGCCCTTTAATGAAGGTGCTTTATGTATTGTAGAATTTGCCGCCTTCTTGGATTGCAACTCTGTTGTCTGAAGCAGCATTTATACTATATATATTCTGTCACTCCTGTTTCATATAATAAACCAAGCTTTCTTTGTTCCTCTGTTCCAGTTACAGGTAGGTAGCCATGTTGGAAGGATTTTGTTGTTGTTGTTGTTGTTCCTCTGTGTGAGAGCTTCTTGTGGGCATAAGGTTAAGGGTTAAGTTAACACACATCCACAACAAGCACGCGTCATAACTCCAGCAAAAGATCCTAAAGATCCTCTCAGAACGTGAGTGCTGGCTGCACACTTGAGTCCAGGCACACCCTTCACTTGCAACAAGTTCATTCTGCTGAAAGTGTTGACCTGGCCTCAGGAGCTGCTCGCCTGGTGGGGTAGAGCCACAGCATTGGCCTCCCAGCAGCAGCTCCACTGTGGCTGATTGGGTGGGACAGGGGCTGTGAGGTTAGAGCTGTGTAGGCCCACTGGCAGAACCAATCTGGGGCTCCCACTGGTGTGGCCACATAGTCCTTGGTACTGCCTGGCCTAGTTCCCTTTTGGCAAGGAGCAGGTGCCGCTGCTAGGAAACTCTTGCTGCAGCTTTGCCCCACCAAAGTAGGAGTTCTGAGTATGCACAGATATAGGTTTGGGATTAAAACGTATTGGGAATGCCAAGTGTCGTTGTGTTTTTTGCGCTTCTGTGTTTGCCTTTATGCAGTCTCCTTCATATTTGCTACTAGCCATGAGGGATACGCTCTGCCTCCACGGCTGGAGACAGAATATCAGTTGTTCGAAGCCACAGGAAGGGAGAGTTGTGCTCAGATCCTGCTTGAAGGTTTTCCCTGCAGGCACCAGGTTGGCCTTTGTGAGAACAGGATGCTGGACTAGATGGGCCATTGGCCTGATCCGGCAGGGCTCTATTTATGCTCTTTTGTTCTTATAACTGCCTGTTTCCCTCCCTGAGTCCTTTTAGAGCATATGCTGGATGCGATCCAGCAAACATATCCCTCTGCATTTTGTAAAGCACAAGCAAAGCTGTGGCAAAAGAGCATAACCATAGACAATCATGGGCTCCATCTGGCGTACCTGGCAGAGGCATGCTCAGGGCCCAGGAGTCCAACTCAGAAACACAAATACACTGTGAAATAAACTCATGCAATGTGATTTACAGAAGGAAAAGACTGGAAGTAAGGATTTAGAACATAGGAAGTTGCCTTATACAAAGTCAGAATATTTTGCTCATTGTCGTGTAGACAACCTGTCAGAGGTTCTCCAAGGTGGTCTCAGCCTTACCTGAAGATGCCAGGGATTGAAAGTGTGACTTTCTGCATTCCAAGCAGACACTCTACCACTGAGCTATGGCCCTTCCTAAACCTTTTTTATTATTATTTTTAAAAGGGGGTGGGTGTACATACGTGCACAATTATATGACTAAAAGTCCAGGCTGTTTTATTTGTCTCACAAACCCCTTAAATTTCCACACTTGTGTCTCAACTGCTTTCTTAACCTCTTTGTCTGTCTGTCTGTCACTCAGTGTCACTCACAACTGACAAATGACTTCTGATGCTCTTAATGGCTCTGCATGTGAAAAGTGAGACAAAAAAAAATTAAACGGCTGTCCATTGGTACCACAAGTTTTTTTTTTATTCTATTTTATTGAACAGCTTGCAGACACAACATCATAAACAGACTGTGGTGGCGATAAAAAAGTGCACTATCTAATCCTTCCCAGGAAACACAGAACTTTATAAATTACAATGTTCGCCTATCAGCTGTATTTCATATTTAAGAGCTAAACTGCCTGCAAATAAATCCAAGGAAGCATTTATGAATTTATTTCAGTAATGCCACTGGCACCAGTCACTGTGGCACCAAAGCACAGAGACAGACCGTATGAATGAAATGTTGATACGCAGTGAGTCTGGAGAAGGGGGAGCAGATATTATACATTAGGGACCTCTCCTTCTTCCTCCATGCTCGGACTCTCTGTGTAATTTCCAAGTTTCCCATGGTCAGGAGCTCCTAATCATGGATATGTTCACATGGCAAAAGCGTAGGGCTGCCCTAGAACTAATTTCATGCCACATATATTTTGAAGTCATGCAGACATAAAGCAATCAGATGGGAGATGAGTGAGTTCTGTTCTCCCCTTGCTTGCATGGCTGTGTCTCTCTTGACACCTATCTGCAAAACTTTGATTATTCAGAACCAAAAACCCTGGGCAGAAAGCCTCTGAAATCTGATGTACTAGTGAGCTTTTTTCTTCCTGTGCTGTTGCTAAGATCCCCTTTTCACCATTATTGCTAGATATGTTTATACCAGATTACATTATTTGACCTGCAAACACATTTGCAAACTGGAGAGACTACAATGGGCAATGACATGGCATACAGATTACAACCAAGCACACATGACAACCTAGTCTACCGGCTACAATATGATGCCTCTTTCAAGCCAAATGTCATTGGGAAGATGGATGGGTATCCTGTGGGCACTGGGGAAAGCCTCTGTGGGTTCATATGTGCTCTTTGGATTCTTTCCATTAGGATATACACTATATAGGCAAATATATGTCATCTAGCTATTCACAGCTATTCACTGTTACCCAAGCACCTACCATCTCTCTCTCTCTCTCTCTCTCTTTCTTTCTTTCTTTCGTTCTTTCGTTCTTTCTTTTATTTATTTATTTATTTATTTATTTATACTTTTCAGATTTATACATTTCATTATTTTTACAGTCCTTTTAAGATTTCCCAATTTGACTTCCTTTCCCCTCTTTCTGCGGTTCCATAAATTTGTTTTTAATGTCTTCTGCATATCCAAATTCATTCAATTTACTCATTTTTATTTTTATCTACTCTAAATATATACTCTTATAAAACTGCAGGTTATTACAATAATCCTGCCAATGTTTTTATCTGTTTACAATTTGACTGTATATGCTCAATAAACCATTTCCATTCTTTTATAAAAAAAAGCTTGTTGTCTTGATTACTTATTTTCACCATTTCTGCATATTCCATAAGTTTTTGTATCCATTCTTCTTTCGCTGGGACTTCTTCTTCTTTCCATTTTTGGGCGAGTAACATTCTTGCCGCTGTCGTAGTATACATAAATAAAGTTATATACATTTTAGGTAGTTCTGTCCCTATAATTCCCAAAAGAAAAGCTTCTGGTTTGTTTTTTTATACAAAAGTTATTCTAAACACCTTTTACAATTCATTATATATCATTTCCCAATATGCTTTACCTTTACTACAAGATCACCACATATGATAAAAAGTACCTTTTTTCTCTTTACATTTCCAACACTTATTTTATTTAGATTTATACATTTTTGCCAATTTACTTGGTGTTAAATACCATTGATATATCATCTACCATCTCTCTTCCAGCCACAATCCTTGAAACATAACTTACTCAACCCATTTTTTTCCTATATGACTCAGAACCCTCCTTGTACTTTATATATCGTTTTTCACTTCTACAGTAAGTTGTTTATTTTCCCTTCAGTTGGTTTTTACCAGTTCTGCGGTCAGGCCGCATTCTTGCGCTGTGACTCTGGCCTCACTAATAATGGGCCCAACAGAAATCCCACCTCATGGGTTAGCTGCAGCTTACAGTGAATAACTAGAGCCAAGTTAAATGTTAGCTGGGTACATTCCAGGTGCAAGAGATTCCAGTTCTTACTGGGATGGCAGCATTAGGAGAGGGGAGGCTTATTTCTTTATACCCCCATCAGAACTGGAATCTCAATTGCCCCACTTCATGTGGCTATCAGCTTTTGGACTTAAAAAACAACCCTCCACATCAGTGCGAATGGCTTTCCCCCCTACGACTCTGAGCCAATCCCAGTGGGACAGTGAGGTGGTAAGCCTCCTTTCCTTGCACACTGTCTTCTCCGCAAGAACTGAGCTCCCCCGTGCCTGCAATTACTTAAGGAAAAACAAGATACATAGCTGCATGCTGCGTAATAAAGCGAATGTCTATCTCGCCCCTCAGTGTCTGCATTGAAGGACGAGAAAGGTGACTAAGAATTACTGCTCAGCAAACAAATACAATAGGCTGAGGCTTATATAGGTATTCACAACATAAATGACAGCATCTAGGGTGACATTTGAAGCAGACTGACAATTCATATCCATTAGCAGTGGATCAATAACTGTGCAACTTCCCATGTCTCCCAGTAGAGCTTCACTACTGCAAATATTATAGATAAAAGAGGGGCTCAGTAAGTTCCCTCTGCGCACGAGTAGCAAGAAGCTGCCTCAATTTTGCTGGTGCTGAGTAAACAGTAATACACAAAAGTCAGCTGCGCCCCACTGAAATCAGTGGTGCTTAAGCTTTTAACTATGCACTTCAATTCCATTGATTTCAGTTGGGTGGTGCATGCAAAAGCAGACCCCTACTGCAACCAGTCGCAACTCACAGGCACCAGCTTATCACTTTAAGCTTCACATACACCCTAGAAGTCTCTGCTTTTCTTCTCAATACATGTACTCAGAACTGGCCCACCGATGAGACAGAGTGAAGCAGTGACCTTGGGCAACAGAAGTGCCTGCCCCACTGCTGACACTGATACCAGAATGCCCCCTTCTTGCCAGTGAAAGGAAGGTATTCCTCAAGGTGTTGCCACTCATCTTCCACACCCCTGGAGCAGAGAAGGCAAGCAGCAATGCCTTGAGGAATGCCCATTCTCACCAAGTTTGGCAAGAGGGGAGCACTCCTGTGTGCAGCATTGCTACTCTGCTTTCCCTCCCTGGGCTGGAGAAGACAAGTGGCGATGCCTTGAGGAGTCCCCTGGTTCTCACTGAATTTGGTGAGAGGGGGCAGTCCAGCAACTGCGGAAATGAGGGGGTAGAGCATGGTGATAGGGAGGGGCTGGGAACAGCGCCTTCCCATTTTGCCTCAGGTGGAAAAACAGGATGGGACGCCTCTGCTTGTACTGAATTATGGCTTCTGTGGTTGTCCATAGTAATGAATGAACTCTCCCTCTGGCTTGATTTGCTATTGGATCGTACTTCCAGGGGAAAAGCTGAGGGATCTTTCCTTGATGCCCTTTTCTAGTCACTAAAATAAACCAAAGATGGCACTCTGAAGTAAACCATCATGCACAAATAATAAGTAAGCAAACTAGAGATATTTTCAGTGGTTGTTCAGCAATTCTGAAGCTTTTTTCTCAAGGTTCTTGAGATTCCCCAGATCATTTCAGTTCTAGGGGCAAACAGTGTCCAGGTATAAGGTATTTCTGATTTTAGAAGTGCATGTTTACATATGAGACCCTACCTGCCCACAGACTCTCTCGCCAAAGTGGTGCATGCTCTAGTTATCTCCCACTTGGACTACTGCAACATGCTCTCCATGGGGCTACCTTTGAAGGTGAACCAGAAACTGCAACTAATCCAGAATGCAGCAGCTAGACTAGTGACTGGGAGTGGCCACCGAGACCATATAACACTGGTCTTGAAAGATCTACATTGGCTCCCAGTACGTTTCCGAGCACAATTCAAAGTGTTGGTGCTGACCTTTAAAGCCCTAAACAGCCTTGGCCCAGTATACCTGAAGGAGTGTCTCCACCCCCCATCGTTCTGCCCAGACACTGAGATCCAGCACCGAGGGCCTTCTGGCAGTTCCCTCACTGCAAGAAGTGAGGTTACAGGGGACCAGGCAGAGGACCTTCTCGGTAGTGGCACCCACCGTGTGGAACACCCTCCCATCAGATGTCAAGGGAACAAACAACTATCCGACTTTTAAAAGACATCTGAAGGCAGCCCTATTTAGGGAAGCTTTTAATTTTTGAAGTTTTATTCTGCTTTTAATGTTCTGTTGGAAGCCACCCAGAGTGCCTGGGGAAACCCAGCCAGATGGGCGAGGTAGAAATATATTATTATTATTATTATTATTATTATTATTATTATTATTATTATTATTATTATTATCAGAAATGCAGTTGGTGCAATCCAATGCAATGTCAGGTGCTTAAGCACAGTGCTTTCAACTGACCTTGACTCTGCATCACTCTGTGCTGGAGAGCAGCCGGAATATTTCCAGAAGTGCCTTTTTTAATTAACGAAAGAAAGACTAGTACATAAAGGAAAATACGAACTTGCTACTTGTGAGCTCACAATCTAAATGAAAACATGAAACAAAGGGAAGAGGAGAGGAGAGCTTCACATTTGCTAGATTAAGTTAAAAGGAACGCAGAAATGAATTAGAAAAAGTATGCAACAGGTAACCTGAAGATAAAATAATAATGTTAGGAGGGAGAATAGAAGCAGGTTTTTTATGTATTGGGGTGGCAGTTATGCACTGTGAATCAGTGTGAATAAGCAGTAGCATTGTCAATAATACTGTGCTGAATGGTCATGCTACAGGGAAATTGGGCTTTCCTGGGGGTCCCCCGGCCAAAGAATGCTACAAGGTTTTTGATGAGGTATTGCATCTTGTGTCATCCTGCTGATTAGCTAGTAATGTTGTTTCATAACTGATAACAATCCAAGCTGAGCCTGACAATCTGATGTGATTATTATTAATAACCGAAGGACCTAATTACCAGACAACCTCTCCTTGGGGAAAATTCCTTTTAAACCCATAATATGGCAATCAATTATGCCCTGAGCATCTGAACAAAATCTGGCAGCTGACCCAATGGGAAATATTAGCTTGCGTGTACTGTCTTTCTCACTCAAAGCATCTCTTCCTAAGGCCAAATAGGTATCTTACATTGGACTCATGTGTACATTTGTGTACATGTGTACATTTTCTGTAAAGTACTATCCTCTAGATGCTTCAATCAGGAGTGGAGAAAGGAGATATGGTGTGATCCTCAACCTTTTCCTCAACTACTACCTATTTTTTGACATCTCAAAAGCCTGATGTGGTTTTTCGCACCTTTTCCTCAGGGATGGGGAGAATAGCAGCTGGGGAGATTTTGATTGTTGGCAGGGAAAGGATAAGGAATTCCTTCCTGGCTGCCCACCATTCCTCCAGTGTTCTACCACCGGTGACTAATTTGGGAGGTGGGTATGGGTGGGTGAATCTCTCCATTTTGATCTGTCTGTTTCTTATTTTTCTAATCTTAAATTCAGTTCTCATTTCCACACAGGGTCGTTTCGAGCCCCTTGGCTGCCCGGGGCGGGAAGCCAAGAGGCACCCCTGGGGGCGGGGCATCGCGGCATGTGCGTGCATCATGACGTCATGACGCACATGCACAGCATGACACCCCGCCCCCGGGGATGCCGGGCGGCGGCTTCGGGAGTCTCTACGGGCTGCGACATTCAGAAAGATGGCTGTGTTTCGGTATGGATATTGTTTTGGGCCGTGGAAATTAGGTAGGTTAGGTCATTTGCCTTTAAATGTGAACTGAATGGAATTCAACACCCCACCCCAACCCTAAATGAGAGCATATAGAAATGCATGTAATGTACAAATTGGCCTATAAATTGGGGGGATGGGGGGCAGACTCATGAAACATGCAAACAAAGTGTTATGTGGAAAAATATTCTTCCTTGTGTTTAGATGTCTTGTTGGCAAATTAAGGTTGCTAAGGCTGCAATCCTACACACATATTATTGGGAGTAAAACTTATTGAATACATTTGGACTCCAGGTGAAAACATGCATAAGATTGCACAATAAAGCTGGGAAATGAATAGCTGATCTCCCATTGTTTATCCATACACAAATACTTAGAGGCACATTTCCACATACCTGCCAGTGGCAGTGGGTGCTCAAGGTCCCTTTGATAAATAAGGTCCATAGTGTGGTGAAACGAGACAGGGCCTTCTTGGTGGTGGTGTCCCATTTGTAGAATTCCCTCTCTGGGGAAGGTTGGGTGCCTGTCATGCTGACAGTGTTTCAGCTTCAACTGAAGGCACTTTTTTTTTTTTTTTTTTTTTTTTTTGCTTCTGCTTATGGGCTATAGGAGCTGCTCTTGAAAATGGTTTTAACGCTGCAACTGCAAAAATGTCATGACCAGAATTTTAACTGGGATGGCCCACAGGGCACATATCTCATCAGGTTTTTTAAAGAAATCTGCACTGACTGCCATTTGCTTCGAAGACTATTTCAAAGTGCAGTGTAAATTTAACATTACTTTACTCAGTTCCAATAGAGGCATAGAACTGAGAGTGACTTGGGAAATTATCTGGGTTTATTCAATGAATTGTTATTGTTTGTAAATTATATTTACACAAGCTTAGCTATGCTGAAAGCCCTTTGTGAAAGCTTTGTACCTTGAAAAGTGGGCAATAGAAATATAAACAAATAGATAAGTATCTAATACATCCAACATCAGATTACTGGACTAATTAGCACACTGCTTTAAATAATAGTGCCCATATACATCTATAGTCATAAAATGAGACTATATTGGGAGAAGAGAAACATCTCGGTCTGAATTGAGAAGACAGCTTGTGGGATACGATCACCATTTAAAGGATGAACACACACAGATCTATATTTACAAGCGATATCCATTTTATGAAGGAGCAATCAGCAACAATTAAATATGTTTAATGCAGGAGTTTTATGTAAAGAGTGAGAAAATATATACCAATCAGAATGATCTCCTGATGATAAAACATTTGAGCCCACACCAGAGTTCTCACCTGATGATATTAGGACAGATGGAAAATCTGATGACATCTCCTGGATTCTATTATCTTACAATATAAACTGGCAAATTTTAGGAGGAGCCTGATTAGATACAACAAATCTATAGACAACTGGAGACCTGCATCATTTTGTAGATAATTGGTTGGGAGATTCTACGATCTGTGTCAGAGGGTGATGTCATTAGCGGCTCATTGAGAAGAAGCTTCTTGTTTAAAGATCTAGGGAGGAGGTTACATGAGAAGCAGACTAAAGTAACCCCTTGCCACTAACTAAGAAAAGGATTTTCCCAACCCTTCCTTTTATTTCCTATGTTTATAGCCATCAATCACAAGATTTTTGAAAATGAAATGACCAGAAAAAAGCAATTCCTGGGGGAGGGATCTTTAGTGAATGTGGTGCTAAGGTAGGGGGTGGTGGATTGTGGAGTTATGAAGAATGACGAATGGAAAAGAAAAGAAAAAAGGGGCAAAACCAAAACATTGGCCAACTTTGCATTTTGCAGAAAGTGAGTGCAAAGCTGATTTTCAAAGGTTCAAATGTGTGGGAATCTGGCATCAAGGAAGAAAACATGAGCAGCCAACATTTCCCAGTGAGAGCCAGTGTGGTGAAGTGGTTAATAGCGGTAGACTTGTAATCTGGTGAACCGGGTTTGCATCTCCGCTCCTCCACATGCAGCTGCTGGGTGACCTTGGGCTAGTCACACTTCTCTGAAGTCTCTCAGCCCCACTCACCTCACAGAGTGTTTGTTGTGGGGGAGGAAGGGAAAGGAGAATGTTAGCCACTTTGAGACTCCTCAGGGTAGTGATAAAGTGGGATATCAAATCCAAACTCTTCTTCTTCTTCTCAAGCAAACACCAGTAGCAGATCTAGCAAAGCGCATAGAACAGAAAAGAACAAGGCTACTTCAAGAACGCTTCTCCAAAGTACAGTACAGTGGTACCTTGGGTTACATATGCTTCAGGTTACATACTCTGCTAATCCAGAAATAACACTTCAGGTTAAGAACTTTGCTTCAGGATAAGAACAGAAATCGTGCTCTGGTGGCGCAGCGGCAGCGGGAGGTCCCATTAGCTAAAGTGGTGCTTCAGGTTAAGAACAGTTTCAGGTTAAGAACGGACCTCCAGAACGAATTAAGTACGTAGCCAGAGGTACCACTGTACTGTGATTGAAGAGCCCTCGTAAAATTGTTCCCTCCAATGAAAAGCTAGACCTGTCATTGGCAAAAGAGTTCGCCCTTCCCCCACCAACATTTTCCTTATATGGCAAGTCTAAGCAGAAATGATTCCATTTTGGTGTACTAACTATCTGCACAGTTTTGTTTTGCTTTTTAATCTGAATCTCCAAATTGTCCCAAGTCGCTTTGGAGGTCTCTGTTTCAGTTCAGGGTGTTGATGAGATTCCTGTTCATCCTGGATACCCCAAACTGGGCTGAAAAGGTCTACTTGGATGGCACCACCAAGACCTCACCTGCCAATCATGTCAGCTTGTAAGTCACCTAGAGACTTCAGTAAAAGAGGATGAACAAGTGAAATAATAAAAAAAGGATGATGGGGATGATAACAACAGTAGACGAAGCCGCCTGATTCCTAGGCTCTTACATCCAATGGCTGACATTTTGTTGTACCAAGCATTCAAATACTCAGTGCAAATGTGTGAGTAATGTCACTGCTGATGTGTGACCTGATGTGTGATTGTCTTCCAGTGCAAAGTCCGTCATGGCAAATCTGTTCAGGACACTGATAATCCTAATAGAAGACTTGTTGCTACTGAAATGGAAAGTTCATTTCAGTCAGCCAGAGTGAATCTGAACATCTTTAAACACTCACATTTGGACCGCAGATGCAAAGTCTTTTTTCTTTTCTTTTTGAAGAAGTCACCTTTGCAAATGCAAGTGCGAAAAACTTAATTTTCAAATGCAAACAAGATAAGCTGTCAGGTTGCCAACATAGTTATCTAATTTGTTGACAGAGAGATTTCAGGCAAAATTCCTATTTAGTCCCATACACCTGCACTTGTTTGCCATCTGATCAAAATTTGCAATACAGCAACCTCACTAGCAGAGAAAATTGCTTTGTGTTCTGCCAAAGTTTTCACTGATAATTTGGAGCATTACAGTGCTTAGGTTTTCTGATGCCTGAAAGAGTTAGTTTTCAAGCAATGATGTGTTTCCTCATCTCTCAAACCTCTTAACCCTTTCCCCTCCAGCTATGTGCAGATTATTTCCAGTACACCAGAGCAAACAGCTTCCAGGAAGACACAGCAGTAAATGGGAATATTTCTCTTGCTATTTAATTTACTGAGAAAACAATGTACAGTACCAAGTTGGTTTAAAAAAAAAAAAAAAAAAAACTATACATTTTCATCAGATTGGGAAATATAAATTCTGACATTCAGCAGAATGATCAAGTAGCAATTTTAGCTCTCTTTCTCTCCTTGGGCATCTTAAAATTAAAATAAATAAATTCCCGGGAAAGGTGACCACTTCTCCATGCCATGAACTAAAATCTTGGTTCACTTGTTATTTTCCTAAATCCCATCCATTTATCATCACATTGCATCCCATCTCATCTCATTTTTTTCATTTTTTTTTAGATAAACACAGGTTAAAAGCACTTGCAAATTAAATGTCAAATAAAAATTGCCTGGGAGATTATTTGGTAGTAAAGCAAATTGCAGACACAAATGCATATCTGAAGAAAGACTCTCATACTGAAAGGTATTAATTTTCTATAGAAGGGACACAGTGCACATGTTATTTTCTTTCTTTCTTTTAAAAAAGGCAGGATGCACAGTATGAATAGTTTTCTTATATTATCTTCACCCTGTGGCTTAGTTCCACATTTCAGTGGAAGATATGCCACACTTCTCTGATATGAAGAGAGGCTTCGTTCTAGTGCACAAATAGAAAAAATATAGGTTTGAAAGCACCTGGGAAACATCCTTGGAATTAAAAAATGGGGAGAAAATAATAACCTAGATCCTTTGCACCGAAAGAACATATTCCTTGAGACTGTAGAATCATATGATTAGAAGGGACCTCGTGGACCACCTTTGTCTAAAGGAGGATGGATGCCCTACCAGACACATCCCTAAAACCACAAGATTAGCAGTGAATACAAGCTCCACCACCATCTGAATTTACTGTTGACAGGCAGGACCGCTATCTCAATCTATAGAGGCCATGGCCAGTTTAAGATATCCAGGCCAGATTGTCACATCTCTGCAGTCTGAGCAGTGCAGAAAGGTGTTCACAGAGCCAAATAGTTTTGGTGACTTTTAGAAGAGAGCTGAGCCTCCTGTTTTGCTGGGCAAGATAACCCAGCCTCCTAAGGGCCATTATGGATATTTTTTTTTTTAAAAAAAAAAAAACCCAGCCTCAGTGACATGTGCCTTGAAAGCAATTTAGAAGGCATTGCCATGCTTTGTCCATATGATCCACTAAACCGACCATGAGAAAGATTTAACTTCCATGGCAGAGTTCAAGGAATTCAATCAGGCTGCCTTGCTCTGGGCCAACCCAGAGACTCTCCCCCACCCCCACTGGCAGTGGAAGAGGAGTGCGGGGAGAGTGCACCGCCCCCGGCAGCGCGATCCGGGTGCGGTGCCATCACGGCTGCACCCCACCCATGCTGGGTACCACACCCCCAGGACATACACCACGCCCCTGTGAGTGGTGTGCCACACCCCCGGGACACACGCCAGCCCTGCCCCTGCCTGCTTTCCGCTCCCTGGTGCCGGAGCATGAAGCTCCACCACTGCCCACCCCAACACTGATCCAATTGCAAATTAGTATGGGGATAGGGCTAATGTTTGATTAGGGTTTTTTCAGACTAATTAAACTTAGGGGAGAGGTGATATTGTCTCTCTCTGCCATCATGAAGTATGACTATAAAGGGCATCAGTGAAATTATGCAGTCCTATACATTGTCTACTCAAAAGTAAGCCCAATTATGTTCACAAAGGCTTACTCCCAGTATGCATAGAATTGCAGTTGAAAGATGAATTTATATCCCAAGGGAGGAATATTGTTGCCAGATTTTCTCTTGGGTTACAAAGCAGCACTATTCAGAGGATTCAGAAGTAGAAAGCTTTCATTGTCCAAATGGCTGAAGTTTTGTCCTTGTACTCAGGCCATGATCTACATTCCATTTATTCCAGGGATGTCCCAGTAAAGTTAACAAGATTTGCTCCACAGTAAGTGGGCCACGGCTTCTGTGACCAAATATTGAGCCATATAAAATCCGAATTTCTGTTTTATTTTTTCCTCAGAGCCAAGGAATCCCTTGAAGTAAATAATTTTCATAAGCACAGTAAATTTGTTTAGCTAACCCTAAACACACAATTTTCATGTCCTTTGAAGTGTGTTTTGTAACATAAGGGAGCCCTGGGCAACCTTGCATCAACAAGGATAAAGTAAGTAGTTTTTGGGGGGCGGGGCGGAGGGAATAGACATTTGATGAATCAAAGTTGTAAAAAGTAGGAAGGAACATCGGAAGCTGCTGTCTAGTTCAGCAGTATTCACTGGCAATCCAGGGCTTCAAAATGGAGTCCCTATCTGGAGATGTTGGGGACTGAACCTCTCACCTTCTGCATGCAAACCTTCTTCTGCTCAGTTACAGCCAACAAAGTTAAACATAATGGGAAATCACTCATACTGATGTTAAACAACATCCCCAACAAGCAATTTTACCAAACTAATTGTCTGGTTTTCGCTTTCAAAGGTAACGATCAGCCTAAATGCTTTCAATCCTAATATAAGCCATAACAATGAAAGAAAGACTAAACTGTATCTTAATATCTTTTTATGTGTTTAAGAAGATGAACATAATCTGACTTGCTTCCGGGGTTTACAGAGTTCTGCTTAAAAAATCTAAAATCCTAAGGCCAACCGAAAGAAGGCCCAAGTGATGCAACAGTGGATAAAGCATTTATCCATATACTGTATATCCATATATTCTTATAATAATATTTAATTTATAACCGCCTATCTGGCTGCGTTTCCCCAGCCACTCTGGGTGGCTCCCAACCAATTAAAAACAGAATAAAACATCAAACATTAAAAACTTCCCTAAACAGGGCTGCCTTCAGATGTCTTCTAAAAGTCAGATAGTTGTTTAATTCCTTGACATCTGATGGGAGGGTATTCCACGGGGCGGGCGCCACCACCGATAAGGCCCTCTGCCTGGTTACTCATTAACACTGCACTTTCTGAAGTCAGGTGAACAGCTATTCCTTATTGTATATAGCATGTCTATGAGGCTGTCTAAGGCAGCCACTTCAGGGAGCAGAATCCAAGGAGAAGTGGATGAAGTGGATTTTGTGGGGCTATCGTGAGATCTCACTGGAATTGCAACCACACAACCCTGGTAAGTGAGGCTTTGGTAGGTGTGGCAAGGTGGTGTGGCAGGGTGGCATCTTTTCATTTTGCCTCAGGCAGTGAAATGGGATGGGCCACCTCTGCTTATTGGTTCAGCTGCCAATGCCAAGCAGCAAGCCCAGCCCCACCCTCATGCTCCCATCTCCTTAAGGGTCAGATACCAAATCTCTCCTGATAATCTCCTTTGGGAAGGGCCGTAGGTCAATGGTAGCTCATCTGCTGTGCATACAGGAGGTCCTACAACTCCTGGCACCTCAAGCCCCTTCTGCCCCTTAGAAAGGAGGGGGGGTTGCAGTCAGCATGAGCCCTACACGTGTGCAGGGGGATGGTTCCATCCCCTGCCCCTGTTGGCTGAGCCCTGGGCGTGGTGCCCGGCTGCCTGACCAATTGGTACAGCTGACGGGCGTGGCTGGCTGCATTTAAGCCAGGGCTCAGCTCTTGCTTCCTGCTCCCATCCTGCACGCTTTCCTACCCTCCCACCCTTTAGGTAGCGTTTTCATGACTTTGCTATGGACCACGGTTGGTCGCCGTTAAGGGGCCTGGTAGGAATTTTCCCATTTGGCAAATTGTCTCCAGCCTGATGGTTTTTGCCTACCTCGTAGCAACTCATCACAACTTTGGTTTTGGCGGTTAGGCATTGGATTATCTCAGAAAGGTTGAAGGTGGGGGGGGGAGGTTGGGCCACCACCTCCCCCCAAGGTGCTGAAGGGTACTTCAGTAAATGAGTCCGGAGGGCGTGTCCCTGTCCGAAGCCATGGTAGGTGAGGGCCAAAGGCACGCCCCAGATCGGTAATCACAGGGTGAGTCCCTAGCTGATGTGCAGCAGCAGGGCTCTCTCCCATCGGTGGTTAACCCTTCCTGGATTGCCAGCACAACGTGCTGGAGTCGGATATAGTCGGTTAGTTCCAATGCCTAAGCCAATACCGCTCAACATCCATAAACAATAAAGTTGTGGCCTTTTCATGCCCATTAACCGTATTCATTGTGTCCTGTGTCTTTATTTCACCACGGGAGGGATCGGGATATTGACATGCAAAGGTAAGGCTAGAAGAGATGCCTTCTGAAATCCTGGACAGCTTCTTGCAGTCCATATAAAAAGTACTGAGCTAGATGGACCAATGTTCTGACTCAGGATAAGGCACTTTCCTATGTTCCTCCCCAATATGAACACCATTCCTCACTCTTAATAGGTGAAGTGCACATCATATGTTTTCCTACTTCAGCCTTACTACGTGGTACTTCTTGTTGTTTAGTGGATTAGTCGTGTCCGACTCTTCATGACCCCATGGACCAGAGCACGTCAGGCACTCCTGCCTTCCACTGCCTCCTGCGGTTTGGTCAAATTCATGTTGGTCGCTAGTGGCCATGATTTGGTACTTACTGGTAGTCTATTTATCAGGAATTTAAGCATTTCATAAGTGTGATGCCATATATATTATCAGGAGAAATTTGCCCTTGACACATAAACTTTCATGAACATTATTTGAAAAGAGAAACCAGCAAGATACCATTTAATGTCCTTCAACTTTGGTTATTTGACACTCCTCGTTACTTAGGTTTCACTACCTTTTCATCTATCTATTTAATTTATATCTATATCTATTTATCTATCTATCATCTGTCTATCTATCTATCTATCTATCTATCTATCTATCTATCTATCTATCTATCTATCATCTATCTATCTATCTATCTATCTATCTATCTATCATCTATCTATCTATCTATCATCTATCTATCTATCTATCTATCTATCTATCTATCTATCATCTATCTATCTATAGCTCTTTACTGGTCTATACAAACAATATATTTACTGAGTATACTAATGCTTTCGTGGTCTCCTAGCCATGAAATGAATTAAAGTTTCACTGTATTTCAATTTGGCTTAATCGGGCAAATTCTGACTTGTTAAATTACTTGTCATAACAGATCTTTCATTTGTTTCTCTACCAATTTGTTTCTCACATTCTCGTTGACTAATGTGTCAATCGAAGTCCACAGACAAACAATAAACATCGCTTAGTCTCTGGATAATTACTACTAATTTTATCATTAAAACAAATTTGTAATGTATTCTTTCTGGGGAGGGGGGAAATAGTGATGGTTAGAAACTTAGGAATTTCATGTAATTGACAAAGCAAAATGAAGATTTAAAGAGTCTCTGATATACACACATCTCCCAAACCTCACAGCTCGTGCGATTTCTGTATGTTTTCTTTTCCATTACTCTTGATTAGTGAGGTACTTGGGAATAAATAGAAGAGCTCTCATTTATAATTAGGTGCCTGTCCTGTCTGATTAGTTCACTCATCTAGAATGGCACCGAATCTTGATGTCCTGAGGAAAAAAAAATGTGTTGATTGTTATACTACCAAGGAGAAAACACACTTGAGAACAGAAAAGGTTTGGCTGAGCCCCCAAACCATTGCAAGAAAGGCTGGTTCTTGTGCTTGGTGAACACCAAACTGCTCACCCTTAAAAGCATTTGTGGCGATCAAAGGTTGAAGTCAAACACTCAGGAATCCTCTAGAAGCTCTTTGAGTGTTCAGCTTTAATGTTCAAAAGATGCAAAAACAGATCATCACTGTCCCTCAAGGTTAAACAAAAAACACTTCATGTTGGTGAAGGCTAGGAGAGGAAGAAGAATCATAGAGTTGGAAGGGACTCTGAGATCCAACAATGACTAGAGAAACCTCTTGAGGTATGCCAGTCTCCACATACCTGAGAACTAGCACGTTATATCACGGAACAATTCTTAATGAGTACACATGTATAGGAATAGACACAAACATGCACATATATGCCTCTGCTACTAGGGAAGCTGCGGTTGGGTATAAAGTCCAACTGGGAAGAAGATGGGATAGCAGATGGAGGAGGGCAGGACAGGTAGAAACAGAATTATGATTTGGGGACATCTCAATATGGGCTATACCCACTTCAGCTGAAATTTCAGAATTGGTGCATGCCCAGTTTGCATCTACGTGGGGAAGGGGCTGATGCGCACCAGCACATTATGTGCTTTAATCAAATCAGAGCGCACAAAGACATCCAGATTTCATCTAATAATGATGGCAATTATCAAATTGCTCAAATGCTAAAGCCCTATTCAGGCATTGCATTGCATTGGACTAGATGACCCTTGGGGACCCTTTAACTCTTTGATTCTAGACATTCAAAGAAAACACAGGGGGAATGAAGAATGGAGGGGGTGCAGGGTTGCACACACACATGAAGGTGTGTGAAGGCAATACTGAGCCAGATGTACTAATGGCAGTAACAGTATCCATGACTATCAACTTTACTATATAGTTTCAACTTCAAATATTTAATATATTTCTTGAAATTTATGTTCAGTAGTAATCATACAGCAGTAGAATATATATGTAGAATATATATGTATATGACAGTTCTCTTTCTCAAGCTCTGGGAGGAAGACCCTACATCGCCTACAGACAGCCACCCAATCTCAAACAGCTCCTCACCCACAATAATACTACAACAGGACTCAACATGGACACTGGTACCAGAGCCTGCAATAAACCCAGATGCCAACTTTGCTGCCACATAAACCCGGATAACACCATTACTGGTCCCAACAACATCAAACATACCATCTCAGGACTATTTAATTGCTCATCTTCCAACATTGTGTATGCAATCAAATGCCAACAGTGCCCTTCAGCTCTCTATATTGGACAAACAGGCCAAACCCTACGCCAAAGGATAAATGGACATAAATCTGATATCAGGAATCACAAGACAGAGAAACCAGTAGGAGAACACTTCAATCTCCCAGGACATTCTATAAAAGATCTCAAAGTAGCTGTCTTAATACAAAGAAATTTCAGAAATAGACTGGAAAGAGAAGTGGCTGAATTACAACTAATCACCAAACTTAAAACCACGGAGAAACCTGGTCTGAACAAAGACATTGGATTCTTATCTCATTATACATAACAAAGCTATCTTTACGTCTGCCATTAGGGCACACTGGCCCCAACTCTTTCTCAAATTCAAACAGGCTTTCTTGCCTTGTAGTATAGAGAATTCTTCCATGCCACAGACAACACATATGACTACCAGTACTTACAGGTACTGGTAGCACGGAAATGGTAGCACGGAGAAGAGAAGTGCAGAATTACCTGATGCTGTGGGACCTATTGTACAGTTACAAGAGAAACTATATGTGCCTGTAAAAGAATATCCAGATGTACTGCAGGCTTTTGACTGGGATTGAAAGAACTACTAAACTCTTTATTTCAGCAGCCTGTAAGTACTGGTAGTCATATGTGTTGTCTGTGGCATGGAAGAATTCTCTATACTACAAGGCAAGAAAGCTATCTTTAGCCATCTCACCACTTGCCTTTCCCTGCAAGACTAATTACAGCCGTTAAGAGTCGTCAACAGGTTTTCCACACCTATCAGCTGATCACCCATTCCCACCACCCTTCTGAGCAATACCCCTCCCCACTCCCTCACTATATTTAAGGATCTGGTGACTTCTGTTTCAGTGTATCTGAAGAAGTGTGCATGCACACGAAAGCTCATACCAGGAACAAACTCAGTTGGTCTCTAAGGTGCTACTAGAAAGAATTTTCGATTTTGTTTTTATATATGTAGAAGTTTCACTTCTCATTCAGAACTGAAGGGTTGTACGATATCGAGCTATTTCAACGGGACATCTGAAAGCAATTTATAAAAATGAAACCATTACTGATTATTATATTATTGTTATTATTGTTGTTTACACAGCATCATGCAAATGAATAAATAAATTGGGAACATATGATATGTTATGTGCAAAAATGTTGAAGACTATGCAAATGCTTTATGGAAATTTAAAATGTTGTGCTGAGATCAGGTAGTTTACAAATGTTTAATGAAACAATAAATATAAATTTGTTTTCGTTATGCCCAAAGCATACATATTGAAATGTTTTGTCACATGGATAGCCAATTCATTGCTCGATTATATTTGCTGCCTAAATTAATATACCTCTATTTCAGATGTACTTCAAATAAGAGCTGACACATCCTGACAATTTAAACAAGGAACAGGATTTCTAATTTAAGATTCCCCCAAAGGAGAATTTACAGTTTTCTGAAGGGGATGGGGTTAAATAGTTCGGGGTGGTGGTGGTGAGAAATACACCAATGGACGAAATTTGCATGCAATGCCCCCTAGCTTCCAGTTACAAATCAGCTGTATTCTGGCTGAAATCAATTTAGTCCAGAGATCTCAACACTTGCATTCAGTGCAAATTGGGGAGTAGTAGTAGTAGTAGTAGTAGTAGTAATACTCTAGAATTATAACTCCTGCCTAGTACTTATCCTTCTGAAAGGATAGAAAAATCCCATAAGCAAGCCAGCAAGATGGGTTCTGGGTGTTGCCTTTTTTTTTAATGTGTACAGCCCTAAATTGTACCAATATGAATTTATATTCTCACTTCTTTCCCCTCACCTCGAGACCTTTTTATGTGTGCATTCTTTCTCAGGGTAGAGTTTTAATTAAAACAATGTTCTCAGCTAATCCTAGGAGAGAAATTTTAGGATGGAAAACTCCACATCTATCCCTCCCTAGCTAATTCTGCCAGGAATGCTTGTTGAAAGTAATCAAATAAACTTGGAAGGAAACACTGACAAAACTCCAGTTTCTGAGCATCACATGGGTCTTTTCCATACAGAACCAAGCTGGATCGTTGTAGAATGAAACTGCAGGCAGTTCTTACTGGGGCACAGGGCAGTTTTCTCCTTAGCTAGGGAGCCAGGCCATTCTGGATTTAGGGGCAGTCAACCCAGGTGACTACCAGGACACTGAATGAGGTTGTTAGGTTCTCCTGGACAGTGTTACTGAACTACACAATCAGCAGCAGAAGCAAAAATAAGAAAAATTCATTTGTGAAGCTGCCAAAATTGATCTCTGTGGCCAGCCTTGCATTAATGTTCTCTTTTTATTTTTCACAAGAAAATCTATAACATCAGTGAACTATGCAACAGATAGTGTTCGTGGAAGTGCTTGTTATCAGATCCATGTGTGCAGATGCTTGCCAGTCCTTGGACCTGCCACAATTTCTGGGGAGCTGAACCATACTCACGGAGCACAAGCAAGAACCTTCCTTTTACAATGAGCTAAAACTGGGACAGGTCGGTTACAAAGCATCCTGATAGTTGCTCAGTTTGAAATGGGTTCAAGGGCTTTGCAGTTGTCAGACTATTGCAGATTTCCTGATTACAAAAACCAGGCTTCGAAATGCTCGAGTCATACCAAGAGGCTCACTAACAAGCATCTTCTGTGAGTGGGAAATTGAGTCTAGCAGTACTTAAGGCAAGCAGCCTTGGATAATGATGATTAGGAGTGAAAATACTGGAAACCAGAAGGAGGGGAGCACATCTTTTTTTTCCCCTTAGCAAAACAAAAAGAAGACTCTGTACTCAACCTGAAAGCATCACTGAAGAAAGTGGAAAGGAATGTGGTGGAGGGGGTAATAGGACGGTGACTCATACTAGAAGTTAACAGGATTTGGTTTCCCAAAGTTTGTTTGTTTGTTTGTTTATATTTAAAAGCCACTTAATAATAATAATAAAAACTTTCCAAGTAGTGTACTGCTTCTGTGCTCTATGCTTCCTTCCATTGAAGCATCTGGAAGATTTCGTGTCTTTCATTGAATAAACTGCACCATCACAATAACCTCAGGAAATGTTTTTCATTTGAAAGGTTGCAAGGAGACAGGGATGTCAGCTACAGAGTGCTTGAACTATCTAGAGATCTGCCGCAGCAACAACAGCAATAGCAAGAACATTTGTTCAGTTGTATCTGCTACATTATCACAAGTTTCTTTATAAACTGAGGAGCAACAAGTGCTTACAATCAAAAATCATTCTTATCAGTGCATGTTAGCAATCAGATCTAGTGAATCCCAGTAGTTACAGGTAGCAAAAGTTTGCTGCATCACCGTAAAGCTGTTAGTAGTTGGAACTCTGTCTTGACAATGACCGTTCCCCACATCAAATGGGAGGCACCTTTTGCATGGTCGTGTGCAGCCCGCCCCCCTGATCCCATGCGGCTCCCAGCAGTACAGCCTGGATTCGTCAGCGTCGCCCCCCAGGCTGTACACCTGGAGGTAGCTGCCTACCTTTTCCAGTTACCCAATCCCAGCTGGGGAGGCGTTGCCAGGAGAGAGTTGGCCAGGTAAGGGGAGGAATCCACCTGCCCACACAATATTGGGCGGAACTTACCTGGGGGCTCTCAGTTGGCTTCAGAGCTTCTCCCACCCTGCCCTCCCTCAGTTAAGCCCTTTTTCGCAGGTTAAGCTCTTATTCACAAGTACGCAGGCGCTGCTATGTCATGGTCACTGTTGAAGGGTCGAAAAGGAATTTTCCTGCATTGGCAGGTTTTGCCTTCCTCGTAGCAAAATGTCACAACTTTCAGGCCTTGGGCAGAATCCTTTAGTCTATATTCCCTAAATGGGGGGGGGGGCATGAAGCAGTGACCCAGCCCCCCCTGGTGGTGATCCCAGGGTTCCCTGTTAAAGGGGTTGATTTGAGGGGAGGCATTGGCCATATGCCAATAGGTTGTCATTGCTCTCTCCTGCGATGGCGGCGAAATGGAAGGCAGGCTCTCTGCTTGAACAGACTTTCTCCAGAGCCAGCCCAATACCCACACATTCTGGATAACCCTGATTTCCCCCAGATCCCCGGCCGGGGACTGGGAGGGATAAACGCCCAATGCCTAAGCCAAGGTCTCCCTACATCTGAAGTTTTAATAAAGTTATGGCCAAAATTTTAAACCCATAACATGTTGTCTTGAGTCATTATTCCACCCCGGTGTTATGCAGGGTTGGGGGGTCTCCACCTTTCTGTGCAATTCAGTGGAAAAGAAACACCCCATAGCCCATACTTAATTTATAATGGTGCTGACCTTGGTGCTGAAAAAATGAACCTGTGGCAGGAAAAGGCTACATTACTAAAGTAGGTTGCAGTCACCTAAGAATGCTTATATATTTCCACATGACCAAAGCTAGGGGACTTTATAAAACTGGATTTCCACAGATAAATAAGGTTATTAATGTAGCCAGAAATTCTTCTTCTGGTTTTCTGCGCTTGCTTCATTTGTTTGACACTGGAAGAGATTAAGTTAGCAGTAAAATCATTTTGGGGATTCAGGTTCATTCCCCCCTCCCCATATTGTTTCTTTCTCACTTTCTTGTGAGCGATAGATCAGCCATTCACAGGTAACAATGGAAATGGTGCACATGTTTTTTTCTTAGCATTTTTAAATATTTGTGGTTGGTTGTTTATTATATTTGAGCAGTCTTTTTTATAAAAAAAATGGAGGCTCTTGGAAACCACTGGCAAGCTGGGGGGAAGGGTGAACCTTGAGGAGCCTGTATGTGACACAGGTTAGGTGATCCTTATCTATATACTTCAGAGTGGGTCTTTTGTTTTAATTGCCATATGTCTTCATCTGTCACAAGCTGTTTGTCAAGACAGGCAGACGCTTCCTAATAAAATCCCCAAATACAAAGTAAAAATATTAATGAGCTGAAACAAAGAGGTGTTTGATTGATAGTGGCATCAACTTCATCTCGGAAGACAGAGTAATCAAGAAATATTTTGAAAGACTGTATGTCACTCAACCCTTAGAGTATTGTTTCTTCTTGGGAAAACTAATTTAGCTTGTACAGAAAACACCAAAGAAATATGAAATAAGAGTGGGTTGTTTGGATTTTGGGCATCACACAGCAGGACAGAGTCTCAAACAACTATGTGCTCTCCCAAGTCCATATTCTCAGCATGTTCTCGCTTTTGTCTCATCAACATCTACGTTGGCTTGGTAATGTCCACAGAAAGGAACATGGAAGGATCCATGGAATTCAAATTGTAATAGAGTAAAATGCAATATAAGAAATTAAAGAAGCAATAAAATACAATAAAATGTGAATGTGAATATGGAATGTGGTGGGTGAGCTGTCTCCCGTTTTCAATCGCAAATCGACAAACATGTTGCATTGTTGCAGGGCACCTGAAGGAAGGCTGTGGGCCACTGGTAGTCCATGGTCTACTGTTTGGGAAGCCCTACTTCAGACATGTAGAAGCTCGGGCTCGCCTCTCTTCCCCTCTCCAGTGTGGCTCTAAGGAGGAGACTTCCTTTTTTTTACTAGCTGTGGTTCACATTTACATAATGAGGGAAGGACTGTAGCTCAATGTGCTGCATGGAAAAGATCCTAGGTTTGATCTCCAGGTAGGATTGGGGAGAAAAGCTGTGCAATACCTTGGAGAATGGTTGTCAGTCAGTGTTGACAATACTGAACTAGATGGATCAATGAGGTGGTATAAGATGGCTTCATATGATCTCATATCCCCAAAGGACAAACTGGTTAATTTAATCATATTTATTTAAACACACACACAAGCAAGGAACAAAAGATGGCTTAAAAGCCCACATGACCTTTTCAAACGTAACAATAAATTGAAGTTAGTGAAAATCAGGAAGTGAATGCTTCCAATCTCACAGCCTCACCAAGAGGGAGTGAGCAGCACATGAGCCATAGTTTAGCGTTATGGGGAGACAGAAGGAAGAGAAGGCAGCTCTAAGAAAACTTGTTAGCAGAAGGTACAAGGGTGCTTTGGTCTGATGTTGCTGTGAGCCTGGAACTGATAAGTGCTTTGTGCACTGAGCTACAACAGTGAACATGCCACTGGCTCTTAGGATTGTTCAACCCAAGCCCATCATAGAACAGGTTGATTACGACCTTCTTGGTCAGATGCCTCACCTGCACGCACAAGACGGCAGGCTCGGTCACTCTTCCAATTTCATATGGCTTTCAAATGGTACTACAGAGATGTGCCAGAATAAAGTGTGGCAGTTAACCTTTGGACAAACCCCATCACCTGCCAAAATGTCTGCTTAGCACTGATATCAAATATAAAACTTTCCTTTTGACATATTTCAGCTCTTTCCCATTGCAGCATGGTTTTGATGATCTGCATTCTGTGAATATTAATGAAGTAAATTATCTCTGAACTCTTCCAACTGTGCCCAAACAACAGGAACCCACATGCCTCATTAGACTCCCGTTGAGCAAAAACGTTAAAGTGGCTTTTCTTTTAATTTTAATTAAAACAAATTGGGTAGACTTTTTGATTTTCCAAAAATAATCATCACCAAAATTACTTAAAGCTCACACCCTTTGGAGTTAGATACAAAGTAACTCTTGTTAAGTGACATGGGTGGGCTCATTTCCACCACTTTTCTTCTTCTTCAGATTTCACTGGTTTTCCCCTTCTGAAATGATCCCTTAGTTTCTGAGTGCATATCTTTGTTGGGACCAAGGGAGAGGATTGAGCAGCCCAGTGGCCAGAACGGTGGGGCAAGTCTCTTTGTCGCAATAGATGTAGGGCTCAATTCAGCTCAAATGAAGCACATGAGTGTCTCAGCGATTTCAAATGGGATTTCAAATGGGAGATGTGCTGAACTCTCTTCCATTATGCATGTGCTTATCTCTCCCCCATTGATGTCAATGAGACCTCAATGTGCTTCAGTTTGATTGGATTGTGCCCTTACATTTTTTATTTCGGCACTTCAGTGAGCTGATGAATATGTAAATATGGGAAGAGCCATAATTGTATTTCTCAGGGATAAGTCTGGTTCATTGATCATTACATTCTTTCCCAGTGAACCTCATGATAAATTTTTCCTGTATTCTGAATTGTATCGTTAGGATTTGTAGGAACCTCTCAAGGCAGTATTAGAATATGAGGCAGCTGGGTAAATCATAATGAGATTGCTTGAAACATCCTAGCATAATGAGACAGGTGTGAGCCTGACGGGCAAACACATGGATAGTCATGAGTTTTCCATGAAAGCCGTCTGCAGGGACCTCCTTGCAAAAGAACGAAACCGGAGGAGGAGGCTCACAGCAGCTCTGAGAGGCAGGCATGGTTGGCATCAAAAGAAACTTTATAAGATCCTTCCATTAGCCATGCTTCCCGCTCCCTAATTCCCGGGTGGATGCTTGCAAGTACTTCTCTCCAGAAATGGACACGTTGGCAATAATGGTCAATGTTTTGTGGGAGGGGGGGCATGTCTAGCCAAATAAGAAATCATCTGTTAACTAATAAGGATCTACTTGTGTGCACCTGGCTGGAATTCTGCTTCTCAACAGCAGTAACATAAAGGTTGTCATATTACATGCACTAATTGGGGTTGCCGTTTATATACAGCAGAATGTTTCCACGATGCATTTAGAATTGGCCAATAGCCACTGCCAGCAGATGTCTCCGAATTGCTCTGAATCCAGGAGGAATAACGCCTGCAAGGTAAGAACAGATTTCTTTTCTCTTTCTCTCTCTCTTTCTTTCTTTCTTTCTTTCGTTCTTTCTTTCTTCTTTTTTGGAATGTAAAATGGATGGGATGTGTTCTAGCAGCATGAGGTATTTTACACAGAAAGGATCAAGTTTTCAATTGGTGCATGCTAGCTGAATGCCAGTTCCTGAGTCACAGGGTTCACAGGTAGGTACCTAGAGGCAGAAAGCTCTGTGGCTGGAATGGAAACTTGGCTTGTTCCCTCAAGCAAGCAGCCACAATTCATTAAGCCTAAACCACATCCCTAATAGATGTTTACCTAACCTTTTTCAAAGGTTCCAATAATGGGAAGTTGCCTTGTCTTCACAACTTCCTCCATTGGCCTCCATTTCTTGGGTTGGTTCCTTATGCAAAAAAGAAAGCCAAAAAAAAGAAAAAGAAGCAAACTTTTCTCCTGGGGCAACGGAAGGCACAGTTAAAGCAAGTCTCCAGCTTACATGTGCATCAGCATTGTGACCACCAATACTGTATTCACTTTACCTAGACGGTGCTGCAAGGAGCGTCTGCAATATTTACCAAGACTGACCATTATCTATTTAAACGTTTTTAACCACCTTTCATTCATACCATGAAGGCTCTTAAGTAGACGCATGGATAAGATCAAAACAGGCCAGCGATAAGCTCATAAAAATGCACTTAGCTAAATGTGTTTCCCCCCAAAAAATAGATAGATGAACAATCGGTGGCTTAGGAAGAGATGGTTAATGCTTAAACAGCATAGAAGGTATCATGTTTGAGTAAACCTCGACTGCGGGGGAGCTTTCTTATTCTGTTAAGGGTCACATTCCCTCATGAATGTTGGAAGCCACAGGTGGACAAGGGCCAGAGCCAAAGGCCAACTGAGTTTGCATTACTGCGGGATTGCCCCCCCCCCCAATGTGCACACACATATCATTGCCATGGTAAAATGATGCCCCGCTTTTTCAATGTGGTTCAAAATTCTAGGGCATCCGTTCTTAAGATCTGCACTGCAACACACCTGGATGGGAGATTGCTAGTGGAAACTTTACATCTATGAAGAACCAGTGTGCAGTAGTGGTTAGAGTGTTGGACTAAGACCTGGAAGACTCAAGTTATAATCCCCACTCAACCATGAAACTCCTTGGATGACCTTGATCACTCCCTGCCCCTCAACCTAACGTAACTCACAGGGTTGTTGTGAGGATAAAATGGAGAGAGGGAGAACCTTGGGCTCCTTGGATGTGTACTATAAATTCTTTGAATGGCATATAAATTGAAATAGTTAATAGTATGGACACTCGGTTATCCAAATCTTATTAGTGACTGAACCTATTAATAATCAGGGTTAATTAATCAGGAATAAGTAAATAAAAACAGATCCACAAAAGATTTGAAGAGCCCCCTATTCATATGAACCAACGAGTGGCTAATGTCTTGAAAGAGCAGGCATTTTACAATAACAGCTTGATACTGTCCATTTGTCTCTTGTTGAAAGTGCTCGCTGAACAGCTTGAAACCATATTAGCATGTCCATTAATCATTTTCATAAGAATTGGACATGTGCCACAACTCTTATTGCTTAGTAATCAAGCAATTCTTTTTTTGTTGTTGTTCCAGGCAAGTGAGTCTGAATAAATTTCTGTGTTTTCTTTTATACTGCATACGGCAGGAGTGGACAACCTTTTTATTCAGGCTTAGGACTGCAGACCTTCATAGGACACCTTCTAAGGGTCTCAGGACTATGGTGGGAAGGACCATAGCCACCCCTACTGTCTTTATGACACAGCTTCCCTCTGTCAAAAGATATGCAGGCATCTCACCACTTGCGTGGGGGTTAGGTTACATTCCCGGTTACCGTGTGTATACATGAAATCACATATAGTAGGGGGCACCATCTAAAAAGCCTTGAAAAAAAAAAAAACCTCTTAAGCGCTGGAAACTCTTGGAAAAACCCTTGGAAAAAACAGCAGCACTTACCAGGCTGGCATGAATGTTGGTAAAAATGGTGGTCTTCCAAAAACTCCTCCAAACGCTGACAAAAATCCACAAAAATTGGCCAAACTCCACCACAATCGCTCACTCCAAACCCCCTTTCTCAAACTCCACAGGCCTCAAAGGCTCCTGGGATTGCTAGCTGTTTCTTTTGGAGCCATTTTTTTTTGTTGTTGCAGTTTTCCTGTTCTTTTCAGGTCATTTTTGCCCCTTTTGCAGTTTAAAGTGGTTTATTTAATTATTTCCCGGCGCCGCGCATATACGCAGTCACGCACAAGTCAAACGTGTGTAAGTTGGGAGATGCCAGCCTCTTATGCCTCTTGTGCACTGTTAAATGCCACAACAACAACAACAACAACAACAACAACAACAACAACAACAGTCCAGGTGTTGTTTTTAACCAGATTCTTATCCACTTCTGCAAGTGTGTCTTTTTAATGCACATGGTTAAGGGTTTAAAGTGGTTTTGTTCCACATTCAAATGCTATATATTTTTAAAACCTTTGGAACTGGCAAGTACAAAACATTCATCTTCAAGGAAATGCATTTCAGAAATTTGTTTCTTTTAATTTCCCTTGTGCAAAACATATTTATTAAGCTCTGTATCACAGCAATGTCACCCCGTTTCAAGATCACTAACAGTTAAGCCCAGGGGTGTAACAGTGGCATAAAATTAGTTCTCCAGCCCATGTAGACACAGTGATGGGAGATATAATTCATTGTCCACAGGTCGCAGTGAGCACTTTATTAACTTGCCCTCCGAGACTCCTTAATGGGGTTAATTATTTAGCTACCTTAATTTACAACATATCTCTGTCTTTTGCTTGCGGCAACAGTAGTCCAAAACACCTACTGAAGAGTGAAACTGGAGGAAATGATGCAGTGAGTTCATTGAATCCGGAGGCACTGAGGATGCTACCTTTCCTGCAGGATTTCAGACCCTGTAAACTGTGGATAAATAATATAGATTACTTATTAAATTCTGCTTGAAGTGGCAATCCCGGACTCCATTAGTGCCCACTGTTAGAAGTGAAATACAAATTCAGATTGATTCTCTCCATTTTGCTGATTGTCATCACAGCTTTGACATCAGCAAAAGTAGTAATCGAGTGGGGATGGTCTGAACCAAATGGAAAATGAAAACTGCGGCTTGCAGGTATACCTTGGTTCAGGTAGGAAGAAGAGGTGGGCAGCTGCAATCAGTAGCTGATTGTTGATAAATGGAAATCATTACAAAGAACTGAGACTGAAATGCCAACCATGAAATGGATGTTAGTCTCTCTTTTCTTCCCCCCTCTGGTCTCCATTAATTCAGCAAGACCACTGAGTAACAAAGAGCAATTGCTGTGCCAGGAAATAAAGAAAGCATTGTTATCTAGCTTCAAGGCGGAGAGCTAAGCATTAATACATTGCGCAAAGGAGAGAAACTTGCCACTGTGTGTATGCTTTCTAGCTTTGATGCTCTTTCTTCAGAACTGCTTCGTAAGCTGAAGCCCATCGTCTCATCAGGTAAAAAACGGTTCCTTTTAGTGCTGTGCCAAGAATTCCTCCCATGTTTCTTTAACCATTTCCCATCAAATAATGAGAAAATAAATTGCATCAGAAAATTGTTAAAGGGGTGGAAGAGAAATTTCAATAAGATGTTCGTGGGTGGTCTGCAACTTTCTCTCTCTCTTGTATTTGCCTTTTGAGGCAACTGGGGGGTATTCTGATGTTTCATGGACATGTGCATTTTTCATACAATTCCCCATTGTTCAAAACTGTGATTATGCATAATGGCTGAAGAATGTGCAAAGTTCAGTCACTATACACACATTTCCCAAGACCTGTTGATGTTTCTGGGAAATGTGCACAGTTACTTCTTCATGGAAGGATTATGTGCACATTATCCATGAGACCTGCTGAATGTGCACAATGGTTGGTTGTTATGAACAGTTATGCACTGAAACTCATCTGCTTTAGGAGGTAAAAAAAGAGAGACAAGACTCCTGGCTCAGCCCCTGTTGGCTTATATGAGTGAAACACAAAATATGAAAGGTGGTTCATTAACACTATCAAGCAAACATGATTTTAAAAACCTGAAAGACAATGGAAGAGTCAATTAACAGGCATTGACAGTGTCAATGTCTTTAAAATGTGAGAGATTGGTTTGTGAATCAGAACCACTCCTAAACTGATCCAGTTCCAATTGCGTGTTTAGACCTTTTACCTTTCCCAAATAAATTCCCACAGGAGTCAAATATTTGGTTTGGTTTTTGGCAGAAATTTAGGCCACAACTTTATTGATTACAATCAAGTGAGTGGGACTATCTACCTGCACCCATGCAGGCAGGACTGTCCCAGAGCCATGTTCATAGGACAGCCAAGGATGAACACCAGGGACAGCTGATGGAGCACCAAACAGCCGCCCTGATGTCCCCTGAACTCAGGCATGGGCCGAACCCCTTTCGGGGTTCACCAAACTAGTGAGTCCCTGGATTCTTTTACCGGAATACCCTACATTGCATAGGAGTAGCCACGTCACATGCTACGCCTATCACCTGAACCAGAGCCTATCCGCAACCTTACAAGTTGTGACGATTTGCTATGCGGCAGGCGAAACCCAAATGGCACCAGCCAATCAGCCAAGTGGGGAAAATTCATACCGTGCCCCTGCCCCAAAAGCAGGCGACACATGATGGCATAGCAAGGTCAAGCACAAGCCCTAAATATAGGGGGAGGTGGGCGGGTGTTCTGATGCAATAGCCCCAAAAAGGAAGCTCGTAAGCCTCGCATGGGTTATATAGGTCCCGCGCTGCTCCTTTTCTAGAGCACCCCATTGGTCAGATTGAGCCCAAACAACGCAGGATCCACCTATCAGGGGTTGTGGCTATTCCAAGATTACCCACCCACAACACTGGGTCAGGTGACCAGGTCACACCGCAACACGTGCCCTCTTTAACGGAAGACCTGCTTTGTCTCTACCAATGCAACACTTTCATCATTCTTCCCTGTATCCAAATGGTGAGAATCTTTCAAAGCTTGCAATAGGATAACATTTAATTTTCACTTGTCAGATCTTGTAGCGGGGTGGGGGGACTTCTCTAATGATAGGATTACTGGACAACTTATGTTTATATACATTTCTTTCTGCAGATAGCCCAAGGACACAAACATAATTCATTGCTCCTGAAAGAATGTGTTTTTGGATTATATGCATGCATCAAACCTGACATATTGTGCTTATCAATTATTTTTCTTTATATGGGGTGGCATCTAACCAACTTGTTCTATCAGTGCACTTGCTCAGTTGAACTTCTCCCCTCTTCCTCTCCCCATGTGCACTCTGAACCCTCCCTAAATCTGCTCAGAAAAACCCAGAACAGATTTAGCGGGTGTGCAGGAGGGGGGGGAGAAGAAGGGGGACATTCATTGTGCAAGTGGAAATCTTTGTACTGACAGAATGAGTTAGCTGGATACCGCCCAGAGCATCCGTCATTATTTCTTAGGTGACACCTTTAAAGGATAGCAACAATAGTTTTCCATGTTCGGGAAATTGGTAAGTTACCTGTTCAGGATGGGGTTGCACTCCTTCTGAAGGAGTAATTCCATAGCTTGGGGTTAGTCCTGCATGCATCTTTGTCACTAGAGGCCCAAGTGTCCCCTGTGGCTAAGAAATGCCTTTTACCAGCTTTGTCTATGGCCATTCCTGCCTGACCACTGTAGTCCAAGGCTAGTAACTCTAATGTGCTCTATGTGGGGCTGCCCTTGGTGTTACTGGCCTAGTAGAGAGTGTTGGAAATTTCCATTCCACCTTTAGTTGAAGGCCTGGGATTCTTGTGTGTCACATGTCTGTTTACATTCCAGCACTGTTTGCTGGAACAAGCGGAACTTCCGCTGTATTGCTTTTGCTTTTCTCTCTCTCTCAGAAGAGAAGGAAGGAGAGAGATGACATGTTTCTTTGTTCCGATTTATGATTAATAAATCCGTAGTTCCTAGTATGTCTTCACAAGCCTCAAGCCTCTTTGTGTTGCGCAGTCTGCTCTGCTAAATAGAGTGTGCCCATGTCAGCAGACTTAGGTCACTGATTTATGTCACACCAGAGGTCGAGGGATCTTCCAGCGTGCTGCCTGGAAGGAGACAATCCAGCTGAGGGCTAGCCAGCTGGCTGTTCGACCCCTGGATGCCAACAGGGAGGACCTGGAACATTCTGGGTGACATGCCTGACTAATGGAGCTAGAGTTGACTGGTTTGGTGGGTATGACTTGGGTTTAGCACTCCCTCAGTGTCTGTTGGTTTCCTGTTTTAAGTCCAGTCTTCCACATTTCTGCATCAGTTCTTGTTTTTTTTTTTTTTGGTGGGGGTGGTGAATCCTCCTATGAATCCATTAGCATTTTAGTGCTTGTTTCTACTAATATGCACATTTTTTTACAAGCAATTCCCCACAAACATAATGTTATTTTCACTCATCTATGCATTTGAAAGCAGAGTTTGGCTGGATATAACACAACTCAGTACACATTCTTTGGTTGGAGAACTGCATCATGGCATATTGCTTCAAAAAGTGCAATTTGTGTAGGGTTGCATTAAGATTGAACTATCTTCTCCCCCATCCCTACCTGCCACACAACATGATGTGGGGTGTGGGTGTGTGATGAGACTGGAACAATGACTTTCAGATCAGGAAGCTAGGCTGGAGTTCATCCACAAATGGTTATTCCTTTAATAAAATGTCTACACTAAGAGGTTAGTTGAAGAAGAAGAAGAAGAAGAAGAAGAAGAAGAAGAAGAAGAAGAAGAAGAAGAAAGAGCCCTGTCCTTTCACTGGGTCTGCAATCCACCCTTTCAATTCCTGAAGGAAAGGGGGATTTTATTGTAGCCTAGTTTTCATAAATAACCAGTGTCGTCTCAGACCCAGAAAGGCTTGTTACTCTTGATTCATTTCTGTTCTGGGATCAAGCTTTCAATTAAAACCGCATGACACTTAAATATTTATTTCCACCCAGCCTAATAATTTAATTCTGAGTACCACCATAAAGTTTTCAACCAAGGCTTAAATTAAAAAGGAGACTATGCAACCTCTGTGATCATAATTAATCAGGTGAGGGCTAGGCACGAATGCATATTGACCATATATATTAATGCAATGAAGACCTCTGAGGGATGACTTGGCTCCTATATCTGTCTATAGAAAGAGGCAGAATTATGCAAACTACATAAATAATTTAGAGATATTCAGTGCATGCTGTGGCAATAATTAGAAGTCACTGCCACTAATATATCTCACAATGCTCTCAGAACTATGAGAATGAAGCTTAACTACACAAATCAGATCCTTTGTAATCCCATTAACATTTTATAGTCCAGAGATATAAAATCTTCCCTGTTGCTGAATTGTATATTACACATTTGTTTTCTTGCAGTTGTCATAGGCAGAGACATGTTGTAACACTAAAAGATTACTTCATTAACTTGTAAGCTATGAGCTCCTTACTTTATATAGGTTGCTGCCCTCTGATAGCCCCCCCCCCTTTTCACCCCAGGCAGAATAAGGCATACACTTATCCATGCAGATTTTGCTATAAGGGTAAAGCCGGAAATAGAGGGGGAGAGCCAATGGTGCACCAACAAATACAACAGGATTTCCCCTTTCAATCCTTTCCTTTGCACTTCCCATGCTCCCATAACTGCTCTGTGGGGTTCTCTAACTCCCTGCAGTAGATTCAGGTGTGTGTGCAGGGGCTCCAGCAGGGAGCAGAGGACACCCCATTCGTGCAAGCAAATGGAGGGAACCAGCGGAACGTGGTTCTCTCTGGGAATGACCAAAGGACAGGGTAGGACATACTGGAGGTGGCATCACTCTGTACATCGAGGATGGCACTGAATCCAGCAAGCAAGCTCCTCCACAGAATCATTGTGGGTGGTGATACCAGGTCCCAAGAGTAATTTATTACTGGAGGAAAGGCTGCTATTCCATGGATCGAAATGCTGAGAGAGATCTGGTGATGGAGAAAGAAATCAAGGAAGCATACAAGAGAGGAAATGTTGCAGTAATGGGTTGGACCCTTAGATGATGAGGGAGTCAAAGGTGAGCTAAAGGAGAAAAGTCATTATTGTTCTGTTCTGTATATGCATTTTGTTAAATGACAACAAAAGCCTTGCCTACTTGGCGTTATTCAGGACCAACTAGTATTTGGGAGCATTTTTTTTCTTGACCTTGACAGAAGCCATAGCTAATAATCATATCCCAACTATTCAAAAATATCTGCATCCTAATTTTAGAAGGGCAGGAAGTCTAATTAATTTACACTAAGTGGCTTTGCCATTTTTCATTGTGAGTTGTTTTCTTTTTTTCCGTAAAGTGCATATTATCATACTTATTTGCACAGATGTATATCTCCTGCTGAGAACAATGCTACACCTAATTTGCTCCAGCAAATTAGAACAATTAAAAATAACTCAGCAAAATTGATACTGAATCTTCAATTACATTCAGGTCTAGAAGATTAAACGCATTTCATGCAGCTCTTGACTTGCTCATTGTGTCCTCTAAAGCTCTGCTATGGAACCATTTTGTGCTATGGGTTTATTCATAAACTGTTTACTGGTGTTAGTTGCACAGCCTGACTGGCCTCATGAATCACATATTACTTCTGTGGTGTCCTCCATTGAATGACCTATACTCCATATTCAGGTGCAATCTGTTATTCTTGTCACAAATATTCCACAGACATTGCACAAATGTTCAAGAAAATTCAGAGGTGAATGCAAGAAACTTTCAGATGTCCAGAAAAGTGCTTCTACAACTGAAGTGCAACAATTTGTAGAGTTTCAATGAATGGATATGCCTTTGTTCATGAATGACCTTTGCCCTGTGCGTTGGGGAATGCTCTGTGCAAGAGCGCTACACTTCTTGCATCTAACATTACCTGACTCATATGGGAAACCATTGCAATCCTTGGGGGTTTCTAATTCCAGATATGCGCCTGAGCTACATGAATGTGGTCCTGGTTATGAACCAGTGAATATAGGTCCTGCTCAGCAATCATCATCATTATGCTCAGCAAATGTAATAATAAAATTTTGCTCTGTGACTATTTCTAAGCACAGGAAAGAAACAGCCAAATATCACAACAGATCAAACCCTGTTAGAGGACTTCCCTAAAATGTACCTCTGTATTAAGAAAGCCATGGGCTTTGCAGATAATGGAGCACAAGAAGTCACTCAGAGCAGCTGTCCATCAGTTGAGAAAATTTCCAAACTGAGAATTAGACACACAGATATATTTTGATACCAGGAGTGATTTCCAGAGATGGGGTTATTTAAAACACTTCGCTTAACTCGTAAAATATGAATCTTATTATGGAACAAGGCCTTAACATGAGGTTAGTACAAGTATCCATAAAAACATAATGGCTTGAGATGAGCCTGCTGGATCAAGCCAATGGCCTTTCTAGTCATAGAATCATAGACTTGTAGAACTGGAAGAAACCCTGAGGGTCATCTAGTGCAACCCCCTGCAATGCAGGAATCTCAGCTAAGGCATCCATGGCAGATGGCTATCCAGCCTCTACTTAAAAGCCTATAAGGAATAAGAGACTACCACCTTCTGAGGGAGTCTGTTCCACTGCCAAACAGCTCTTACCACCAGAAAGTTCTTAACTTGAATCTGTTTGGTTCAAGTCCTATCCCTGGAGCAGGAGTAAACAAGCTTGCTCCATCTTCCATGTGACGGTCCTTTAGATATTGGAATATGGCTATCACATATCCTCTCAGTCTCCTCTTACCCAGGCTAAACATACCCAACTCCTTCAAACATTCTTCCTAAAACTTGGTCTCCAGACCCTTGATCATCTTGGAAGCAGTGCGCCAATTGTGGTCTCACCAATGAAAAATAGATTGGTACTATGACTTCCCTTGATTTGGACACTAGACCATAAAGTAGCTAAAAGTACCACATCTTTTCCTATCTTGGGCTGCAGCTTCCTCCTTGCATCATTTATCCCCAGTTTTCCTTTTGGGTGAAGACAGAGGCAAAGTAGATGTTGAGCAGTTCCTCCTTCTCTCTGTCACCCAACAGCATTTCTCTGTCTTCTCCATGCAGAGGACCTACTACTGGCTTGTTCTTCCCTTGCTTCTAACATGGCCAAAGAAAGTTGTTAAAAAATATTTTTAACCTCTCTTACATGTCTGAGATCATGCTGAGCTTTAGCCCACCTGACCTCTCTCTGCAACCATTGGCTACTTGTGTATACTGTACTCTTCCTTTGCGATTTCCCCTTTCTTCCATTTGTTACACATGCCCTTCTTAAAATCTCAGCTCATCTATAAACTCCTTATGCAGCCTTACTGGTTTCTTTAGATGCCTCCCACTATTCTTTCTTGTTGGAATTGTCTGCATTTGGTCTTCATTCCACCTTTAAGAAACTCCTGTCCAGCCAGGAGATCCTTAAGCTTCTTGAAATAAACCTTCTTAAAGTCCAGAGTGCATGTCTGACAACACTCAGCTTTCCCTTGCCTCTGTATCATGAAACCCAAGAGGACACCATCACTTCCTTCCAAGGTTCCCACTGCTTCCACTTCATTGATCAGTTCCTCCCTATTCATAATGACCAGCTCCAAGACAGATAATCCCCTTGTTGCTCCTTCCACCTTCTGGGAAATGAAATTGTCAGTAAGGTAATGGGGGGGGGGGAATTGGGCCTTACATTCTTAGCAAAGTTTGAGTGTCAACATATATCTGGGTAGCTGAAGTCTCCCATGACTACTATTGCTCTCCTGCTAATCGGCTCTAGGAAGGCATCATCCAAGTCTTCAGTCTGGTTTGGAGGTCTATAGCAGATACCTACAGTAAGATCACTGTTGTTTCCTTCGCCTATAATTTCTTTTTTTTTTTATAAGAATTTATTGACATTTTTTACTTATAGTCACATACACCCATAACCACACCTACATTTATACACATACAGAACAAAAACAGCTGAAAAACCAAATACAAACATTGCCAGGATTTCTCTTCTTTTTAAGCATCTCATAATAAAAAAAATTTCTTGTGCTTAATCTTGACAGTTGACTTCCCCTGCCTTTTCACCTTCGATTTTATATCCACAATCTACTTTTTAACCTCTCTTTTTTTTTTTTGAAAATTAAACATAATTATACATGTAAAATAAAACATTCATCTTAATCTTAATCATCCTGATCTATAAACTTAGTCCACTCAACTTAACTTTACATACAACACATCATCATAGATCTTCATTAATCATTATTATCAAGTCTACACTATCAAATCTACACTTATCAAATCTATACTATCTTCTCTGTCCTTTAAACTGCTGCTAATAACGTAGGAACTTCAAATATCTCCTTTCTTATTCAAATAAAAATAAAATTCAATATTGCTGACAGTGTTTACCCTCCGATTTCAAAATACCATGACCAACTATTTTAGATTTTATTTAATACTTCACCCCACACCCCCTCTGTCCATTGTCCTTCTCCTGATGACGCCAGAACCAATCTTCCAAGTGGCTTCTTTCTCCAGATATCCACAGATCCAGGCATAGTTCGGAACACTCCTTGCCACGAGCCTCAGGGTACCCATCTCATCTTCCTCCAGCTGCTCCATTTCTTTATGCCATTCCTTTTCTTCTTGTAAATATCTTAATTCTTTGTCCCTTGCCCCCGAGCTCACACCTCGGGGACTGGATATAACAGATCCTCTCATCGTCTTGGGGCTGCCACCCCCAAAAAACGAATTTTTTTTCCGGAGTAGCTTTGTCGTTTCTTTCCATCCTTCCAACAACCCTCTCAGCTCCTTAGCAAGGCTTTCTTCCAATGTGTCAAAGATTTTAAAAGCCTCCTCTGTGGGCAATTGATTTCTTCTCAAACCCCCACACAAGGCTCTCACTTTTTGATAAAGCAGTTCCAGCCTCAAAGCGTTGAGTCTTTGTTCTTCCGTTAACCTAGAGTTCATAACAAGTTCAAAGACGAAACCCAGCATGGTGGTAGAGGAGGAGGAAGTGGGTATCAGATTACTATTCTGTCTTCTATGTTCGTCGCCATTTTCCTAAGCCGGAGCGCAAACGCCGCAGCTTTGAACGGAGATATTTTCCACTAGTTTACTTCTCAAAAGTAAGTTTCAACAGTCTCATATATCGAGTTTTAGAAACTTTGTAACCAGCACTGTAGCGGCAGTCACTCAGATTGGTTAGCTTCTTTCACTCGAAGGGAGGGAGGCAGGCTACCTCTCTCCTTCCCCCCGGATCGTCCAAAAAAACCCAGTATCTAGTCCAACAAATACTCACGACCCCCGGGTTTCTTTAGATCCATACATCAAAGGTAGAACTTAGACGCTCATCACAGGCTCTGTCGCCGCATTTGCATCCCGGTTGGGGCATGTCCCCTAAAGCCCAGCTCCGTCGTCCCTTCACCCCCACTCCCCCTTTACAGGGGGGGCGAGGGAAGGGTTCGGAGCTCAACGGGCACAGCCGGGGAGCCCAGGGTGCGGGACGCTCTTCCCGCACCCCAACCGGAGCCCCGCTTTGCGGTAGCGGGGCTCCTAACCCCCGGGATGGACTGGGCGCTTCGCAGCCGAAGCAGCCCACGACCACCCGCAATGGCGTCAGCCGCCGGAACCTTCGCCTATAATTTCTATCCATATACTCTCAATCTGCCTTCCATGCTCAAGGATCTCTTGAGTGAGAGCTGTGAGAGCTGTTCGGCAGTGGAATTTGCTACCAAGGAGTGTGGTGGAGTCTCCTTCTTTGGAGGTCTTTAAGCAGAGGCTTGACAGCCATCTGTCAGGAATGCTTTGATGGTGTTTCCTGCTTGGCAGGGGGTTGGACTGGATGGCCCTTGTGGTCTCTTCCAACTCTATGATTCTATGATTCTATGATTCACAAGTGTGCACACTCTTTACATGCAATGCTGCTGCTCATCTCTTCCTGCTCGGTCTATTCCGAATTTCTACATTCCCATCATAGGTCTCATTCCAAGTCAAAGCCAAACTTCCAGACATCACAATGTGCAATAGGGATTTTCCTGGCACTTAAGCCTTGGAGGAGGAATCAGTCATCTGGTTATCAGCCATAGAAAAATGAAAAAGAGGCATGGTACAGCCTGGAGGTGAAGCCTATTGTCAGGAATCATGATAAGGAAATATTTTAACCGATAAGTAAATAATGAAATAAATATGGGTAATTTTTGCATATCATAGGAATGCCGAAAAATAAAGTAACATAGCCCATTCATCAAACAAATACCTGTATTTTCCATGTAATTAAACCTCCAGAACCAGATCTGCCAAGTCTCTGCTAAATTCAATTCTGCCAATTAAATTAGTAACCCCCATGTCACTAATTACCAGGATTTTACAGAGAATGAACATTTCTAATTAGTTCTGTGTTACACATGCTACAAATTCAGTCAAAGTCTTTGTGATAAATAGTGAACAGCTGCTACTGACAATACCTAGATATTGATCTTCCTCCTTTTTTAATTTCAGAAGGCATGTTCAGTTGGGTTCCTGGTGGTTCTCTACATTAAGGTGGGTGGGCAGGGTCATCAGCTGAGGAGAGAAACTCCACCAGGAAATATCTGGAGAGTTTATTCTAAATCAAGACAAATGGAAGAAAATAACAAATAAATATTATTAGAGAATAGTAGGAGTCAGTTCCTCTAAGGAATGGCATTTCCAGCTGTTCACTGGTATATTGTACAAAAAAACAGGAACATATCACATTTATTAATAATTATACTTTGAGGTTCCACAACCGATAATGGAATTAAATCAAACACAATGATGGCAGCAGCACTTTAACAGTAGATTATGCTGTGCATAATTTAAAGGAGGTGATAATGGTGCATTTGCTGCTTTCTCTGTTAATAAATCAGGCTTCTGATGTTTAAGAAAATAATATTGTTAACTTGTAAAGACAACATTCACTGTGCTGCAGGGAGCTCTCTCTATTCTTCCTTGCTAAGTAGCAACCAATCTCAGCCACTTCTCTCTCGTATCAACCACCCTTAAAGACCAGTGTACTATTACTCCACAGTTGTGGTGACAGTACATTTTCCACTTCTGACCTGAACACAACTTTTCAGTGAGAATAAGATTCAATGGATGATCTGCTTTTACTATGCACACATTGCATATACATCAAATATTCTTCCAGAACTTGAATTCTCTGCATGGGTGTTGCACTTATGTTGTGAGCCCTAAACTTTTAGTTGCTGACTGTTGCTGAACAATAAACTATCTAAGATCCGAAGTGGGTTACTTTTTATTATTTATTTAGAAGATTTATAAACCATTTGATAAAAAGCTCTCCAGGTGGTGTAGAAATAAATTTGGAGGTAAACTACAAATGACACCCACCTTACCATTAGAAGCAAGGACTCTGGTTAAATACAAATGTCTTACTCTACACCTGATCACCTCTGCATGTGTCTCAGTTTGGTCATTCATTAGCCCTGGGGAGAATAACAGCGACAAAAGCCCCTTTCCAACAAGCACTATTCCTAATGGAAGCTTAATCAATGATCATTCGAATTTCTTAAAGTTAGAATGTGTAGTTGAGGATTTGTGTATGCTTGGTAATACTTCATCACAATGTAATCAAGTTATAAATTTTCAGGGAGAATGGTTAGTTATCCTCTAGGCAGTTGTGGTTTTTTTTACAGGTTTTGTACAGTTGATTTCCTATGTGCTGGTTGATTATATCCATTTCCCATATATATGAGCTCAGTGGACCATCGTTACACTTTATGAGTCATAAACATCAGGTTTAAAATATGAACGTATTGCATGTGTTGCCAAAATACATTACAGAGACATTATATTTGAATTGTTCCTTTTTTGTACACCTATTTCATTTTATTTTGCCACATAAATTTCCTCTCAGGGAAAAAAATGCTTACAGTGCTAACTATTATTTCAAGCATCTTTCTCTAGCCAGCCACCAAGGTAAACTCATTTGAAAACTTGACATTACATTGCAATGGATAATTGACACTCAAAATGCTGTGGGTATAAAATCTGTACAGGAGCATCAAATGACAGAGAAGCCATATATTGTTCCACGCGGTGCTCACAATTCTATGAGGAACTGAGGATTTCTGAACAGAGAGTGTCGACAAAGAGGATAAATTCAATGTTCTGTGTTAAGAATCCTCAGTTCCCTATAGAATTGTGAGTACTTTTTGGAATGATACAAGGCTTCTCTGCCACTTGATGCTACAGTACAAGTTTTACACACACACACACACACACACACAATGATATTACTTACATTGCTTTAAAAAATGTATGTGAAATTCGGGAGCCTTAGTAGAGCCTCAGCAGTAGCCTCCTGTCAGCAGCATTTTGAGACGGCATTGAGATGAGGCCTACGAATTGCACAGGGTGAAGCAATCTGACTCTCCCTGCACAACCATGACCCTGTTGCTCCTTTATCCCTCCCCTCTTCATAAGCAGCAGGTAAAGTTGCTGCTGTTGGGCGGCAATTGCTACACCCCACTGAGGAACACATTTTTGGGGAAAACACACAACATTGTAAATATTGGGCCAATTAGTGAGAAAGAAGGGGGAACTGGGGGTACCCAATTTTGGAAGAAGTCCCATGAACATTGTAAAATGTACTTCCACACAAAAATGTCAGGGCCAGGGATGGGGTTCACTGTGTGTAGCGGGGTGTTTGTGGTGACTGGACACCTCTGTGGACCAGCTGAATGGGGAAGGGAACATAAGTAATTCCCAGCAACTTTCGGGAGATGGCAGAACAAGCAGGGACTGGCTCCCTCTAGATGTTGCTAGACTCCAACTTTCACTGGCCCCAGTCAGCATGGCTAATGGTCAGGGGTGATGGGAGTTGCAGTCCAGCAACATACGGAAGGCCAGAGGTTCCACATCCTTCTAGTAGCCCATCAACAGCTGTGCACTTGCAAGCAGTAGCTGACATTTCCCTTTCTTCCACCTCTTAACAGTCACTGGTAATGATTTTCATACACATTTAGTGTTGATCCTGCACTAGTAGCACCTCAGTGGCCATCCTTGGAACTAATGCTACAAGCAGCTCATAGATACATTGTTTTAGAACTCTCTTTAGGGCTCATATAATAAGGCAGGCAACATTCCTCTTCGATAAGCAAATCAATAACTCTCTGCAAAGACGAAATACATAATACACTAACAGTCCATCAGCCAATCTGCTGGTTCACAGCACAATCCAATACACGCTTACTCAGAACTAAGACCTGCTCTGTATGTGTGTTTAGCACTGCAGCGTCCATTGTACAAGCATATGGAGTTGTCAGGTGAAGCATCCTTGCCAAATAGAGGCAAATCCATTCCTACCCTTTGCATCAATCCAGCCCCTATTCTAGGAATGAGGAACTTGTGGTCCATTGTCTGAATATCATTCCCACTATCCTTGCCTATTCGTTATGCTGGCACAACAGTGGCTAAAGGGAGTTAGAATCCAAGAATGTCTGGAGGGTCACAGGTCCCCTATTCCTTCCCTAGCCTTTCTACCCCTTCCTTCTGCCTTTTTCATGCATAGAAGATCCACAGGACCTTTGGACTCCTTTGATCCTGTGACACGTGGCCCAAGAGTGGTCCCACCAATAGTAATAAAAAACCCTTGATCACTTCAGAATAGTCTTTTTTTTTTATAAAGAATTTATTGGTTTTTACAAAAAAAAAAAAAAAAACACAACACATACACTAACACATACCAAAACCCAACCCCACAATCAAAACATGATAAAACAAATATAAAACACACCAACAATTCTTCTTCTTGTTTATACAAAAAAAAAAAAAAAACTTTTCTAGTTCGAATCTTTACTAGGTGACTTCCCCCGTTTTCCCTCCTTTGGTTCCAATTCTAATCTACTTTAGTAACTTCTTTCCTCAAAAATTAAATCATTCAAAAATCAATACTAATCACTCCTTAACTTAAATCAACTCTATTCCAAATATAACTTCATATTAATTAATAGTATAACTTCAAAACATAACAAATTACTTCTTATTTCAAATCATACATCTTCTTTCACTTAAACTGCTGTTAATAACAAAAAATTCAAATATATCTTCTCTAGTTCAAAAACTTAAAATCTTAACACACCGGCTTCAGGGTACCATAATGAATCCTAATTTTAATTTATTATATTTCACCCTATCCCTTTTCTGACCATTTTCCTGTGCCTTCTCTGGGTCTCCCCACAAACATTCCTCCATCTTACGCCAAAACCCTTTTTCAAAGTGTCCTCTTTCCTTGTAAGGCCACAGTTCCAGACAGAGTCTATAACAATCCTTGCAGGGAACATCAGGGTACAAAAATCATCACCTTGCAGCATCTCCGCTTCAAAATTCCGTTCGTCTTCTAGTTGTAGATATATGTATCTTTTCCCCATCATTCCTGGACTCTCACTCCAGGAATTGGATATAAGCCGTCTTCTAATCCTGGGTCCCTCACCCCAACAGGATTTTTCATCTTCTCGGAGTTGCCAGAACGTTGTACTATGTACTTCAATAATTCCCTTGAGTTCTTTGCCAAGGTTTTGTTCCATTCCAGTAATGTTCTGAATAGTCTTTCTTGTGATGTATAAATTGTCATCCTGGGTCAGCAAAGTTAGTTTCTGGTTCAGCAATTCTAAGTTCAAAAGAATAGTCCTTTGTTCGTGAGTTAATCCAGAGTCCAAGGCCAACTTGAAAACGAAACCCAACATGGTAGAAGTGGGTATAAGGTATCAGATTTCAATGTTTTGCCAACTTAGTCACAGTATTTTTCCATCTCCACCACAGATTTCCGCAGCCATTTTCCCTGGAGTCAGGGCGAAAAGATTACATTCTTTCCACTTTAGGAAGAAATATTTCCACCAACTTGAGTCCCTCAAAGGGGATCTAATCAGCCTCACTTGTCAAAATTCAAAACATTGTATCCAGCACTGCAACAGCAGCCATCAGAAACAGTTACTTTCACTCCACACAAAGGGAGATAAACAGGCTTCCTTTCCGTAGTAGCTCCCGGAGCGCCAAATACCAGTGATAAATCCAAGTTAGACGTACTCACGGCCAACGGGCTTCTTCTTTTTTCTTTTTTGACAGGTAGAACGAACTCGTTTATCGCGAGCGGCGGCCGCCGCTTCGCCGGACCGGTTGGAGCATGCCTCCACAGCCCGGCTCCGTAGTCCCTTCACCCCCGCTCCCCCTTTACAGGGGGAATGAGGGAAGGGTTCGGAACCATAACGGGCTCGCCGGAGAGCCCAAGCCGCGGGACGCTCTTCCCGCGGCTTATCGGAGCCCCGCTTTGCGGTAGCGGGGCTCCTACCCCCAGCCGGCCTGGGTCGCTTCAGTAGCGAAGCGACCCACGACCGCTCGCGATGGCGTCCTCGCCGGAAGTCCACTTCAGAATAGTCTTGATATGTTTCTCTTAAAACCCATGAGATGTAGAAAGCCCATGTTCCTTTGTAGGTAGCAAACTGTATGCACAACTGTCTGAAAAGATAACATATGCCACACCTTAGCTGTCCCTCTTGCAACTGCTGTCACTGCTTGAAAGCCAGTCAAGTTGAAACAGTACTTGGTAGATGCAAAGCAAAAGGTCAGAGAGGAAACAAAAGCCTTGTTTCAATTCATGCACTGCTGGATAATGCATTTTCTTATCTCCCTTTTCTGCCACCTTCCCATCCATGCCGTGATTAGCATAGAATTAAAAAGCTGAAAGTAGACATTTTTTATACCCTTGTGGTCTCCCCCCCAAAAAAAGCACAGTTGTTCTGAATATAGACATGTCTCATTTCTGTTTATCCTTCATTTCAAAATAGAAGACATAACTTTATTTAACAAGCAATTCTTACCTTTTTCGCAGATTGCAAGTGTTGGTATTCTGCTTCAGCAAATCTAAATATATAGACTCATTGGACACCTTTAATGCAAAAAATAGATTTTCATTAGTTTTAAAAATTAGGCAGCATAGAACCATCCTTTACAAATAAGATACGCAGAGGAAAGGGAAAGATACTTTTCTGCAACAAGTGTAACAGTATATCTAATGGGCATTCTGTGTGGACAAACTTACATCTGAAGCTAATACTGTTCCACTTTCTTTCTGTTTGTGTGTGTATGTTAAAAAGACTGCAAGTTTAGCAGTTAACATTCATAACAATTGACCATTTTGCACATTAACTAGGTCTCAAGGAGAATGTGCAAAAAAAATCCTTCCATGAAGAGGGAATTGTGCACATTTCCCAGCCTATATACACAATCTCCAACAGGCCTTTGAGAGTGTGCATAGCTCAACTGCATTTTGTACATTCTCCAGTCTCCAAAGAACATACCATTTCCCCTTACTACTTCTTCAAAAGTAGTTATGGACAATTATATACCATCTACTCAGCCAAGAAAAAGCAGCAGATTATAGGTACACTATGTAATGTAGGAATCCAAATAATAATGTTGTTGATGGACATATTTTAACCATGACATAGAATTGGAATCCTTCAGTTTTGCTTAGCAAATTTAGGCCTAAGTTTGTCATGTGACAAACACAGTGAAGGTGGTCTGCGGAGTGAATAATTATTTTTAGAACATATGAAACCCTGGCCTAAATGCTTACAGAAAAGCAACTGAGTAGTAGTATTATGAATCTGACCTGCATTAGAGTGTGCACATGAATCACACCAGGAAAAGTTGGTAGGTTTGCCATTATTTTCAAGGGTCAGGCAAAGGAAGAGTCTCCCAAAATAATTAAGGGAGAGTTTGGGAGTGGAAACAGGCTTCACGGTGCTATTGCTCAGAAATTAAGGCTGGAAAAGAAAACAATTATGAGGTTGAAGAACACAACAGGTATAGCCTAAGAGATTTTGATGAAGATACAATTTCAGGAGAAAACTGAAAAGCGGAGGGAGGGGGGGGTTAAAATACCTTATTCACAAGGGAAGTGTTCCCCCCCTCTTTAAACCTGTGGACCAGGTTGGAATTAATAATTTGTCACCAGTAGTTCATTTCCAATCTTGCCAGCAGATTAGCTGCTTGTCTGAGCTCCTGAAATGGGAATGATGAGGCTCTGAAGAGATTAAGGTTTTTCCTGATTAGCTCATTTGTTCTAGTCTACTACAGCTTAATGAGAACTTACTACTCAGATCAGAGATGCAATGTTTCTCCACAGGTAACAGTGCTCTGTACTCTCACACCGCATGGGATAGAGGAAGGCTGCTAAGCTTGGGTACTCCACTTTTGAATAAGATGTACAGAAAAACATTTCTTGTAATACCTGATTAAAATCAAAGTGACAGAAACATCCTTTCCGGAAAGACAGACACCACTGAATCACTTTGGCAATGGACACGTGAAATGGAAAAATTGAGAGCTTTATTTGAATTAGGTCAAAGTGGCTGTTTTCATCTTATTGGATGGAAGAGGAGATCATATGGCTAGAAGTAAGCAAAATAGAAAACTATAGTGATGTGTGTACACAGTCAACTTCAACAGGAAAAAGTTGATTACAGGTGCCTGTAGGTTTTGGCATAGGCATTGGATGTGTATCCCAAAACATCCCACCCATCTGCTGGCTGCTCATTTGGCAGGGTGAATCCTGGGTTAAGTTCTGCCAAAGACTGCCATAATGGGGGGGGGGGGTTTGCTATATCCCAATGTCCTCCATTTGGGCATCCAGCCAGAAGCACCTCCCCCTGGACTCCTTTAACTGGGTATCCTGTTTCCTTGAAGTGGGGAATAGGGCTCCCAACCCCCGGCCCCACCTTGACTAAGGATCCTATCATCATCATCATCATCATCATCATCAATTGAATTTATATACCACTCTATACCCAGGGGTCTCAGGGCGGTTCACAGAATAAAATCCAGATATAAAACCACAAAATACATAATAAAAATAGAAACAACAGCCCAATAGCGCCCCCCCCAAAAAAAAACATTTTAAAAGGGCATAGGATATAAATCAGATCCACCAAAGGCCTGGTTAAAAAGGAATGTTTTTGCCTGGCACCTAAAGGTATATAATGAAGGTGCCAGGCAAACTTCTCTAGGGAGCACATTCCACAGATGGGGAGCCACTGCAGAGAAGGCCTGTTCTCGTGTTGCCACCCTCCTTGAGGTATTGTGGTCCTGAGTCCCAACCCAATGCCTTATCTTCCCACAAGCTGTGACAATTACTATGAGGTAGACAAAAACCCCAGGCAAATTCTTCCCTGTTCCCAAATTCGGTGACTAGATATTTCCATAGTAAGGTCTTATGCATAAACTGCATGCCCACTTTGTGGCAAAGCCAAACATTTTGCATAGGGTGGGAGGGAGGGAAATCCAATGCCAGCTGAGCTGGTGAGGCCTGGCGAGGCCCACTTAAATGCCCGAAGAGTGGACCAGAGTGAAGCCTGGGGGGAGGGGGAACAAAGTTTACATTCTAGCCCATCCACAATTGGCCCAGCCCAGTGTGGCCAGTTGAAGAGGAAGTAACATCCTCATCCAACTGTGTGTGAACCAGGAGATGACTCTGGTTTCGCTGCAGCCGTACCAGGCCACAATTGTCACCTGCCGTCAGGATGACGGTAAATCTGTTTTTGTGCCCTTAGGTGTAGAGGAAGCTATTCTATAACCAGTTTTGAAGGAAGGTACAGATGCCCAGTGGGGTTTTGTTGATGGAACCAGAAGGGCATGCGTCTTGCCCTTCACCTCAGGGAGCAAAATATGTTTGGTCTGCTATGGCATCTCCTTCTGGGCACGGCAGATCAAGAAAGCCTTGATGATCCAAACACATAGCAAAACAACTATGCACACATGCTGTACATCTGGTAACTGGATGAATTGAAGAAAGCCTCAGAATGAGTGAATCATAAGATGTGGGCAGTATCCTATTTTGGGGGTTGACTTTTTTTTTGATGACATATTATACCTGATGGATATACACAGGTAGGCTGTACTAAATCAGTGGATGAGAGAAAACACAGTTATGCAATCAAAGCGGAGCTGTGTAAAAAACAGAGGACACTTGAAACCTGGTGCTGTATCAGATTCAGAACATGGTGCGTTTAACAGGTTGAACTTGTAACCATGTTCATCTAAATCAGTGAAATACATTTCCAATTAACTTTGTAAATCAGTCAGTCACATCTGATATATTTATAAACCATTTCTGTGGTAAAAAAAAATGTTGCAGAAACGCTAATCATTTTTCCCATATGCAACGTTATGTATTCTGTGTGAATTATTTCCCCATGCTTGCCATTTTATTCTATATCCCCCAAAGATCCTTAATGAGCTATGCTAGCTATGTGCCTCAGGCAGAAATGGTTGAAGCCTCGTGATGTGCTGACAGTAATTAATTTATGGCAAATTGTAGTAGGGCACAGAATGTGTGAGAGTCTTTGCCTAACAAGTTGCAATTTGGCTCGGGAGTATAAAAATGGACCCACTACAGTGTGAACAATGCTGAAGGCGGCATTTTCCGTCATCTCACCTGGGAGTAATGACTTTTTCTTACCCTGTAGGCACCTCAAATATGACACATTTTGGTCCCTCCTGCTCCCTGCTTAAGTCAGGTCCCCTCGGGCTGCATTCCCCCCTCCCCTGTTCCACAGCCTCCTAATGCAGGGTATATTTTGGTAGGAAAGATTCTGTTTGAATGCAGAGGATTGAAAGAGTTTATCTGAAGGTATCTTCCAGCCCAACCATTCACCAATCCTATTTGCCATCTTAAACACCAGATGCAAACTTAGGCTCAGAATTTATGCTAAATTCCTCTTATCTCCTAAATGCTGAGGAGGCATAACTTTTCCAGGATGAAATGGGAGCACAGAGAATAAGAAGACCAGAGAAGAAGAAGACTAATAAAGAAAGGTTTTGTTAAAAAAAAAAAAATCAGAGGTAATAACATTCCCCTCCCCCAGCTGAGGCAGTGCTTTATTTTCTGGGGGTACTCAATGGTACACAGTACTGGGACCCCCCCCCAGATGTTAAAAGTGTGGCACTTACTGTAACAACTTCATGGTGAGTACCGACACCTTTTTCTTATTTTAAAAGAACAAAACCAAACCACTGTTAATGGCTATTACCCAGCCCCCAAATAATCCTTGCAATTTTTGTTTTATCCCCCACAAAATTACAACTCCCAGCACCTGTAACAAACTGAAGTTCCCAAGATTCTTTGGGTGAGGAGCTTAAAATATGCTTAAAATGTATGGTGTGTATGCAGCTTTGAGGGCTAATAGGTATAAAAAGAAGAAACTCTTTATGATGTATGTGCAATGGAATAAATAAATAAATAATAAAAATGCTTGCACACAACAGCATTGGATACATATTTCTCCAATGTAAATTACATTGTGTGTATGTGTGTGTGTGTGTGTGTGTGTGTGTGAGAGAGAGAGAGAGAGAGAGAGAGAGAGAGACCCACAGCCACTTTTGTCTCTTGGTGCAACCATTGCTGCCATGCATTCCTCAACACATTATCCCCAGTGGAATGTGACTCTGTTTCAGATAGCCACAACACCCTATTGGTAGGTCCCTCGATGAAGGGAACAATCTGACCAATGGGACGCAAGAGAAAGGACATTGTGGCACCTATTTATGCCCATGCACATGTGCCTGCGCGTCCTCTTAGGGCTAGTGCATCAGAACACCCACCCACCTCTCCCTATATTTAGGGATTGCGCTTGACCTTGCTATGCCGGCTTGTGTCACCTATCGTTGGGACAGGGGCATGGCAGGAATTTTCCCCACTTGGCTGATTGGTTGTTGCCATTTGGGTTTTGCCTGCCGCGTAGCAAATCATCACGACTTGTAAGGTTGCGGATAGGCTCTGGTTCAAGTGATAGGGGTGGCAGAAGGGTCTCGGCATCCCTAGGCAAAGGGTATTCCGGTAAAGGAATCCAGGGACTCAATGGTTTGGTCAACTCTGAAAAGGGTTGTGCCTGTGCCCGAGTCCGGGGGACATCAGGGTGGCAGACTGGCAGGGTTCCCGCCTTCTGTTGTCCCTGGTGTTCACCCATAGAGCTCTGGGTCAGCGCTGCCTGCAAGGGTGCAGGGAGCTAGTCGAACCAGAGCCTATGCAACCACTCACTTGATTGTAATCAATAAAGTTGTGGCCTAAATTCTGCCAAAAACCAAACCAAAATTTGAGTCTTGACTGAATTTATTTCTAGGGTGTGGTTAAAAGGTCTAAACACGCAAAACCAAACATAAGAAGGACAGCATTTCAAGAATGCAGGTACTTGAGGGCATGTATTGAAAACAACCTCACGTTCTTGTTCTGTGCTTTCTTTCAGATGTACTCAGCAGTTAAATATGTGTCACAGTTCTGTGTCTGGATTTGCAAATTGTCAAGAATTCCAGAGGAGAACACCTTGAGCCAGCACTTCTCTCATTTCCACATTCATATATGATCCACATAGGTCATAAAATTGCACCAGTCCAAGAGGTCTGCTAGCACTCTCAACAGTCACAATCCCGCCAACTTTGACCACATGCTGGAGAAGCTCTGTGAGCAAGTCTGTTTGATGGAGGATACAACTTCTACCCGATACATGGTTACAGTCGTGCAGATAAGCAGAAAAGCAGATCAAAATACCAAGTTTGTAATAATATACGAAACATTGCTTCTTGTTTTCTGAAGTGCATGAGCTACAGTCTCTTTGGGATTCCAAGGATGTTCAGAACAGTTTTCCTTCTTGTTCAATTTTAATAGATCACTCTTGATAAGCAGACCATCAGAATGATTTAGGGCATCAAAGCACGCTCTCTCTCTACTCCTATGAAATATTTTGAAAGTACTGTCTAAGGAAGAAATAATGAATGTTGAGAGTTTTATTTTAATGCACTTGTGAATGTCTAGCTTGAATCGCTTTTTTTAAAAAAAACCCAAGATCCCTCAATGTTCTCATCATACCCATAGGATAAACTCCTTTCATTGTTATGTGACTGCCATTGTTATATGACTGCCATTAAATAATCTCCACTCCTTCATACAAGAGAGATCTTCCCATGATCTCTTCCTTCTAAAGAACGGTATGATTGGCAGTTGTGCTTCTCACAACCTTTTGTTTTGCTGAGGATATGAACATAAAGGTCTTTCTGTCATGTTTCTGTAATCAACAAAAGTCTACAGGCATGTAAACCCTTGAGATTGGTTTCCTTTCCTTTCATAACATGGCATTTCATTTAAATTTATGGGCTCAGCTGTCTGGCTGAGTGAAAAGTGTTTTGTTAATTTTCGGTTTCAACCACCTTAGCTTGAGAAATAAAAAAAAGAAAGAAGAAAGAGAGTGAGTAATAATATAGGAATGAAACATTTCACTTCCTGTCAGCAGAACTATGGGGAAACATTTCTTACTGCAGTTTTCTGACCTAAATGTTTCAATGGGATTTGTAACCCTGTTTCTCTGGGAAAAGAATTCCTATCTATAAATGATCACAATATCACTAAGGAAAAAAGGAAGTTTATAATATTCAAATGATAATACTATGGTAAAACTAAAAGGTTAAAAGGTAAAAATTACCCACCATTATTTCACCATGATGTAATTTATGGTGTGAAGCAAACCTGAGTCCATTCGTCCATTTTACCATTTTACCTTGGTCCATTTTACTTCAGAGGAAGTATATTGGGCTGAGTCAAAGTGACTGTTTACAGCACAATAATGCAATGATTCCCCCCCCCAAAAAATCCACCCATTGAGGGGGATAAACCATGGAATGAAAGCATCGAACAGCTAGGTTATCCTATATTTACAATCTTTATATAGCATAATGGCACGGAAATTTTTAAAAGACTCTGGTAGAACAGATGGAATGACTTCCTGTGATATCCCTGGGTACCTTTAGCCATCTTCTTGGTCCAGAAAGGAACAGTTCATCCTGAAGCTACCAAACAGAACATAAGTCAAGGCATGCCAAGGCCTTTGAGATGATTACTTAGTACCTGCCCATAACATGCTGCATCACCTTGCGCAGGAAGATGTTACATGCCAACTGGATCCTTAGTAAGCCCCTCAGCCCCATGAAGACACTGTTCTTACAGAGGACTATGCTAAACTCAGTCTAAAGGAAACAATGCATTACTAATTCAATATGGCACCTTCTCAATATGGTTCTTCTATGACGGCTATCCATGGCTATTTTATAACCTGTCTCTTTATCCCAAAATGTCCAGATCCATATAAGCTTATTGTCCTTTAGATCCTCCCATCAACACATTTCTTTCCCAGGATCCCAAGCCAAAATGTTATAGACAATCTGAAATAGTACTGAATAGTGCCCAGTGCCAGATTGTAATAATGCACATTATCTATGATCATTTCCAATGAGCAGCTATCTTTGGGTTATTAGGTTGCTAAGAGATAGGAAGATAAGAGATCATTGAGCTCCTTTCAGATACATATAGATGCCCAATTATTTAATCATTTGCTCCCAAGTACAGTTCTTATGAAGTTTAAATTTAAAAGGGAACAAACACTATCGAGCGAAACAGAAGGCTAGATGGCGAAAGTGAATGATTGCCCTTTATCAGCCCACTAGGAGAGCTAGATTAAAGAGCTGGCCGTTTTAAAATTCATATCGGTTACGTTGGATCCTGTCCAGGTTTTTCAGGGAAGGGATTGTTGCATCATAATTTATGGAGATTAGATGTAGAAAACGGAATGTGGTAATAACCATTTTATGACCTTGTAACAAAGCTTAGTAACTTTTCGAAACAGCCAGCTGAGACCATATAACTAATGTAGACACACCGAACAATATATTTAGGCTTGATAGTTTAATGTTAGCTACTAGAGTAAATGGCTTGGGATATATATAATCACAGGGAATGCACAAGGGGATTCACACAGTTAGGACTGAGGTTTAAAAGAGTTGCTTAGGCCAAACAGAAGGAGGACAACTAAGTATCTGGGGTAAGGGTGATGATTATGTAGGCAGTTTCCCCCCAGTTTTGTCAAATCAGTGATCTCAACTGGGGATCTGTGACTGTGATGGATAGTTTCTATGGCAAGGTTATATCTCAAAAGCTTGCGCTATCTGACCAACAGAAGTCAGTCAGATAAAAGTGATTACTTTCCCCCATTTTGACCAGATAGCATTAGAAACAACAGTGTTTAGTGAAGATGAACTTTAAACTGGAAATGAATCCAGTGAAGATATCTTTATTAGAGCAAAGAAGTGGAAGAGGCTTGCTGATTCACCTTGTCCAGTCTCCTAAAACACTGGGTGCCTGCCTACAAAACAATTTCACCACATCATTTTGTGTGAAATGTATTCTCTTGCTCAGGTTTTCTTTTGGTAAGGACTGTTTTCCACAGCCCTGCCTGGGTCCTTCCTTCCTGAATGTGTGGTCTGCAGGGTGCCCACCTGTTTGTCTGAATGAACCAACCAAGAGCGGGCAACTGGGTGTTTCCTATGTAGTGAATCAAGGTGAAGATCCAAGCCTCCAGACTTCACTCAGGCCCACTTCTGGACATTTAGGCAGGTCACACCTCTTTTAGACAGCTCAGAAAGAGTCAAGGCAGAATGGGCACCGACACACACAGGGGTCAAGGGCACGAATACTATGCAAAACAGTCATTGCCTGTACATTTTACGCCTGCTTTCTTTCCACTTGAATTCACTGTTTCTTGTCCTTTCCTCAGAGACAACGGAACCAGAATTTGTCAGTGTTATTTAGGTCAGCCTTTTAAATATTTGAACGCATATTTAATCTTCTCCCCCTGCCCATGTATGTATGCATGTGCAGTTTCTTCCAGTTTTCCTGATACTGCAAAATCATACCATTGTGTTTATCATATTTTTCTCAGCCTTCCCTAGATTATTTATTTACCGGTATTTGAACCATTTTTATACTGCTGAACCGCAATAGTCCCTAAGCGATTAACTAACAAAAATGTGGGCATTTGACCTATATATCTTTCTATGGTCATGCTTCAAAACGTTTTCCATTTAAATGCCAGTATTTGTAGGGTGATTCAAAAGCAGAAATCCTATAAAACTGGTGATAAAAAAGGAACAAGGTCATCAGTTTACTGCAAGTAAGCAAACATATGATCGAAGCTGGAGTATTAGCTCCCTGGTGATCACTAGAGTTTACCTTTTAAACCACAACACTTTGGAAGCAATTGGTGTAGAAGTTATACAGGAACTCATTAAGCTCCTACATTTCCCCCTCAATTATAAGCATTTTATAAATAGGTATCTAAAGGTAACATAATTTGCTCTAGTGGCTAATATTTTGAAAGTCAGCAAGCTCACATGACATATGAAAGTCAAAGAGAGTTTGCAGATCCCAACTATTGTTAATGCTTAGGACTCAGAAACTGGACAGTTGGGAGTTTCCACCAAGGGAGAGAAATAATTTGAAAATGACTGAAGGCTTCAGATAAGTGTTAAGGTAACTTGCCAGCATTTGCCCATGTGACAAAAAAAAAATATATAACAGCAAATAGGTTGGCATTTGACATGACTGACAGTATCAATAAGTTATTTGAGGGGAAGTGTCAATCTGTCCTTCTCGCAGGGTATTTAAACTAATCTGAAGCATCGATAGAGCGGATCGATCTTTTCTTCTAGGTCTGACAAGTCTAAACTGATGGAAATCTAGGTTACAAGTGAAGCTTCCTACCTGTTGATTCTAAGGAAAAGTGCACTGACTGAAATTCAGCTGGGTAAAATATGTGGGCCAACCCCTCAGTTTTCTGTACACTGGTATATATCTACAACAGAACACATAGTCAAACTAACACCACTAATTGCTGCATTCGGTTTCTTTGGGATAGACAGCAAGCTATGTTGGTAAATATTTTTTTTCAGGCTAAAAGAAATCATATCACTTAAGGTGTAAAATTTTTGGATCCGCTGTTTTGTGAGTAGGCTATTTTTGTGTGTGGTGTTTTTCAATTGTGTTTAATGCTTTAAAGTGTTACATTGTTGTAACACTTTAGGGTGAAGGGTGGGTAATAAATTTAAATTTGTTATTATTATTAATAATAATATTCTCCCAATTTCATAATCCTCCACTTAGTTCTGATCTTTCCATTCAAGTCCAATTTACCTTGAAGTCTTATTATCAATACATTGCGGATCTTTCCCCATGCTTCTTGTGTGCAAAACGAAAAGGAAAGTGTCTTATTAAATTTACGTTTTCCAAGACATATTTGACAAGCCTCTTGAGCTCAACCTGCAAACATGCTCTAAGAATGATGTATAAACATTAGAAGTGAAAAGGATATGTGCAGAAATTTCAAAATATGTCAACCATACAGAATTTCAAAAATGATCAAATGTTGTATTTGCATATAAAACAATAGAAAAGCAGAAGATGAAATTAATTCACACTATATAAACTAGACTTTTGAAATCAAACTCAAATCAATAAAATGTGCTTGAGAATTCCTGCCACTCACCCCAGAATTAATTTTCAAGGAGAAACAACATATCAACATGGTGCGGGTGTCATTAGCAAGGCATATTAACCTATATTTTTTAGTAAACCCAATTAGAAAGAGAAATGGTTTCCAATCTACACCGTATCACATTATAGCTTTCTGAAGTAATGCTGCTCTCCTTTAGGCTGGGATTTGGATGTGAGGCACAACGATTACAGGCCCTATCATTTCTGACACTGTTTGCCTCTGGACTGAAAAGTACAATCAGACAAGAAATAGCTTCCGCTTCTCACCCCTGCTTTTTCTTTAAAATCCCTGCAGAAGGATCAGATTACAGAATGGTGGTATCTCTCGGCTGTACTCACGATCTTATGAGGAGACAGCTATTTTAGAATTATTTTAAGTTAGACATTTCCTGGCTCTGGAAATCTGAGCTATTACTAGCTGAAAAAAATTGCTTTGCCAGGTCCACTGCCACTACAAATTCATTTAATTAAGTGGAACTCTTCTCATTTACACCAAGATAGGTTTGAAGTTGTTCTTAAATGAATGTTCCATTTCAATAGTAAGCCAGCATTTTATTTAAAAAAATTCAATTGGCCGTCTCTTCTCTCCTATTTTTTAAATATAAGCATTTACAAACGAACAATTCTATACTGATGTTACTGAGATCTTTCAAGTTTTTAAACTATTCTCATCAGTTCATGGCAAGATAGCGTCATCCATCAATCATTTCAGGGATGTAAAGAATGTGTTGTCCTTTTTATTTTACCTTTAAAGGGAGTTACAACAGCAGCTCTACCACCGTACAAATATATGTCCCTCCCTCCATGCATGTTTAGCTTAGAGATTAGTGTTGGGTTTCTATGAGACTAAATTCCTCCAAGGAGCAAGGAGTGAAAGGATATGGCCAGCTGCAGAACATGGAAGGTTAATCATGTTTGAGATCTTTTGTGTTCACACTAAATACATTTGTTGTGAGCTTATATCTGAGAGGCCCCCTCCTTCCCTACAGACCGTCCTAGGTGCTAATCAGCAGAGGGAGCCATCTTGGTAGTTTTGCCGCCCTCAGAAGTTCAAAGTGGTGGCTCAGAAGAGGCTGACAGCCTCTAAGTTGTGGAATTCACTCCTCACAGAAGTGTGTCTGATGCCTTCACTATACAGCTTTGGGTCAAATTTTGAAGGTGCACCTTTTAACCCTGGCCTTTGACACTTGAGGTTTGTGTTTTCAACACCCACCCTTTTCTTTGTAATTTATTTTAACTGTTTTAATTCTGAATTTTTAAATTGTTGGAGCCTGCCTTGGAACTTGCTAGTAAGGGTATATCTTGTGGGATACACATGCGATACCCAACCAAAGATATCAACTGAGCATAATCAGTTTCCACAAACTGAAGTTTGACCAGGGTGGTGATCTGCATATGAAAGCAATACACTTCTGTTGCGTACACGCACATGAAAATTACTGAAAAGTGCAGAGAAAGCTGGTGAAAGCATGCACAAAACCCCTCTGAGACCTTAGCAAATCAAAGCAACAATTTAGGTTGCAATCCTAGGGTGTCCCAAGGCTCATAAGACTGATTGGGTCTACTCCTCCAACACCAGAGATAGAGCCTTGACTTTTGAAGAGGGGCATCCAATGTCGGACCCCGGACTACCACTCTTAAGCCTTGGCCCAATTTACATCTGAGCTCCAGCACTGGATAAGGGCGACCTTCTGACAAATGGCTTGGATACAAAGACTCCAAAGCTGACCTGGTCATCTAAGCTGCCCTCCAACTGAAGATGTTGTGTTCCTGAGCTTGGCTACATTTCTCCTTTCCCTCCCATTGCTGCAATGGGAGAGAACACGTTAAAAAAAACAAAATCAGAGGAGGACACTGGTGGATGAATGCAAGATCACCCTTGCTTCCATCCTGCTGGGCATGGGATAAGATGGTGGAACTGCCACCAGCTTCCCCCCCCCCCACTTTAGGATTGCAGCTTAAACACATTACATGGGCAAAGAAAATACAGCCAGAACCTGAAGTTTTGTTTGCTGTGCTTCTTTCAGCCCCTACAAGTTATGTTTTTCAGCCCCGTTACCCCCTTTTTCTTTCTCTAAATGGCAGCCCATGAACAGGACCAATTGTTATTGCTCTTTTATGAGTGAAAAAAGTCCCTGCAAAGAAGAAACAGTTTTGCACTCGCTGTTTATGGCACCCGGAACCAGCTAATAGAACTCCAGGTGGCAGATATATTCCTTTTCTAAGTTCGTTGCTGCTCAGGCCATCCCTCTTCATTACGGAAGGGTGCAGTAAACCCAGCTTCGCTTTCATGGCTATTGTGTTTCAATGAGAGCCATTCGGCTTATGAGGCTGGGACCCGAGAGAGCTTGAGCATGCATGTTGCTCGGTCTGCTTAATGGCAAAGTGCTAACAAGCCAGAGTGACACCTCCTGTCAAAGTAATGCAGCTGCAGCAGGCAAATCCATCAGTGGCCTCATTGCCATTATTTATTTATACAGAACTGGCAGGGTGCGAGGCAGTTAACAGGCGAGCCAGAAGACAAGGTGCCTGACCCGGAGAACAGAGGAAATAAATCAAATATTTCCCAAGCTTTTTATCACTCCGCCGGCGTTGCTGATTGTTTACAAAGACCGTGGCTAAATAGAATAAAATTGGGAGGTGTGTTGTAGATCTACGTAATAAAGATTCAAGGCTTTTGGTGTGTTTTACTTGACTGAAGAGGCAGTGTTCAGTTGTCATGTTCAGGATTGCTGGCTGTGACAGCACTGATAGCCTGTTAGGTATTTGAAAGGACTTTATAATAATTTAGGGTTGAATGCAAGAAGGTCTTTGTGCAAGCAGATTGACTTCCTCTCAGGGGATGGATTGAAGATGGACTGCCCTGTGTGAGGAGCAGGCCAGAGGATCCCCCAGGGTGAGAGGCTGCGGGAAGAGAGGGAAGCTTCCACGTGAGAGCTGAGGCGGATCATTTTTCTGTGTGCAGAATAAGGGTTAAGATTTAATTTTGATAGAGGACTTTGGAATTTCCCTTTCCTCTTTTTAGCCTTTCTTCTTCTTCTTTATTCTCTTCCAGAGGTGTGTGGTGAAATTTTGCGTAGGGCCAGAGGCAACAGCTTGCAAGGGCAATTTGGTGTGTGTGTGTCTGTAGGGGCAGAGCAAGGGGGTGTGTTGGGGGCGGGCTGACTCAGGTGCCACCCTGGAGGGGGTGACACTCGGTGCCCCCCCGCGACACCCAAGCCGAGCCCCGCCGCCCGGTAAAAAGCTCGCGCCGACGGCTTGCTCGCAAACCTGCTCGACGCATGCTTTGCTTTTTCCGTCTCGGGTGGATGCGAGCGGCGGGCCAGGGAGGGGTGCCAGCTCCGCGGCTTGCTCGCGGTTTGCCAGCACTGCTGCTCCGTAGTGCGCATGCGCAGCATTGCTACATAGCGACACATACATTGTACATAGCAACGCAGCACATGCGCGCTACGGAGTGACACCCTGCCCCCGGGTGCCCCCGGGTTTGCCGCTCTGGGTGGCCAAGCGGCTTCTTTCGCCACTTAGTGTGTGTGATGTTGCACCCATGAGCATGTCATGGCATTTTTACTCAGGATTGATCCAGAGTAGTTTGAATCCATTGCCCCGTGTCCGCTTCTCTGGAGCAGCAGAAAACAACCTTTCACCCTCCTCTATATGACATCATTTTATATATTTGTACATGGCTATAAATAGTTTTGTTTAGAGATGGCTATAAATAGCTTTGTTTAGAGATGGGTAAACCCACTCCTCGGCCCAGGTAGCTTCTCAGCTTTCATTAAAGCATGTGACATGTCTGTTTCCTTTTGTCATTAGGGTTACATCTGTATATCTCAACTTGTCGGCACCAGACATCTATCACAAAGAACCCCACATTCAGGAGACCTTTCCAAGGATGAAAGACCTTTGTTGTAATACATTTTTTTAATTATCTGGCTAATTTCAAGACAACATAAAAAAGATAATTATAATTAAAGATAATTATATATTTTTTGTTTCATATGACTAATATTATTGTACTCAGTGGAAAAATAAGTCTTTTGACCATAGTGTGCACATGGGCAATTAACACATTTTGAAAGGGTAATGATTTCACAAAATGAGTAACTATTATACAGTTAGCTAAATACTGTTTGTAAGATTCATTGCCACACAGTGTAATGAATAAATGTGAAGTATTTTCAGATCCAAACATTCAACTACCATGTGGTGGAACACAAACTGATAAGTTTAAGATAAGAAAACAGTACTACAATAATCTAAAATAATGTGTTTTAACCAGCCTATGTGCAAGATTGCAACTAAAATTAATGCCTTTGGATTTTAATTAGATTCTTCCTTGATTTTCCCACAAAGCTACAATAGAAATATTCCCACTATCTATTACAAATTATTATGCTAAAATTCTTGCAAACATTTCTAAGATTGGGTTTGTTCAACAGAATAAATTCAATGGATCCAATTAACTGCATTTTCTTTTTTTCTTAGACCATGGAACACGGATGGTCATGATGTTTTAAAACTTCAGCCTTCCCATCAAAGTAATGCTGTATAAAAGTAGCCCTGAGAAATGTATTACATTTGTATATCTGAACCCACATGCATGTTCAACTTTAAACCCATTAAAGAAGTTATCACATCAAGAAATAGTAAAATAATGATTTGTTATTATTTACTGAATTTATATACCCGGAGCTCTCAGGGCGGTTCACATAAAAAGATCACAGTATATAAAATTAAATACTGTAAAAGCAATAACCCACCCAATAATAACCCCTTAGATGACAGAAGAGAAAGACAGAGCATAAATTATTACTAATAATAATTTAGACAGCAAGTTGCAAAACATGCAGGCGGCAAATAATCACTAACACATTCAAACACCTTTATTTTATAGAATAAAAGAAAGTTCCTCTCCATTGAAATCCTGAAAGAGTTTGGTGCAATATTTGTCACAGACCCACAGTAAAAGAAAAAAGAAGTTGTGGGTTGAGGGTTATACTTGATCCCGAAGCCTAACGGAACCCAAAGTCAGGGATCAGAGATCTGTGATTCCTTTTAAAATCCTGTAACTGCCAGGTTACCCAGGTATCAGAAATCTCTCACCTCTTCCTCCTGCAAGACATAGTGCTGATCTGCACCAAGGAGAGATTCCACTGGAGCAAGTGGACAAATTTACTGTGGGGAAAATCTATAGCATATATACATTTTGTGATCTAGCTTCGATTCATAGCGGAGGAGGTATGTTTTCTTCTGTGCGTGGCACAACATAAAGTCTCTGAATTGTGCTTGTTTCTTCCAGCTTACTATCACGTTCTTGTGAGATAAGTTTGAAGTGAAGAGGACAAGACCCTAACTTTTGGGGGGAAACAAGGTTTATCTTTATAACCCCCAAGCTGTAAATATACTCCCAAAAGTAAGCTTCGTTGTCTCTTTGAAATTGTGTTTCTTTGTTAATCAGATATTCCTTGCCAATGCAGATATTATTGATCTGACCTTCTCTTGCAACTGATAGGAGCAGGATGTCAACTCTCTTACTCATCTCACGTATCAAATAAGAGATGTACCAGGATCATAGACAGTTTAGAAAGGGACAATTTTTATATTAAACATAGAAGCCTGTACTGTTGCCATGATCCATAAAAATGAACAATGCAGCAACTTCAGACAAGCACCCATGCTTACAAACATCACTCATCTGTATTATTCAAATTGATCTTTCTTCAAATTTTATTGGAGAGCTTGCTTGGCTAAGAATTCTTGAATCTGCTACAATATGGGTAAAATTTGACTACAACTTTATCCCCAAAATATTTCTATTCTACGACTTGCACATCAACTCTGTCTCTCAAGCAGACTTGTGATCTTTCCTGACTTCTGCTCCTCTGCATGAAGGCCAGTAGCATTCTTCCATATTCTATCCTCCAAATACAGTCATTATTTCCTTTCTGCCTCAGCTGGACTACTGCTATACTCTAAAAAAGATCATTAATTTCCATTTTATTTTGCTAAAAATACCTGACTCTAGTGTCTACAACCTGATAATGTATCCCTTCTCCTCTGCACAACCATCTCCCACAAACTATGTCACTTTTGTCTTGATTGCCTGTATTGTAAAATGTCTGAGGAGGCTACTATCTACACAGCAAGTACCACATAGTAAATAAGACTGGTTAACAGTAATGGTAAAATGATGTTAGTGTGCAGTGGTGCTGTAAATAGGCTATTGTGTGTAGATCTGAATGCAGGGAAATATATCATTGGGGAGGTTGTAGTAATCCAGTTTTAGCATATGACACACAATTTATAGAAACCTAAGGCAAATCCTTATCTTTTGCCTTCACAGCAGCTGCATAAAGGTAAAGGTAAAGGGACCCCTGACCATTAGGTCCAGTCGTGTCCGACTCTGGGGTTGTGGCGCTCACATCGCATTACTGGCCGAGGGAGCCGGCGTACAGCTTCTGGGTCATGTGGCCAGCATGACAAAGCCGCTTCTGCCGAACCAGAGCCGCGCACGGAAACGCCGTTTACCTTCCCACCGGAGTGGTACCTATTTATCTACTTGCACTTTGACGTGCTTTCGAACTGCTAGGTTGGCAGGAGCAGGGACCGAGCAACGGGAGCTCACCCCGTTGCAGGGATTTGAAGCGCCAACCTTCTGATCAGCAAGCCCTAGTCTCTAGCAGTAGATACAATGCACAGTTTCTCATAAAACTCATTAGTTTCTCATAATTTCTCACTTGTGTGACAATCCTCTAAATGCTGTATGTGGCAATAAATAAGGTTATAAATATTCCTGCTTATGCAAAGAGGCTTTGCATAAATGGGTGCCAAAATGTATACATATCCAAACATTGTATGACTCTCGATGCCCTGCAGCTTGCTGTAATACCAACATTCACACACACACACACACACACACACACAGAAATGCAAACATCCAGATAATAATTTATGTTGCACTTATATTTCAGCATCTTGGAGTGTAGACAAAAAGATGCTTTGTGGAATGCCCAAACAGAGGAGAGAAGAAGAAAGAAAGAAAAAACTCCCACAAACCAGCTTCCATTATGAGAAAACCTCTTTATCTCTTAAAGGGAATTCTTGAAAGCTCACAAACAAATATTTCATTTTTTGAAGAGGCCTGTTGTTTTTTCACTTCGTGCTTCAACACCTCCCACGGCAAGTTAAAAATAAAGGAACCTCTTAAATAGAAAATACACATTCAGCCCCTCTTGAAAGATGCAGGTTTATTTGTTTCCCTGTCTATTCAGCAAATGCTAGCATAAACAGTTTTTAACAAAGCGGCTAAGAATCAGCCATAATTGCAGTCATTTCAGTTCCATCAAAGGGATGGTATCTTTATTATTTTATAGGTAGGTGATGAATCTGTGACAAAGATTAAAGAGTGCATCTCAGCAGGTAGGCCTATTATATCTTCTGTCATTTGCCTGATTACAAATGCATACAAATGACATAAACAGAAGAAATAATTTTCTTTTATGCTAATGTTGGCCTGGCCACCTGCACATTTACTAATGCTGGATTAATTGCTCAAAGATGGATTATGACAAGGTAAAGAAAGTGAATGACTATCATTATTTTAATCCAGTCTCCTTGATCTTGCTATTTGCTGCAGATGCAAGGTTCCTGGTGCACTCCAAGATTTCCTCTTCCCTTTAGGGCTGTCCCACTTCCTTCACTGCAGAAATAGACAGTTAATAATGGAGAAAGTTTTAGACCTTGGCGGCTAGTTTCTGGGCCCAATTTAAGAAGCTCATTTGAGTGTTTGAAGTCCTAAATGGCTTAGGTTCCCTACAGACACTCCCAGCTGATCATCATAGGGGAGTCTCATGGTAGTTCCACCTGCTTCAGAATATGCCCCCAACAAAATGCATAAATGGAAGATGATGAAGAAAGCTCAGATTATGAATACATAATATTAATTGTTGTCACGTCAGAGCTGAATAGAATTTTCTTTATAACTCTTTCCCCACTTTACCCAAATTCAGTTCAGCTGTATTTTACATGATGAACAATCTGTTGTTGTTGTTGTTGTTGTTGTTGTTGTTGTTGTTGTTGTTGTTCCCTGCCCATACAGCTGGGCTTCCCTAGCCACTCTGGGTGCTCACAGCCCATACAGAATTGTAAAACATTAAACATTAAAAATTTCTTCAGATACATCTGAAGAAGTGTGCATGCACACGAAAGCTCATACCAAGAACAAACTCAGCTGGTCTCTAAGGTGCTACTGGAAAGAATTTTCTATTTTGTTTCAACTATGGCAGACCAGCACGGCTACCCACCTGTAAGTGGTACCTTGGTTTAAGAACAGTCCTGTTTACAAACTATTCGGTTTACGAACTTCGCAAAACTGGAAGTAGTGTTCTGGTTTGCGAACCAGCATGCCTCAGTTTAAGAATGGATTTGGTTTAAGAAGGGACTTCAGGGATGGATTAAGTTCATGAACTGAGGTACCACTGTACAGCACTTTGACCCTTTACACACATACCCCACTGTTGTCCATCAGTTTGCATTTATGAAGTAATTGCCTATTCCTTTCGGTGAGGCACATATACAGATGCAAATTGTAGGTGTCTGGGATGGGGTGGGGTGGAACCCAGTTTGGGACAATAAAAGGAAAAGACTAAAGCCCCCCTTTACTCGCACTAGGGTCCTGATCCAGATCAAGGGCACCACACTGGAAATTTGTGTAAGAAAGAAGTCCAAACACTTACAATCACAGATGTGTAGTTTGGCCCTTAGTACATGCAAAATATAAGCCCCTTTCGTGCATTAGTTTGTGTAACGAGAGAGCGGGGTTGGAGCTTTGTTTTTGACCTTGTCCCTTTAGTTGGTGTCTGCCGCACTACCTATATACTAGGATGGCTGTCTGAGGGAGGGAGGCCTTTGCATCTTTACCACTATACCCAGAGACTCTCCTGGATTCTGGGACCCAATACAATTAGGGTTTTAGGATATTGGGAAGCATCCACTTGAAGAGGTAAATGCAGGAAGTATTCTCCACATTAGATGGCTACACTAACCCAAGGACTGGGGGAGCAGGGAGGAGGAGTCCCCCCTCCACAGGAGTGGGACCAAAGGCATGTCCCCACAGGCCCTGTCAATGTGCTTTCTCTCTTCACACAAGTCACACTACAGTTACAGATTCTAAGCACAAATCTACTAGTTTGGTGTGTGTGTGTGTGTGTGTGTGTGTGGATTTACTCTGGGTGAGAGGATCATTCGAAACACGTCCCACACTTGTTTTTATAATATTCTTTTCTTATTTTGATATCTTCTCTCTTAGAAACAAATGTGCAAAGGTTCTGTTGCACATGACTAACTTCTCCTAATTATGTTGGTTTTACTGCAAAGGCTGCATGGAACATCAGGGAATACGAGGGCATAAACACATTTTGCTGTAAAATTAAACACAGTCATTGTTGCCCTGAAATGTGCCAATGTGCCCTGCTGCCTAAAATGTTGAACTTCAGATCTTAAAAACCTGGGTTCAAATCACCCAGTATCCAACTTGGGCAAGGATCTTTCTCATAGCTTCTGTGTTAAAGTTGGAATGAGACTAAGATTTCTGTTTTTATCTCATTTTATCTCAAATGAACTGAACATTGCATTCTGCACATTAGGGTTTCTATTTATTTATGAATATATAATCTGTTGCATTGACAGTGTATACATAGGCCTATGTTAAATGCAGACTACTAGAGTTATGTAATATGCATAGATTTTTACATGTTCTCATTGTTCTTAAATGTTTTAGATATTTTAAAATAGATTATAAACTGTTTTAAATACTTTTTAATTTCATTTTTAATTGTATTGTTTTACCACTTTGGGGTTTGCCACTCTAGGCTCCTTTGAGAGCTCCCCCAATGTCACCATCACCCTGACTTTACCCATTCCTTTACCCATTCCTTTCCAGATGTGCAGCCTTGGTGCCAAAGCCACTGTGCCCCCACTTTATGCCCCACTGCTGCCAATAAATATCCAGGGAAATTTATTAAAATCTGTAGTTAGAACCCAATGTTGTTTTGCCCACAAGATTATGGAATCATCTGTTATGCAACCAGCAACACAATCTTCACAAGGTGCTTATTGTCATGTTTCTCCAGTGACAACTCTTGCATTATTTCAGCTGGTGTTGTGTTGCTAGTTGGTGTTCTTTTCAAAGTTATTCCCCAAGCTTTTTCTAGGGAACAGGTAAATTTGAAATGATGCTTCAGTGGAGCTTATATATGAGTAACCATAAACTCTCCAAGGCAATTTGAAAAATCTCTTCCCGCAACTAGGCATTAGTATGCCGAGAACAGGTTTACTACATTAAAAAATGATTGTGGTGATCCATTTTTAGTTTCTCTTTTTCATTTCCCCTGGTGATCCTATGTGAAAAGAATAAACAGCTGACTAGACTTGTGTCACAGTTGGGCAATCTGGCCCCATGTCCTACAATAGGTCATAGGTGAAAATCAGGGTGCCCCTGTAACACCCCATTGTCAGACCCAGAACCCCCATTACACATTCCTTAAGAGCTTGAATAGGTCAATTTGAGTTTCTGATTATTCCAATCTTATGCTCAGTTCTCCATATCAGTTGGCATATTTTTAAAGTCCTCATGAAAATTAATTTTAGTGTGCAATACCCATAACACATATTTTTTATGTAATCTTCCCTAAAGATGCATATCTTGGGAAGCAGTTCCCGCTATTGCAATGCATTTAGTTTTGCTTTCCCCCCACCCCACTTATATATGCATTTTTGTACACAATTGATTGAAGAACTGCGCTACGGAATTTGGAGAACTGTGAATTCAGAACCATAGCTGCATTTCAGTTTGTGCACTGCTTTGGGAAAGTGTGACATAGATAGGTTTGCATTGCTCTCCCCCATCCCAAGCCTCTGCTCTGCCGCCACCAACAGAGTGACACTAATATCCATCCCTTGAATGCTTGGGTGGGCAGGAGGCATGTTGGGGATATCCTTACCTATAGAGGCCAGCCCCCTGAAATGGGACCAAGCCAGGTTGGGATCCACTAGATCACAAGCCAGCCTGTCATTACCCAATGGTGCCATTACCCAGTGACATTGGGCCCAGTCCAAATTTGATCTCTGTACTAGCTTGCAGTTGGTGCAGGGATCAAGCCGCATCGCCCTTCCCTCACCTTTCACTATTGCCACTGTAAGCAGCTACGCTGTGGGTGCAAGAACTGTATTGCACCATAATTTTGTAGTAATTGGGTTTATTAACAAAGATGCAGGTCGAGCATCTGCCCTGCAACATATTTTCAAACAGGCACAGCTTTCTAGCCCAAAAGCACTTCCCAGAACTCAGAACGATAGCAAAATGAATGGGAAATTGGAGATGTAAGATGGATTTCAAATAGTCCACAACTTTTACTGAATATTGGGCTAACAAACTCAACCTGCCATAAGACTACAGCATGATAATGGCCCTGTATAAACCTGGTGCATCGTCGGCATAGCAATAAGACATCCAGAGACAAAGCTTAACACTTGACTTCCCTCCAAATTTGAGAGCTTGTGGAATTCTGTCAAATTAAAGTTTAAGCTCACTGTTCAGTATAAATTACAATGTTCAAACTTTTTAAAAATATATATAGAAAACCCCTACCTGACCCTTGAGGAGTCTAAACATATTCTGGATGTGTGCATAGTTAGCCATATTGATAAGTTTCAAGTTGCATGCATGTATTATGTAGTATTGATAACTCATTTTTAAAGATGTAAGCTTAATATACATAAAATGCTATGCAGAGGGGTTTGCACTAGGCACTAATTGAGGACTCAACCCTGGAAACCTGAGCTGCACTCTCTTGCTGTCAGCAGGAAGATGAAACCGGAAAACTCAGAGTCTTAGTCAGTAGTGGGAGGCAGCAGCATTAGGAGCAAGATGCTTGCATAGCATCTCCCTCTGGGACCAGAGAGAGGAAAGCTATTGGACTGTATTAAAGACTAAAAAGAAGACTGGTTCATATTGCTAGTTTGCTAAAGTGTTGCTTTGTATTTTTGCAATGTTTTATTTTGTAACCAGTTTAAGAGATTAAAGGGTGGGGGGAACCAAACTGGAACTCATTCTTGTGATGGACTTTATTTCATTTCCACTCTGCACAAGGTCCAGATCAGGGAATCTGCTTGCAATAACTCTAACACTCACTTCTAATTAAGCTGGATCTCAATTTGTCAGATTCCTCCCCCCTTTCAGTCCTAATGATTGTCCCTAAAAGAATATACAGTGGTACCTCTGGTTACATACTTAATTTGTTCCGGAGGTCCGTTCTTAACCTGAAACTGTTCTTAACCTGAAGCACCACTTTAGCTAATGGGGCCTCCCGTTGCCACTGCACCGCCAGAGCATGATTTCTGTTCTTATCCTGAAGCAAAGTTCTTATCCTGAAGCGTTATTTCTGGGTTAGCGGAGTATGTAACCTGAAGCGTATGTAACCTGAAGCGTATGTAATCCAAGGTACCACTGTATACACTTAAAAGAAAAACCCACAACACAATGAACACCCAGTCCTAAACCTCTCACTTCTGAAAAAGTTCAGAGAAGTGACCTGCTGGTGAGGACATGAAAAACCTCAGCCACCAAGAGGCCACCAAATGACAGAGGAAAATTCTTTCCCAGCCCTAAGAGGAAACAGCAGCTGCCAAACGACTATAAGGTCAGGTTTTCAGGGAGGGGAGGGGAGTAACAGGAATCTTGCTGGCAATGGCAGGAGAAATGTCATACGTGAGCTTCAAGGCCCCCAGAGAATCAGGGAGCCCTGACTGGCTGCGCTGCAGGCAAGGAATAGCTCAGCCAGCCAATAAAATGGTGACATCCCAAACTGGTGCTGAAAATCATGGCTGCTTTTCCCATCCTACCCACCCCAGTCTTCACCCAGCTCCTCTGCCTGTCTGCACATGTTGACAATATGGGAGTGTTGCTTGCCCATTCAAAAAAAACCCCTGCAGCATCTGTCCTGAAATGCTTCTGTTGGTTTCCGCTCACAGCTTGCTGGTAGGCTATATACGGGAAGGCCCTTAGTTCTTCCTCAGGGTGCCTGTGAATGAATACATCAGGCTCAACAGACATACTCAGAGGTGCAGAACAGCTTTGTGCTCTCCCACCCACAGCAGCACCCTCATGCATTCCAGGCAGTGGACAAGTTCTGTGAGCAACCTCTTTTCCACTAAAGTAAGTGGGGAAGCCTAAAGCTGTATGGCTTGAAAATGTACATGGAAGTCTAGAACTGGGCTCCAGCCATGGGATGCTAGGATAGATTATATAGCTTTAAAAAGTCCAGACAAATGAATAAATGTGCATAGACTTCCCCAAAAGCTCTGGTAAATCTATAGCTATTTTCCACTGCAAAGAAAAGGAATTAAATTGCTGTGGTTTGTCTTCCTTTGGGTGTTCTATGGCAATACATTTTTTAAGGGTGGGGGAGAAATGGAAATCTTGCATTGCCCAACATTGGCCTGTACCTTAAAATTAATTATTGAGCAGTTACCATCAGTATACCATTATATGTGAGCAGCCTGACAGGCCCACTCTGAAATGTTAACCTTTGCAGGCATACAGCTCAGAAAGAAAATAGCTTCCCATGGCACTTGTGAGATTCAGTTTGGTGACAGCATTCTTCCTTTAATCGATAGGAGAAGCAGAAAATCAAATATTAATGAAGGATGGTTAGCCCGGGTTCTCTGTATGTCTAGCAAATGCTTTTTCTTTTTTCATTCTGGGACTGGGTATGAGGCACTAACACAGAACTAAAAGTGGCATTTTTCATTTCAAGTGTATCCTGGAGTATCCCTCCTTGTCTCTTCTCTCGCTCATTGCCAGGGCCGACAAGCATCATAAAGAGATGCTCCATCAAAACGGAGTCTGCAGGAGGATGAAAATAATGTTGTTGCTGAAGCAAATGCATCGTCTCAGAGGGTGCACATGTCCATCATATTGTATCGAGGCTCTCTGCGGTACATTGCAAGGTTAGAGATTCTAATACATGCTGCTGCAGCAATACCATAAGTAAGTATCTCTGGTTGCACAAGGAATCGCTCTCTCACACAGATTTTGTTCCATTCTCTTGGATTGGACTGACGAGGGAAGGCAGTTCCATGTGCTGAAAAGCAGCACTTAGGGATAGGGAGGGGGAAGAAATTTGATTCTCTTCAGCAGGCCCCTGTATAGGAGGGGCAGCTGGGTACACTTGCCCTGGACCTCAGATGACTAAGCCAGCCAGGGACCCCCGCCAAGGGCCTGCCAGACTTACGTTGTTAGGCCAATAACACCCTGTGTGCCCTGGGCCTCAGACAAGCAAATCTACTGAAATGATAAGTACACAGGAAAAGCCTACTGGATCAGGCCAATGGCCCATCCAGTCCAGCATCCCGTATTCACAGTGCCCAACCAGATGCATAGCTCGGTGAATAAAGCACGAGACTCTCAAGGTCATTGGGTGAAAGATTCCTGCATTGCAGGGGGTTGGACTAGATGATTCAAAAATTCTATGGTTCTTTTTTATATAATATTTTTTTATTAAATTTTTGCATACATTCTTTTAAACATCAATTAACATTCATCTCTTATAAATATTTTTGACTTCCATCAACCACTTCTCAAGATTTTCAATTTTCCTAACTTCTTACTGTATTTCATACCTCACTATTACTTTTTATAACACTAATTATTTATTACATTTCAAAATTATCACCGTAATATTTCTTAAAATTGTCCTTACAAAACTTCTTGCAAGCCTACTAGCGTAATTTGTTGTTTACAATTGTCTTTCAAATATTTCTCATATTTAGTCCAATCCCAAAAATTCTTTGATTCTTATGCCCATGGGAAATCTGCAAGCAAGACCTGAGCACAAGAGCACTCTCGCCTCCTGTGGTTTCCAGCAACTGGTATTCAGAAGCGTGCTGCCTCCATCTGTGGGGCGGAGTATAGCCTCTATCTTGGTAAGTAGCCATGGATAGCCTTATCCTCTGTGAATTTTGATTAAGAAATGTGATAAAATATGCATAAAAATAATAGCAAGTGATAGTCGCTTCCATAAAACCTGAAAAGTTTGCCATAAATCAATATATTTTTTAAAAAATACATACGGGTACTTTGTATACCTGTAATAACATAAGAAAATAACATTGAGGACAGTGTCCTACATAATCAGAACATGGTGCACGGATTGTTGTTCACAAAAGCTCATGCCATAATAAATGTGTTAAGTTTTAAAGTACCCCAGGACTCTTGCTGCTTTTCAAATGAGTCAGGGGCACATGTCAACCACAGCAGTTTCCCCCATAGTTCGAAACAGAAATTGGTAAGCTCAACTGCAGAGTTGACAGCCTTCCAGCACCACCTTAAGAACTGGACAAAACCTGTAGAAGCCCTTTGCCCTGGATCCAACCCACCCCTTCCTTTCGAGTAAACCTAAACCAACCTTTTCTCTCTCCGAGGAGCCAGCGCGCAGGGCTGCACATGCACAAGCACATCCACCCCTCCCCGCGTGGGCGGGATGGCAGCAGCCAGGAAGGGTCCCCCCCTCCCTCACATGTGTTTACTCAGAAGTAAGCCTTGCTGTGCTCAGTAGAGAGCTCCTAGGTTTACAGGGGGGACAAGGCAGTCCTCCCCTCGAGGGCTAGATCCTGGAATGTTCAGCACCATCTCTCTCTCTCTCTCTCTCTCTCTCTCTCTCTCTCTCTCTCTCTCTCTGGACCCAAACCAGCCCTTTCTCTTGAGGAGCCAGCGCACAGGGCTTCTCTCTCTTGCACAGGCTCTTCGTCTGCATATGCCTCCACCTGCTTGCTTCTCCTTCTGAGAGAGAGAGAGAGAAAGAGAGAAGCCCTGTGTGCTGGCTCCTCAGAGAAAGGGCTGTTGGGGTGGGGGGGGGAGAGAGATCGACAGAGATCAAGGAGACACAATCATATGATCTACAAGTCAATCACAACTGACGTGTTGGGCAATGCTGATCTAGTACAATGCAGGAATCTCAGCTAAAGCATCCAAGAAAGGTTGTCATCCACCTGTCATGTAGAGGGGGTGGAGCAAGGCAGTGGCAAGGCCTTAGTGGTGCAACTCACCTGCAGGAGTGACAGGTTGGCTCTGATGGTGCATTTTCAACACACTGGCTTTGCCACAGCCAAGTCTCTGCCTCTCTAACTCATGAAAAACAGCAGCAATGCAATCAGCCAGAAGTCAGGGGAGCTGTGCCATCCTATCATGTCAACCACTACTGATCCAGAACAATAGTCCGTCTCTAAGACTCATTTTAACCAGATTTGGAGCGGGTGGGGGAGGTAGAATCTGAAAATAAATAAATGTAGCATTTCAAAAGCAATTGGAAAACTGGTGTGTGACTCATAATGGTGGCCTGGTTTCCTCACAATCCGTTCAAAGGAGACTGGTTCCTGCAAGGCTAGCTGAACAAGACATGCAAGAAATCAGTAGAATATTCTCCAGCACTTTAGATTACTGGGGGGGAAGGCAAAGTGACAAAGGATTTCTAAAAATATCAGACCAAGTGGTGCAAATGTACATCTATGGCTGCAGCCTTATAGGAACCAGGGAATGCAAATGATTCAGGATATGTGCAACTTTCCTGAAATGCTCCTGGCAATAGAAACAACATTTCATAGATTATTGGTACAGTAACCTAGAGAGGACGTATTTATTGGCGATACAAAATGAAAAATCTGCCCAGAACTCTGTGCTTATTGGAAGCTCGTCTCCTGGGCGAAGAAAAGAATTTGAAACCGCCTTGTTGAATCAATTTGTTCAGCTTCTCTCGGGATGCCTTCTTTATGAGTGTTTATGCTGCAGCTGTGCTTAGCTTCTCAGGGCAAGTTCAGACAAGATGCTATGAGACCCAATTGTGCTCTTTCTCACCTTCCTTATCCGCGATGCTGAAGCATTCAGCTTTCAGAAAGCACAAATGGATTGCTTCTGTCCTGCCCAGGCATGCAAAGGAGCAACTATTCTGGGACTGACATCGGGGTCATTTCCACTTCTCCTCAGACAATCTAAGAAGTAAAGGGCCATCTGTAGGACTGCCATATTTCCAGCAGTGAAAATCCAGAAGAAGCTGTTGAGCTCTTTTTTTCCGGGGCGAGGGGAGGGCAAAGTTGTTGAGCTTCTTTTAGTTTTGCCCAAAGTTGTTGAGCGTTTGGGGCAAAACCTAAAAAATATATATGCCATTTTTGAGCTATTTTTATGGGGAAATGGCAAAAATGGCACTGCTGACATCTGGATTTTCCTGGACAATTGACTGATTTCCACCGGGACAATGCTACTGACTGGTATTCCAGATATGTCCAGGAAAATCCGGACGTATGGCAACCCTAAATCCTGTCCACCAGTAATAATAGTATTTATACACACACACACACACACACACACACACACACACACACACACACACCCTGCCCATCCAGCTGGCTCCCAGCAGATTAAAAACAATAAAACATCAAACGTTAAAAACTTCCCTAAACAGGGCTGCCTTCAGATGTCTTCTAAAAGTCAGATAGTTGCTCCTTGTTCAGAAGGGAAAGATTAAAGAAACCTCATTGCACTCTGAGATCATGTGCATTATAAGAGCCGATTGGTTCATATCTTTTCTCAGTCCTAACTTACTTGAACTAGAAGCATGCAGCCCAAGAACCTAGCTGGTGGCAGGAGCTGTTGGAAGTTGTGGACAGCTGCCCCATGTGGTAAGGCACTGAACTGCATGTGGCAGCTACCTACAGACCGTGGATGGTCTCTACATGCCCAAGTTAACCATTGAATTCTTCTGGAAGGACGGCTTTCTTTCCCAGTTAAGCCTTGCTTGAGCAGCAAGGAAGGTCCATCGCTCAGTGGCAGAGCGTCTACTGTGCATACAGGAAGTCCCAGGTTCTACGTGGTTCTATGAAGCCTTATCACAGCCTTGTTCTTTGGACTTGGCGTGCTCCTTAAGCCTGGCTCCTAGAATCATAGAATTGTAAAGTTGGAAGGGAGCATGTGGGTCATCTAGTCCACCCCCCTGCAATGCGGGAATCTTTTGCCCAATGCAGGGCTCAAACCCACAACCCTGAGATTAACAGTCTTATGCTCTACCGAGTGAGCTATTGTAACTCAGGCATGACTTCTGGCTTTCTTCTCAACTATTAAATTGTTCTTTGGTTCTGACTTATCCTTTGATCTCAATTATTCACTTGTCTCAAGGCTCCTATTTTTCCTGGCTCCCGGGTCATGTCTGATTGGTGCCCAGAGCCCAGTGTTGTCAACTTGTAAGTTCAAAACCCACGTGAATTTGGCTACATTGCCTGGGGCTTTTCAGCTTACACCCAGAAAGGTGACTAATGGAGGGCCATGATATAGGTTTATAAAATTATTCATGGTCTTGCTAATGACTAGAACTCAAGAACATCCAATGAAATTGATTGATAGGCAGTTCAGGGCAGACAAAAGGAAATACAAGCACACAACGCATCTTTAATTTGTGGAGTTCAATGCTGCAAGATGTGGTGGTATTAAACACTAGCTAAATGACTTTAAAAGCAGGTCGGACAAACTCATGAAGTGAAGGACAATCAATTGCAACTAGTTTGTTTGCTTATTACCCTCACCTTCTTTAAAATATATATATTAAGGTGGTATGCAACACATAAGAAAAAAATCAGCAAAAGCATCCATAAAAACATAATTTAAAAACACCAATAAAACATCAATAAATAACAATTTGGTGTGTGTTTTTAAAGAAAATTCATATTGCAAAGGCTTGTCTAAGAAATATAATTTTCAAGACACATGCCCAACCTCTACTAGCAAGCAGTTCCACAGGACAGGACCTGTCACACCAAAGGCTTGGTCCCCAGTGAAGCCAACTGAACCACCAGACATGCCTCATCAGAGGATCTCAGTGACTGAGGTTACGTATCCTGCTAGTTAAGACAGTTATAATGACTTACAAGTTTAGAGGCATCATGTCTCTCTGTACCACCTGTAAAGCAAGAGCAGGTGAAGGGCTGCTGAGTCCAGCAGGTGGGCTTCTTCAAGGCTGGCCACTATAGGAAATGGGATTCTTGATTAGGTGGTGCATTGAGCTGATCCTGCAGGGCTCTCATGTTCCTACCTTATTGTACCTAGGTCCTGTCTAGCTCCCATTGCTCGGTCCCAGCTCCTGCCCACCTAGCAGTTCGAAAGCATGTCAAAGTGCAAGTAGATAAATAGGTACCGCTCCAGCGGGAAGGTAAACGGCATTTCCGTGCGCTGCTCTGGTTCGCCAGAAGCAGCTTTGTCATGCTGGCCACATGACCCGGAAGCTGTACGCCGGCTCCCTCGGCCAGTAATGCGATATGAGCACCGCAACCCCAGAGTCGGACACGACTGGACCTAATGGTCAGGGTCCCTTTACCTTTACCTTACCTCCTGTCTTTAGGCCTTGTGTTTAGATTTTCTCCAGTCCTGTTTTCTATGCACTTCCATGCCACATCTCCACCAACCATTGTTTCCTTGGGCGCTGTCTTTTCAGTTGTCACGGAAATGTCATTGCAACTTTGGACATTTTTTTAAAAAAAATATCAGAATATGTTTATACCACTGTTAGTAAAAAATATTCTTCTGCATGTTGTCGGTATTTTTACATCTAAAGGTAAAGTCTGATCCAAAGAAGCCTGAACACAGCCAAATGACAGCTCAAATCTTAATCCCATCATTCGATCCCAAACTAAGACGACAATTCACATCAGTCTGAACCACTCCACTGATCTCTACTCCAACCATCAGTTCCACCAGTTGTGATTTTGCTATCGGGGTGAACTGACCATTTATTGTGCCGCAATGCACAGTGCATCAAAATGGCGAATCTGCAGAGAACACCAGGAAATGAAACTAATGGGATGTGTATTTTTTTTTTTTTTTTTTTTTTTTTCATCTGCAATGTTTAAAAAGACTGGTTTACAGTAAGGTACTTCTTCATATAGGTTCAGGTCGATAGAATTTGAGGGCCGGTCAAATCATGGCTTTGCAATGGTTTTCCCACCCCCCTCTTTTATCAGCCCATAAAATAAAGGACTCTTCTTCTTCTTTTTTACCATGAAGGTCTCTTGGTATGCAAGGGTTATTTTTGTGAACCTACTGAGTATCATCTGGATTGCCTACAGCACTGCTCTTTGAAACATGTAGTGTAGATGTCACAGCTGCTACTGCTCTAAAAGGATATATGCACCCTGTTGAGATGAGAGTAAATATGTTCCTGGAAATACTGGGGGAAGGGTGGGTGTGCGTAGATCTATTTATCTGCTAGGTTTTTGTGACTCTTACGAGCAAAGGAATGTTTACGGAAATAAATGATATTAGTGGGCTTTTATTTTTTTTGCAATGATGCTTTCCTAGGGTCTGCAGGGTGCGCACAGCCTTGAAATATATTAGCTCTGGTGTGGCAGTCATCAGTGTAGCTGATCCAATCGGGTTGTGACTGCAGGGAAGGAGGGGAAATGTTCTCTGTGTGTTTAATAGCCAGTGTGGTGTACTGGTTAAGAGCGGTGGACTCGTAATCTGGTGAACCGGGATTGCGTCTCCGCTCCTCCACATGCAGCTGCTGGGTGACCTTGGGCTAGTCACACTTCTCTGAAGTCTCTCAGCCCCACTCACCTCACAGAGTGTTTGTTGTGGGGGAGGAAGGGAAAGGAGATTGTTAGCCGCTTTGAGACTCCTTAGGGTAGTGATAAAGCAGGATATCGAATCCAAACTCTTCTTCTTCTCTTCTAATACAAATCATCTGTCTTTAAATCACAGTGCTATGCCTCTCTCTCTCCACCCCCTCCTGCAAAAGGAAGATGTGACAGATACACAATATACCTGTATATTGTATTAGCAAGACTGCATCCACCCCGATTAAGATTTCTACACTGCGTGCATTAGTTTGAGGAGGTTGGAATTCTGGGCCAGTTTAGCCTAATAATGCATATTGGAGGTTTCTGCTTTGACTGATAGTCTACTCCCTTCTTTGTTTATTTCAGCGCTTCCATTCATCACCAAAGTTTCCAAGCGGTGTATGTAAAATTTACAAAAAGCACACAGTGGGATAAAATCAATTAAAATTAACCATAAATGCAGAAAATGCCATTAAAATGTCCACTGAAATAGAAAGATCTTCAACAAGCACCTGAAATTTAACAGGTGTGAATTATTCCTAGAGGTCAAAGCTACCACCACAGTGTCAGACCAGGATTTCGTGGTCTCCATAGCAACTATGGGGCTGACTCTATAAATCAATGGCCAGACTTTTGAGGGGCATGCAGAAAAACAGAGGCAGAAAGAGTTTCCTGCTGCTGCCCTACTATCAGGTAAATTTGGGAGAAAGAAAGAGAAGAGTGAAGCAAAGGTCCAGGACAGGGATGGAGAACCTGCAACTCTTCAGATCTTGCTGGACCAACTCTGATTTGTCACAGGCAGCATGGCTAATAGTCAGAGATGATGGGTGTTGTCCAGAAACATCTGGAGGGCTGGAGGTCACCCTCATCTGGTCTCACAGATGGGTTAGAATGGATTTGTGGGATCTGAGAGATAGGGTTGTACTTTTGTGAATTGTTTCCCTGCGATTGCTGAAAAAGGGAGCCAATGGCTTGACTTTTGGAGCAGTGTGGTTGAAAACTTGCAAGGAAAATTAGAAATTGGGATGAGCAAAGAGGGAGGGAGGGAGGGAGGGAGAGAGAGAGAGAGAGAGAGAGAGAGAGAGAGAGAGAGAGAGAGAGAGAGAGAGAGAGAGAGATAATTGGGGGTGAGATTTTTTTGTGGGCCAGTTGAAAGCATCATAACAGAAAGATGAAATATTAATATTCCATAATACCCAGTCAGTATGCCACTGCAAAAGGTGCTGAGCTAGCTGTCTCTTGTTTTGGGTGTTTAAAAGTCACCTAGATACATTGCAGACATCCTGCTTTGTGAGTGTGATTAGAGACAGGTGTGCCATAGGTTGCGTTTTTATTTACTACATTTTAATGACAGTCAGCCACCTTGTGAATTTATCTAAATCGGAAAGTGCAATGCAGTTTTTAAAATTAAAAAGAAGAAATCTATGCATTCCAGTTAAAAGAACTGTGTACACCATGATTTATAATTTCAATCAGTCAGGTAAGGTCAGGAAGGGAGATGTCAGGCACCACACTAAAAATAGCCCAAGCTCATTCAACAGATTGACTTATTGTGTCTCTCTGTGTCTCCTCTGCTTACCTTATTAGCGGCTAAAATAGACCCAGTGAACAAGATTCCTTTCAGGCTTGTTTATTATCAACAGAACTTCATAATTAAATCATTGACGTAAAATCTTTAGAGATGGCACAGGAGTGAATATTCTAGGTACAGAACAAACAAGCAAGCAAAAAAAAGGTCCTTTCAGGTTTGAACTTGCATCTACAACACTGCAAATCACGTACCAATTCCTTGTCTGGAACCTGGCTTTCCAAAATAGCTCTCATCACAAATGCACAGGCAGACCTCCATCTGGACAATTTGGATCTCAGGTGGGAATATTTGGACCTGTTTGCAGGATATGAACTGAAACAGCTATAGAAAATCCTGATAAGAGCATAAAGCTTAAGAGTGCGAACTGTAAGCTGGAAGTTCACCTTCCAACGTTCAGTTGTGAACTAATTTTGGGAGCTTTAAACACCACTATTAATTCAATCATTGTGCAATCCAGTAAGCTGAGTGACATTGAGCATTCCCTCATCTGCACTATATATCTAAAACAGTAACTTTAAACAGTATTCCCCCAAATAATCCTAGAATCTGTACTTTACTGAGAGTTGTTAGACTTGATGCAACACCGGAAAAGGCACTATGATGCATATATGGTGGAATTGTCCAAACATCGTATGATTTTGGGAAACTGTGTATAACGAGATGAAAAAAATGTTTAGATATTCATTTAAGAAAACATCAGAAGGTTTCCTATTGGGAATAGTGCCAGGAAGTCTAAAGGAAGAAGATAAAACATTATATTTACAGTATATGCAACAGTAGCCGCAAGGCTACTGATAGTGAAAAATTGGAAAAGTGGGGTAATTCCAACAAAAATAGAATGGCTTGCCAAACTTCTAGAGTATTACAATATGTCCAAAACAATGGAAGAAATTGGAAGGTCTTCAAGAGAAAGGACAGACAAAGACTGGAAGGTGTTTAAAGGGTATTTGCAAAATTATGTTGAAAAGCCAGAACTCCTATTAGAATAAACAAGTTCCGTTATAAATATTGGAAATTAAATAAGCTGGATAACAATGGAATAAGAAATTGGAATAATAGTGTTTTAAGGGGGGGAAGAGAAATGGAAAGGAATTGCAACTGAGTTGATTGGAAGTCAAGCACAGGGTGGGGTGTGGGGTATAGAAGGGTGGTGGGAAAAGGAAGTAGATGTAAGGATGAGTGTGGATGAGTATTTTTAAGATGTGTAAGATTGTATGTTTGTTTTGTTTGTATATCTGTAATGTGAATGTATTGTCAATGTATTGACGAACAATAAAATAAATATTATTATTATTTTTTAAAAGAGTTGTTAGACCCACTACTCCCCTCACAGAGCTTCAGTTTTCAGAGGGGTTTAACAATCAGTCCCTCTTCCTCTGAGAACTGCACCTCTGTGAGGGAATTAGGATGGGCCTTCTTGTTTACCTGCTTCTTGACCTGGCCCAGGAAGGGTGAGCAAAGGAAGCAACAATGATGCTCTGCTTCTTTCTGGCGTTGTAAGAATATTAAGGTTTTATATATATAATTGTTCATTAGTGTACCAAGTAAACATGTGCATGAATAGGCCATGTCTGAAGCAGCACAGGAAGACAGTCTTGACACCATTTTGACTCTCAAAACTGACCAAATGTTTACCAAATGGGTCTCTGCAAGGAAGGAGGGGGTGAATGATTACCATCTCAAAGGAATGGCCTGGCTACCCAGGAAAACAATAAGATAAGACATTATCATATAAATTGACAAGCAGGAGAAAAACAAACTTCTCAGAATGCTTTTGAAATTTGTTGGGAGACCGCCTTTTTGGTGATGTAGGCATGAGGTATCTGGGGTGGTGGTCTTGGGCTACACCCCTTCTGTGATGTATGTATGAGGTTTCTGGGGGTGGGGCTGGACTCCAAGGGGGATTTTTGAAATGTCTTTATAAATGCTTGCATGCATGGCTCTGGGTCAGAAATATACTCGGAGTCAAGTGTGGATTTCATGCTCTTTATTCAGCTCATTGTAGCGAGGAATGCAGTTTCCCCAAAACGTCTGCCAATCGGGTTGCGGATTCACTTCCAGCTGGAGCTGGATTGGGTGGCTCCTGCAGACCAATCAGACTGCTGCATTCTGAATCCTATTGTTCTAGGACCAATCAGACTGCTGCATTCTGAATCCTATTGAACTCAGTACATAACAGGGTCCCTCCCCTGCTCTCCTGTGTGTGGGGAGGTTAACCCTGTTGCAACAGAACAATAAAGATCAAGCTTACTAGCTGCTTTGCTTCTAAATATTCTCTGGCTGGCCTCTGTTATTTACTCCTACCGATGGAGAACCTGCAAAGGATTCTACAAGGGCTCTTGTGTACCCCATGAGGGAATAAGAGCTAATTTTGTTTATTTCACTGGAAATCAAGCAGTTGGTAAAAATGATGAGGCTGAGGACCAGCCACAGATATGCTGAGGCAGGAGGTCTTGTGGTGGGTGCTTCCCCCAAGCCCCATCCCCTCAAAACAAACAAACAAAAACAAAACAAACCAACAACCGTGGAGCCAACCCCTTTCTAATGGCATGATCTGGAAGGATGCCAAAATAATATTTGTAACCAAAGAGAAGCCTAAAAGTGCCCCACAGGTAAGTCATTATGTCATGTGTCTCTTTGTTGAAACTAGTAAATGTTGCTTCTCTCAGAAGCATCGTGACAGCAGTTAACCAGCTTGTACTGTCTCCCTTCAGGCCTTAAAAACCTGAAGGAACTTTATGCAGATTGCAAAAGCCTAGAAAACCTTTCCAAATCTTTCAAGGAGCATCAGTGCATGTACAAACATTGTTTAAAAGATTGCACAGCACGTTTTTATGACGCGATGTGAGCCTCAGGAGGGAGGGCGGGCTTTATGATGTTTGAATGGCTTGCCGGCTAACACACATGTGGTCTTTGTGTGTTTTGTGCTCCTATGCGATTGAGCCACCCCACACAGAAACCCGCTGTGGCTTTTGTTAAACAATCTAAACTATACCTCCTTAGCTGAGGTGGTTGGAATTAATACTTGATGCTGGCGTGGTGACAGTTCATCTGAAAAGGAATATATTCTAGAGGGAAGAAGAGGCCTAGGGTTTGGAGACATGTGAAAAAGAGGCCACTGCCATTTGAAAAAGGTACTGTAGTTACATTCCCAAAGGCCTCATTAGAAATTATGTATCTCAGCTCTTACACAAAATGACCAAACATGTTGTGGTTGGATAGAAGTCTCAGCCTCCATACATTACCACTTGAGAGTTCTCCGGGGCTCACCTTGGATTAATTTGGAAGTGATGGGGGATGTGATGAAAAAAAAGGGGGAAGATGTTTGGTCCAGGCTCAAAAAATTATCTATGCATTTTATGCACTCTTTACCCTAATATGTTCATTTTTATACACACGACTTAGCTGAATTCAGAGAAATGCAAATGGCTATTTTTCAATTTGTACATTGTTTCAGCAAGTGAAAATTAGGTAGCCCCCCGTCCCAAACTTCAGTACACAAAGATGAGCATATGGCTAACTTCTATGACTTGCAGAATGGAAAGTGCTTTGGGTTGAATTTATATATTCTAAAAGACCTACATGTGTACACATGAACAGTTTAACAAGTTTCTACCTGCCTGTCCCTGGCTGTGCATAGAAAACTAGAGATAGTACCAATCTATCTTCAGGAAAACAGGGTTGGCGCTTCTTCCAGACTTTTGCTTTTGCGAACAGTAGAAATAAATAAATGCAAATGCAAAGCAATTAAAACTCCATTTCTGTTCACAAATGCCTTACACAATCTTTATAAAAAAGAATGAAAAGAAACTGATGAGAGAAAAACAGAAGGAAAAGGAAATAATGGGTTCTCATGAGAACGTTTATAAACATTTATGACAACATGAAAACTTACTGTCACTTTGTCTGTTGCAATTAAAACAACAACAACAACAACCAATACCCTTGGACTCAGAAACCCAAACTCTGCAGAATAAATTGCACAAGTTGTAATTCAACCAAAATGTAGTTCAGCATAAGCAGAAAATGTGATAGTAGGCACTGCTAGGGCCATGTTAGATATGCTCTTGTCTAACTGCAAATACATAAAATGGTAGAGAATCAAAAAGAAAGGGGCATGCAACAATCCGGCAAAAAAAATTGAGGATGTAGGAACTAGTGGACATGAAGAACATATGTGTTTGCAGAGGGGTGTCACTATTAGCAAAAATTCTTTAAAGTATTAGTTGGCACTGTTTGCCCCTGTGAGGTATTCCCTTCCCCAGCTATTCCACTAGAAATGTGCTAATTTTTCAAATCCATGCTGAGGTGCTTCAGTAATCAGGCGGTGGGTGTCTACATATACACAGTACACAGCCTTGAAGCAAACCTATAACCTGTTGCTCACTTATATCAATTCTGAACAAATTGGTTTCCTCAAGAAAAATATCTGTTAAATTAAGCTACATGGGCATTTGAAGCACATCCTGTTTGAAAAGAACACACACACACACACACACACACACATTTAACTTGCCATCAGGCTTCCCTTTTCATTTAAATAAATAACCTCAAGAAGGTGGAAACTTTCACCCACATCAAACTCTTTGGCTTAATCATTCCTCATTGGCATTCATTTTGCTGAAATGGATGCAGTTTTTATCAAAGGGTTAAACAGAAAAGTAACAAGATTAAGGTGCATCCACGAAAGGGGGAAACGGTGGGGGGCGGGGGAGAGGCTCTCTTTGCAGACTAGGTAGTTTTTCTCCAAGAGAAATGAGTGAATCCATTGGTGGTAACTCAATGGATGCTATTATATATATATATATATAAGATATTAGCTCTAGTCTTTCAGCCACATCCCATCAAATTCAATCATGCAATAGGATGATAATGGCTCAGATGTGACTAAAAGGACTCTCTAATACATTCTTAATGCAATTTTGCTCCCGCTTCGGTTTTGGAAGAGGTGTAGAAATAGCTGCCTCCATGGTTTTAAAGCAAATTATTGTGCTTTGTATTTCTTGCAACCTCGTACAAGAGAACACTATGTGCCTGGGAGAGATCGCTCTGCATTGATCTTTGATGTTAAAGGTGTCCTATGACTGAATTCTAACCCAAGCTTTGCAGAGTAGATCCCCATTAAGCACCACACTTTCCCCAACCAGCAACTGAATCCTGTGATGCTATTTAACACAGCTCTGATTCATGCATTCAAAATAACGTGTAAGGCTTTCAGGCTGGGGAGGGGGAGGGGGTGTGCTTCTGCTGGCCCCAGGCCCAACACCCAGGCATGCACTGGGTGAGCCTGCCCCAACCCACCTTTCTTGTCTCGAGCAGTGAAGTCGGAATGCAGCTTGCAAGTGTGCTCAGCTGAACATGCTTGCCACCCTCTTCAGAACTCCCCACTAAACACGGTATGGTTGGAGGTGAACCATGCACACCCAGTGTGAAAGCGCCTGCTTTGCCTTTCCCGTTTAAACCCTCATGCATTATATGGAATGCATGAATAAGGGTACGGATTGACCGATCTTGTCAAGTTGCTAGTTGCTAATGTCATGGAATTCTACTCAATATTGATCCAGAGCAGATTCCAATGTATAGTTAGCAGAGTAACAAGTTAAACACGTTGCAGGATTCCCAAAAAATAGATCAGAGCGATTATATTTCATCCAGCAGAGCTTTACTGCTACTGAAGGCAAATGAGCATAATGGTCACAAATCCAATACATTCAGGATTGGCACTGTCCGTAAGAAATCCAGTTGCAGCAGAATTAACTTAAACTTACAATAACTTATAAAAAGTCTAAAACCTTAACACTAGGCATACTATGTACAGAACACCACACCAGAAGGAAAAGAGATTGAAAGAGAAAGTGAAACACAGGCTCCTTCTGGCCCTACTTTTATAGTTAGCATGATCTTGACTGATGGGATAACAGGACCAGTTTAAACCAGCTGTACTCAGTTTCTCCAAAGGTATAACCAAAACATCATGTACCTTCTGCTTGTTTCTTTCACACGGAGAAGCTTCCATAATTCATTAGAATAGGAAAAAATCTCTACGCGTCAGATCAATACTTTCTCCACTAAAAAATGCAAACTGACAGCTAATCCCCCAAATAATAAAATAAAATAAAATGTTGGATGACATTAAAAGCTCTAAAACCAAATTCTTCAAGTATGCTTCCTTTCAGAGAAATAGAGTATGTGTGTCCAAAAGCTATTGGTGAGGTGGGAAAATAGTTGCATTAAGATTTGCCATTTTCCCCATTTCAGATTGTAGATGTAGGCAAACATCAAACAAAATACACATACCAGACAGGACAAAGGTTTTTATTCCAGCAGTTCCTGTATCTTTCACACCTGAACTTGCCATGATGTGTAGATCAAGGGTGGCTAACCTGCAACTCTCCACATGTTATTAGACTCTAATTGCCATGAGCCCCAGCCAGCATGGTCAGTAGTTTGGGGAAATTGTACTCCAGTAACACCTCAAAGTATCAAAGCTTAGCCATCCCTGGTGTAAACTGTGCCACGAAGTCATGCCATAGGCATTCAGGAATTGCCTGTTTAGACAAATGCAGCTGGACCATTTTGGAGAGAGAATATTTCTGGGGTATTTTAACAGATGCCTAAATTAAATATTTAGCTATGATCAATTATGCATCTAATATTTGCAGAGCTTTCACTAGCCTTGGTGGCTGGCTGTGTAAATGGTATACTGAAATGGTATACTGAAATGCAGCACAAAAAAGGAAGCAAAGTCAAGAATTAGGCTATATTTTATTGATTAGGTTGCTTCTACATTTTAGTACCCAGTGAATCATAGTCATGAATGAATGGGGTGGGAAGCATTTATAAAATAATGTAACTTGCTGTTGAGTACATACTGTACTCCCATGGACTGCAAGAAGATCAAACCTATCCATTCTTAAAGAAATCAGCCCTGAGTGCTCACTAGAAGGACAGATCCTGAAGTTGAGGCTCCAATACTTGGGCCACCTCATGAGAAGAGAAGACTCCCTATAAAAGACCCTGATGTTGGGAAAGATGGAGGGCACAAGGAGAAGGGGACGACAGAGGATGAGATGGTTGGACAGTGTTCTCGAAGCTACTAACATGTGTTTGACCAAACTGCGAGAGGCAGTAAAGGATAGGCATGCCTGGCGTGCTCTGGTCCATGGGGTCACGAAGAGTCGGACACGACTGAATGACTGAACAACAACAACAACACATACTGTATATATTGGGCCTAAAGAACTCAGGAACGCATACATTTCACATTGTTAGCAGGGATGGCTTGGTCTTAATGCAGAACGAGAACTGTCTCAGGTGGTAGGTGCATAGGAAAAATAACTGGTGTGCCTCCACTCAAACGCCTCATTTATAGGTTGGGTTGCTCATCTGCCAGCCCTGCAGTTGCCCATGGCATGACTGACAGAGAAGGCAAGGCTCCCTGTTGCCCTCTCCATCTCCTCCCTGCCTCACTCAGTGGAAGGGCCAAGGGGGTCCTTCTTCAGAGTGAGGCATTCTGGGCAAAGTGGCTGGGCTGCACTTGCACCACCAATGCAGCTAGAAATAAATAAATTTCAACAGGTCTTTTAGCTGCAGTTCAGGTACTCTCCTGGCCACTTCACCCAGAATGCCTTACAACGAGGAAAGATGCCCTTGGATCTGTTCCACAGTGATGCTTGGAGGCAATGGAAGGGCTGGTGGAGAATATGCCACTGTTACTGCAGTGGTAAAAGGAGTAAGTAAGGAGGACTAGGAACTGGAGGGCATCGGGATGAGGTGAGTGACAGAAGGAAGAGGAGGAGTAGGGTTGGCAAAGTCACCTCTTGCCACAGGCACCACCATCTTTTGCATCGGCCCTGATTGTTAGCTTTCAATTTCCATAGCAACAAGGAAGCATATATACTTGCTGCCTTAGTCAACAACCATATCTACTCATAAGTACCGGTACCTATCACTGAGTTCAGTGGGACTTACTTTCTGCAATATACATTATCCTATCCATGTTCTTTTGCACATTTTGAAGAATGGTTTTAGCTGTTTCTTAAGAATCTTGGCATTTGGGGAAAGAGCTAGGAAAGAGATGAATATATATCTATATACATGGGAAATCGGCAATAAAAATAAGCATGGCACATGCCAAATAGAGATGTAGGCCTGTTGGGAGCGGGACTCGAAGGTCTGCACAGAAATCTGTTTTCAGCTGTTACCTGCATTTTCTAAACATAAAACTTTGGGCTGAACTAGACCTGGAATTAAACATGTCACTCAAAGTGCTGTGGTTATTTTTTAATCGTTAATAGGTGCTACTGTGGAGAACATTTTTGTTAGGACCATGGCATTTGGGTAGAGAGGGTGAGGTCCTAATGAAAATAATATAAAGCAGTATCATCTCTAAATCTGCCATGCCCCCCACCATTAATATAAGGAAATTTCATTTGCAGAAATGAAAATACTGTATGCATTTTCTACTTTCTTCAGAAGTAGCATTCCACAGTAAAAGCCCAATTTCACAATAAAAGCCTGTGTGATGTGCCCAAAGTCAGATACTGCAGTGTTATTCTTATACTCATTTTTGTCCTCATGCTGCCTAGAAGATTGCAATAATTCTTTTCTCTTTTTCCCCCCTTTTCTTTTCTTTTCTTTTCTCTTCTTTCATGGTCAAAGCCTAAGTGGAACTGCTGCTAATTTCTACTGTTGAGGGGCACTTCATTTTCACCTCTCCAATATGGAGCCTAATTGTTGGTTGTCTATTTTCCCTGTAATATAATAGTTCTGCATTCAAACGATAGTCATCTCTCTCACAAATAATACTCAGTACGAGTTCCTTTCATGAGAAAGACCAGATCTAATTCTCCATAACTGCTAATTTGCTATTATAAAGGTACTATGTTCTTTAGCAACCTTAAATTATAGTCTTTTAGGATTGATTCCACTACATTGTTATTACTGATAAGGACAATTATAGGACAGTTCCCCAACACACACACACACACACACACACACACAATTACTCCCCCCCCTTTTAAGTGTTGCTAGTTTAATGCATATTTTCCTGTCCAGGCATCTGCAGTTTGTTGCACTGTAATTTGAACAGTTTTGAGACTAGCATTATATATCGCATTAAGAAAAGTTGTAAATTTTAATACCCATTTTCTGAGTAAATTACTGTTTCAAAGGAGACAGCAGAGTGTGGGTTGAGACAGTAACGTGCTGTAGGTCTCTTGACTTGCTGCTTGATCTAGAGAACTACTTTTCTTCCAATATGCACACATCTTAACTACCAATTTCCCCAAGCATTGTTTCAGCATCTGGGAATGCTTGTACTGCTGTTTTCGCAATGTCAGAATATGGAGGTCTCTGAGCCTGGGCAAAAAAGAAGAAGAAGAAGAAGAAGAAGAAGAAGAAGAAGAAGAAGAAGAAGAAGAAGAAGAAGTAATGCAATGCAATTGTTAGGTGGCTTAATAGCTATAAGGCATCTTGGTGACATTGTTAAAATCCCCTTCTCATTTGCTTTCCCAGACATTTTCAGAGGTTCATTAAAAAGCCAGAGGTCTTTCTGAGCTTGTTCCCGAGTGTGCTTTAAAAAAAATGCAGATAAATTGTCCACCAGTCTACTTCCCAACCCATCATACCCACTACAAAATGGTGGAGGGGCGTGGTGGCAGGAAGGGCAGGAGCAGCTCTCCCAGTGGGGCAGAGCTGCGGTAATAGCCTCCTGGCGGAAATGTCCATGCTGCTTACTGGGAGGGGAGTGGGTGAGGTGGTGGCGAGATCATGGCTGGATAGGTGCACCAGTGTCAGTGTCAGATTGACTCTGCCACACAGCTCCGACCTGGCTGCCACCTCTCTCAATAAGCAGCAGCCATGCTGTTGCCAGGAGCGATTGCTGCCCTGCTGGGTGAGGCAGTCCTGAAGAACAGCATGCTGAATCTAGGCCTTTTCCTGAAGAGGAAAAATGCCTTTCCATGCAGCATTCTTGGTATTTCTAGGGATTTATGTTTCCTGAGTCAATTAATGTGAATTTAATTCATGACCGGGACCTGTATTTCCATCTAAACATAGGCCTGCAAGGCCTCTTCTCACTCCACATGTGAGATTCTCTTTCTGCCAGTTTCCCCATCTTTTTAGTGGAGTAAGTTGGTTGAAGGAACTACAAGGAGTAGTTGGCTGGTGAGACGCCATTCCCAACTAGGCCCAGTTCAACATGAAGTATGAATATCCAAGCTCCCATTAAGTCAGTTCCCCACATCCAATACTTTGCCTCACACATTCATTTCATTGGAGCTGACTTTGAATTTGAAGGCCTTTAAAAAACACTGCTTATCGGAGAAGAAAACGATGACAACAAATGGAAAATGTGTTCCCAATATGAGAAAAAAGTTTTGAAAGATGGACCCAAACTTCAACAACAAGAAAACCAATGTTGAATCCTTCCATTTGTCATTCACAGTAAAATCCAGTTATGGCAAAGTAGGACCTTGCATGGATATTTTTATACGTTTGTTTATATGAATTTACAAGTTTCTGAAGCATTCGACAACAAATGGCAATTGTTTCATTGCATTTGAATGGGTCGTAACTGATTTGTTCTGTCCATGAGCTTCTGGACTTACATTTTTCTTTTATAAAACCTTCAGATTCTTCAGAGTGATACAGTCCCTGCCAAAACCGATAAATATAGTATCACATTCCATAATAAATGCATTAGCACACTCCATAAAACAAATGCATCCATTAATAGTATAAGATATTGTCTACTTCAAGAAAACCTATTGTCTACGTGTTCAAAGACTAATGTATTTTATATCAGTGATAGTAACAGCAACAAAAAAAACCCCACAATTTAATATTGGAAACCATTTATTTTTTTTACCTGAAATGAGAGGTGAGGTGTGCTCACTGTGCAATATATTTATTAGACATAATTTAATTGGCTTTTAGCTTTTCAGGATATTTGTTGCAATATGGCGCAAGAGTCCTTAGTAACTTCTGCTTAGTTCCTATGGCAACAGTGAAGTCTGAGCTCATTAGAATTTTTCTCATGAGGCTCACCAGGGCTTGTAAAACTCAACTGCTACTTTAGAGAAAATACTAAACAAATGGGAAAGACATATATCTTTTGTGAAAGAGTGGCGCATGACTTCCAAAATCAAATGTCTCATATTTTGGAAACCAAAGATGGAAAGATACCATTCTGCCTCAGGTATGTTGTGGATCGGATGTCTTAAAAACATATCTCTTTAAAATGGCTGTGTACTGAAAACAGGCACACTGAACTAAGTGTGCACTGTTCCAACAGCAGAAACCAGCCATCTAACTCCCTCTTTCATCTTCTTTCATGGCCCGGGGAAAAACTCTGCTTCAGGCCTGTGTTAAGAACCCACCCAGGGGATCTGTGAATAAACCTGTTCATCAGCCTCTTAAAATGACCAATACCTACATGAAGCTTAGATTCTATCATTAAGGTTCAACAGACACCACAGTGAAGACACCACTTTGTCTTGGTGAGGATCTGCATAAACAGGCTATGGTTGTACATAGATTCCTTCATGCTGACTAAAGGAACTTGCTTAGCTGCACAGAAGCTGTGATGCACTTATGCATGCCACAGGCATTTACAAGTGAGGTACCTGTCATGGCGGGTGGACCTGGCAGGATAAGCTGCAACTCCAGTTACTCACATTATTACAGTGGTACCTCAGGTTACAAACGCTTCAGGTTACAAACTCCACTAATCCGGAAGTAGTACCTCGGCTTACGAACTTTGCCCCAGGACGAGAATGGAAATCGTGCGGCGGCAGCAGCATGACGGCAGCAGGAGGCCCCGTTAGCTAAAGTGTTACCTCAGGTTAAGAACTGTTTCAGGTTAAGAATGGCCCTCCGGAATGAATTAAGTTCGTAACCCGAGGTACCACTGTATTATCATTATGATAGGAATATGTGGTCGCCTATTGTTAAACACATACTAAAGCAATGGGGGGGCAGTCAGACAGAAAATGTGGTCATTTCCTTTAAAACATACAAGTCTCCAACATACTAGTATATTTAAGACAGACTGGTGGTGGGGGCTCTTTGCGTCAAATCTATAAGGAATCTTCACACAGCTATATTTCTGTGCTCCTGCAGATTTCATGTGGCTTTGAAAGTTTTGTGCATTTGTTTCGTAATCTATGTGTTACATTTGTTGCTATGGTTGTATTTTTATGGTTTTTATTGTTTCCTGTTTCCACATTTAAATAAAACTGGGAAACAATAACAAGCAATGTCCAGTGTGGAAGGAAAATGTCATGTCTGGGCCAGCCACAAATTATACACCCCCCCCCTTTGTGACGTCATCCTGTCATCAATGTGGGAATGCCCTAAATTTCCCTGCTGTCTCAAGGCTAAAAAATCATTTTTTAAAAAACTTTCATTATTTGATTTGCTACAGATATTAATAATTCTAGTCCTTGAATCACTAATAGCCCATTCTCAAGGCTCAATATATTCTTACACGAAGCAATTAAGCTTAAGGGAATTAATTTATCTTGCAATGCAACCTATATCTTGTGAGATACAGATTGCAGAGTTTTGATCAATGGATGCTGTATAATTGAAAATGTGTTTTTTTACAGAAAAATACTTTATGTACTTCTAATTCCCAGTATACTTTAGTAGTTTTGATTGATGTAGAATAAAAGCAAAGCCAATGCAAAGCAAAGACTATCATCTGCATTTAACTATTTAATATATGGCATCATTTTAATTCCAAGCCCTATTCCTTTTAAAACAAAAGTAACTTTTAAAATGAACAAGAACTCTTTTGTATAATACAGGATATTATAAGGGAACTCTACCATGTGTATGTGTATATATTTGTATATGTGTGTATATATGTGTATATATTTATTCATATATGTAAGGTTCTGTGATTCTATGATTCATCTCACAATGATTATGGAAGCCACAATTTTCAAAAGTAAAGAATCATAGATTTGTAGTTGGAAGGGACTCATAGGGTCATCTAGTCCAGGCTTCCTCAACCTTGACCCTCCAGATGTTTTCACACTACAATTCCCATCATTCCTGACCACTGGTCCTGCTAGCTAGGGATCATGGGAGTTGTAGGCCAAAAACATCTGGAGGGGCGAGGTTGAGGAAGTCTGATCTAGTCCAAATCTCAACTAAAGCATCCATGACAGATGGCCATCCATCCCCTCCTTAAAAACCTGCAAGGAAGGAGAGTCCACAACCTCCTGAGGGAGTCTGTTCCACTATCAAACAGCTCTTACTGTCAGAAAGTTCTTGCTAATCTTTAGTTGGGATCTCCTTTCTTGTAACTTGAATCCATTAGTTTGAGTCCTACCCTGCAGAGCAGGAGAGGGGAAAAAAACCTTGCTCCATATTGTGACAGCCCTTGTGATATATGAAGATGGCTATCATATATCTTCTCAGTCTCCTATTTTCCAGGCTAAACATACTCAACTCCCTCAACCATTTTAATAAGTTTCCAAACCCTTGATCATCTTAGGACTCAGCTACACTGGCAAAGAAAAAGTACTTTATATGCATTGTTTATGCATTCTAACACTGTGGCACTAGATGGCACTGTGGAGTTCCGTTTTTCCCAACCCAATTTCTCATACAATGTTTAAAAAGCGTTTAACTGAAGCACATCTTTGATGTGTCTAGATACAGCCTTGGTCACCCTCCTCAGCATCTGTTCCAGCTTACCAACCCCTTCTTAAATTGTGGTGCCCAGAAATAGACACAGTACTTCAGGTGTGTTCTGATCAACATAGAACAGAGCAAGACTTTGAATTCCCTTTACGTAGCCTAAAATAGCATTCCCCCCTCTCTCTTTTTGTTGCTGCTGAATCACACTGTTGACTCGTGTTAAGCTTGTGATCTACTCTGACCCCTAGATCCTTTCCCCATGTACTTATGACAAACCAGATGTACCCCTATCTTATACTGGTGCAGCTGGTTCTTCCTGCCAAACTGTAGAGCCTGACATTTGTCCCTACCAAAATTCATTTTTGTTAGTTTGGGCCCAGTTCTCCAATAAGTTAAAGTAATCTTGAATCCCAATTCTGTCTTCTGCAGCAGTAGATACCCCTCCCAGTTTGGTGTCATCTGTAAATGAAACCTAGCAATCTCCCTTATTAGAGCATAGAAAGTTGCCTCATTCTTTATCTTAATATTTCTGTGAGATCATAGGCAAGAATCCAATCAAATATTACTAGGCAAGCAAGAACGAACAAAGTTCATGTCAGAGTAAGTGAAATGATCCATTAAGTGCTAGTGCAAAGTCTTCTGGCCTCACAATCAATCTATTTTACTATCACCTCTGGCACAACATATTACCTCATAGGGAAAGAAGTGTATAGAATAACTTTTCTCCTTTTCTGCTCCTAATAAATGATTAGCACCATGTTATGTACTGAGTTGAATAGGATCCAAACTGCAGCAGTCTGATTGGTCCTAGAACAATAGGATTGAGATTGCAGCAGTCTGACTGGTCCCAGAACAATAGGATTGAGATTGCAGCAGTCTGATTGGTCTGCAGGAGCCACCCAATCCAGCGCCAGGTGGAAGTGAATCCGCACTCTGATTGGCACACAGGAGTATCCCGGAATTAGCCAATCACGTGGGGCCCATTGTGTAAATAGTGTATATAAAGCAAACGTTTTGGGGGAACTACATTCCTCACTACTATGAGCTGAATAAAGAGCATGAAAATCACACTGGACTCTGAGTATCTTTCACACCATCTCTTCAAGAAGTAAAGGACTCCCATATTCCTCATGTCTCCACCTCAGCATCTGCATGGGAATAAACAGGCAGCAGAATTAATTTACACAATTTATAATTTATATATCATTATAAATCTTGACTATCTATGGTCTTTTAGAAGTGGGTGGGATATTCTTAATGTATTTATTTTTCCTCTTAGTTTTAATGTATCTATATGTGGGGTTTGTTTTCTATTTGTTTGGTTGTAATTCATTTTGGGTTGCCCTGGGCAAGGTAAAGCGACAGACTAGCTTGGGGCATGGAAGCCCCCATAGTCCTTGAATTCTTCGTAATAGCTCATTTCATGAGAGAGGGAAGCAGGGCTATTGAGCCCTACAGGAATCCTACTGCACCCACAGCAGGGCTGGATTCAGCCCTTTGAGTTATGTCAGAGAGTTTTTTAAAATAAAGAAAACACCCCTATAATTTGTCATTTAAGGAAGTCACTGTATTTACATCTATACATCTTAGCAGTTTAAATCACTTTCTCCTTAATCACAAGAAATGCAGATTGACTAAATATTGTATGTAGGACTACATCCTTTCCTTTCTCTTTTTCTACCTTTATTTTTAATTTATAGTGGCAATTATTATATTTCTTCATTGCAATGCACCTGTCTGCTACTGTGTTTTCACAGCTAGAAGCCTTTTTGACAGACCATAAGTAAATTTTTATTACTTTACAAGTTAAACAATAATTTCACTGGCATACACGCTTCAGATCTATGGTGTTTATGATGTTCGCATGCAGCCCCATCAAACAATGCTCCTGCTATTTTTCCTAATACGAAATCAGCATCTTTCTGGCTTCGTGCAACATGTTCTAATCCCACCCTTGCCGTTTCAAAACCAAATAACATTCTTTTAAATTGTTGGTGCATTGTTTATGGGTTTTTATTGTATTTTGGTGGGCACTGATTTAATTGTATCTCAACTGCTTTTAAATGACATTCGGAAATCCAGCTATCTGTATATCTGATTGGTACATGCGTTTTCAAATACTATTAGCTGGCTGGCTGTGGTTCAGAAAAACCTCCGGCCATGGAAAATGCTTTATAAGGGCAATACCAGTGAAAGAAGAGACACAACAAAGTATTAGAGCTATAAAGAGAATGCAAAGTCACAAAGTGTGCTTAACAAAGCTATTGGAAATAAAAGCTATTTTAGATGCCTTAATTAAGAAGATGCTGAAGGCAATATAATGGAGATCTGCAGCTTAAGCAGGGCTGCCGTCAGGGGACCATTGTTGACTAATAGAGATGGTGTGTTGGCCCTATTTCATCTCTTCTTTATTACCGCCCTGTAAAAGAAACCAAGGAAATGGTAGTTAAGGGAAGGAGCCACTTCCTTACTTGCCTGCCTCTGGATGGATCCTGTACTAGATATGGGCCTCTGGTCTCATCCAGCAAAGCTTTTTCTTATGTTAATGTTCAGTACAGTCTTCCAACCTACAACAGGAGTGTAAACAATGCAGGATTGTTGTATACTAGTCTCTTAGCCCGGCCTGCAATTTGAAGGTAACAGGATGGATAACCACCAGCCTATGACAGGAGCCTAATATGAGCTGAATGAGAAAAAGAAGGAACTCTTCTCTTTGCTGCTACCTTGGTGTGTGTGTGTGTTTGAGAGAGAGAGAGAGAGAGAGAGAGAGAGAGAGAGAGAGAGAGAGAGAGAGAGAGAGAGAGAGCGCAGTGCCGGATTTACGTATAAGCTAAACACACAAAAACAGCGACAATTGGTTGTTGACAAAGGACAGCTGGACTTATAAAGGGCCCCATTATCTTCATTAGCTTAGAGCCTCATCAAACCTAAATCCGGCCCTGTGTGTGGCAGCTCTCACTTCCATCCTTGGAAAATAGCTTCTCAGTGTGAAGCAGGAAGCCACCTATCTAGACAGTGAGATGGTTCTCTGCGCACCTCTTTTCTCTATAGGCTGGTTCATATTTTACTCTGAATGAGGGTACAAGCTATCCCTGAACATGCAAACATGTTTACAGAGCTCACCCCTCGTGTGCAGACAATACTCATTGAATGCTAATATGACTAAGGTGGAATCTAGACACATATAAAAAAACGTTGTGAAAATGCTTTTTTAAAAGCATTTTGAAAAATATATTGAATTTGCTCACCATTGCCATCTAGTGTCACATTTGCATAATGCACTTAAAACACACTTGGAACATTATATTTGGAGCTGCACAGCTGAGTCCTAACTGTATGAGTGTGTATCTCAACTATTTCTGTACAGAGGTACACAGATTGTAAGCAGGTTGCATGTAAGTATGAACTTCCTTCCCTCCCACTCTTCCGAGTCACCCCATTCTGTTCTCAGTCCCACCTAGCTGTTAGTTCTTTTACTTTCTTAGTCAATCAACATTCACTGCTGTTCAGTTTTTATGCCGCTTTTTAAGGGTGTCCCCCACCCTTTATGATCCCCCCCCAACTTTCAGAGGCCCCTCCAGAGTTCTGGCACATTGAAAGCATAAAAGACTTCATTCTGCTCTGTCAAAGCTCCATAGAGTGGAATTGGGCGATTTCACACACCCCTGTTGTAGTATGATAAATACATACCTTTAAAAAAAAAAAAACCCACTGAATATACTGCAACCATTCTCACAATCCCTCCACCCCACAAACCGACAATATTATTCAAACACATTTTTGAAGAAACAGCTTGTAAGGTTTTAATACCAGAATGAATTATTACTGCACCATCTAGCATTATATTTCCCTCAAATGTCACACACCCTACTCAAAGTTTATGAGACCAGTTTGCTGGGTCCCTTCAAGGAGGACAATAACTGATTTGGAAGGAAAGGTTTTGTTCAGCTGGTAATGATTTGACTCAGAGTCTATGCAGGCAGCTGATATTTTACACAGAAACCCCCAGGGAGTGCAGAACTGAAGCTTCAGTAGGTTACAGGTGGATAGAGACTGGATGTTAAATGCCCATTCTGAATTTGCAGCTGTACTATTTTTCTGTGTAACAAATTGGACTGAAGTTGTCTTAGAGCTTACTTTGGTTTATACTTTTACCTTGTTCTTCCCAAACACTTTTTAAGAGTGCAGGGAAAGTCCACAACAACCTTAGAAGTCTCTTTGGGCCACATTCACACCATAGACATTTTAAGCTCCCAAATAATTTTGGTAGCTGTGGTTTGTTAAGGGTTCTGAGAGCTGTTGGGAGAACACTGTTTCCCTTCCCAGAGCTACAATTCTCAGAGTTCCCTGTGAAGGATGATTGTTACACCACTCTGAAAATTGTAGCTTTGGAGGGGCAATAGGGGACGCTTAACAAGTGTCCACTTTCTTAACGAAGTACAGTTCCCAGAATCCTTCGTGGAAAGCCATGACTGTTTAAAGTGGTATCATTTTTATATAATATTTTTTATTAAGTTTCCATTTCATAATATTTAGGTGCATCCTTGTTATTCACATTAATTTTGCTCTTACGAATAAGTCGACTCCACTCCCTCCCGCCTCATGGTTTCCATAAATCCTTTCTAAATCATAGCATTTGTACTTCTTTGGTTCATTCCAAATCACATTTTAAGTAACTATAAAAAGATATGAATCATAAACATTACAAGATTTTTAAATCAGTACTGCTAGCGTTGTTAATTGTTTGCAATTATCTCTCAAATATTGTACAAGTTTTCTCCAGTCTTTTTAGAAAGCTTGATCATGCTGGTTTCAGATTTTCCTAGTTAGCTCCGCCAGTTCTGTATATTCAGTCATCTTTGTTTGCCACTCTTCTATCATTGGTAATTCCTGCTGTTTCCATTTTTGGGCTAAAAGAGTCCTTGCTGCAATTGTAAGCATACATAAACAATTTTGGGTCTCTCTTTGGAATTTCCTCACCTATTATACCCAATAAAAACGCTTCTGTTTTTTTATCGAATGTACTTTTGTACAACTTCTTTAACTCATTGTATATCATTTCCCAGTAAGCTTTTACTTTACTGCAAGTCCACCATATATGATAGAAATTCCACTCCTTTTCTTTACACTTCCAACATTCTTTATTTCTTGTCTTAAACATTTTAGTCAATTTAGTTGGTATTAATTACCATCTATACATAATTTTCATTATATTTTCTTTTAATGCGCCACAGGCAGTAAATTTGATTCCTTCATTTGATAACTTTTCCCAAGCCTCTAACTGAATATTATAACCAAATCTTTAGCCCGTTAGAGTCTTTTAAATGTATGGTGTGAATAGTTCAACTGATTGAATCATTCATTGTACCACAGATTTTTGTATCCCTTGCAAACCTACGTTAGAATGGATGAATCTTATTTTTTGATTCTATTCACATATACATACCCTATTTTTAAAGCAGATCTTCAGGAGGAGGCGTATAACTACTTAACATATACACAAACAAATTTTAAAACTGTAATTTAGTAACCATTTCATTGAAGCAATCTAACAGTAATTGCAAAAATGGTGATTGCAACAGGATTTAAAAATAAAAAAACCAGCTAAACGGATTAATCTTAAAAACCCAAATCTAACTAAAAGCAGAAATAATACATGTTTGCATTTTTAAAATTTACATTTTGAAGGCTCCACCCGAGACAGGTGGATGCCAACAACAACAGATAAATGTATATTACTACATATTTTACACTTCCATAAATAGTGAGAATTCAAGGGGTATCAGACAAATAGTTTTCACTGTGTCAGAGACAGTACTAGAGACTTCTTGTAATATCTCTTTATTTTCAGATATAGAAACAGAGCGTATTGAAAGCAAGCAGTCTCCCAAAGCAGGGAGCACACCAAGAAATCCTTAATAAAATTCCCAAAGCAGGGGTATGGACCTACCCCCTTAGCTCAATACTGCTTCCATTGTCCCACCAATCTCACATTATGCTCTTTCTCTGTACAAACATAAATAGCAACGATTATTTCTCTGCTTCTTTCACTAGATTAAAACTGGAAAATTCCAAAAGTCTTGAAAGTGATTTGCAGCAGTTAAGAAACATGATGCTGTTTTGTTAAACCCCGGATCAGCCACCATTGACAATTATCAGGAGAATCAAACCATATGATTTGAAGCAAAGGAAAACTATGTGCAGCATATCTAGATTTCTCTCTCCCTTGTGTGTGATCTTGTCAGTAGGAGTAGGTAATACAAAGGGCATCATGGACTCCCTCTGGTCCTGCCCTGTGTGACCTGATGCTCACTTGTAATGCAGACTAGAGCAGCTGCCACTGGAGTCAAATCTAGGAGCATTTTGCTGGTGAGTCAGACTCTAGCACAGACTTACTTCTTTTTCTGTCTTCTCATATGTAATTTTTTACCTCCACAAATAACACTTGCTCTATTTTTACCCTTTCAATTGTCCTTGAATGGCCCGAGATAGAATATTGAATGCAGACAAGAGCCCTGCCTTTTCATTCTTCCTCAAACAGGTTTGCAGGTATAGTTCTCCTATTCAAACACATATACTTCCTTTGTTTCTTCTGCCTGTTACATTATTTGCGGTGGTTTCCCTATGCTTCCAACACATTTTCCACTTCTCATTTGCCAATGTTCCACTCACTCCACCAGCCTTCTTAAGTTCTTCTCGAAGGCCTTTCCCTTTTGTATCTGCACATGGGAGAAACCTTGATATTTCTTTGTCACGCAATCCCCACTTTGGCTTGCAATCTCTCTTCCCCAGGTTCCTCCTTTTGTTCCTTTTTCTTTGGCAAGAGAATATTCCATCTCAATGCTATTATAAAAACCTTGACAGAGCTGTCTTTCTCTTCAGGCTTTTCTTTCACAGAGCTGCACTTGGTTGTAATTCAGCAGTAACAATGCAGAGCGTTGAGCTTCCCTCGGGAGATTTCTCACATTTTGTATATGGGATTCTTCAGCCACAGTGGTTTCAACCAACTGGGCAAAACGTCGAGTGTTCAGCATTTGCTCAAAATTCATCCACAGATCATGTTGAGGTACTTATTATTCCTTCCAGAGTTAGCTTTCTTTGACAGCCAGTGAAGTTTAGCAGAGAGAGTTTTGGGCTTGTAGTGGACTCCCTGAGCCGCCATTATGACAGCCTTCCATGGGTCTTTTCTCCTCCTAAATTAAATCACAGATGAACAAACTCTGACTCTCCAGATATTGTTGGACCCCAACTCCTGTGAACCTCAGGGAGCATGGCATTTGTCAGGGTTGACAATATCTGCAGATCCACTGATTTCCTACCGCTGCAGTAAACTGAGGTTCCTCCTGAGCTCTTCTTAGTAGACACACCATAATTCATAGATTTACACACTCCCATCAATTCAGAACATCCTTCCTGTTCTCTGCTTACTCACAGCACATCTTGGAGTTGTAAAGAATATTATACCTGTATACCTGAAGGAATGTCTCCACCCCCATCATTCAGCCCGGACACTGAGGTCCAGCTCTGAGGGCTTTCTGGCGGTTCCCTCCATGCAAGAAGTGAGGTTGCAGGGAACCAGGCAGAGGGCCTTCTCAGCAGTGGTGCCCTCCCTGTGGAACGCGCTCCCATAAGATGTCATGGAAAAACAACTCTCTGACTTTTAGAAGACATCTGAAGGCAGCCCTGTTTAGGGAAGTTTTTAATGTCTGATGTTTTATTATGTTTTTAATATTCTGTTGGGAGCCGCTCAGAGCAGCTGGGGAAGCTCAGCTGGATGGGCAGGGTATGTATGTATGTATGTATGTATGCATGTATGTATAAATAAATAAATAAATAAATAAATATTTTGCTTTGTGAGTCTTTTATCTCCTCACACTTGCATAATGGGTGCTTTAGCACACCCACACTGTTATCAGACTGCAGCCCCCAAATGGGTTGAAATTGCACATAGGAAAAGCAAATAATTTAAGTTAAAACAGATGTTTGTTTGTTTGTTTGTTTATTAAATTTGTATACTACCCTATACCCTCGGGTCTCAGGGTGGTTCACAGGATAAAATTAAGATTATATATATATATATATACACACACACACACACACACACACACACACACACATATATATATATATATATATATATATATATATATATATATACACACACATACACACACATATACATACACGACCCAATAACCACCACCCCCTTACAACAGGTGTCACAATGAACAAAAATGCGTAGAGACGAAGGAAGTAATTTGCAGTTGCCTTGAGTTCCACCCCGCTCCACAAAATGCTGACAAATTCTGCTTCCACTTCAGTGTTTAACACCCGTATATTTTTACAGGTACGCTGAGAATCACTGTACGTTTGGCTTGTGGCCCAATGCTTTCCCTCAAGTTACAGAGCCATGAATTCTTTTATTCATTATTTTTTTTAAGGTCATTGTGTGCCGCCCTCAGAAAGATTATTGGACTTTGAAGTTTCAGCTCTGGAATGCAAAGCACCTCATTCATCCACAGAAGAAGCTTTGCCACTGCTGCTCCCCTGGTTACTGTGACTAAGAAGCCAAAATAGACCACTCCTCTTATAAGCCAGTGGAATAATTTAGTCTGAGGTGTGCTGTTGCCCATCGTGCCCAGAACATTTCCATTGCTGTCTCAGCAAGTCATCTGAAGTTTAGCCAGTGACTTTCAAAATAGCTGGTGGGGTTGGATCTATTTTTACCAAAGGTTAAGGCCCAGAGATGACTTTATTTAAAGCATGGTAGGAGAATTTCATCTTGATGATGCTCATTCTGTACCTGGTATATCTGCAATTTCTGGGGCGAAATGACTTGATCCACATTTCTCATACTAATTTATGGGCTCAAAACGTAAGTTATCTACCAGCTTCCACAGTTCCCAAATGTGCAAACACAAGTCTCAACGCAAAGAAGTATCAAATTATGTTTTAAGAATGCATATTTTGAGGGGGGGGGAATACATTTAGCAGTAAGTCTTTTGAGTCTATTTTGTTGTGTCTACTTTAAGGGTTCGGTGTGAAATTTCCATTGAGGTTTTTTTTTTAAATGCATTTAATGTGGAAATGGGATAGAATCAACTTATTGCTTAACACTTGCAAAAGTGAGATGGATGGGAGAGAGACTGATTTGTCCATCCCTGTATTCAGAATCCATCTTTAGCATCCCAGCCTTGTCCTTCTGTACAGAACAGCAAAGTCAAAGCTGATAATACTGTGGGACACAACGACTTCTCAGAGTTGGGCAGCTAAAAGGTCATCAAGTCTTATCTTGTTCTTGTAGACTAGACTGACAAACCATGAGCCTCCAGTAACGTTATCTCACAATCCTAATAATCATGTAGTACAGATGTGGGCACTCTTTTGTTCTGTTGATGGTTCTCATTTCCTCAGGGATAATCTATTGCGGGCACAGTGGAAAGTCCAAGGCATTGTGGAGGACACAAAATGGTGACCAGGCTGCCAACATGGCTGTGCTATTGCACCTGCTAATGGTAAATCTCCCGCCTCCAAGAAGCTCAGCAGTACAGAATGTCTCCTTGTATAAACTGGGTGGCATCTCTTTGCCCCACCCCACCAACCCATGATTATCTCCTTGTAAATAGGGTGGGAAAGTTCCAGTTTAAAGGTTATATAGCTCAAGAATGTGCTGCAGCAGTCCACTCAGGAGATTCAGTAGTTGTTTATTTGAGATGGCATAACGCACTGATTGTGCCCAACGTGTCAGGAAGACAAATGAAGCACATATTTGAAATCTTTCACTTTCTGCTGTGTGCCCTTTATTCCTCAATAGATACTGTATACAGCTGAGCCTTAATGCCAGTTGGCTTCCTCCAGAAAGAGCTTCTTGGTGTGTACATCTCTACTTCTGTCCATGCCTAATATTTGTTTCATATCCTGCTCTCTCTCTCTCTCTCTCTCTCTCTCTCTCTCTCTCTCTCATACACACACACACACACACACACACACACACACACTGTGGAGAAGAACGGTGTTATGAATTGAAAACTGCACTCAAACTTATGCACGCTGCATACCCTGCTATACTAAAAATAAACCTCTTAACTCTTGCCAAAATCTTTGGCTTTACAAAGTGCTCAGAAATTGCCTTGTGTGGGTGCACCTCTCTCTTCTGGTTTTGCAGTGGATGCAAACATGTGCACTTGGAGAAACGGGTCTATTTACATTTACAAGCAAAGTCAATTAGTCCTGTAAAGAGCATTCCAATCTACAATAGCAAACGTGTATAAAATAGGGGAAAACACTGGGTGATCAACCAACCGATGAAGCAGAAATAGAATTCTATACATCAAATGTAATCTGCAGCAGCTCCAAACAAAAGATTGCTGGTGGGAGACAATTTGCATGCTGCTCAGAGAAAATATACAGCTAAGCACACAGAGGTGAGATCCACTGGGGGAAATGTTATTTAGCTTGAAACTGCTCTGTTTAATTATATTGTAATTGAAAGCAGTAAAACAAGAGCAAGTACCATAATACATATTATTAGTTGGGTAGGCAACGAGTAGCGTAGTGCCATGGCTAACGAGAGTGGAGTAGCTACCTCCTATTTCTTCCTGGCTCTGGCAGCCTGATGCCACATTTAAGCTTTCTGGAGCATGTAGGAATATGATGCACAGTCCTTCTGCTTCTCCTATAACACCACAGTGATTGACAGCCAAATATAACTCTGCCCAAATGCAACAGTTGCCATTAGGCTATACAGTGGTACCTCGGTTTACGAACAGTCCTGTTTATGAACTATTCGGTTTACGAACTCCGCAAAACCGGAAATAGAGTTATCAGTCAATTTCACTTGAACTCTATTGTGAGTTAAATTTGGGGGTTCCCATTCATGGGAAAACAGAGGAATTTCAAGGGCAGCTTACATTTTTATGATGGCTCTATTAAGATTAAGATTATGATTATGATATCTGTAGATCTCAGGGTTGTTCACTTGGCATATCCCTATAAGGGTTACATCCCCCCTAAAGGTAAAGGTAAAGGGACCCGTGACCATTAGGTCCAGTTGCGGATGGCTCTGGGGTTGGGGTGCTCATCTCGCTCTATAGGCCGAGGGAGCCAGCGTACAGCTTCTGGGTCATGTGGCCAGCATGACTAAGCAGCTTCTGGCGAACCAGAGCAGCGCACATGAGCTTTACCTATTTATCTACTTGAACTTTGATGTACTTTCAAACTGCTAGGTTGGCAGGATCAGGGACCGAGCAACGGGAGCTCACCCCGTCGCGGGGATTCGAACCGCCGACCTTCTGATTGGCAAGCCCTAGGCTCTGTGGTTTAACCCACAGTGCCACCCACGTCCACACACCCCCTTAAGTATATATAAAATTACTTATATATAATTAATCATCCAAATTAAATTCCCAGGAAATTTCGAAAGGTTATGACGCCATTAGATGTCATAAATAAACCCCATGCGAGTCGATAAGCCTTCAGGTCCTTCCAGATGGGAACTATTTTTGGAGTCAATGCTGTTCATGCACACAAGTTTTTCACAGGATGTTATCATAATCAAAATGCCAGCCCATCGTTTTTAAACATTTAGTGTTGTATGCAAAGATGCCATCCTGTTGCATACAACATTTAGTGTTGTATGCAAAGATGTCATCTTCCACCTGTGTAGCAGGACTTTTTCTCTCTCTCCTTTCCCTAAGTATACCCCATCCAAAATCTGCTCTGGCAGTTTCCCCCCAAACCTGCAGAGCATATCTGAGGGGAATACACAGGAGGCATTCAGGGAGACAAGAGGGACAGGAAGACCTGTGGCACAGATGGAAGTCCTTTTTCTAATGGTATGGATATGTTGGCTACAATCCTTAATCTGGATTCAACCTTACTGTGGATAATCTGATAAACATAACCCAATTGATTTTTACAGTCACCTCTGGTGTCGAAGTTTGTTGGCTTAGTTTTGGGGGTGGGCAGTTATTTGTGTGGTGACATTTTGATGGGGGCCCCTCTATTGTCCTGCTTCTACTTCCGTATGCTTCTCAAGTGAGCACAATCTGGCCATTTTGTCTCCAGTGGGTCCCAACACCAAACAAAAGACCTTCTAATTCCTTCTTTAAAAAATATAAATCCTTCTAACTGCCACACACTGAATGTGCAGACAGTTGGGAGCAGTTATTCTCTCAAATGTCCCCACAGTTACAACAGTGGATTACCTCAGAGACTGCAACTGCAGTATGTGCACTGGGCTATGAAAGAAATGTGATGTAGAGGCCTTGTACAAGACTCCTTTACCTCTCTTTCACAAGTCTTATGCAAGTCAAGTAAATATTTCACTATTAAAAATAGGATTTTAAAAAAGCCTCCATTTTGTCCATTGTGAAACATGCTAGCTATGGGTGCTAACATTGCTTTTGTGTGCTTGTGTACTTCTTGGGATTATGTTTTATAAAAGATGCACATGCTCAGACAAATACTCGTATGCATGCACAGAATAGGAAAAGGTAGTGGAATATGGGGGAGAAGTGACTGAGAGGGAAGAGATTTAAAAAAAAAAAATAACACCCCACAGTGCAGATACATTCTGTTGTGTATTGACTCAAGGGTTATCATATCTGTATTACTATTGTCTGTATTCACATTAGGGGAAAGTAACTGCCTTCCTGTTCCAGAAGAAACAGCTACTATTGGTTCATTCAAGTTGCTGCATTTGGATCCTCAGTCTTATTGGTTCCCACCAAAAGGCAGCTTTGTGATTGCTTGAAATTGTTCCCTCCAAAATGTAGCCTTTCTAGCCAGTCTTCTGTCTCTATAAATGTAGCTTCCCTCTCTCATTTGCCTGAATAAAGAGTGTTACATGAAGAAGAAGTCTCCTGCCTGCTATGTCAGAGAGCTGAAATCACTTGCTGAAATCATTATCCCCACACTACTACACATTCCACCGTCCTCCATCCACTGATGTGGACAGCGAGCAGCAGAACAACAGAGGAAGTCACATATGCCACAGGAACACAGAAAAAAAATGGGGCCTTGTGACCTGTTTACAGCAAGGCCCCCATCTGCAAGCAGACTTGCACAGCTTAGGTTGTTAAACTGTAGCTGTACACCTTTACTCATAATGTCCTCTCCAGAGCCAGCTCAGTGCAGCAGTTCCATCAACCAAAGCATTGCTTAGATTCTCCTAATCACTTCCAGCGGTTTGAGACCCGCAGGCACTGCCTGGCTTTCTTTTTAAGAAAAGAAAGAATGTCTTCTTCATACCTGCAGCCCTGCCTGTAATGTCTGTGCACTGAGCGTAGCCTATGCATGTGCAGTGATAGGGTGACACATCAGGAACCCTGGTTGCCTGGAGGGCCCAAGCATGTATACAGTGCTATGCATTCAGGCTCCCTTTAAAAGAGCACTGGGATGGTGGGTGTTGTTGTATTTGGATCCTCAGTCTTATTGGTTTCCATCAAAAGGCAGCGTTGTGATTGTTTGAAATTGTTCCCTCCAAAATGTATCCCTTTCAAGCAAGTTCCCCGTCACTATAAATGTAGCTTCCCTCTCCTCAGTTAGTCTTGTCTTGTTGCCTGAATAAAGAATTGTTACATGAAGAAACTTTCTCCTGCTTACTATGTCAGAGAGCTGAAATCACTTACTGAAATCACTAACCCCACGCTACAACAGGTGTGGGGCCTGCAGGGGACATGGCAGCCATGGTTCTACTGCCTTTCAACATATTTAATGTACAAATAGAAGGAACCTTCTGTTAAGGGCTTAAGATGAAAGGTGCAGTTGGCCTACAATGCAGGATGGAATGATACAGCCACCACTGCATTAAGATCCCATTTTGCTCGCTGTCCTGAGATTCAAAACCCAGAATACACTTCACTTAAAAGGTGCTCATTTACCAGGTCATGCAGATTAACTGGATTTTGAGAGTCGGTGGCTAAAAAAGACTGGAAGGAAAGCCCTATAGTTTTGCAGATTTATAGCTGCTCACGTCTCAGGCTGTGCCCTTTTGCTTAGCTAGATAGTAAAAGTAATGATGACCATTAGTGCATAATCCATGCCAAGTATGTAGGTGTCAAGTGATATTCAGCAGGAAACCAGATAGCCCCTTTTGCCGGGGGGGGGGGGGCAATAAAATGAAGTGATTAACATTATTGATTTTTAATTTGGGTTGCTTATTTTCATATTCTAAGTGATTTCCAATAATGTCATGCATCATACAGAAAAGGAACTACAAGCAACATATTGTTCTGTGCTTGGAATACTAAGAGGAAGGCAATCTCATTATGTATTTGTTTTAATGCTGGACAATCACAACCAGCCAATGTAATTGTCTGAAAGTTGCAGTAAAGAGTTGGAAAACACTAAAGCAGCCGATGACTAGCATTGAAAAGCATACGAAAATGTGAATACACACACACTCCCCCCCCAACCCTTTTTGTTTTGTTTTTGTTCTGTTGAGGGTGGAATAAACGTTTAGTTGGGGTTGGGGATTATTTTAATTTTAATACAACTGCAAATTGTATTTCTTCTTATTGTTGTTGTTGAGTCGTTCAGTCGTGTCCGACTCTTTGTGACCCCATGGACCAGAGCACGCCAGGCACCCCTATCCTCCACTGCCTCCCGCAGATTGGCCAAACTTAGGCCATTCGCTTCGAGAACACTGTCCAACCATCTCATCCTCTGTCGCCCCCTTCTCCTTGTGCCCTCCATCTTTCCCAACATCAGGGTCTTTTCCAAGGAGTCTTCTCTTCTCATGAGGTGGCCAAAGTACTGGAGCCTCAACTTCAGGATCTGTCCCTCCAGTGAGCACTCAGGGCTGATTTCTTTAAGGATGGATAAGTTTGATCTTTTTGCAGTCTCAAGAGTCTACCCCAGCACCATTTCTTATTATTAGTTTCTACTGTTTTATTGGTTCATTGTATAGTCTGTATAACATATTCAGTTCTGAAGGGGAGAGGATCAGGGCTGCCTGGGAGTGGGCCCCAGCCAGCAGAATGGTTGGGGCAGGTTCCACAGTGGGGGGGGGGATGCACTGGGACACCGCATCTCAGTGATCATGGGTAGGAAGGGGAGTTATGCTAGGACCAGGCCATGCAATTACCGAGGAGGCAGGTTTAGTCATTGTTTGAAGACTATCCCTGTCTCCAGGTCTAGTCTTGACCGGAAGGATACTGAAATCAACAAGGGGGGCCCACATGACCTTAAGGTGCTGCTGTGCTCCATATGGCTGCCTGTGGAGTGTCTCGCCAGAGTGGTGCATGCTCTAGTTATCTCCTGCTTGGAGTACTGCAATGCACTCTATGTGGGACTACCTTTGAAGGTGACCTAGAAACTGCAACTAATCCAGAATGTGGCAGCTAGACTTTTGACTGGGAGTGGCAGCCAAGATCATATAACACCGGTCCTGAAAGACCTACATTGGCTCCCAGTATGTTTCTGAGCACAATTCAAAGTGTTGGTGCTGACCTTTAAAGCCCTAAACAGCCTCGGTCCAGTATACCTGAAGGAGAGACTCCATCCCCATCATTCAGCCCGGACACTGAGGTCCAGCGCCGAGGGCCTTCTGGCAGTTCCCTCACTGCAAGAAGTGAGGTTACAGGAAACCAGGCAGAGGGCCTTCTTGGTAGTGGTGCCCGCCCTGTGGAATGCCCGCCCATCAGATGTCAAGGAAATAAACAACTATCTGACTTTTAGAAGACATCTAAAAGTATCAGGAAAATTTTAATGTCTATTGTTTTACTGTTTTGTATGTGCTGTAAGCTGCCCAGATTGGCTGGGGAAACCCAGCCAGATGGGTGGGGTATAAATAATAAACTTCTTCTTCCTCTTCCTCCTCTTCTTCTTCTTTTTCACTCTGTGTTCTTCTCATCCAGTCATTTTGGAAATCTGGACTTTAAAACTAAAAAACTAAAAAAAAAACCTATCTGCGGTTAACAGGTTTCATAATGGCAATGAACCAGTGGAATTCTTATCTCAGAAGATGGTAAATGCTGCTTTAATAGTACTATAGAGAGACAAATGATTTTGTTGATCAGGAACAAGCAGTAGGAACTGCAGCCAATATGACTGGGGAACTGGCGCCTAATGTTTCCCCAATGTGATTGACTCCTCGAGACTAAATACTGACAACAGCAGACACAATATTCCTTACCCTGCCTTTGCTGCCAATGCACAGAACAGCAAGGCAGCCAAGGGGTGGATTTACAAAGGATAAGTAGGAGGTGTGAACTAAGATGCTTAGCTTCCCACCCCACCCCAGGGAATAAGAAAAGAAGCAGAACAGCTAGGGGGGAAAGTGATGAAATAATTTTCTAATGTTTCCAGCTCCAGCTCTTCACCTCTGCTGAGACATCATCAGGCCATAATCTCATAGTGTTTCCTTCCTTAGGCCCATATGAATGACAATAGTGCCTTGTCATGAGATCATTGTGGCTCAGTTAATGGTGCTAATGCTTGCTTTCATCTAAAGGGGAGCTTTACTCCTATATAACTCAATTAATCCCACTTAAAAATACTGCGTCTTTGACATATGGGATCTAAGAGAAAAAGGGAGGGAGAGAGAGAAAGAAAGAAAGAAAGAAAGAAAGAAAGAGGCAGGTAGAAGAGAAATTCTGATGCAGCTAAGTAATCCCAAATGTGCAATGTAATGTCTTTCCGAATGAGCAAGAAAAAAGCACAGCAGAAATTAAAGTAATTCATTGCATTAGTGCAGTCCAGTGATGCCAGCTGCACTTTAAACGCCAGTAGTGATTTGTAAGAAAGACCCGTTTGAATTCACAGGAGATTAATTGCGCCCTTTTAAGTTGTGTGAGTCTACATATTTGAAGCAGTTGACTACTTCTCTGAAAGGAATTCTTTGCCGCCACATGGAAGCAACAGGCACAATCTGCTTTCAATTCCATGGAGGAATTAAGGCAGTTTAAACTACATTTGTTTCTGGTTGTTATTGGTCTTTGAAACTGGTCTTTGAAACTGGTTTATCTAGTTCAGCCATTTGGGAACATCCAACTCCCTCTGTCTCCTTCAAATGAAAACAAAACAAAACACAAAAAGCCACATATTTATGCAGCCCACAAAGCCTTGGTCCCAGGTGTCTTGGAAGTACACAGGAAAACAGGGTGGTTTTCAGATATCCATTCCCTTTGTACCTTGTGACACATATATTTTGAAATGGGCTCCTGAACTATTAAATATCCAAACCCTTCAGGAACACCGTGGGCCAGATTCACTCAACATGGTGCGCTAGCAGAAGCCAGTGCAAAGGGCTCCTACTAGTGCAGTGGGGCTCCCTACTCATGTGCCTACACAGCTCCGCCCCCCCCCAATCTGCTTTGGAGGGTCACGTGAACAGCATGCAGGGGGCGGGGAGGAGAGTGGGGGGTTGCCCACTCAGGGAAGCAGAAATGTTTGCACTCAGAACAGGGCAGCATTGAATTCCTCCCACTGATTATAAATTCAGGCTCTTTGGACACAGTCAGCTATGCCTATGCTTATGCATCACCTGCCACAGAATACAAGAGGGAAACAATAAAAAGAAACATGGGTGGCGCTGTGGTCTAAACCACTGAGCCTCTTGGGCTTGCCATTCAGATGGTCGGCGGTTCGAATCCGTGCGATGGCGTGAGCTCCATTTGCTCTGTCCCAGCTCCTGCCAACCTAGCAGTTCAAAAGCATGGCAGTGCAAGTAGATAAATAGGTACCACTGTGGCGGGAAGGTGAATGGCGTTTCTGTGCGTTCTAGCTTCCGTCACAGTGTTTTGTTGTGCCGTAAGTGGTTTAGTCATGCTGGCCACATGACCTGGAAAGCTGTCTGTGGAGAAACGCCGGCTCCCTTGGCCTGAAAGCGAGATGAGCGGCGCAACCCCATAGTCGCCTTTGACTGGACTTAACCATCCAGGGGTCCTTTACCTTTACCTTTATGTGCCACCTGCCACAGAATACAAGAGAAGAAGAAGAAGAAGAAGAAGAAGAAGAAGAAGAAGAAGAAGAAGAAGAAGAAGACGAAGAAGAAGAAGAGTTTGGATTTGATATCCCGCTTTATCACTACCCTGAGGAGTCTCAAAGCGGCTAACTTTCTCCTTTCCCTTCCTCCCCCACAACAAACACACTGTGAGGTGAGTGGGGCTGAGAGACTTCAGAGAAGTGTGACTAGCCCAAGCTCACCCAGCAGCTGCATGTGGAGGAGCGGAGACGCAAACCCTGTTCACCAGATTACGAGTCTACTGCTCTTAACCACTACACCAGAAACGCTATACCCTGCTATTGCCACAGCTGGGAAATTGACCCTGCGGCATCCTGACTGGGCTTGACTGGGATTACAGTGGGGAAGAAATGGTACACAATTAGGTTTTTGAACACGCATCAGTTATTCTTCATTTAAAAAAAAATGGCAGGAGCTGCAGATATTCTCTTAATGTGCCTGTACTTAGAAATTGGGTTTTTATGCTCTATGGCATAACAGCTATTATATCATAAACCACTCCGGTATTAGCTAGTGAGAAACCCTTGCATATTAGCTGCCAGCAAGGGTAAAAGCATCGTACTGTAGTCTGTGTTATTAGTCCCAGATATTGATGAATAGCATACACTTAAAGTAAAGCCCACTTTAGCAAACCTATTGCTTCTTTTATTGCTAGCGCCGAGCACAACTTGAAATTAGGTGACGGAAGCTGAAAGGCCGGGGCTGTGTGTATTTCTGCACAGAAATGTATACTTATTGTTCACTCTGCACTACACTGAAAATATGATTTCATAGTCATTTTATGTTTTGACTGTATACCAGGGGAAGTAATTGCATTTTTCTTTCTTTATTGGGAGGAGACCAATCAATACGAAAGTAAAACATCCAGACAACAAATCCCCATAGCTGTGTGGTGGCTGTTTGCTTCTGTGCTGCAACACTTGCTGAAACAAGCAGAAAACAGATGCAGTTGCAGCTAAACCAAAGGCTGCCTTGTAGCTGAAGTGTCAGAAGGTGAGTATAATTCAGACCCAAGTGACTGTTTTGTCCATTGCAGGTAGAGGGCATGGCCAGGCTCTCTTCATTTTGGGGCGGCCCTAGGCAAGAGAGTCATCTAGGGACCCTTAAAGGTATGAAAACAAGCCAGGCATAAAACTCCACTAAATTCTATATGTGAGGTTACAAGGAAAGCATGAATAAATCATCATGATACATTCATTGTGGTCAATTTTTATTACAACTGGCATGGAGAATATTACTTAATAATATATTGTTATAGATTTGGGAGGAGGATCCCCCTAAACCCTAGAAATTAACAAATGGTAGGATTTTGATTATTTGGGTTGCAGAGAAATGTAAGCTGCAGAGGAATTCCTATGCTAGCCTATACAAAATCACCTGGCCATCCTAGGGCCATTAAGGAACAATACAGGTCCATTGAGAGCCATTGGCAATGCGAAAGAACTGCCCTTCCCTTGCCCTGAGTTGTGAACAGAGGCAGTGGGGTTGGAGGGTACCAAAGGGTAACTGGGTCTGAAGCGACAGGAAAAGAGAGTCTTGAGCAAGGGTTGATGGGAAGAAGAAGGAAGAAAAGATTGGGATCCATCTTAGGTAGGCTGGCTGAAGGCTGGCTAGGAGAGATGCTTTGGACTTCAGGGGTACACTGCTGGGGGGGGCGGTACAAGCCCTTCTGGAAATGACCATGCTCTAAGGTCTGGATTCCCTCCATGAAAACTAAAGGTGTAATAGGTGAATAACAGGGGCATCGCTAGGGGGGTGCGGTGGGGGCGGTACGCCCCTAGTGGCAGGTGTGACAAGCGGCGGGTGGGGGGTGACAAGCGGCAGCCCCTCCCGCCACTCCCCACGCAACGCCGGTCACCCTGGGAGCAGCAGCGCTGCACGGACGGGGTGCTCCCTCGGCCGTGCGCTGTTGCTCCCGGGGCGACGGAGCAAGCAGAGGCGCATGGGGGTGACAAGCGGCAGCCCCTCCCGCCATTCCCAAGCGCTGCCGCTCCCTCCGTCACCCCAGGAGCAACAGCGCACGGCCGAGGGAGCACCCCGTCCGTGCAGCACTGCTGCTCCCAGGGTGACCGGCAGCGTGGGGAGTGGCAGGAGGGGCTGGCGCCTGTCACCCCCACACGCCGCCGCTCGCTCAGTCGCCCCGGGAGCAGCAGCATCGGACCGCCGCTTCCACAGCCTCCTTTTGAGCCGCAGAGCTCTGAGTGTCGTCACAACGCCCCGCCCCTGGGGCATTTCCTTTGCCGCCCCGGGTGCTCCGCCACTGGTGAATAAACCATATTTCTTAAACCTATGACAGTCTTAAAGCTAGAGCCAGTGTGGTGTAGTGGTTAAGAGCGCTAAACTCGTAATCTGGGTTCGCGTCTCTGCTTCTCCACATGCAGCTGCTGGGTGACCTTGGGCTAGTCACACTTCTTTGAAGTCTCTCAGCCCCACTCACCTCACAGTGTGTTTGTTGTGGGGGAGGAAGGGAAAGGAGAATGTTAGCCGCTTTGAGACTTTCGTGTAGTGATAAAGCAGGATATCAAATTCAAACTTCTTCTTCTTCTTCTTCTTCTTCTTCTTCTTCTTCTTCTTCTTCTTCTTCTTCTTCTTCTTCTTCTCCACCATGTCTCAATTCTCCAAAGGAAAGCAGATCCTGGGTAAATGCCTAGAACCCCATGAACTCTTGCCACTGCTCGGTATATTGTAACAATATATATCAACACTACGTTGTAAATAAATGAATGCAAATCACAAAGAAAAAAACCCAACAACACAATGGGTCACCTCTAAATGTGATGCTCTTACAGGAACAGAAATAGCAGAAAAAATCAGAACATGGTAGGAGGGCCATTTGGTGATAGCCAGTTCACGGCTAAATAAGGTAGAAAAGGTCAACCAATAAATTCAAGGAGATGAAGCAACTCCCCTTTGAGGAAAGATTACCACATTTTTTGGGGGGGCGGTAGTTTAGAGAAAACAACAGACAAAAGGAAGTAGTTTTTCACACGGTACATATGAGATTTGCTCTCACAGGTCAGTGTTGGCCACTAACTTGGATGGCTTCAAAAGAGAGTTAAATAAATTCATGGAGGCTAAAGACATCAGATCAAATGCTTACAAACTTAATGCCACCTACCTGTATATTTGTTATCCTTTAAATTGCCACAACACCTTCTATTGGATCTCCCTTTCCTCCTTCTTTTTCAAGAGTAGGACATTTGACAGTGTCCAATGAGAAAGGGTGAGGTCTCCATCTTTGTGGCACTTCGTCCTGTCTCCAGGATTGGTAAAAAATAATAGGCAAAATTTGGGAAAGGAGTACGACAAGGCTGTATATTGTCTCCCTGCTTATTTAACTTATATGCAGAATTCATCATGCGAAAGGCTGGGCTGGATGAATCCCAAACCGGAATTAAGATTGCTGGAAAAAATATCAACAACTTCAGATATGCTGCTGATACAACCTTGATGGCAGAAAGTGAGGAGGAATTAAAGAACCTTTTAATGAAGGTGAAAGAGGAGAGCGCAAAATATGGTCTGAAGCTCAATATCAAAAAAACTAAGATCATGGCCACTGGTCCCATCACCTCCTGGCAAATAGAAGGGGAAGAAATGGAGGCAGTGAGAGATTTCACTTTCTTGGGTTCCATGATCACTGCAGATGGTGACAGCAGTCACGAAATTAGAAGACGCCTGCTTGTTGGGAGAAAAGCAATGACAAACCTAGAAAGCATCTTAAAAAGCAAAGACATCACCTTGCCGTCAAAGGTCCGTATAGTTAAAGCTATGGTTTTCCCAGTAGTGAGGTGTGCCTGGCGTGCTCTGGTCCATGGGGTCACGAAGAGTCGGACACGACTGAATGACTGAACAACAACAACAACAACAACAACAACAACAACAACAACAACAACAATAGGCAAAGGTTCCAAGAGTAGATCAGCACAACCCTTCTCCTTTGAGAGCACCCAGAGACCAGGAGCGGACCTTTACTTCAGGGTATCCCTATTTCTCAGGAAGTAAGGGACCCTTCTCATCACAGTGTCTCAAGGTATGATGCTCACCTCCATTTTCATCCTCCTTCTTGCTCATCACTGACCCTCCTTTGCCCTGTTCTGCCTCCCTATGGACCCTGTCTGTTTCAATTTCATTTGGGAGCTGCCTTGCTCTGTTTCTCCCCTTTCCAAATCCTTGTCCTCTTCTTCTGAGGGGATTTTTCCACATTCCCTTCTTCCACTATCACCACTTAGCCAATCTGTTTCTCAGCTCACAACAGCTGCCTCTTATGCAGCCATGGTACGCACAGGAACACATTCCCTGACCCCACCACCGGCAGCCTTGCCAGGCTTACATCTGTGGGGACTTTGTATATGCCAGTGACAGCCACCTCAGATGCCTCCTCACAACTCTTAAAATACTGTTCATCCAGTCCTGAAGGCTGCTTTTCTTTTCTTTTGGAAATCTCTTTATTCTTCTGCCATGGTGAAATGTATGATCAGCTCCCCATAACTTAAAAACATCAGCAACCCAATTTGTTGTCTTCATATCTTAGCACTAGCAGATGTAACCAAGGCAGCAAGTTGTGAAAAGAACATGAAATATTGGGGGGGGGGGGGGGCGGCAACAACAATTCTGTGAATTAATCCCCAGAGATAAGGCAGTTCTTCAAGTTACCAGTATGTTTGGCCTCCATTTCCTGACTGTGGGTATCTTGAATGGCTCCCTGGTGATTAACATGATGACAATTACACCTGAGGCTATGGCCTTCATAAACCAAACCTGAAAAATAGTCTCTTTCATTGGCATCTGCACTGGATTGCAGGCTGTTTACCAGCCTCAGTCAAATAATTAACCTTTAAAATCCTACATGGCTTGGGAGGGGGCAGTTTAGCTGAATGATTGCTGTGGAAATTCCAATTTTAGTGTTTTACAACTCGTATTTTGGAAATACAATGTTTGTTACACTTTTTGTTTAAGTTGAAACATTTTTTTAAAGCCTGCTTCATCAGAAATTAAAAGCCTGGGAATTTTTTTTAAAAAAGATTATCAAAGTGGTCTCCAAGCTGATTGCTGGTCAGAATACATTATATAATGAAGTGTGGGCTGTGTGAACCCTTTGTGATATTCTCTGGTACAGATCACACACGCACAACTGACATTGGGATATCCTAAGGGGGGGGGGAGTGACTATAGCTGCATTTACATGGCAGTTTGCTTCATTTTCACAATATTTCCGAGGGGTTGGGTTCCACATTCAACTTGAGTTTTCACATGATGCAAAAGCCACATCTGCAGTGCTTAGCATATGTATGTAGGTTTTTTGTATATACACGCTGGAAGATTTCAGGACTGGTCAAGATAAGTCACTAAGGCTCATGTATCTTTCAAAAGAGCTGAGCTGTAAACAGGCAGTTGACATTTGCCACCTCGAGTTCATTTTGAACATTGCAGATATCTGTGACAGCATTTTCAAATACATTTTCAAAACCCTTGACTGAGCTCACAGTGCTTGATCACCTTCCTTCTTCACTTTATCTGTATGGTGGCTCCATGGCCTTTTTGTTTTGTAAAATACCAGGCTAATTTGAGATGTCTCTCCCTCTGGGAATGTATCAACAAAACAAAGGAATACCTTAATGCACTTTACCTTTACAAGAGAAGTTTGCAAGTTAGCTCCAGTGTAAAAAGGTAAGGTCCAGTCACGGACGACTCTGGGGTTACGGCGCTCATCTCACTTTACTGGCCAAGGGAGCCGGTGTACAGCTTCTGGGTCATGTGGCCAGCATGACTAAGCCACTTCTGGTGAACCAGAGCAGCGCACGGAAACGCCATTTACCTTCCCACCAGAGGGGTACCTATTTATCTACTTGCACTGGCGTGCTTTCAAACTGCTAGGTTGGCAGGAGCTGGGACCGAACAATGGGAGCTCACCCCGTCACGGGGATTCGAACCGCCGACCTTCTGATCGGCAAGCCCTAGGCTCTGTGGTTTAACCCACAGCGCCACCCGTGTCCCCAGCTCCAGTGCATTAAATGAATATCATCTTCAATTTCCTCAAACTTTAAATGTGTGATGCAGCAGCTAAAAAAGCCAATGCAATTCTGGGCTGCATGAATAGGAGTATAGCATCTAGATCAAGGGAAGTAATAGTACCACTGTATTCTGCTCTGGTCAGACCTCACCTGGAGTACTCTGTCCAGTTCTGGGCACCACAGTTCAAGAAGGATACTGACAAGCTGGAATGTGTCCAGAGGAGGGCAACCAAAATGGTCAAAGGCCTGGAAATGATGCCTTATGAGAAATGGCTTAGGGAGCTGGGTATTTTTAGCCTGGAGAAGAGAAGGTTAAGGGGTGATATGATAGCCATGTTCAAATATATAAAAGGATGTCATATAGAGGAGGGAGAAAGGTTGTTTTCTGCTGCTCCAGAGAACTGGACACGGAGCAATGGATTCAAACTACAAGAAATAAGATTCCACCTAAACATTAGGAAGAACTTCCTGACAGTAAGAGATGTTCGACAGTGGAATTTGCTGCCAAGGAGTGTGGTGGAGTCTCCTTCTTTGGAGGTCTTTAAGCGGAGGCTTGACAGCCATCTGTCAGGAATGCTTTGATGGTGTTTCCTGCTTGGCAGGGGGTTGGACTGGATGGCCCTTGTGGTCTCTTCCAACTCTATGATTCTATGAAATGAGTATCATCTTCAATTTCCTCAAACTTCAAATGCTGAACTACAGATGTTGAATTATACCAAACACAGCCCATGGAATTAAGTCACAGCTATACAGGAAATAGTGATACTGCTATCATGGATCCTATGTAGTTCTGTGAATAATTGCAATGATTCAGTCAGTTGCTGTACATCAAAGTATTTTAGATAAGTGGAAGTTTTAATATGAGGCTGATAAGTATGAATTTATGGTCCGTTCTTTACTTTTTTCCATAAGTGATCTCTGATGTATCCTTTTTTTTTAATAACCAAAAGGCTTATCAAATGAAGAAACATCCAAACCATCAGGGACACAGTTAGTTAACTTGCAGCCCAGGGCAAAACAGAGTCTTGGGAGTCTCCCGTTGCAAACACGCACGCACCTAATTTTGTCAGTACATAACACAACATATTTATCTACATGGGAGAACAACATCATAAAGTTATTATGTAGTTTAGTACAGTGTTTTTCAACCACTGTTCCGTGGCACACTAGTGTGCCGCGAGATGTTGCCTGGTGTGCCGTGGGAAAAATTGTGATTTATTTGATTCCTATTCAAGAGAATTACTTTATATATAGTCAATATAGGCACAGAGTTAATTTTTTTTAACATTTTCTAATGGTGGTGTGCCTCGTGATTTTTTTCATGAAACAAGTGTGCCTTTGCCCAAAAAAGGTTGAAAAACACTGGTTTAGTATAGCCACAACTGCAAAAGGAGAATCGATATTTCTGCAAAATGAGAAATAGACCCAAGTAATTGTCTTATTTTTGGATTATTTGCAGTGATGATTATGCCTTCATTATACACCTTTAGGCGTTAGGCAACAACGTTCCTTTTTAACCATGCCTTTGGTTGACCTGATCAACATCCCTATACCCTTTTTAAAATGTAGCTCTTTTTTTTGGGGGGGGGGGTATTATTGGGTTATTGTTTTTATTTTGATTTTATATGTTGTGATCTTTTTGTGAATCGCCCTGAGACCTCTGGGTATAGGGCAGTATATAAATTCAATTATATATATATATATATATATATATATATATATATATATATATATATATATTGTTTCTATGGGGCAATCATTCTGTCAGCACAAGCATTTCTGCTCGTCAGATGGAATTATCTCCCCTCTCCTGGCACACATCAGTCTGGGGTTTCCCTCCATCAATCAGAGCAGATTTAGGCAGAACACAGGGGTGTTCATGGGGTGGAGAGAAGGGAAAGTCCCATTGTGCTAGTGGGATTCATCTAAGTTGAATCTGGCCCATGGAATCTAGAATCTCAGTTGTTCAATGTTGGTGGTCTCACCGACCCCTAGTACCGTTTCTCACACACTCTTCAATAGAAAACCCAGAGTTATAGCCATGGGAGGATGGGAGATTGTGGAATGGCCTGTGCCACTCCATTTAACTGAATGCCACCTTACAGATACCTCTGTATCTCCAGCCTCAGTGGTTTCAGCTCCCCAATGATACAGGTGCCTGGCTGAGTCATTACACTTCAGGGAGTGGCAGTGCTGGTGGGAGGGAGAATAATTACAGCCCGGTACACAGATATCAAGGGACGTGGGTGGCGCTGAAGGGACGTGGGTGGGGCTAAGGGATGCGGATGGCGCTATAGGTTAAACCACAGAGCCTAGGGCTTGCCGATAAGAAGGTCGGTGGTTCGAATCCCTGTGACGGGGTGAGCTCCTGTTGCTCGGTCCCAGCTCCTGCCCACCTAGCAGTTTGAAAGCACACCCAAAAGTGCAAGTAGATAAATAGGTACTGCTCTGGCGGGAAGGTAAATGGTGTTTCCGTGCGCTGCTCTGGTTCGCCAGAAGCGGCTTTGTCATGCTGGCCACATGACCCGGAAGCTGTACACCAGCTCCCTCGGCCAGTAACGCAAGATGAGCGCCGCAACCCCAGAGTTGGACACGACTGGACCTAATGGTCAGGGGTCCCTTTAACTTTTTAGACAGATATCACTAAATGTGCATAAGATTTCAGCAGAACAATTAGCACATTCAATGTCACCACATGCTGGGATTATTTTCTGTTTACTGTCCCTACCAGGATTCCATTCTGCTAATGGAAAATATTAGAGCAAGAACAACAAAAATGTAGTAAGCGCCTCATTTCCACGACGTATTGCATGAGCCAGTTCAAAAGCAGCAGAGAGTGAGATCGGATCTGTCTCATAAAGATGTGGAAAGGGGAAAGTTAGACAGAGGCTGGGTAAAATAGAGGCAGAAAACAAATCATGAGACACGTTTAAAACAAAATAAAACAGCTCTTGAGAAAACCACCACAATAAAAAAAACCTCATGGTATCAGATCAGCTTTGAACCAAAAGACAGGATGATGTAGGAAAACGTTCCAAAACACAAGCATATTTTGGTTAAAATTTATGTTTCGATAGCATACTGAAACCAACATATTTCAAAGAACACCCTTAAGTAATAGACTAGCTCACACAATCCTTGTTGAATGTAGCATAGCAATCGCTCTTAAAAAACACACACACAACTCTTCCGCTTGGGTAGACTAAAAAGGACTTGAGCTGCAATCCTAAACACACTTACTATGCAACTGTAAGGCTTCTGAAGGTGGGGTGTCAAGTGACTAGGAAGTATTTCAGTCCTTCAGACCCAACACATTTCTTGGTCCTCCCTGAGCACACACTCAAACTGCTCCCGACATGCCTCTTTTTATGGTGCTACCAACTTTTCATGGCAGTAGGGAGTGGTGATCTTACACTGGATCTTCTTCAATGATTTCTGATCTATTTCTCCAGTGTTGAAGAGTCTGCAGCAGGGACCATAGGATTTGCTTTTAGTTGGGATTTGTTACCACTGAACTCAGCAGGAATTTCTTTCTGCCTTACATAAATGCAACCCCAAATATTGAATTAATTTGTTATGGGTTGCTTCTAAAATCCCATATTGGTTATAATTATGCACTACCTTGAATTAAAATGAACTATCTTGAGGCAGCCGAATTGTCTGCTATGAATATCTGAATGGAATTTAAGGCTGTTTTATTTATTGTTACGGCAGGCATGAGGAACATCTGGTCATCTAGATTATGTGGAATACAACTCCCATCATCCCTAGTTGTTGGCCATGCTGACTGGGGAAGTTGGATCCCCAAAACATATGGAAAGTATTCCCCACACCTCCTTTTTGTACTTTATTGCTCTTTGCCCATGAGCAAGATAGTCCTAGTGCAGACCAACCTGAGGGCAGCCCCACGCAAGGAAGGATCATTGACGCAGATCCTAGTGCAACACTCCTCTCTATTCCTATCCATGATGCATATTCACATTGGGTCTCATGCACCCATCAGGCATTATAGGAGGTTGGCGCACCTCCTGTTTTCCCAATATAGCATTTTAAACTTGAACATGCCCAGCTAGGCTGGTGAGTGAAGGCTAGATGGGGAAGCAAAAATATACACTAGCCTCTTGTTCTGAGGTGCTGTTCCGGTGTTCTCGTGTGCACACAGTGCAGAGAAGGAGGGCCAGGAAAGCACATTCTCTTCGCTTGCTACAAACCAGAAAACAAGAGGAGATCAGTTGCTGTGGTTTCAGATTCTGCTGCATGCAATGAATGAAGGAATCCTATCCAGCCTGGCAGTGTGCCTGCATATTAATTTCTGCATGCACAATATGCTTCCTATTGGGGAAAGCAGCGCGGCGGTAACACAATGTGCCTTCACCAGTCTGTGCTTCCACATTGGCTATCCACATCTTGAAGCAGATACAAAGTGCATACACACTGAGATACTAGTAACTCACACAACCCTTTTGTGCAGAGATATCTCTTGAAGAAGCCACCATCTTTTCTCCATGCAGGGATGTATTTTCTCAGGGATGTATGAAAACACTACCATAAGGGGTGTGGGGGGGGGACATCATCAAATAAGTCTAGGTTTTCAGTTGCTGAAATATTCACATTAGTGAATATGCTCCCTCCCCCCCTTTCTTTGAACACATGGTTTCTTACAGGAACAAAATGGCATCTTCTTTTCTTGTAGATTTATTTTCAAGCAATTGGCCAAGATGTTCCTATGGTAACAGATACAATTTAATTTCCCTGATGTATTGCAAAAGAAAAATGGATTGGATTTCATCTGACATGGATCTAGGTAGGCCATATCGCTGGTTATTAAGCACAGTTGCTCAAATTATCCTGTGGTGGCAGCTTTGGGTTAGTTAAAGAAACCTTTCTGATGGGATTCTCAGGGTATTTTCCCCCACCATGTTGTGGGGAAACCCGTCAGCCTTGGAGAAGATATTTTAGGATGTTTAATGGACTTACAGTGCAACACTTCTTGGAAGTAAGTCCAATTTAGTTAAATACAGCCTTATAGCAGTATGAGTAGACACAGGATTGTAGCTTGTTTCACATCCATAGCTCCCAGGTCAAAAAGGGGTGTCCCATCATTAGGTTCAGTGGAAGAATTCCTGATGAGCACATGGCTGCCTCCAGAATGACATCTCTGGCTCCCCCAATGAGCCACTGTTGGTGTGAGAGGATATCAGTATCCTTGCATGGTGTGTGTGCAGCTCTGTGGGTGGAAATTTGTTCACAGCTGAAGCACTGGGAGAAGGCTGATCCAACCTTTTTTCTGGGCCATCTTTGCAACTGAATTCTCTTTCCACCTGCCCTCATATTTGAGAACATAAGGACATAAATTGAGCCCACTGGATCGGCCCAATGCTCCATCTAGTCCAGCATCCTGTTCTCAGGGTGGCCTGTGTGAAGCCTCCGAGCTGGACATGAATGCAACGACACTCTGCCCATCTGCAGTTCCCAGCAACTGCACAGTGGAAGAAGAAAATAGGCATCATGACTAGTAGCCACTGGTAGCCTTGTCCTCCATGAATTTGTCTAATCCTCTTCTAGAGCCATCCAAATTGGTGGCGATCAATGTGGGAGCAAGTTCCGTAGTTTAACCATGCCACTGCTTTCTGGAAGAGCCACTCCAACAAAGTCTATGGATGAAAAATGTCCCTCACATGTCACCTTCACAAAGTTACTTGTCAAACATTTAACTCATTTAAAATGAAGCAGATATTATTCTTTCTGTCCTAGATTTGGCACGGAAAATCATCATCATTTCCTATACGGCTGAAATATACTTGGAGTCAAGTGTGGATCTCATGCTCTTTATTCAGCTCATAGTAGCGAGGAATGGAAGTTTTCTCAAAACGTCTGCTTTATATACATTATTTACACAATGGGCCCCCACGTGATTGGCTAATTCCAGGATACTCCTGTATGCCAATCAGGTTGTGGATTCACTTCTACCTGGAGCTGGATTGGGTCAGGGGCGTCGCTAGGGGGGGGGGCGCTGGGGGCGGTACGCCCCCGGGCGACAGGGGCCACAAGCGGCGGGTGGGGGCGACAAGCGGCGGGTGGGGGCGACAAGCGGCGCCCCTCCCGCCACTCCCCAGGCAACGCCGGTCACCCCGGGAGCAGCAGCGCTGCACGGATGGGGTGCTCCCTCGGCCGTGCGCTGTTGCTCCTGGGGCGACCGGAGCGAGCGGCGGCGCATGGGGGTGACAAGCGGCAGCCCCTCCCGCCATTCCCAAGCGCTGCCGCTCCCTCCGTCACCCCAGGAGCAACAGCGCACGGCCGAGGGAGCACCCCGTCCGTGCAGCGCTGCTGCTCCCGGGGTGACCGGCAGCGTGGGGAGTGGCAGGAGGGGCCGGCGCTTGTCAGCCCCACGCGCTGCCGCTGGCTCCGTCCCCCCGGGAGCAGCAGCGCACGGTGTGTGCGGTGCTGCTGCTCCTGGGGCAACGGAGCGAACGGCGGCACGTGGGGGTGACAAGAGGCAGCCCCTCCCACCATTCCCACGCGCTGCCGCTCCATCCGTCACCCTGGGAGCGGCAGCGCACGGCCCGACGACGGAGTGCGCCTGCGCGCGCAGGCGCACTCTGTCATCGGATCGCCGCTTCCACAGCCTCCTTTTGAGCCGGAGAGCTTAAAAGCGAGCTCTTCGGCTTAAAAGAGGGCTGCAGAAGCGGCGCCGGCACCCCCGGAAACGCCCTGGGGGCGGAGCGTCATGACGTCACAATGTGATGTCACGACGCCCCGTCCCCGGGGCGTTTCCTTTGCCGCCCCGGGTACCGCGGAGCCTTACTCCGCCACTGGATTGGGTGGCTCCTGCGGACCAATCAGACTGCTGCATTCTGAATCCTATTGTTCTAGGACCAATCAGACTGCTGCATTTTGGATCCTATTCAACTCAGTACATAACAACGGCCAGGTTTCAAAGCAGTCTGCTGAAACATCTTCTAGCTGTACTACTTTCTCATCATTACTATGGCAGAATGTGATTTCACCAACACACGCTTAACCAGAACTGTGGTCCTGTAATGCCTCTGATATAGGATACAGTAGGTAACAAGTAGGACTGAACTAAAAATGGTTATTTCATTTCCACTTTTGTAAAAATAAACACACAAAACTTCCATTTATTTCTATTTGTTTGAGTGCTCCTTTGAGATTCTCTCTCTCTCTCTCTCTCTCTCTCTCTCTCTCTCTCTCCCTTGTCCAAGACCTGGCCAACCAAACTTCTCAGAGTGAGCTGTGCTAAAGAACCATAGGAGAAGCACATCTTATTTGGTCACTGTTTAGCATAGCAAGAGGAGAATAAGCCCAGTTTCATAATGAATAGCCTTGGATGAAATACTGACTCGCACAAAATTGAAGTAAACAAATTCTCTGTTCAAAATATTGGTGTGGTTTTTTTTAAAAAAAATGTTGCTAAGTTGACATACTGTAAACAACCAATTAAGGTTTTTAAATGTTAAAATACTTTGTCATTAGATGTTATATTTAGCTGAATGGTTCCCTTGAAAGGAACAGAGTTCAAGACTAAAGAGAAAGTGGATTATTTATCACAGATAAATAGGGAAGGCAGTCTCCTGAAGAACAGATGCCTCTAATTAAAATGCTGTGTTGTCTCTAACATTTAACCTTGCACAAGAAAACTGTCTAACTCTTTTGTTGTTGCTACACTCAGAGACAGTCAGAGTGAATAATCAGTAGAGTGATCATTTGTGATATTGTCAGAATGACTCAAAATATGGCACACATTTCCCATGAACATGTAGCATCATTCCCAGGGTGGCTTCTCCAGTTACAGGTATGTCACTGCTTCAATCCTTCCAAAGGTTATTAGAAATACTTTACCACTTTGCTCAACTTACAAACACCCTTTTTGGGGTGGGGGGTGGGGTGGGGTACAAATGGCCTGGTGAATTGAGCCTGCTGTTCTCCCTCTGCTGTTGAATCATTGAGGGAGGTTGGGAGGCAGGCAGTTCCTTCAGAGAAAGTGCCTGTGAGAGGCCTGGCTATGATTTTATAGGCCAGGCCTGTGGCGTTTGCCCTTCCTAGGGTATACATATAGGAGAAGGAGTAAGTAAGGGGTTAAGGGGCTGGCCCTAGGCTAACCAATAGACAGAGGGGGGAGGAGCTAGGGGCAGCTGAGGGAGTCAGTTAGAGTTAGAGAGCGGGGAGTTAAGGGCAGTTGTTGAAGAGCAGTTGATCGAGGGAGTTGGTTGGTGGGTGGTTGTTGATTGTGAGGGTTGGTGGTGAGGTATAGTGGTGAGCGTAGGCAGGGTTGTAACCAATATCTTAAGTTGTTGAAGTTTTTAAATAAACACTTATTATTTTGTTTAAAATTGCACCCTGACTGTGAAAGTTATTACCAGGGAGGGGATCCTGGTTGGTGGCAGCGAAGCGCGTGGTGGCACAGGGATCAATAGTCCGTCAAACGACCGGGGACCCTGTGTGATCGCCTGTGGGATTTGGTCAAGGAGGCTCCTGCCTGCCAGTCAGCCGCAGACTTCATGTCCCTGGCTCCCCAATGTCATGATCACTGCTGGACTCTGGGATCATGACACCAAAACTTATGCACACTCTCTAGGACATGTGTCAGGAAGTTTCTGCAAATACACATGTAGGATTTTTTTTTTATATACACATGTTGCAATGAATGTGTGTAGGTCAGCAGAAAAGCCTACTCTGATTGGCATAGTCGAAAGGAGTGTGATAAGCAATCACACTTATCTATTAATATTCCAATCTCCCAATTGCTCGTACTAGACAGTGTAACCAAGAAACAAAATCCATGGTGCAGCTTGGATCAAACAAAACTTGGATCAAACTTGATTTACTGTCATTCAGGGTGATGGTGGCTTTAGGAAAATTTAGGAAAATTCTCAGGGACGACTCACACCCTGGCCAGCACCTCTTTAATATCCTACCTTCAGGCAGGAGATATATAGTCAGCTGCACCAACAGGCTAAAGAACAGTTTTTATCCGTGGGTTGTTGGGCTGCTGAATGGAAAAAAAATAGTGGTGCAATTGACTTCCGACAAGCACACAGTGTGAACAAGACTGAGTATATGTGGGGGGGGGGGGCGGCTCATTTAATTTCACTGCACACAGGTGGTGTAGTGACAATAAAGGTTTATTTTTTAATTTAATTTTTTTTCTATCCTCCACTCAATATTATGCCCCAAAGCATTCCTTTACCTTCTCCCATATAAGTGAATTATTGCCTCTTGGGAATAGGGAACTTGTGGTTTTCTAGTTACAGACCTTCTAAATGTCAATATTTTCCAGGGACAGTCCCAGATTTACAGAAGCCATCCCAGTTTCTGATCTGATCCTGGAATGCCCCATTTTCCCTTAAAAAGGTAAAGGTAAAGGACCCCTGACAGCTAAGTCCAGACATGGACGACTCTGGGGTTGCGGTGCTCATCTCGCTTAACAGGCCAAGGGAGCTGGCATTTGTCCGCAGACAGTTTTTTCCAGGTCATGGGGCCAGCATGACTAAGCCGCTTCTGGCGACACCAGAGCAGTGCACGGAAATGCCGTTTACCTTCCCGCTGGAGCGGTACCTATTTATCTACTTGCACTTTGGCGTGCTTTCAAACTGCTAGGTTGGCAGGAGCTGGGACCGAGCAATGGGAGCTCACCCCGTCATGGGGATTTGAACTGCCGACCTTCTGACTAGTGGTTTACACCACAGCGCCACCTGCGTCCCTCACTTTCCCTTAGGACTTCCCTATTTTCATGAGAGAAATGTCGGAGGGTATGGAGTTATGCAACCCCCAATTCTCTCTCTCTTCCCCCCCCCCCCCAGAATCATTGAAGCTGAATAGTCAGGCTTTTCTTCCACATCCTCCACACCACCTGTCAAAATTGTCGCTATTGTTTCATAAAACAAAGAACCCTAGAAGCCTAGGAAGTTATGGCTGTAGCATGCGTCAGGGGCTTGTTAGCTCTAAGGCCTCTAGCTGGGTAGGTGAATTGACATGAAGGAAAGCTGCCAAACAGTTAACATGGTCTGCCTGGGTCCACAGTGGTACAGGTGAGCACAGGATGTGTGTGTTATAAAAGACTCGCCAAATGTGAAACAAACCTTTCTGAACAGCTGCCCAGCTTGTCATTAGTCAATCTAATGTGAAGAAGATGCAAGAAAACAATTAGTTTGAAGAACAGCCCCTGTCTGCTCATGTGGATACTGGTTATTTCACTCTAAGGTATGAATACAGAGAATTGACCAAAAAAAAAAAAAAAAAAAAGAGGAAGGTAATTTTCTTTTTCCTGAAGGCTCAATATTTCCCAGCAGGAGAAATATGTCCATTTTGACTGTGGCTTTTTAAAAATAGCATACGATTATATTTCATTATCACAACAGCTTGATTTATCTCCTTTGTCAATATTTGTCTTCATCTTGCTGCTGCTTATCTCCAGGGTGCAGAATCTTCCATCCTGATCGTAGGCAAAATTATGTGCTTATCATGAGGCCACAATTGGTTTACAATTGAAGCTTGAGGCTCCCTCCCAAAGTGTTAATAAGAGCCCAGATCTAAAAAAATTGGGAGTTTGTACTAAGTTCACGCTGTCAGTGCATTTTAGAGCATTTTATGGCCCAGGGGATGAAGTACCAAGACGTGTAGATTAATACAAAGTTGATAATAAACTTGAGGCTCACTACTTTTTCATTCTACCAGATTCACCATTCTGAAATGTATTAATTCTTCTTTTTAAACCGCTGGCTGTCACACTCTTGTTTGCTTGATGAAAGCAAATGAAAGGACTTCATCCGAAAAGGCAGCCTATAAATATTTAAAATACATGAAAAATAAATATAAACAGGCATGGCCAACTGGCAGTCAGTAATGCAAGGAGGAAACAAATCCCAACAAACTAAAGGCGTGATTTTTAAAAAGGGGATCAAATGTATACAATATACAATAATACATTTACAGTGGTACCTCGACTTACGAGCGACTCGACTTCCGACGTTTTCGACTTCTGAATCAGTTCCGCAAGCGAAAAAATGGCCAGCGCTTCCGAAATTTTCGAGTTACGAAGGGAAAGCGGCGGCACAATACCTCGACTCACAAGGTTTTCAATGCATTTTTTTTGACTTTTTTTTCGTTCCGAGATGGTGCCTTCGACTTACGAAGATTTCGACTTACGAGGGCGTCTTCGGAATGGATTATGTTCGTAAGTCGAGGTACCACTGTACTGTACAAAACTGGCAGCCTTCATGCCAATTCTGGCTCTTAACAGCCCCCCCCCCAGCCTTCTGCTGCCTCTTTGAGCCTCCAGTCAGTAGAGGGCAGGGTTGAGACTAACAAACACTTTGTGGTTTCCCACTAACCATCCAAGATCCGCCTCTTCCTCTTCCTCTCTCTTCCCCCTCTTTCTTTCAAGAGGATACCATGGAGGTAGCTCCAGTCATGTAGTGTAGAATCCAAAGCCATTCTTGAGAATAGGAAGTAACGGTACGCATAAAACCCATTTTCCTCCACTTTACAAGGGGACTTCTGGGTGTTTTATTTTCCCCTTTAAGCAATGCTAGTAATGTGTGAACGAAGAAGAATGGGTGTTGAGACTGAGTAATTCCAGGCAGCTCCAGCTTCTGATTGTGAAAAATAATAGCACAACCTCTTGGCCAGCTCCATTTCAGAGGTAAGCAAATCCTACACCCATGTTGCAGGGAGGCATAGCAATGGGTTTTATTAAAACACTTTAATGTAGAGGGAAATGGCCCTGCAGAAGTGTGGGTTAATATTTGGGAAAGCACTACCTAGAATTGCTATTCTCAGATTATGTAGATTTCCATGTGTACTGTATCAACTAGGCATAACTGGAGTTCCCCTGTTTCTTTCTAGTATTGTTTTATGAGGTCATTTTGCTCTGTGTTCTGCACTACTGCCTTCCAGTTTAACTAGGAGAATTTCTAAAATATATTTCAGAATCAACAGGCATGCATCATTCGCTGCAGTTTTCAGATCATTCCTTTTCCTTATGCCTTACCAGTGCCCACCAGCGCCCACAAATTAAATCACAACACAAAAAGGCATTTTAATAGAACAGCTCAATTCTGTTACACACAGTGGTTTTAACTGCAGCGAAGATGCACTGGTATGCAATGGTAACCTGAAAGAAACAAAACTTTCAGCAAAATGAAGGCTGTGGCAAAGTAGCATGAATAACTCCAGACATTATTTTTGTTTTGTTTTTTTGTTTAAGTAGGAATGGTGGATTGTTAGCATATTGATGTTGTTGCAGAAAGTAGGGCCGTGCACTTCAGAAACCTCTTAGTTCAGATTGTTCCACCTCAGTTGCATGTGGACAAGGTCATCATGCTGATGTTTTCTCCCACATAATTGTGTTTGTGTGTTGAGGAGTGGGAACTACTGTGGAGGAAGCAGAAAGGTGTTTCAAATTTTAGATGTAGGTCATCATGACATAACTGCAGGCAGTACATGGAAAATGCAGCCCCATTAATGTACCATCTATGGTGCCAGAATGAATGTTCAGGCTCATGTGGATCTTTTGCAGTCTCAATCATTAGTTTTCATGCAGAATAGAATTTACCATGCCAGATACTCAATTATGGAGGGATGCTTTGTTGTAGAAGGCATATCGGCAGATCGAGGCGGAATAAATTTATGCAGCAAAAGCATTACTCCCACCTTAAAGATGGAAATGAAGGGGTTGTATCGGAGAACATTATTACTTGTACAAGTAAAGAAAACTGCTTTGTTACTCATGGATACATCAGTTACTTTAACCATATACATGAAGAAAACTATGTGTGGTATTTCAGGTGTATATAATTTCCATACTAATTCTTCTTGAACTCCAGAGAACCATACAATGGAAGGTATTTTTATTATGCTTTTGACAGTGCGAATGCACTTATATTGCACAGAGTGCAGCAATAACTATGCCTACGAAATTGCATATAATGTTTGCAATGCCTGATGTAACGGAGAGATAATTATAGTACTCCCAGAATGTGACAGGTGTCAGGAACGAAGAGTGTTCTCTCTCACTCACTTAAATCTATGGGAGATAAACATATGCATTGAAGTGCAGGCACATTATGCCGGAATCATAGTCTCCAACACTTAGAAATTAGTTTCAGTGAAATTTCCCTATTTTACCAAACACCAGAGTGTGATCAGCCACCATAACCTTGGGGCATGTCAATTTGTGCCTATCAGATTCATAGCAAGAACACAGAATGTTTCCTACTAACAAAACCCCCATCTCTTTAGAAGCATTAGCTCACAATACTGTTTTCAGTGGTTAGTTGCATGCCTGTTCAGCCCCTCTGGCACATATGCCAGATTGAGCCAGTGGAGCACCTTCAAAAGGGCATGGCTATGGATCTCCTGCAGCTCATGTCCTCCTTTTCCATACAGGTAGTTTGTCATGCCCTATAAAGCATTTCACATATGCTCTCTGCATCACTCTGATGGTCTGCTGTTAGGTCTAGGAAACGCTCCTCCTGCCTGAAAACTTGGACAGCTACTCTCAGTAGACAACATTGAGTTAGATGGGCCAACAGCCTGATTCGATATATGGCAGCTCCCAGGGACTAGGCAGGAGTTATTCCTCCTGAGTTATCACCCTGTGCCACCTGATTCAGCCTATCATATTCCCATGCAACGTACCACTTGTGTCATATGAGTTCTGTATTCTTACATTGCCAGTGTTGGTCGAGGATGAGAGCATTGGAGGAACGTCGGCCACAAATGTGGAAAAGTTGGTTGTGGGAAAACCTATTCATTTAGCTTCCCTGGGGACTCTCTCTGAGTGCTCTAAGCCAGGGGTGGCCAACTCCCAAGTGACTGCAATCTACTTACCAAATTAAAAACTGGCAGTGATCTAGCCCCATTTGGGGGGCGGGGGTTCAGGTAAAAGTTGTTGACCTTTTCTTAGGGAGGAGGAAAGCCCCGGTTGGGGGGTGGGTACAAGAAAAAGTTGTTTAGCTTTTTTAAGGGAGGAAGAAACCCCTGTTTTAAGGGTTCTGGAGGAGGAAGAGAAACAGCCGCTCGACAACAAATCACTGGGGAAACAAACAACCTCACTGAGTAAATTCCTTCTTCCATTCTGCAGATCGTGCAACAATGGAGGGTGGGGTGAGGGGGCAGGCAGTGCTGGATTAATTTTACCAACGCTAAGGAAAGGGACCCATTGATTGACCGCGATCTACCAAAACCTCCTGGTAGATTGAGCTGTTGGACATCCCTGCTCTAAGCCTGTCTTGCTCAGGAACAAACTAGGTAGGGGAAACTGTGTACTCCTGACAATGACTGCAAGACATCAGGCTTTCCAGGAATCTGTAGTGCGATGGTACTAGTTCAGTGTGCCACCCCACCCCATGGGGGAAAATTGCATAGGGGGCACAAAGAGGCAAGTGTGTGTCAGAGAGTACTGAGAAACAAGGGAACAGCAGGGGGTGCTGGAGGTGTTAATGACTATCTGACTATCCAGTATCACTGGATCAAGTTCATAGATTTTGTTGAATTAATTGAGCTAAATACAGTCATACCTCTGGATATGAACGCTGTGTGTTGCATTCGCCACGGGTTACAAACGCGCTGAACCCGGAAGTACTGGAATGGGTTACTTCCGGGTTCGGCGGTTCGCGCATGCGCAGAAGCACCAAATCCCGCTTTGCGCATGCGCTGAATTGCGTCACGCACATGCACAGACGTGGCGCTTCAGGTTGCGCACTGCTCATGTTGCAGTCGGGGCTCCGGAACGGATCCCGTTTGCAACCAGAGGTATGACTGTAATTGCATTTTGTATAAGTGTGCAATCAGTTGGTTCTGTTTTGAATGTTATTCTTTTATTACCTTCCTTAGTCGGTCGTGCAAACTGCTATTCTGAACAATTTTTAATAAGGTAAAGTAGGGGCACTGGGGATGAGTTTATGGAACCAAGGGGACAGTGTTTTAGTCCCAGTTTCCGCACCTCACCATGGCTTCTTCTACCCTTTGCCAGAAAGAAAGGTTAGAGATGTTGCCTTGGCCTAGGAAAGTATTCTACTCTAGGCTTCAGACCACATTCTGTCTGGCCCAGAACATCTGTTATTGTGGCTAGGAAGTAATCTTGGAGGGAGGCAACTCCTCCTGCCCTCTGCACAAGCCAGTCCTTTAATGAACTGCTTTCCCCCAGGCTTGCTATTTCCCTTCTGTTACATTGTTCAAGCATGACTGAAATCATAAAACAAATAAACCAAGTAGTATCGCAAAATGGACATAGAGCTCACACCAACCTTTTTTCTGTGAATCCAGGTAAGCAGAGTGGGTGGCAAACACTTCAATCCCATCTCCTTCTCCATGCTTTTTGTAACCCTCTCAGGCACTTTCTAAGCAGTGCTGTTCTTAAACAATGCCTTGGACAAACTGCTTAGAGAAGAGCAAACATTACTTCGCCCTCTTCCCAAAACAGCACTCCCCAAACAGCACTGGAAGAAAAAGAAACATAATGAGAAAACAAAACAAAATGAGAGTATAATTTAAGCAAACCATTATTTTTGTTCAGTACTGGTGTCATTACATCGCTTGGAGTCACTTGGCTTTCTCTTGCAGGGGAGGAGGTCTTTATATAAATTACTGGCCTTGGATCTTGCAACTTAAGTGATTTTTTTGTCCCCTTCCCTTCCCTAGCTAGTCCCCTAGGCAGTTTTTAAGTCAGTGCCAGGAAGTAAATGTTTTAATAAAACCAAAGCTCATTAGGCCTGTTATAGGAAGCTGCCTTACATCATAGAATCATAAAATTATAGAATCACAGAAATGTAGAGTTGGGAGGGACTCCGAGGGTCATCTAGTCCAACCCCCTGCAATACAGGAATCTCAGCTAAAGCAACCATGACAGATCACCATCCAACCCCTGCTTAAAAAGCTCCAAGGAAGGAGAGTCCACATAAAATAAGAGTAGTACATTGCTTAGAGATATTAAAAGTATTAAGCAGTTTATCGGTGCTTTACAATCAATCAGGGAAACACTATTTTAAATGCCCTCAAATAAATAACTTAAAAAAAAAAGTGTAGATGAGCTGGGAAGGAAGCCTTGCAAACTCCAGGTCTTTTCACACCCACTTTGAGATCCTGCCCTCGGAGGGTGAATGTGACCACCACTGCTTTCTGCTTTTGTTTCCTGCATTGGGCACCAACTTTTTTTGGAAGCGGGGCAGCAATATTCCATTTCTTTCTAAATAATTTAATCAATAGAGAAATACAGTCAATTAAAAAAAAAAACATTTCCCTTGCAGAAACACACTTTTTAAGCTACCCCTCCTGTAAACATTTTGTCTCCACTATTATGACTTTTCTTTGCATTTTTTTGTACCTCCAGAACGACTTTTCAGAAACTCTCTTCAGACATCCACACTCCTGTGTGCAGCTGCTATCAGTGCTTGCCAGATAGCAGTTATTCATCAGTTTCACTTACCCCATCTTTCTGTAGCAATAGCTTTTGTTATCGGCAGATTTATTTATTTTTATCTCTCCCCCCATCCGTCCATCTTGTATGCACAGCAGTCTCTTTGATCTCTCCGATTTCCTTTGCTGGTGCAGGTATGTGGAAACGCCATCTGTGAAAATGTGTCACCTTCAGATCTGTCGACTACAATACTCTGTGTGTCTCGGTGCCTCTAACATGTAGGGCATCAACAACGCTTGCCAGCATACGACTGCTGTTTTAATATGCTGCTGGTTTTGCCTTTTGGTATAGCAGCAGCAGCAGTAGCAGAAATGCAATTTTTCTCCTTTTCCTTTTAATTGCTTTCTGTTAATATTAAATAGGTCCTGAAGATGTAGATTGGCTGCTCTTGTTAGTAGAATCATCCGTAACCAGAAAGCGTATAATTTGACACTAGCATATCTTTAAAAATGAAATGCTGCCTGTTATCAAAATTGTTTCCTAGGCGTCCACAGTTTGACCACCACATGGAACAACAACAATTGCAGTAGACATGGGAATAATGGCCTCTGCTGCTTTTACATCACAACCTTTTCCTCTAGCCCTGACATGCTGCTCCATTATTTCTTCTCAAAAGTGAAATTCCGCATCTCTATTCTTTCATACCCCTTGACCTGCTCTAGTGGACTTGGGTCTCCACAGGAAATAGACTGTGAAGAATGGATTGTACTCCTTCAGTGTGTGTGTGGGGGGGTAGCACTTTTTGAATGATCCACCCTGCAAGAACTCCCCTCCCCCCCCCAAAAAAAACACCACACCTGCTTTGCTACTTTTTAGGTATTGTTTTTCACATGGAAATGAACTTTTAAAAATCTAACCACCTCCCAATGGGGTACAGTCCATTCTAAGCACTGCATGTGTGGTTACAGGGAACCAGGCAGAGGGCCTTCTCGGTAGTGGCGCCTGCCCTGTGGAACGCCCTCCCATCAGATGTCAAGGAAATAAACAACTATGTACAGTATATGACTTTTAGAAGACATCTGAAGGCAGCCCTGTTTAGGGATGATTTTAATGTTTTATGTTTTATTGTGTTTTTAATATTATGTTGGGAGCCGCCCAGAGTGGCTGGGGAAACCCAGCCAGAAGGGTGGGGTATTATTAATTATTATTAATTATTATTATTATTATTATTATTATTATTATTATTATTATTATTATTATTATTATTATGAAGAACCAAGCTCTTTCCTTCTTTTCTGCTGGTCCACTCCAGCCCCTGCTTGTATTTATGCCCCAAACCATTTCTTCCTGTAGCTCCCCTTTTCCCCTGACCTCTGGTCAGTCATGTTGTTCCTGCTTATCAGGAGGTAAAGCAGAGAAGTGGCAAGGAGGTTGGCGTGGTGAAACACACTGGCACACCTAGTAGCTCTGCTGAGGCATTTGCATTGCACCAACTTTGCTGCCACCTCACCCCTCTCACCAGTGGTGTGACCAAACAGAGGTCATGTGAGCAGTGGCGCCCTATCATGCGATCCACTACTGTTCATACGTTCTTTTTGTTCATAGCAGGGGACAAACTGGATTTGAACTAGCCTGCCAAACCATTACCAGTGGCCTACCCACCCCCAGTAAAATTGGGTGCTGCTTCTTTCCATCTTGGTCCTGAATGACAGTAGAAATTTAAACTTCTCCTCTCAGCCTCAGTTTCAAATTGGTTGATTTGAAGTTTTTGAATTATGTTGGGAAGTTAGCAATCCATTAGAGAAGATAATCTCCGTGTTTTCCTACAACCATTTAAAAATTTGTTGCAGACTCCTTAACCGTCAGTCAACAGGTGGTCAAATCACTCCAACCTTCATTGTGACCCATCAAACTCTCCTTTTCAACATAAGGATCATTTTACATAACACATTTTGAGGACATTGTGACCAGAATTGTAACAGCAAATGTTAGCAAGCACCCATCACACTCATTCCAGTGGGTGGCCAGGTTTAATGGCAACTCAAGGACCTTTCTAGAACCACTTTTCTTTGTTCATAGAGAGAGCTTTGCAAAATGTGGTGTTGAGAGCTTCCTTCAAAACTGGAAAATGATTTTCTATATCCATTTCAACTGGGGATTATGACCAATTTTGGCACAGAAATTCCTTTGCATGATGACCTCTGTCGGGGGAGAGCTGGGGGAATGTTTCTTTGTCCATTCTTCTTGACCTCTCAGCAGCTTTTGATAGCATTGACCATGGTATCCTTCTGGAGCAGCTCTCTGAGTTAAGGATTGGTAGCGCCACTTTGTGGTGGTTCCATTCCTACTTGGATGGTCATTTCCAGAGGGTATGTGCTTTTCAGTCCAATGAAGCCTTCAATGTGGGGTTCCTACTTTTTCCTCCAATAGTTTGTATCATGTAAAGATGGCTGCACTTCACCAATGGGCCCCTACCCTCTATACACCTTTGCAATTCAGTCACACAGTATATATATATATTTCTACTACCGCTGCCATTGCAGTGGCTTCTATACCACTCACCACCCTCCAGGTCCTCGGACCAGTTTCCAAGCCTGAGCTCATTTCTTAGTAAGAAATAGCTTTTGTTGTTCATTCGTTCAGTTGTTTCCAACTCTTTGTGACCCGATGGACCAGAGCACGCTAGGCACGCCTATCTTTCACTGCCTCCCGCAGTTTGGCCAAACTCATGCTAGTCACTTCGAGAACACTGTCCAGAGCTAAATGGGACCAAATGGTGGCCAGTCGTATTTCCTGCCCTGCCACCCCTCAAATATGGTGGCCATTGCCTGCTGAAATATTTGTATTGCTGGGAAGTTGTATAACCCGTGACAGTGTGAACTTCCCTAAGGACACTGCTTTCTAATAACCCTAGGTCTAAAGTTGATCGAACCTGGTCTGAGTCTAGAAACATAGTTTATCTGAAATGCCATGAAAAGGGAAGGTTTAATGTCTGAAGTTGATATAATGCCAGACAATTGCAGAAATATTCATGCTTCTTGTAACCATTTTGTCTGTTTGGAAATGTTAATTGGTTTTAGGCTGCTCAAGTGGCATGTGCTATCGTTGCAGGATCTGTGAGGTTTGTGATCCACAACTCATGCTTATTGTACCATTATACACGTGAATCGGATATAACTCAGTTAATGACACTTCCCCCTCCCCAGATATATTTCATGTAGTGTTGTGTAGTTGTTGTTTTTTGGACTTTGCATTGTGGGATGTTGTTGGCTCTGATCATTTATTTCCAACAATATTGTTCCACTGGAAAAAGAAGTCTCTATAAAGACATGGTTTATTACTTGCAAATTATGTTCTCCATAATCACTCCCACTAGATAGTTTATTTTCATGACTTCATTGGGGTACATTTGGGCCCAATACTGTATTGATACGGCCAATTTTGTACCAATGGAGATTGAAAGTCAGGCCTTTGGAATAACCTGTGGTGTGTCATAAAGTCATAGCACAATTGTCCTCCAGTTTACTTCATGCAAAATGCCCGTTGAGAGCTCAGAGCAATACTGGCAAATTAAGAGCTATCAACAAATGAATCATTCCATTGGTCTCTCATTCTTATTCAAAAAGCACAGTTATACCGTTCCCTTTCATATATTTTCTCTGTTTATACATTGTCCAAATATGTTTATCTGCGGTGTTGCTCCAAAGCAAATGTTGATTTGAACACTTTTCATGTTGAATGTACACAACATTCAGAGAACTCTTCCTTCCTAAAACTCTCAGGGGAAAAGTTTTTCTTCCTAGCCTTATGCTCACGGCAGTCTTTATGTATGATCGGTATGATGAATTAGAATCTAGCCGGTACACTTCTGTGAATCCTTTTCATTTGAATTCAGTGCTTTACACCTAATTTTCTTTTCCTGTTTGACCTGTTCAGGTGAACCATCTGTATCTTGCAAAGGCCACGCATAGCAAGAGAAATGAGACAATCAATTCCAAAAGAGAGAACATGGTTTGTTACAATGGGAAGTAATACTAGGGAATATGAGAGTCTCATATTCAGAATATCTCAAATCTGCCCCACCCCCACCCGATCACAAGCCTGGAAGTAGTCAGTGCAATGTAGTGGATAAAATGTTAAGTCACAACTTAAAGGTACAGGTAAAGGGCCCCCTGACCATTAGGTCGAGTCGCAGACAATTTTGGGGTTGCAGCACTCATCTCGCTTTACTGGCCAAGGGAGCCAGTGTTTGTCCACAGACAGCTTCCGGGTCATGTGGCTAGCATGACTAAGCTGCTTCTGGTGAACCAGAGCAGCGCACGGAAATGCCATTTACCTTCCCGCCGGAGCAGAATGCCAGGTGAAAGTGTGAATTAGAACAAATTGAGGCATGTTCATAGATCCCTAGTATAAGTGTGCGGATTCAACAAGCATACTGGAAACCATGTTCTCAGTTACGGCGAGAACAATTTTGTTAACAAAAACAAATGTTTTGTTTTTGATATATTTAATAAATTTTATACACCGCTTACTGGAACAGAATACCTCTAAGAGGGTTTACAAGGCAACCATAAATATTCATTTAAAATACCAATAAAAAAGAAATTTTAAAAGCAAATTACATAAATAATATAAAATCGGTAATCTTAAACATATCTATTTCTGTTCAACAGAATTTATAGTGGCTCAATCCTAAACCTGTATATATGAAGTTATTTAATAAACTCATTTGAAACCAGATTCTATACCACATATTAGCAACAACTTCATTTTGTCTGATGAATAGCTCTGCATAATCTTAGTCAAGAAGAGTTGCTCCAATAAAAAACATGGCGCCGTATATTTAGTCTCTGTATACTCTGGGGTAAAAAAAGCAACAAAAGTCTCTTTCTCATACTTGGGGGCAAGCAGCATAAGCTTTTCATTTTATTAAAAGGAAATAAAGATCATCCAGGTACATTTCCGATAGTAGCAATCTCTGCCTCATATCTAATAACTGTATCTCTGCAGATAGAGAAAGACAGTTCGGCACACATAAATTTGTTGGCATTCCTGTCCAACATGCTTTTTAAGAGCTGGACATAAGCTTACATTTGCTTAAAAGCTTCCTGGTCTACCCACAATCATTCAGACACAAACTGAGTGAAACAACTCGACACTTCTTTCTCGCTCTCGCTTCTGTGTACCTTAATAAGCACATGTAATATGGAAGAGGAAGACAGACCCTCCAAGTGCCCCTATTTTCCAGGGATGTCCCTGATTTAGCGAAGCCATCCCGGTTTCTGATTTGATCCCGGGATGTCCCACTTTTCCTTAGGATGTCCCTATTTTCCTTGGAGAAATGTTGAGGGTATGGAGTTATTTGACCCCCAAGCCATCTTAAGGCAATAATGTACAGGGAATTTTTTTCTAATGTTTAGTGTTATATTATGTTTTTATATGTGCTGGAAGCTGCCCAGAGTGGCTGGGGCAACCCAGTAAGATGTGTGAGGTATAAATACAGTGGTACCTCGGGTTACATACACTTCATGTTACATACACTTCAGGTTACATACTCTGCTAACCCAGAAATAACGCTTCAGCTTAAGAACTTTGCTTCAGGATAAGAACAGAAATTGTCCTCTGGCGGTGCAGCGGCAGCAGGAGGTCCCATTAGCTAAAGTGGTGCTTCAGGTTAAGAACAGTTTCAAGTTAAGAACGGACCTCCGGAACAAATTAAGTTCTTAACCCGAGGTACCACTGTAGTAAAATTATCATTGTGGAATGGGATATCCCTATTTTTAATCAGAGAAATGTTGGAAGGTATGGGAAGAAAAGGAAAAAAGGTCCCCCTCATATGTCTATATATGATCCTATGGCTCTCTGGATTGTTTTCTTGTAAAGCTCTTAGATGTTTTATTGCAATCAAGCTGTATATAAATGATGTGAAATTAAATAAGGAAATAAAAAATGACCACTAGGTGTGATCATCACATACATTTTCATACATTCCAGTTTTAACTTTGCTAGCATTTGCCAGAGCCAACAACAGGGATCCTTTGCGCTTTCTGGGTTTTGAGATGCAACCCTACTATGGAACTAAATCGTACTGATTCCACTGGGCCTTATGCCCATTTCAGACACTACCAATGTCTAAATAGGTGTCCAAAATCTGCTTTCTGTGTGGTTTGATCCTTTGTTGTCTGTCTCAGTGACTTCATTGATCGTGTGCAGTTGTGCTGATGACATCATGATTTCTACCCACTCATCCAGCCAGCTCCACTGGTACTGGGGGGAATTTCTGACCAGTCAAACCTCACAGGACATATTACAGAGATACCAGAGCTGAGAAAAGTAATTGTTTTAGTGACTAGCACACTGCCTAAGGCCCAGTGAAATCACTGGGATTCAGTTCTGCATTCATTTTTAGGATCGTCCTACTCGCGTGTAGGACCCTGGCAAAGACACATGCCCGGCTGGCATGTTCTTTCCCTCCTGGTCGTTCATTCAGGAGCTTTAAAAGCTTTCTCCAGCCCGAACACCACAGCGACTGATACCAAGAGGCATTAGCACGCTTACGAACAGCAGAGTGTTAGCAGTTTGCGTAACAAACTCAGCAGTGCAGCATTTTGGCTAAACTACTTTATTCACATATAATACACTCGGAGCATTTTTACTCAGCTCCTGCCTCTTTCTCATCAGATAGCAAAGAAAAAGAACAAAGGACAATAGTCCCACATCACGGAACACAGTAACACAAACATCCTATCTCCGTCACTTCCCACACTGTGGAATGAAAACATACATTGTCATGTGATAAACAACAATCCCATGACTGCAAGCACGGAGCAAGAATCCTAACATTCATAGCTGGAACTCAGAACTCTAGCTTTGCATTCAACTCAGTTCTGTTGGCATCTGTCTGTCTTGAGTGACAATGGAGTGTGCCTCTGGGGATGAAGTCAAACTGGTGGAGAATCACAGGGCCTGCAGTGGCTGCAGAGACCAGTAACTGCTGCCTCCCACAGTGTTTTTGCTGCGTTAGCAGCACCAAGGTGATCTCTCCAGGGCACAAGCCTGGGCAGTGTGTTTGGAGGTCCTGCACTGGCCAGACAACAAGACCCCCTTCTTGGCCTCACTGCTGTCATCCAAAGGAAACCAGAGCAATACATTTGGCACCAGCTGGGCTGCAGGAGTTACCAGAAGTAGGTGTACAAGGTGCCATCAAACTGTCTTCTCCTGAAGATGTCCCACAAAACAGAGTAGAGCCATTGAAATTATTGGACCAAAGCTACCTATGTGTGTTAATGCCAGTGGGTTTACTCTGAGTATGACTCGTGGTGGATAAAATCCAAGGTTGTCAGATCTGGCAAATGTTGGCTTTAGCAATGTTGAAGCTTGATTATAAGGGATTATCCAAGTGCCGGCATAAGAAGGATGTTGTCATTGGCACAATTCCAGATCAGAGTTTCATGTGCAAGTGAGCCAACATGGAAGACGTTTTTGGGCAGCAGCCATCCAACCTTGAAAGTGCATACAATGGTCTCCTAATTCACATCATGTGTGCAATGCCAACGTATTCACTAGTTGCACTTTCTACCCAAATCTCTATTCTAGATTTGTTTTTATGTGTTTATTTTCCAGCTATAGAAAGTTTTTTAATGTAACAACCCGAGTCAATTATATCACAGATGCTCTAGCAGAAACTCAAATGCCAAACCATAAACTAAGATATTTTCCAGTAACAGCAGCATCTGTCTGCTTAGCAGCTCAGGTAGTTCGGCAGCCGGCTCTGCCTGTGCGATTAAGCTGGCTGGCACTCGGCTGCTGCTGCCTCTTCTCCTTCATGGCTCCTCGTGGATTTACTGTCTTAATGAAGTGCGGAAATGCACTATGGCAGAAGACCTCCATTATCTAAACCCCGCGTTTGACTGTAGGTCTCCTGTGTCACCTGGGACACTGTAACTCACTCGTACGGATACTACCTGCTCATCTGATTATCCAAATATTTTGAATGACCCTGGAACTGTTCTGATGAAGGATGTCTGATCATTTGATTTTTGGCACAATCTCTTCATTCGTGTCACTCACTTAGTACATATATACTTACTGGGTTTCTCCCAGCACCGTACAACTCTGCCGATAGCTGCTGGGTTGGTAATGAAGGCGCAGAACTTGGTGCTGACAAGGTGCATTACTAACCAAACTAAAAACTTACACCACAAAGGTTGCACAGCTCTCCAAGACATCTAGGCAAAAGCAGCTATTATTTCCTTCATCTAGCTCTTCCTGCTTTCAACAAGACATGTTCCAAGAGCTAATGATTACAGCCTATGTAAGTATGTTTACAAGCAGCTTGAGAGATTGCGGGTGATTTCAAGAAGTTCAAGTTCCTTTTTTTCTTTTTCTTTTTGCTTTGTTTCATTATAGAGGTGGTATTGATACCATTTGCAGTGTTTGCTCTCTGTGGAAAGGGCAAGCTATGTACATTTGTCCATGGAAAGGGCAAGCTATGTATATTTACAGGGTAAACATGAAGGGTTTCTTTCGCCACAGGCAGGAAGAGAGGGACATGACTCTGCATTGCCTGAGCAAGTGAGCCAATATTTATCACTTTATTTCATTCCTTCACGAACCTGCTTCCCGTGAAACCTCTCAAAGTGATTTCACAGGAAAAACATCATCAATGAAAACATATATAAAATTGTGTGTGTGTTTAAAAAAACTAAAACCGTTTAATATAGAATTGTATATTAACAGTTTAATCATAGAATTGTAGAGACAATTAAAATATTTTATATCTACAGCAAATCCAATATAGATATAGACTAGAAGAAAAATTCGCACTGAAAAGGCATGCTGAAAAAGGTCTTCAATAGGCACCAGAAAGACAGTACAGTATAGACAACATCTGATATGGACCAGGAGGGAATTCCAAAGGGTCGGTGACGCCATGCTAAAGGCTCAGTTCCTATGCCATACAGCAGTGTTTTTCAACCACTGTTCCGTGGCACACTAGTGTGCCGCGAGATGTTGCCTGGTGTGCCGTGGGAAAAATTGAAAAATTACTTTATATATAGTCAATATAGGCACAGAGTTAAATTTTTTAACATTTTCTAATGGTGGTGTGCCTCATGATTTTTTTTCATGAAACAAGTGTGCCTTTGCCCAAAAAAGGTTGAAAAACACTGCCATACAGAATGGCCCTGCTAATGCTTACATGTAGGATGCGCTCTCCTGCAGAGCTCTGAGATGGGTTTTCTATATAAAGGCTGACAAAATCTTTTAGGAATCCTGGTCCTAAGCTGTATAGGGCTGCTGGTAAGTCCAGTCCCTCACATACTCTAGCGGTTCTGCTTTTTGGAGCTATGTTCCCCCCCCCACGCCGAAGAAATCTCAGCCCTGCAGGTTATTGCATTTCAACCCAGCTCTGTCCCAAGTATCTAAGAGAAGAAGAAGAAGAAGAAGAAGAAGAAGAAGAAGAAGAAGAGGAGGAGGAGTTTGGATTTGATATCCCGCTTTTCACTACCCGAAGGAGTCTCAAAGCGGCTAACATTCTCCTTTCCCTTCCTCCCCCACAACAAACACTCTGTGAGGTGAGTGGGGCTGAGAGACTTCAGAGAAGTGTGACTAGCCCAAGGTCACCCAGCAGCTGCATGTGGAGAAGCAGAGACGCGAACCCAGATTACGAGTTTACCGCTCTTAACCACTACACCACACTGGCTCACCAGAGGATGGTATTGGACCAGTCACCTGCTATAACTCTAACCTACTTTTACGGTGTTCTTGAGAGAATAAAGGATGGGAAGGGAGAACAAAACTGTCCTTAAGTTCTTGGAGGAGCCACTTACAGTATTAAAATGGTTCCACTTTGATCCATCTCTCCCCCCCTTTTTTTTAAATGACAGGCTGTGCCTAATAGTTCCCAAATGGAAAGGAATCACTGCTGTTTTTCAATGTCTATTAGCAGGATGCTGATTAAACCCAGTTCTTCTGACTTCTATTCTGCACTGTCATGACTGGACACTGCTTGTGACATCACTACGGAAAACAGGGTGAATTTCTGGAAGAGTTCGTATCCAGGTCAGGGCTCTGCCATTAGTGATGGGCAATGCAACATCCACTTTCTCCCTCTTTTCGAAGTTATTTTAACAACAAAGAGGAGGAAGACCTCGCACAGTGGCCATTCTCCCATCCCCAGAATGCTGAGGACACAGCATTGTTTGAGAATATCTGGGGAGGGCACTATTTCCTTCCAAAATGCCCTGGGCCATCTGGAAACAGGGATGGTGCTTCCTTGTTGTTGAATTTTGGAAAGAGAAAAGTAGCTCGCTGCCCTGCCACTATCTGACTGCACTGGGACTGGTAAGCCTGATCTCCCATTAATTATTTTAAGAACTCCTCTTCCTTTCATTACTCCCAGTTTCAGGTGCCCATTTTCAAATACAAATACTTCAAATTCAAAAACAACTTGCTGAGAACTTGGTGCTCCGAACTGCTTTCAAGTCAGATTTTCAGAACGCTCTGCTTGATAAGTGTTTAGGCTGAGCTAGAATTCCTTTTGTGAAATTAATTACTTCTTTTACATAATTAAGTGGCATTTGGCGCTTCTATCTGCAGTATTTTGGGTACCCATGCATGCAGTCATCAAATGTATTTATTAATTTCATTGTTAATTCCTTCTCTTTAATCCTTCCATATCTTTATGTGTTTTGCCATTTCGATAGAACCACACAGAAATTATTTCACTAATTGCTGTTCATTCTGTGCATGAAGCAAAAATGGTGTGGGGGGGGGATCATGGAGGGAAATATCTACAGAAGTCAGGGCTTTATTCTCAAACTGGAGGGTGTGAGTAGATGTTTTTTGCGTAATGAAAACTGCAAGCAGCCTCTGTGTGGTAGCTTTTCCAGATTGCCACTGCAACTGGTGATAGCTGAACATCCCTCAGGTCAATTCAGAACTCTTTCTGAAAGCCGTTTTTCAAAAAAAGTTGGAAAATAATACTTCCCCCCCCCATCCAGTTCCAAATTTCAAAGCCCCTGTCGTGCTCCCAATTACGTCAGTGAGAGCTTGATGAAAGCTGAAAACCTCCCCTCTCCCAAACCCGACTACTGAACTCCTTCACCTGCCCAGCTGTTCCTTCTCTTCTCTGAAGCTTTCTTATTGGTGGCCAAGGCAAGGCAAGAGCAAAATCTCTCTGGAAACATCTGTTCAGTTCCTCCCTTGCCCGGTACTTAAAATGTTGCAATGATAGCATCCCAGGAAACTTGTGAAACATTTTTTATTATTCCTAGCCACCTACTTAATGTGATTTTATCTGTGGAGTGGCATGCCAGACCACCTCCCATTGAGTGTGAAGATCTGTGATTCCTGCATTGCAGGAATTACCCTTGGGGTTCCTTCGCAACTCTACAGTTCCATGATTCTGGGAGAGGGAATGCATGAATGGTTATACTGTGCTGTGCTCACTTGCATTTGATAAAGCACCGAATGTGGTATAACCGTTAAACATTTTTAACAAGGGCATGAAAATATTGTAAGTGAACTGGATCCGCGCATCAGCAGCCTCATTGAACACAATCAAGTCAAGTCAAATTAGACAACTTTTTTTTTTTTTTTAGTTTTGTGGAAAGACGCCAGTGTTTGGTTACTTCTGTACAGAGTAGGAGACATGGACACATGTATATTTTGATGAGGGACCACAGCACAGGGCTAAGGCATGCACTTTGCATGTCAATCAGTCAAGGCATCTGAAATTGAACAAGATCTGTGATGTGAGAGAACTCTGGCTGAGACTGGGGAGAAATGCTGCCAGATGACTGTACTGTGCTGGAGAGACAAAACAGTCTGTCCTGGGGTAAGGCAGCTTTTGATTTCCTATGGGTGAGGATAAATGTGGCTATATCTTGAGGGGCACACACACACCCATACCTAGCGCAGGAGGTTGGCCCAAGCAGGAGGCAAGACTAGAAGCAGAAGGAGAAAGTAGCTCAAGGAGAGAAGGCCTGTTATACAGAGTCCTATAATGAATTAATTGTTCTGCTCACCGTTTAAACAGAGAACATTACGCCATGTATACAGGAGAATACATGTATACAGCAGAATAGAACAATGATGTTCAGCAATATTTTTATTGCAAGGAATAGGAATATAGTACAGAATTTTAAGAGGGAAAGGCCTCTTTGTATCTAAGTTACACTCTTTTTTTGGAAGAAATGTAGGCCGTTTAGAACAGGACAGTGCTTCTGCCATTTCCAGCTGTCTTTGAAAACTACAAGGTTAGAGTTCATGAAGACTACAGTAGACATGGCTCCCTTTTTCACCCACATCTTCTCAGATCAAAGGAGGGTGTCAGTCCACAGAGCACACAAACCAAGATTCTGGTATCTTTTCAACAAGACATGGGTCACACTTGTAACCTCATTGTTTGCACTTTTTTCAAACCGATGTTTTACAGTCATTGCTGGGACTGTGGGATTCCCTTGTGCCAGAGCCAAGGACAGTGCCCCAGGCCTTAAGGTGCCAGTGTATAATTTTTGTTGCTAAAAAAAAAAAGCTGTATCCTTTTGAAGGTACTTTGGAACACTTGTTTTTTAAAACTTGTGGTTAAACCTTTTGCATTCTATTTCACCAACATTTTCTCCAATAACTTTCATAGCTTACAGTGAATTAAAAAGAACACACAACTAAGTAGAAGCCTAGGCATCTTAATTCATTATTATATCACGACAGGCTCGTGCATAGGATAATCTGTCCTGTAGTTTGTCATGCAGGACTTCATAGCTTTACTTGCCATGGGGCTCAGCAGAAGTTACTCCATGGAAACAGCCCTGGAGGTAGGAGGAGAACTAATATGTGCTCTAATATGGCCTCAGCTCCCAACCCACAGAGTGTGTTTATAGTATCAAAAGTCACTAAGATATCAAGGGTTGCACTCTGCTTCCCCCACCATCTCGTGAAGCAACTCATCAGGCAGAGGAACCAACATAATCTCCAAATCGACGTCTGAATTCCGTTTGATACCAGGGGTCAGCAAACTTACCATGCCTCGGGCCAGTGTCTCCAGCGCCGATCACACGGCGGGCTGGAGGGCGGGGGAGTGCATGCCCATACGCATGCGCACATGCTATTTCCGGTGCACTTCCGGGTCGGAGGAGCACCAGAAATAGCTTGTGCGCATTTGCACGGGCCTCCTCTGACCCGGATGTGCACCGGATATAACACTTGCACATGTGCACAAGCTATTTCCGGTGCTCCTCCGACCCAGTAGTGGTTAGCTGTGCTGCGCAGCGCAGCGCCTGTAAGAGCGGGCGGCGGCAGTGGGCAGCGGGGGTCACCGCGGGCCAGATAAACAAGTCCCTCGGGCCTTATCCGGCCCATGGGCCTTAGTTTGGGGACCCCTGGTTAAGAAAATATGCTTCATCCAAGTGTATCTGAAGTTGTACAGCCACAATCCTCTTCAAGGTCTGGGGTGGCAATTATTCAAAATCTCCAGATTCAAAAAGAGCTCCTTAAGGAGAGGAGGCATCAACACCTATTTCAAGTTGAGGGGGAACCATTCTCTCTCATAATGAGGCATTAACCACTCACTGGACCCACCCTAATAACCCTGTACAGCTATTGCTAAGAAACCACATGGGGCAGGGGAGCTCAGTCGCACTTCTTCAAGTGTCTTGGCCATAACCTCAGGCTGCAGTAGCTGGAATTGATCCCAAATAACAGGGCCAGATGGTTCTCTGTAACCTTCTCCAAAACTGTAGTTGCCGAAGTTCAGAATGGGGTGACTGATTTCATTCTCAAAGTGCCTAGCAAATGTGTCACAGTGGTTCAGATGTTACAGACTGATCAAGGGTTTCCTTAACCTCTCTAAAAAGCTCTGCTGGGTAGCTTACTGTGGATGAGAGAAAAATAATTTCCATTTGCCACCATAATTGCCAAATGAAAGGCCCAACTATGTGCTCTCATATGTTCAATTGGCTTCATACAAGATTTGTTCCACTTGCACTCTGCCCATCATCCAGCCTGCTTCATTCAACCTGCTTCACCAGGATGAACAGCATTGGAGAAGGTGCTCAATCATCTTGATGGACCATTTCCATCTTGCCATTCCTTACTGAGGCCAGAGCCTTGACCAGAGTGTCACGTATGTCAACCAGAAAATCTCTTGGAGCATTCAGGAATCTTTTAAGTTCTCCTAAGTTTCTAGGAGGAGGATGACAGAAATTGGTCCCCTACCCATACAGGAGAGGAGTGCTTATCATCAGATCAAACATCACCAGGAAATGTTCCATCCATGACAAATGTCACTCAGTGGCAACCAAAGGATAGAGGGTACCAGACTCAGTGAATGTGGTCTTGTCTCCAGCACCCTACAGATTACTCACACTCGATTAGGGCAGCTACCACCAGATAGTCCATATGCAATGCCAGAAAGGAGGCACTCTGCTTCTGAGCAATTCAGTATCAGCCCAAATATTTTATATCTGGGACTCAAAGCAGTCACATGACTATCTGGCCTGGCACATGATAGGAAGCCACATCACTTAAACCTTATCACAATGTGTATCTTCTCATGCTATTTACACATAGGAAAGAATGAAAAAACAAAACTACAAACCCTCAGCATCTCAGCTTTTTGAATGGATAAATTCTGATAAATGCTTCACATTTATTTTGCCATAATGAACAGCATTTTTGTATGTCAGTACATATAGTTTAACTTTTACAAAAAGCTGCTGCAGAGTTGCTGGTTTATTCCCCTCCCAGATATTTACATATAAAGTATACTGTATTTCTATCTGCATTTTTTGCTTAGTGTAACATGAAATCCTTTCTAAATGCAAATGATTCTTTTCTTTTTGTACTGTGCATACTGATAACGTATCAGTTGAGGGTCAATGGGACCCCCCCCCCACACACACACAAAATAGGTTTGACTGGAAATTAAAAACAGCAACCAGGAATTGGGAAGATGCTCTGTTATGACTGCTGAGCCTTCTTTCTATGGGCATGCTGAAAATGTTTTGTGATGGAGTCCCCGTCCCCACCCCACCCCCGGACATCTTTATTGAAAGTTAAAAAGTACATAAGCTCGGCTTCTGATATTGGAGACATCATTAGTTTCCTTTTTTTTAATTGTTAAATTTGCATCCTCCCCTTTCTCCCAGGATGGAGGGATAGAGCTGTTTCTTGTCAACATACTGATGACACTGTGCTCCAAATTCCTGGATGGCAGCTACCAAAAGCTTCATAGAGATGTTGAAAAGCACATGCGCTTGGGCCCCACCACTCAAAATGGGGGATGAGCAATTGTCTCTTAGTTCTCCTTCCTGGTAGCGACCCTTCATGTCTCATGTTCTCTAAAACAAACACACCTGTGATTTGAGTCCACTCTACAAATCCAGAATTACCGTGTTTCTCCTAAAATAAGACACCGTCTTATATTTTTTTTTCGCTCAACAAAACACAGTATGGCTTATTTTCAGGGGATGTTTTATTTTAACCGCGTCGCATCGGTACGCTGCATAGCCACGCCTCTCCAGGCTGTTTTAATGGGAGGTAACATGTCACTATGGCTTATTTTCGGTGTATGTCTTATTTTTGGGGAACGGCTTATATTTCGCAAATGCATAGAAATCCTGCTATGGCTTATTTTATGGCTATGTCTTATTTTAGGAGAAACAGGGTAGGAAGGGTTCTGGATCATGTAGAATTGTGTGCATGTGAAGGTTTCAGACATTGGCACACAGACACCCGGGTGGCACTGTCTTGCTTCCTGTTGTTAACCATGATCTGAGCACCTGGATGAGGCTGGAGGGTATGGCACTGTGTGAGAGGCCAATAAAATTATTAGCATGCTGAGAATTCCCAGAATTCTTTAGTAACATTTTTTTTTAATAACACAAGGGTTGCTTTCATCCTTCATCAACTCTCTGTGCATCACGCACAACAATGGGTGTGGTCAGAAGGAGGTGTGACCACCCCAAAATCTCACATATACTGGATACACACATGGCGCATGTTCCCCTCACCTCAGCTGATCTTTTCAGATCAGTTGAAGACTGGAGCTGCTGTCCACTTCCTCCTCATCAAATAATTCATCTGATGACCAGAAAGGGGAAAACTTCCATCCCTGTCAGGGCACAGGAGTAGGGGGAGAGGTTAAAACTTCTTCAGCTACCATAGGGCCAAATCCATTCTGCCTGCCCCCCATTTTTCTGCTGCTGGGATGGGTCAGGGGGAAAAATAGCTGAGGAGTGGGACTAGTGGTTAGCTCTATACTGTTTTCAGATGACCAAAGTGTATAAGGATTTGAAATGAAATAAAATTGCACTCCCCCTTCCACAGAAGGGTCACTCAAAGCAACTACAAAAGCAACAAGGATCTAATTGTTAAAACACAAATCAACAGCACTGAAAAATGTTGTGCTAGTTTGTGGTTTAATGGTTGGATTATTATTGTGCATTAGGATGCAGGGCAAAGAATGACATCATCTCTTTCGTCTTACTGTACCCACCACTGCAGTAGGAAATTGGATAATGGAAATCAGTTCACACTTTCAGAAATGATGGATCTGCTCGGGATCCATATTTACCAAAAGCCTGTTTCTCACTGTCCATGTAAATATTTAAATGGCTTAGGCAGGTTGCTGAACGCGTGTGATTCATGGAGAAAATAATGAATCCTTTGGGGAATATGTGGGTAGTGTTTACTGAGGCATGTCTTTATGGGTATGGAACACCTATGGAAATGCATACATTTGCCCCTGGATAAATGACTCAATAGCTTCTTTGACGTTAAAGAATCTATTTCATAGCAGAGCATCCTGGGAAAGCTTATAGACTGTTATTTAATAAAGAGGCACTAAAAATGGAGAAAATTGGCTATCAGTCATCCTGTTTAAAAATGTAGAGAATGGCTACAACCCAGATATAATACCTTGGCCATTCACATTTCTTTCTTCTTTCCACTACTTCTGGTTCGAAATACATTATTTAGTCTGAGCAGGAGAACTTGATAACGCATACGAGCAGCAATTAAGAACACCAACCCTCTGAAATCAGAGGCCAGCATAGCGGTGAAAGATAAATGTGTATTACATAAACACGAGGACATAAAAAACAGCCTGTTGGATCAGGCCAATGGCTCATCTAGTCCAGCATTCTGTTCTCACAGTGGCCAACCAGATACCTGTAGGGGACAATCAAGCAGGATTCAAGCACAAAAGCATTTCTCCCCTTCAGTGGTCTCCAGCAACCAGTATTTGGAAGCATTGCTGCCTCCAGCTGTGAAGGCAGAGCACAACCATCATGGCTCGTAGCTGTTGATAGCCTCCGTGAATTTGTTCAATCGTCTTTCAAAGCCATCTAGGTGGGTGGCCATTACTGCCTCTTGTGTGAGCAAGCTGCATAGTATCATCTATCTATCTATCCTGAATCTTCTAATCGTCAGCTTCACAGGATGTCCATGTTATAGTGCCATGGATAATTTTATCCTTTTTGAGGTGAGGTGGCCAGAACTGTACACAGTTTTCCACATTTAACTGCACTGTATATTTGTATAATGGCATTGTGATACCAAGTTTTATTTCCCATTGCTTTCCTAATGATTCCCTAGCCTGGAATTTGCCTTTCTCATGGCTTCCGCACACTGAGTCAACATCTTCATCAAGCTATTTACTACCACCCCGGAGTCTCTGTCCTGATCACTCACTGCCAGTTCACACCCCATGAGTATACAGTGGTACCTCTGGTTAAGTACTTAATCCATTCCGGAGGTCCGTTCTTAACCTGAAAATGTTCTTAACCTGAAGCACCACTTTAGCTAATGGGGCCTCCCGCTGCCACTGCGCCGCCAGAGCACAATTTCTGTTCTTATCCTGAAGCAAAGTTCTTAACCTGAAGCGTTATTTCTGGGTTAGCGGAGTTCTTAACCTGAAGCGTATGTAACCTGAAGCATATGTAACCCGAGGTACCACTGTATGTGCAAAAATTAAGATTTTATTTGCCCCTAAATCCATCACTTTACACTTGTTTACATTGAATTGCATTTGCCATTTTACCTCCAATTCACACCCTCTTTATGTTTTAACAACCCTGAAAACTTTAGTATCAGCAGCAAATTCGGCCACCTTACTGTTCACCGCTAACTCTTGATCAAAAGCACAAGTTGCAATACCGATCCTTGGCAGACCACACCTTCTACATCTCTACATTGGGAGAGCTATCCATTTATTCCTACACTTTGCCTTCTGCAATGTAACCAATTCCTGATCCACAGTTGTGCTGTGATTTTTCTGAATACTCAAGAAGCAGAGTCCAGGTCTGCAGGATCTAGTTTGCTATTTACTAGAAGCTTAACATTGACCTACCAGAGCCTATGCAGAATAACGGCCCTGGGCGTTGCTGATGGATCCAGTTGCAAACTGTACACATGCAGAAGGATGACAGATCAGGGATCCAACAAGATCAAGGTAACGATGTTATTGCTGTTGTTAAATAATTGAGAGTCAGAAACTCTTGCTGATATGCTGCAAAACATCAATCAATCTACTGGTGGATAGCAATCTCTTCCCCCCACTCAGTCCTGGCCTAAACCATAGATAATGTGGTTCCATCACTGGTAGTCAGAAAGAAGTTAATAATGTTTATAGTCATGCCCACTTTTTGAAATATTTCCTACCTGCAGTTGAATCTTTTTGTTACACCAAAATGCTATGGAATATATATTTGCATAATGAAGGCGCCTTCATTTATTGAATTGTATAACTTGAAACCTACTGAAATGATCCATGTTTAATATAGTGTTGTCATATATTGTTACATTTCCCCCACTTACCTCAGTGTTGATAAGTTTCAGGGGCAGCATTTACCCTGTTGTGATCTCTTTAGCAGGACAGATCACTGGAGATTTACAACGTTTTTATAACATTTATTTACAAAGACAATTTGAGCATAGGCGGAGGTAGACAGTGCAGCACTGCTGCCGAGTAGCAGATCCACTGCCTCATCACATCTTGCAAAGCTCAAAGCTCCTTGCCTCCGTCCATCTCAGTTTGTTGCTAACTGTAGCGTGCTTCTTGTTTCTTTTTGCAAAAACACCTTCATTCCAGGAGGCTCAGAAAAGGTATGTTGCCTTCCTTTCCTCCTGTTCAGAACATTCAAGAGGTGTTTCCAGAAGCCATATTTTAACAATTAGTTCCCAGAACAACACATTCCATTACCATTAAGGAACACCAGCCAGTCATTCTGGCCTGAGCATTATTTTGCCTAAGCCTCAAGCTGTGACCCAGGATTGCTTCAAGTCAAACCCACAGTAATTTTCCTATTCACAGTAATCAGATGACAATCCTATATGCTTCCTTCATCCACCTTACGATGAAAAAGTCTGCATGCAATGGTATAAGTTGGACCCAACTTACCAAACTCTCCTAGACCCCCAAATATATATATTTAGGAAACCTATATTTAATTTTTATAATCCAGTGTTATGTTCTGTGTAACTCAGAAGTTTGGGGGAGCACCATGGCTCATTGGTAGAGCATATTTGCATGCAGAATGTGGTTCCAGGTTCAATCCCTGGTATCTCCAGGTATGACTGGGAGACAATCCTGATTGAAATGCTGGAGAGCTGCCAATCAGTGAAGATGATACTGAGCTAGATGGACCAGTGTCCAGTGTTACTAAACGTCCAAAACAGAATGCATTATGTGTTCATGTGCTCTATGCTTACTGCATCAACAGACTGGATCAAGTATAATACAGAACCTTGATCTATTATTCCTAATCATAGTTAATTACCTTGTTGCTTATAATAATGTGAAGAAATCAGGAAAGGAGTACACTTTCTCAAGAATTTACCAAGTATAAGGGAAGCAAAACTATATTTTCAACAAAAATAAATAAAAGCCATTTGACACTTTTCAATTCTTTTTTTGAAATGACATTTGAAAATGAAAGAAAATTGCAGGTGTTAACCCTTGTACTCTTTGCTTTTACATTGCTCACATTACTTATGAATGATTTCCAAGAACGTCACTCCTACCCAGCTATCCCTTAGAGCAGGGATGGGGAAGCTGATGCTGTCTGGATGTTGCTGGACTACAGCTCCCATTAACTTTGACTATTGTCCATGCTGGCTGAGCCTGATGGGAGTTGAAGTTCACCAAACTCTGAAGGGCACCAGGTTACCCATCCATGCCTTAAATGCCTTAGAAGTCCACGACTCACACATTTCAGTGAAGTGGCAGCTCTGTCTGAATGCAGATTTACCCTGAAGAAGTGAATGGTGATGCCTACACAGGCAGATATTCTTTTCAACATTGCAGCTGCTCCTGAACCCTGGATAGATCTGGGATGCATAACTGTAGGTTAAGGTGATTTTCCATATATTCGTGTGTATCGTATGTATATTTCATTGAGGTATGGCTCTCATTCAGGTATGGCTTTTGAAAAAATTCTTCCCTCTCAGCCCCTTAAAATAACAGCGTCAAGATTCAGTCAAAATTGGAACATGAATGTTTTCATCCATAACATTCTGTTGTGGGCTAATGCCTCCCGGCTGTCACATTTTATTTTGATGCTGATTACCTTCATCAGTATAATTTATCAAGTTGTCTGGATAAAATGGGACGATAAATACTTTGGAATCTAATCTTCAAATTAGACAGAAAATATTGCTCCATTGCCTGAAGGTAGCATGCAGGTGTGCTATCTCATCTGTCGGGAAAGAGAATCTAACTGAATCACCTGTCTTGACCTGTATGAATCACCCTATTCTTTTTCTTTCATCCTATAGAAAACTTGTTGTGTGATCCTTGGAGGTCTTCTGCCATGTTGAATTCGGCTTCATTTTCATTGCACTCATACTGTGAAGGGGTGAATTTAACTTATATCCAACATCTGACAACCTTATTACACAGAAACTGACTCTGGAAAGCAAAATTACACACATGCAGTCACTAGTGTGGTTGTAGCCTGTTCCTTTCTCAGTTGCATTTGACCAGTACTCAAGATTGCTGGGAATCCCAGGTAAAGGAAAACCTCTTGGTAATATTAGTTATGGGCAATAATTAATACTTCCTATCTTTCTAAGCTACAGCCAGCCCTATGTATCTGAAGAAGTGTGCATGCACACGAAAGCTCATACCAATAGCAAACTTAGTTGGTCTCTAAGGTGCTACTGGAAGGAATTTTTATTATTTTTATTTTGATTCGACTATGGCAGACCAACACCGCTACCTACCTGTAACTAGAGCCAGCCCTGTGTTCATTTGGAATATTTAGAGTGATCATACCCTAAAGTGGTTGCCTGTTTTCCAACCTTTACATTTGCTGTGTATATACAATTTATATTCCAGTCACAAATAGACCCAATCTGTACACTTCACCTTGGCCAAGAATAGTCTTCTGTTCAGCAAGCAGCCAATTCTGGAATCCATTCCTTTGTCACACAAACACAGGGAACGTGCTTTTTCTTGCGACTTCTTGCCTGTCTCGTCTCTACCTCAGCAAAGACTAGCCACCTTGATATAACCTTGAAAGAGAAGTGGGGTCCCAACTAGAAAAATAGCATTTTTACAGTAAATAAAGAAAAGTTAACCAAAATGTTTTATTGATACATTCTTAGACAATATCACAGGTTTGAGAGTATGGAAAGAGGGGTGTTCTGCGGCAAAGATTGTTCTCACTAAATTGGCACATAAGCAGCAAGATTAACGAAATTACTTATTACAAACAGTATAAAACATACATGCTTTTTCCCTTAAAAGTCTTTTTTGTTTGTTTAAATCACACTGGTCAGTCAATAGTGGGGCATTAACAAAGAAAAAAAAATCTTTTCAAGACATGTAAAAGCCGTTTTCTTTCTTTCAAATACCATAAGAATTATTGAAATTATTGCAAAATAGTTATATACCGTAATGAAAAGAACAAAATAGAAACACAAATACAAATATCCAACATAAATTATTAACATGTACTGTAAAATACATTACTGGCATGCATTCCAAATATCAAGACGACCTCTATCAAAATTCAGCAATCCGTTCTGCTTTCTCTGTTGCCATCAGAATTATGAAAGGCAGAAAATGGAGGTGGAGGTGGAAGAGGGGGGGGAACAGAGTGAGGGGCTTGCTTGGTCAGCACAGTTTTTGGTCTTAAGTATCTTTTTTCTCCCTTTTGTTTTAATTAAAAAAATAACATATGAATTGCAGTGGTACAGTAATAATCATACAAGTCATGTACATAAATTCTTTTAAATCTCGGGGCTTTTGTTTTTTTTTGTTTTAGTGTGCTAAAGTTAGAAAGAACAGGGCTTGCATGATAACTGTGCATTCAAAACCAACGGTGAGCCTCTGAAACGACATGAATGGCAATATGCAAAAATCCCTCACAAACTGTACAGAAAGTTCAAAAACTTGCAGTTTGGAAGTACATAGAAAGACAAAAATAGCCCCTTGAAAGTCACCACGGCCAATTGCAGTTCACCCGGGAGAAGCTGGTCGGAGCTCATAGGTCATACCTCCCATACAAAGAAGAAAAGTTCCAACATCACAGCCCAGTGGCAGTGCCAGTGACTTATTAAGCCAAGAATAAGTTAAGGATATTTTCATAGAGCAGCTGTTTCAGAATACTTGGATCCTCCATAATAACTGCCTGGCCTTTCAACGTCTCCAGCAGTGCATACGCTGCGGTTTCAGGAACAGGCCTGCACGAGGTGAGGTGACTGAATGGATGAAAATCTCCATCCTCCCATGGCTCCGTCTGATGCAGCTGACTAGATAACCAGATTGTTATAACTGACATACTTCTTTTTTGCAGCAGGGCCTGTGGAAGAAAAGGGCGAGAGAAGACCCAATCAGCAATACAAGAACCTGCTGGATCTTCTGCCATGGCCTCTCGGTAGATACCAACATCTGGGAGCTGGCGTTCTACGGTGAGAGAAGAGGGAGGCAAAGAGGCACAGGCATGCATGCAGGTGCATAAAAATTACCAGCTCATAAACATCACTACTAGTCCATCTTCCTAGGCGTTCCAATGTAAGTCATTTCTCGCACGTGAACAGCTTGCAAGTAGTCCGCTATCGCACCCTATTTTCCCCGTTTGGAATATATATATTTTTTAAAATTATTTATTTCCATTGCAAACCAAATCTTGCACACCAGTTTACATGTGGCTGTACAATGTGCATACACATAAGGTGGATTTCGCCTAACAAGTCCCGTCAGCAGAAACCCTGAACATGGACTTGTTCAATGGGGCTTTGCCTCCTCTTCTTCCCCCATGCCCTCCGCCCGGGGTACAACGTGACATTGAATTCGCCCCACAGGGTTGAATCCAACAAGTCATTTCATGAGTGGGATGACATCTCCTCCCCACCGATGTGCCCTCCCACCCTCCTCAGATCTGCTTCTAAAGGCCCCAGAGCTCCTACTGACACAGAAATAACTGTGGGGCTATTTGGATACTTGCCGGTAATTTTATTTTACGGCTAAACCTGAAATACTTCTGTTTGCGTAGCCACCATTCACATCAGACAAAATCAATTTTCATCTCAAAGTAACAACCTCAATTATTGTCATCAGTGGCAAATTGCTAAATGGCAATTGGTTGTATATAAATATATGAAGGGTGAATAGCATGCCTGTGTTTATTATTAACATTACATGTGTTAACCTGTAAGTATGCTTACAGCTTCACCGTTCAGAAAGAGCAGGGAGTAATTCGATCCACTAGGAACTTCTCCTTAACGACCCCACTGAAATAAATGGTGGCTATGCTTGTGCCCTGGTACAAGTTTAATTCATTCACAGTGTTTGTGGAGGACCAGCTGTCGGTGGATTGTGCCTGTTGTTATTGGAGGGTGGGGTGGGGGAATCAGCTGTAACTTTCTAAGCATCTGCTGCTGCAAAATGTCATCAATCTAATCAGAGAGGAGCACCTGGTAAACAAGATCCAGACAGTAATAATGGCAATAGCATTAGATGCCCTCATATATACACCGAAAATGGCCAGAACAGATTGCAAACTGGCTTGGGGTTTTGGATCTTTCTAACTGTTATTGATATGAAATGAAAGGCTTCGTATCAGAATTCTCAGTTCTGCAGCACACAGGGATTGTGTAGTGATGGTACTGAAGAACAATAACCCTAAAATGTTTAAGTGAAAAAGGACCACAAAAAGTAAGGTTATAAAAGTGTTTTCAGAATAAAATAAAGATGCAATTAATAGCAGTGGATGACGTTTTTTATTAAAAATATTTTATTAAACATTTTCTTGGTTTATAAAGTACACGCCTTGTGACATTTTATATAGCTTTCAGTTCACAGTTCTGAGAAAGCTTTGCAATCATGAATGAATTCACCTTCTTGTCACAGCAATGGAGCAAGCATCCAACTCGTTCAGAACTTGAGCCTCACCAAGCCTGTTGTAGTCTATCAAACAGGCATTGCTGAATGCTAGGTGTGTGGCAGACTCCTAATTTTGCTGCCTGCAGCAATTAAATTGGGCAACCAGTTGGCACAAAATAGTGGGCAAGATTTTGAGTTCTCCAGGCTGTGCCTTGTGTAAAGCAGGGGACAAATAATAAAAAGTGACAAATTAGCCCAATGTTGTAGCCATCAGATTTGTATCTAGACTCAGTCTCAAAAGTGCAGGATCTCTGCAGGATGCTCTTTGAGGATCCCATTCACTCCAGCTGATTTGGTTTCAGCTGGCTTCAGAAGCAGCTCACCTGATGGGAGACAGCCACAATGTTTCTTTCCTGGCAGGAAAGCTACTGCTTACTGAGAGAGGAGGGTTGAGACAACACAGGGGGTGGCACAGTGGAGGGACACTAGTCAATCCAGTGCTCTCACTGGTGTGTCCACACCGCACTCACTTGCCTGCTGCCTCATCCCCTCCTGGTAAGAAGGAACAATACTTACCCTGGGAATCTAGAATTGCCACTGCAAGCCACTTCTGATGGACTTTTTTTTTTTTTTTAGAACACTTCCTAAAATCAATATTCAGCTTTGCCAATATAAAAACTCTCTGCCTAACAAGAAACACGTGTTTCAGGCAGATTTCGGTAACTTTATGTTTTTGAAAATCTGGGTCAGCCATTGCTTCTTTGTCCCAGAATTCTAAATATAACTGAAACCTGTGGCATCTAAGAGAGACTATCCTTATCCCTATTTGGGTTGTATTCATCGAAATCCTACTCATTGAAAGTCTTACAAGACGCACTGAAATTAACAAGCTTCAGTTAGTCATGCCCATTTACTTCAATGGATCTACTCTGAGTAGGAATAGCACTGAACACCACCCCATGTCTCGATGCAGACATTATGGCTGTTCTGGAGAACATGAAAGCTTGCTCATTATTTTGTGACATTTCGGTTGGTCCTAATAAAGTGTAAAGGAAGTGTGAAGCTTTTCGGTCTTTTGTGTTGTGTTCTTTGTTGAAAAAGGATTGCTTTTAGTTAGAGGCTTTTCTTCACAGGAGGGTCAAAAGCTCAGCCCAAGAAACAGAAACTTAAGGGGGAAGTGAAACATTAACACAAAAGCGGGGAAGGAATAAAAGAAATTACAGGAAAGAGAACTTCATTCTCAGACAAAATTCCACTGCCCTTCTGATTGACCAAGAGACTGGGAGGAGAAGTGGAAATACAAAGTACATGAACTAATTAATTAATTAATTAATTAGTGTTGGCCTTGGAACACCATTGGGCAAAGAGTGAAAAGCTAAAATGGGATGGGTGAGGGTGGGCAGGATGGAAAGGGCTGCAGTGGAACTACAGTATGAGGAATGGAAACTGTTTTAATGTTTAGGTAGGCAAATAGGCCACACAAGGTTTAACTAGATGCATTTTTTTGGTGTTGTTTGAGCATTCCTGCTCAAAAATAAAACAAAACTGTTTAAGTTGCTGCTTTACAAACATTTACTAAAAGCTAAACTTGTTTTTATTTAACATAAGATTGGCCGTGCTGGATGAGCCCAGTGGCCTTCTTTGTCCTGTGCATCCTGTTCTCACAATGGCAAACCAAATGCTCATGGGAAGCCAGCAAGCAGCACCTGAGTGCAATATTGTCAGGAGCGTCCTACTCTTGTGTAGGACCCTGGCAGAGACACATGCCTAACTGGCATGTTCTCTCCCTCCTGGTTGGTCGTTCGGGAGCTTCAAAAGCTTCCTTCTGCCCGAACATCACAGCGACTGATACCAAGAAGCATCAGCACACTTAGGGATCCGCAGAGTCTTCGCAGCATGCGTAAACAGGCCTCAGCAACTCAGCGTTGTGGCTAATCTACTTTATTTACATATAAACACACAAGGAGCACTGCAACATGGCTCCCTCTCTCTCTAGCATCAGACAGCAAAGAGAAAGAGCAAAGGACAATAGTCCCACTTCACGGAACACAGTAACACAAACATCCTGTCTCCGTCACTTCCCACTCTATGGAATGAAAACAACAACAGCCCTCTTCCCCACTGCAACAGCCCTCTTCCCCACTGTGGTTTCCTATAGCTGGTATTCAGAAAAATACAGCCTCTTGCTTTGGGGGATATAAATCCACAGCTTTATTGTGTCTTTATTTCCCCTCAATGCCCCCCCCCCCCAGCTGTGCTAAAGTGAGATGGGTCCTAGGCAATAGAGTGCAGACTCCCTAAGCAGCTACAGAGAGACCAGGGTGCAGAAGCAAACTCATTCTGCTTGGCAGCAGCCTATAGTAATTCCGGGGGGGGGGGAGGGGAGGCTCAGGTAACTCCTATACAAAAAATGCTGTTTTCCAGCAAGTTCCCCCATCTGTCTCAATAACTAACAACATAAAAAGGTTATACCGTATTTTTCTGTGTATAAGATGCCCCATGTATAAGATGCCCCCTACTTTTGAAGACCCCAAATTTAGAAAACAGGCATATGCACTATCCGTGTATAAGATGCCCCCAGATTTTTGACCTTATTTGAAAGTAAAAAAAAAAAAACCCTAGTCTTATACATGGAAAAGTATGGTAATCTTTAGACTTCCACCAACATGCCTTCAGCTTGGGGGGGGGGGGGGAAGCAAACGAAAAAGTTTTGCTTTCCTACTGCTTCCTACTCTCTCCCTATCAACTTAGCTTTCCTATGCTTTTGAAGACTTGAGGAAGGATGTGTGCTGGATTTTGCTTTTAGACGGAGTATTAAAAGATAACAAATAACAAATGCTGCGATATAACCCAATCATCTTTGAAAATGATATCAGCGTTGTATTCCTTCTTAACCGGATTTATTTTTGTTTTGTGATCACTGTTAGAGGGTGTATTTGATGCTATTTTCCAATGGCAGCGCAACATTATCAACTTATCAGAATCCAGTTGTAGCTTTTAATACTTCATGACTTCTTCTAATACAAAGGCAGGGACTGAACCAAAGCGACACCAACGTTGGGGAAAAAAGCTGCTTTTATTTCTCTACGCGGAATGCCTCCCATGCTTCAAAGAAAACCTAATTTGTACTGCAAGATGTAATACTTCACATGGCAGTTGACATGGCTTTAAAAAGATTCATTTACAGCTTGCCTTGAACTGTGGTAAATGGGGAAACAGGAGGCCCAGCTTTGGAACAAGAAGAAAATGGTCTGTGAGATTTGTAGTTAACTTTGGTGTAATTTGATTTCTGGTGCATTTGTTTGCTTGCCTGTTCTACAGCTCCCATACAGAGAAAGCCAGGTAATTTACAACATCAAGGCATCTTAATGTTGTAGTATTTATTCATTTTGCCGTGGCAGTCGTAGGACTCCTCTAATCAGATTGTTTTAAAGTGCATATTTAATCCAGATGCTTTCAAGCTCCTCTAAGGAACTTCGGGCATACCAAGTGCACACAGCAACAAGATGATAAACATTTTGTTTTTCCAGTTAAATGACCACCAGAATAGAAGCTTGTTTAATAATGATGCTTTATAAAGAACTTATATGAGGCACCGAAGATTAACAAATCCACGCTACAGCATAACCAAGTGCTCACGAGGACAGTGTTCTACAGAAGAATGCAAATGAAGCAACGGATGATGGATAATTTTTAGAGGGATTCTGCTAGGCAGTCTAGCTAAAAAGTGCTATTAAAGAGTCAATATATCTTAATAATGACCACTTGCACAGAAACCCAAAATGCTTCCCTTTCTTAGCACAGGAGACCACAGGATTGTTTTCAATACTGTAGGACAGATGGAAGCTTATGGATTTGTCTGGTGGGTGCGGTTTGAAAAACTGCTTCTTAGGATGTAAACTTCTGGCCAGGGATCATAGAGTTGAGCGTAACAAGTGATTGGAACCAAGTGTGCCATTATTATTATTATTATTAACATTAATTCCTAATTTACCCACCAGGATCATTGCTAGGGAGACCATCTGAAATATTCAAGGTTCCTTCCTTGAATATTCACATTTTCTTCTTTTTCCAGCTCATTTTACTTCTGTAGACATAGGGAACGCACCACAGCCTCCAGTATTACAGCCGATGAAAGCATAGGTTGCTAGGATGACCGACAAGCACTTATTTTCACTTGATTTATTTGACTGCATTTGATAGAAGGATTGCGCTTGATTTAGTGACTGCATTTGTAGCATAAACGGCTTAATTTCCACTGTATTTGCAATTCTGCTACCAGCCCCACCTCTCCCCAAACTCATGGCCAAAGCCAAATGATCGCATTAAGAGTGCCTATGGAATGCATAAAAGAGCATGCTTCTGAAATGCTATGAAATATGGCCTTGGCTTTAAAAAATAAATAAATGACACACCTGGAGGAGAATTTCTATGTATAAGGCAGCCACCCTATATTTATTTAACTTGCATTGTGTTCATATCCATGTGGGACAGGGACATTGAAAAATATATGGATCCAAGGATAAGGTCAAGGTTTGGCTCTGTGTGGAAAGTCTGAAAATGTTGTCTGTACTACTACGAAATGCATAGCAGCTACAAGCATGTATTATTAATAGTGATATAACTGCCATTCAAAAGCATTGCAGGACAGGAACAAATTGGTTTAAAACAAGTGTATTAACATTCCCTGACAGACTTCAAAGGGGTGAAATCACATTATTTTTATTTTATTCCGATTTCACAAGGTACAACCCCCAAATGTGGCAGAGCTCTTTATATGCACCTTGAGAATTGGCATCTAAGGTGTATAGGCCTAAATTGTCACTGCAAATAGGATCAAATTAAGCAGCTCTAGACATAGCCTGAAAAGCTGAAATGAACTGAAATGGCACGAAGGAAGGAAGAGTTGCAGGTTGCTTAGCAACTATTACCATTTCTCCACATTAGATGAAGGCAGTTCAAACTTTGGAATTGTTGATATTGGTTTCTGGGAATGTGCAGGGAGCTTTTTAATTTCACCATGTCACAAAATAAGCTAGCTGCCATTGTTAGAGGAAGACTTGACATCTGAAATTTGGAGAGTGATCCATTTTTCAACGGCAAGTAGGCCAGAAGAGGCAGTTCAGAATCTTAGGGCCTGCCTCTTAGCAGAAATGCTACATTTTACTTTTCCAAGGTTATCAGAGCTGGGCATCCCTTTGAGATGACAGTGACTGGTGGCAATTCAGTGCTACTGGCAGAATGAGCTGGTATGTTAGAAATAAAACTATTACTAAAGAGACTTGTATGTCTATAAGCCACACACACACACACACACACACACAGCCGAGCCTGGAGCCTCCAGTGCTTGTCTCATAGCCTTAACAGTATCATATTTTGCTCAGAGCTCTCATACATTTGGGGGGGGGGGGAGGAAGGATGAGACTCCAGCCTCAGTTTACTTTTCTACCCCCCTCACAGCAGGACCTTAAGCCATATCACTGGAAAACAAAATCCTGACAGAAACTGACACATTCTGTCCAGGTCTTTGGAAACAGTTCAGAGCATGACCACCAACGGTTGTATTAGCTAAATAAAATTAAGGATGAGACTGTTTTCAATACTGTGTAAACTCCAGGGTCATTTGGGGCATCACATTAAAATTGCTTCACATCTATCATCGAAAGCTGAAGCACAGAAGGAAACACAATATCATTTCATGTCATCATTGCCTTTCATCAGGTCCCCCTTTGATTCACTATTGCTTGTTGACAATCAGGTACTTTTAGACACGCTGATTTGAAATGGTTCTGCAGAGATAACATCAAAATCCACTTATATGCTTAACTGATCTTTGGGCTTTTCAGAACTGAGCTTCTCCTAACAAATTCCAACTTTATAATTTGTTTGCTTTTTTTTCTACTTGCCCCTCCAGCACTGATGGATTCTCCTTGAAGGCAGAGCACCTGCTTCATAATTCAGAATAGCATACAAAATATTCAACCCGCTCTAAAGAGGCAGCAAGTATTATTCCTTTTCATTTGTGGAGAAGAAATCAAATATTCAAAGCTGTGAATCGCCACTCTCCTATACATTCCTATACAAGTCCCCCTGAGTGCATTGGGGATTACTGGCAAGGAGTTAAGTGAATATTGAAATAAGTTTCCAAGGTTATCATGAATCTGGAGAGGGTTGGGGTGGCAACATGCCGAGAACATGTTAACTAACATTGTGGGTGCTAGTTAACAAGCTGGCCTGTGTTTTAAATGGGGCCAAATCTCAGAAACAACAAACCACAGTACTCAGATGGTCAGTTTTACAAGGTGTTATAAATTGTGCAAGACTTAACTACTCACTTCTAAAGCTGAAAAATGCACAGGTAGGTTTCCAGGCTGAGAACCACTCTCGATTAGGCCATGATTCTGTGCCTTCAAATGAGGAACAATGCACAGTAATGCTAAGAACTGAGCAAATGGGCAAACAGGCACATCTGGGGCACCTATCCTTGCCAAAGTTTCCTATCTGGTTTAGTACGGTAGTTAAGCATCCAGAACATGCATTGGCAGTTGTTGGTGAAGTGACAAATAGAACAAATGGAACATGTGTCTCGTATGTTTCTTTTTCTTAAGGTTATCAAGAAACCTTAAAGCTCATACCAAGAACAAACTTAGTTGGTCTCTAAGGTGCAGCAAACTATGGCAAGTTCTTAAAGAAATGGGAGTGCCGGATCACCTCATTTGCCTCCTGAGAAATCTCTATGTGGTACAAGAAGCTACAGTTAGAACTGGATATGGAACAACTGATTGGTTCAAAATTGGGAAAGGAGTACGACAAGGCTGTATATTGTCTCCCTGCTTATTTAACTTATATGCAGAATACATCATGCGAAAGGCTGGACTGGATGAATCCCCAACCGGAATTAAGATTGCCGGAAAAAATATCAACAACCTCAGATATGCTGATGATACTACCTTGATGGCAGAAAGTGAGGAAGAATTGAAGAACCTTTTAATGAGGGTGAAAGAAGAGAGCGCAAAATATGGTCTGAAGCTCAACATCAAAAAAACTAAGATCATGGCCACTGGTCCCATCACCTCCTGGCAAATAGAAGGGGAAGAAATGGAGGCAGTGAGAGATTTCACTTTCTTGGGTTCCATGATCACTGCAGATGGTGACAGCAGTCACGAAATCAGAAGACGCCTGCTTCTTGGGAAAAAAGCTATGACAAACCTAGACAGCATCTTAAAAAGCAAAGACATCACCTTGCCGACAAAGGTCCGTATAGTTAAAGCTATGGTTTTCCCAGTAGTAATGTACGGAAGTGAGAGCTGGACCATAAAGAAGGCTGATCGCCGTAGAATTGATACTTTTGAATTATGGTGCTGGAGGAGACTCTTGAGAGTCCCGTGGACTGCAAGAAGATCAAACCTATCCATTCTCAAAGAAATCAGCCCTGAGTACTCACTAGAAGGACAGATCCTGAAGTTGAGGCTCCAGTACTTTGGCCACCTCATGAAAAGAGAAGAATCCCTAGAAAAGACCCTGATGTTGGGAAAGATGGAGGGCACAAGGAGAAGGGGACGACAGAGGATGAGATGGTTGGACAGTGTTCTTGAAGCTACTAACATGAGTTTGGCCAAACTGCGAGAGGCAGTGAAGGATAGGCGTGCCTGGCGTACTCTGGTCCATGGGGTCACGAAGAGTCGGACACGACTGAACGACTGAACAACAACAACAACAACAAGGTGCTACTGGAAGGAATTTTTTATTTTATTTTGTTTTGACTATGGCAGACCAACACGGCTACCTACCTGTAACTGGATATTTAGTATATTTGTTTGCATACACACATGGTTGTATGTTGGTCATTTTACATTTATGCGTTTGCTTCTTTAAAATATTTCATGGCTGAGTCATGGTTGAATGCTACCCTGAGACTCTCTCATTATTAGTTTTCTTATAAATGCACATTATTTACAATCCTTAAGCAAACTCAGACTGGGCTAACAATAGAAGTAAATGATCACGAACTGTGTGAGCCTGTTACCCATGGAACTGGTAAAATACTATCACACAAAACGATGCCTGAACCACAAGTAACAATTATAGATGTTCAGCATAATAATTTTCTTTAACCTTGGCTACCTGCAAGAGCAGTTTGAAGTAGCAGTCATCAGATTACAGTATTTCCAAATGTTCTACTGCAGTATATTTATTATTGCACATTGCATTTCACAATGTGATGGTATAGGTAGGTGCCTTATCTAAATTAGAGCTAGTTAATGATATGGATGCTTCAATATTCACAAGAAGCCAAAAAGTTGCACTGAGTAACCAAAAAGCATTCAAATTCTGGAGATGTGAATGGTATAATGGTATAATCCTGAATTGGATCAAAACAAGGTGAGATGAGTCTGACTGCAAATGAGCTGAGGATTATTATTATTTAATTACATTTAATTACATTATTGTAGTTACCTAAGGAGATACATAGATGTAAGTGGGCAATCACTTGATTGCATGGTAAGCCTACAAAAGCAATGCATGAAGAGGGGTTCTGGATTCCATCTACCCACACGGCATTGCTTTCAATGGGATACATGTTTGAATGTGTATCCACATTCTGGCAACTTGTACCAATGACTGTGTGTTGCTGTTTTAGTTATTTTCAGTTTATATGACCTATTTTCAAGTATTTTGGAATCCTTTGAGATGTCTTGCACCATTAGATCATATTTACTGTCGTTTCTCCCCCAGACAACTAGTCAATTTGTTCACCTGTTTTTAGAAGCTGTTCTTGCAAAGCTCACCAAGAGCATGATCCTTGAAGCAAGGCATTATGACTTATGTCAATTCAAACCCAGCAGAAATACATCTGTTATGCATCTTCCTCCTGAAAAAGGATGCTTTAATTGTAGTGTTACAAAAAGAATAGTTTGCCCCTGTTGTTTTAATGGAACCCACAGCAGAACACAGCTGCTTCGTTCTGCTCCAGCTGCCATTCTAAAGCCTTAAATCTGCAGTACTGTCATGTATCCTTCAACTACACCTACAGCTGGTACTGCTGTTTCTTTTAATGAGACTTAACATGGTTCAGTTCCTTATGCACAAGGTTGTGTAGCACATATGTTCTGGCCCCACAATAGTGTAACTACACAGGGGCTAGATTCCTCTTGTGCAAGAAGGCCAGTCCTCTTTGCCAATATTCAGGAAGAACAGCAGCCCATTGGATCCAGTCATAATTCTAAGCATTAAGCTTTATTATCAGACAGGAAGTTGTAATCTAATTAGGGCTATTTGCACATCAAGACATACAGATTGCATTGAGTGCATGTCCTTGGTTCAGTTCTAGTATTTTAATGATGCACCAGTTGTCCTGTCATGGGCAGTTCAGAGCTTATGGTAACCATCAGAATTCTGTTTCTGAGACAATGGGTTGAATGGCAAAGGCTGACAGACCACAACCCTCTAAAGGAGTTCATTCAGTTGAAACAGGTTTGAAATTAAATCATTTAGGCATAGTGAAAATAACTGATCTAAACAGTGAGCCCAGAATGGGAACTAAGGACTTAATGGAAGCCAAAGAAGTACAACACACTGATATGACTTCATCAAGGGATGTGCCACATAAAACCCTCTTTGAAACTAGTATGAATAGATCTGGTGGAAACAAGGAGAAAAATCACACAAAGCAAAAAATGCACCATGTTGTCATAGTAACCAGTATTGCAAGAAATAATGTTCTGAAGCAAAAAGCAAACAAGCAAACAAATTAAAATAAATAAAAATAAAAAACCCAAAAGCATTTTTAACACAATCAATGGAAAATAAGAGGTGTTGAGGTTGTTAATATTTTGACAGACTACAATAAGCAAACATTTACAGACAACTGCATGTCTTCTGTTTGAAGTAGTAAGCATTTGGCTATTGATGCCCCTTTCATACTCTAAGCAGACCTACCATATATTTTGGAAGGTTGTGTGTCTGTCTGTTCATCTGTTCTCTATGCATTCCAGAGCCTCATGAGATACCATCGCCAAACCTGATACGGTGTGGTTCCCGAGAGGGAGCAGGCAGTTTTTGGATACTGCATGCTATCTTGAATCAATATGGTGGACCGAAACATTCTGAACTCCACCACTTCAGATGCCTCTGGAAATATTGTTGCCCAATTAGGTAGGTCTGTTCCCAAGATTGAGGACTGGATTTCAGCCTATGATTGAATGCCATCAGACACTGTTTTGAATTCAGCTGGTGTACCACACCGTTTCAAACTGTGCCAATCGGGATGCCTCTGAAGATATCACTGCCCAATTTCATGAAGCAGTTCCAAACTGTGCTGATGTGGACATCTCCAAAGATATCTCTCGCCATAGGTTTTGGCCCCCTTTGTAATGGCGACGGCTGATACAGGAATTGAGCCATGTGCCATGTGTGTAATCCTGCAGGGGTCTGCTCCGCCATCATGTTTAGGGAAGTTTTTAATGACTGGTTTTTTAATGTATTTTTTTATATTTTGTTGGAAGCAGCCCAAAGTGCCTACGGAAACCCAGCCATATGGGTGGCGTATAAATAATAAATTAATATTAATATTAATATATTATGTTCCCCACAGAGAACATACTAACTGTTTTGTGATCAGGGGCAGGAGAAAGAAGACACCGTGTCCCTTTCCCCAGCCAACCTCTTAACAATATATGGCTTTAAAAGCCCAAATTAAACATTACCCCCACCCATTTGGTTCTGGGTTGGATTCTATTCGGATTTTCCATGGTCAGGTCATGTGTGTGCACACAAGTGAACATATTCTATTATCAATTTATAAATCTCAGGCTTTTTGTTGTTTCTCAGAATTCCCAAGAGATGCCAGGAACTTTCAGCTACTTTTGTATAATTTGCAGAAAATATCTGTTTTACTGTGTGCCATCTGGAATATGGTAGCATCTATTGACAGTATAGTTAGCTAATCAATGCAGTGTACAGTCTGTCGGAGACTACTATCCTCTGGAGTGCATCATTAATATAGTCAATATTTTAAAATAATTTACAATCTACTTAGAGCACAGAAGACCTATCAATGTGTACTTGAAGGAATTTATTTAAAGCAAAGTACCCATCAGCATATTAAGGTTGAACGATAAATGTTCAGATTAGTATTTGTAATTAAATGGATACCCATTAAAATAAAGTAAGTGCTTTTACACTCAAGTCAAACTGTTTGATAAACCAGTTATGGTAAACTAAGTGTAGGTATTAAACCTTTATAAGGAAACATGCAACACAGATCTAGAAGCTCTCACTGGGCAATGGCCAAAATAATGGCAGTCTCATTTCACAGCAAATGATGCTGAAGATTAAATATTTACAGATAAAATGTGGAGAAATGCAGATGCCATAAGGCTATTCATGTTAGGAGCCCTACAGAGAAATTGTCTTTCTACTGGTAAGAGATTAAGGGTCAAATAAGATGTGACATGAATTGCGTTAATGCAATTAATGCACTCTTCTGTTATGTGAATAGGACTCATGGGGAAGCCTGAACCATGGGTGGTGCAGAGCGGGAAAATAAATCTCTCTTCCTCACACAGTCTGAACAAAAACCATCTCTTCATCCCACTTCCCAAGGACTTCATTGCAGTGCTATGTACTTTTTTGGGACAAAAACCATGCACATAAATTGAATGTACACAATTTACATTGTGGATCTAATTATGCTCCATTGATGTTGAAAGCAGAATTACAATAGAACCATAGGATTGCAGAGTTGTAAGGTGCCCCCAAGGCACCACCCTTGGATCAAATGGTAGACTATTCAAATATCTGTATCAATTCCATCTAACTTGCAAACTATAAAGCATCCCTGAACCTCTAACAGCACAGAGTTGAGGCATAAATGGACCAAAAAGAGAACATAGGCAACAGATTAGTGATTACCTAGGGAATCCTAAGCAGGTTGCTATTATATTTATTTTAAAGCATGGATGAATTCATTAGAAGAGCAGTATTTTTATTAGGCAGGGTAGGAATGTATTATTTTTGTGAATTACTCTCTTGCATCCATTCTTTGGTGTGCAAGGAACCCAAGATGTGTTCTGTGGCAGAGGGTCTTAATAAATGTGTAGCTACATTGTTTCATTGTGATTGAAACAAAGATGCATTATTCAGAAACAAAGCCAGCTCACATAATTTACAGTAAACTTTAAGTGTCTTTAATTAAAAAGCATAAATCACAGAGCTATTTCAATGTAAAATGTCCTAAGACTGCTGAATATGTCTGTTCTCATTTAAGTTCCAGTAACTTGAAAGATAACAAAGGCTTGCAAATTACTTTCTCACATTTAAACAATGCCATTAACCATGTTTTTCTTTTTGCAAGACTGTGTTGGCTTCTCCACAGTTTAAGCCAGGCATGAAAAAAAAAATTCCATAGAACTCACCTGCTGCCTTTTCTCCCCAAATAGCAAGACCCGTTGTTTTCTTGAACTTTTCCTGCTGTCAGAATTTCAGTTCTATCTATCTAGTTATCTATGCAGTTCAAAATCTTCAGTTTGTTTTATTGGTGAGGTATTCACTCAAAATTTGTTGTTGTTTAGTCATTTAGTCGTGTCCGACTCTTCGTGACCCCATGGACCAGAGCATGCCAGGCACTCCTGTCTTCCACTGCCTCCCGCAGTTTGGTCAAACTCATGTTAGTAGCTTTGAGAACACTGTCCAACCGTCTCGTCCTCTTTCGTCCCCTTCTCCTTGTGCCCTCCATCTTTCCCAACATCAGGGTCTTTTCCAGGGAGTCTTCTCTTCTCATGAGGTGACCAAAGTATTGGAGCCTCAGATTCAGGATCTGTCCTTCCAGTGAGCACTCAGGGCTGATTTCCTTTCCTTTTTCATCCAAAATAGCTCAGAATAATAAGTTCCAGGTGCATGCTAGACTATTAAAATGAGGGTGTTTTCTCCGCCTCCCAAGAGTACACAGATAGCTTCCCCCTCCCAATAATCACACACCAGTATTGTATAGACATTCATAGACCTGATTGTCTATGTAGGTTAGAAGAACAGCCTCACGTGAAGTCATTTGCATGGGTGCTTCACAGCATGTTTGCGCAGAAGCAGCAGGATGTGTGGCAAGGAAAGAGGCAAGTGACACAAATAATTTCAAATCGGAAGCTCAGAATTAAGTGCATTGCCACCTTACTAAAAGCCATGGTACTGAACTCTGAAGCCATTCTGTGACACTGGAGAGATCCCCTGTGTGTGAGTGCATGCATGCATTCATTCATTCATTCATAAAGCACTAGTTGAGCTACAACCTGGCCAATTTGTGACCCAGGAGACCAAATACAGTGAACCAGCAATGTATTACAGTCCTTGAAATAACAACTGCAGCAAGCCATTGTTATTTCTCCACCAACAAGCAGTATGTTAGAAAGTGCCTGTTAGGGAATTGAAGTTTCCAAACCCAAGCTTGGCAAAGTTCACTGGAACCCCTAATTAGAAGCAGGACAAGTTTATATGCTGTGAGACAGAGCAAGCCTTCAAGGACATCACCAATTACATGTCTTTAATTTCAATTAAGGATGTGTCTGGAATTTCTCACTTCACTACAGAGCTTAGTACAAGTGCTGAAAAAGCTAACCAGCAAACTATTAAGAGCAATAGAATCCCGATTTAGTCATAAAATTCATTGAGAATGTCCTTATCTCTGAGCCTAATCCACTCACAGGACAGGCATGAAGATAAAATGGAATGATCCCACAGTAGTGTCCTGAGCTCCTTGGATGCAAAGCTGTGATACATATACGTTGATAATTGATATAATTTCAGCGTTATTCCACCCATAAATGTGCAGCTTTCTCATATCCACATATCATCTTCACAAGAGAATGCTAATTGCTGTTGCTATACAGTATATTTAATCTAAACAATGTCTCCTACTTCTCAGAAGTTATCTCCACTGAGTTCAGTAGGATTTACTCTCAGGTAAATATGTACTAACGCCACTTGTTTGGGAGGATCCCTATTAAATTCAGTAGCACCTTATTTCTGAGTAGACATGGCTAGGATTGTGCTGCAATATATTTACTGCAATTATTTGATTGGTTAAAACTAAGCTTGGTGTATGTGCTTATTTGATGTTTCAATGTGTTGTAAACCTCTTTGAAATTTTTCTTAAAAATAGAAAGTGGTATAGAAATGAAAACAACAACAACGTTATTAAATATATTTGAGGAATTTTATTCTTGTGAACTCATCTGATCTGCATCTCACAGAGTAATGTGCAAATAAACACGTAGTTACTCCTCATATTTTTTTGTGTGCCTCTGAATATTGCGATGCAGCTCACAACTCCCAAAAAGGACATGGTGCATTTTAAAATGCATATTTTGAAATTTAATTCTTAGAAAATCATATTTTGAGGTAATATATGTTTAGAAATGCATATTTTGTGAAAAATGCATTCAAAACACGTTTAAAATGAATGCAGGTTTTTTAAAACAAATTAAAATAAAACCACAGATGAATGCAGAAATGAGATGGACTTACAAATGAACACATATGAAAGTGTCACAGACCAGAAATAGACTGAACTGTCCGATCTTATTTGAAATATATGATCCCCACTAATTTCAGTAAAGCTTTTGAATTAGCTTCTATTGCATTATACCCTCAGTTCAAAATGCCTTTATGTACAACTGTAATATTATTGCTGGTGCCAGAATTCAATAAATACAGTTTTTGTACTGCTAGCTCATTTTCTCTCTTTAGCTCATTTATCACTTTAACATATTTCAGCTGCTTAAAAACAAGAAGAAATGCAAATTGGCAGATGTTTTCATTCTGCAATCTTTGGATGAGATTTCTTTTTAATGCCTTAGTTCATGCAACACTGGACACAATAGCAGCCCAGCCGCTTACTTGCAATGATGAGTGATTTGAATTGTCTCAGAGCGCACATGCTTATGTACCTAGATCAAACAAATATTTTATGGCATTTTTATGGTTCTACTTTTAGTAATGGAGAATATCTTATGGAGCCTTTAAAAAAAAACCTCGAGTGTTCTTGTGAAGAGACCACCACAGGGGTAGTCAATGTGATGGTCTGCAGATAGGGCCAGCCCAAGACATTTTGACACCTGAGGCAAATCACAAAATGGCAGCCGGTCCCTATCAGGGAAGAAGGGGTGGGTGAAGATCTACGTCAGGAACAAGGGGGCAAAAACAATCTACATCAGGATCTGCTGCCCATGTGGACCCTGCTGCCTGAGGTGCTTGCCTCACCTTGCCTCGTGTGGGGTGGCCCTATCTGAAAATGTTATCCTCCAACACCCAAATCTACTAACATGGCCAATGGCTATGGAAGCTGGGAGTTGTTTTTGTTGTTGTTAGCCTTTCACCCTGAGGTCCCAGGGTGGGTGACAACATATAAAACAGAATATTAAAAACTACTTATTTGTAGTACAGCAATATAGAAGGGGAAGAAATGAAGGCAGTGAGAGATACACATGCACACAGTGTATCTGAAGAAGTGTGCATGCACACAAAAGCTTATATCCAGAACAAACTTAGTTGGTCTCTAAGGTGCTACTGGACAATTTTTTATTTTTTTTATTTCATTTGCTACATTATTGCTAAAATCCTTGCTTTCAGCTTTCTCTTGAAGACCTGCATATGATCCTCATAGCATCCCCCAAATGTGATAGGCATAATATCAACTAACAGTAACTATGGCAACTATTCATTTGTGCCCTTATTCAAAAGCAAGTGAAAAATGGCACATTTTGACATGAGTTGCTCTCATGTATGACTACACTGCATCCAGGATATAAATGAGTTTTCAAAGAACAATTGAAAGGAGAATTTGATACAGATAATTGACTTATGGTCTTTGGGCTATTGTATTATTTTCATGCAGGCACTTTTAAAAAATAAAGATGTGGGCTGCACACAATTCACACAATTTATCTCACACACCTACACTTACTGAGTTCTCTGACATGCCTTCCCTATCATAGTTACGTCTTAGCTCAATCTGATAAGCCTTACCATTCTTACACATCTGGGACGTGCATGTTCAAATATCATCATCATCATCATCATCATCATCATCATCAATTAGAGTTAAAGAATGCTGGGGGTGGGTGGGTCATGTGTAGATTTAACACACTGGTCTTCCCCCCTAACAAAGTAGGCTAGGAAAGGCACCCCAGAAGAATATTTAAAAAATCATTCAAAAGAAAATTAAAAATTAAAAAATTCCTTCCAGTAGCACCTTAGACACCAACTAAGTTTGTTCTTGGTATGAGCTTTTGTGTGCATGCACACTTCTTCAGATAAGAGGGACGCGGGTGGTGCTGTGGGTTAAATCACTGAGCCTAGGGCTTGCTGATCATAAGGTTGGCGGTTCGAATCCCCGCGACGGGGTGAGCTCCTGTTGCTCAGTCCCAGCTCCTGCCCACCTAGCAGTTCGAAAGCACATCAATGTGCAAGTCAATTAATAGGTAGCGGGAGGGTAAACGCCATTTCCGTGCACTGCTCTGGTTCACCAGAAACGGCTTTGTCATACTGGCCACATGACCCGGAAGCTGTACGCCGGATCCCTCAGCCAGTAACGCGAGATGAGCATCACAAACCCAGAGTCGGGCACGATTGGACCTAATGGTCAGGGGTCTCTTTACCTTTTAAAGGTGCTACTGGAAGGATTTTTTAAATTTTTTATTTTGTTTTGACTATGGCAGACCAACACGGCTACCTAAAGGTAAAGGTAAAGGGACCCCTGACCATCAGGTCCAGTCGTGTCTCACTCTGGGGTTGCGGCGCTCATCTCACTCTATAGGCCTAGGGAGCCGGCGTTTGTCCACAGACAGCTTCCGGGTCATGTGGCCAGCATGACAAAGCCACTTCCGGAGAACCAGAGCAGCGCACGGAAACACTGTTTACCTTCCCACTGGAGCGGTCCCTATTTATCTACTTGCACTTTGATGTGCTTTCGAACTGCTAGGTTGGCAGGAACTGGGACCGAGCAACGGAAGCTCACCCCATGGCAGGGATTCGAACCGCCGACCTTCTGATCAGCAAGCCCTAGACTCTGTGGTTTAACCCCTAGCGCTACCTGGGTCCGCTACACAGCTACCTACCTACAACTAAAAAAAAATCATTATTCAGTTGAAGAGCCATTTCAGCCAGCAATCGATGTTCATCCAGATGTTCCAGGGAAATTCACCAGTAGTGCAATTTATTTAGTATTTGAACTTAATGTTCTACTATATTTCTTCACTTATTTTAAAATGCAAGTGAGCTGGCCCTGCTGGGTTTGGGGAGCCTCCTGTTCATTCTGCCTGGCATATCTGCCCCAAAGTCCTGTCCTGATGGCACCACTAAAACTGTCCAAGACCTCATGATGCAGGCAAACATTTCCCTGTTTGAACATATCCCTCTGCGTATTGGCTCTAAAATGTACTAAAAACATGGTGTTAATTATTTTAATTCCAGGCAATTTTCTAAGGAATTTCTAAGGAATTACCGACGATTGAGGAGTGTCAGACGAAGATGATGGACTATGCTGAACTTGCCAAACTGACTGGCAAGGTCCGAAACCAGGATGACTCAAAATTCCAAAGGGATTGGAGTAAATTTGTTGAATATATAAGATTGAATTGTGGAAGTTTGAAGACACTAGCGGGACTGGAATAACCCTATGACATAGTTTGATGGATTCAAGTAAGAAACTGTGTGATTAGATTGGACTAGAAAACCTGCTGACGTGGGGGAGGGAAGTCGTAGCTCGGCAGAGCGAGGATATAAGTGGATTTGTATGTATGCATCTGTATGTTTTTGTTTGAGACAATTTGTCTAATTGGAAAATATAATAAAAATTATCTCTAAAAAAGTTTTTTTTCTAAGTAATTAGAAACAATTCAAAGAAAAGCTGTATAGGTGAAGACACATAGGAAGCCTAAGGCTCACAATCCCCCCCCCCCCCAAATCAGGCTCTCTAGCATGAACACCTGTTTTGAGTTCCAAAGGGTAAAGAAAACGATATAATGAATGGAAATAAAGCAGAAACGCCCAGAGGGCTGAAATATCCACTGACAACTAAATTAATACAGCAGCTAATGTGGGCAGGATAACAGAGCTTGGCCTTTAGGAAACACCTTACAGATGGTAAGGGCTGATGCTGTAATCAATAATTATGTGGATTGCTAATGCAGGCAATGAACAGCTCTCTAACTGCCCAGATGGAGAGGCATTCTGCAGCAATGTATTAGGAAATGAAGCTACTGATCCTTAAAAACCTTGCTGGAACAAGCTCTGTTCATTCCAATGCCGCAGAACACTTGGTGGATTATGTCGCCTTGGTCCAGCCTTACAAAGACATATGCTGCACCAGTTTAACTTTGTGCACTACTATCAGTCTTGTTGAAATCAATGGACTTGTTTTCAGTGCACCTAAACTCAGGTCTCCAGGCAGGGTATCCTATCAGTATGCAGACACTTGGGCTTCACTGAATCAATGACTCGCAGGGCAAGCATTACTGTTAAGGGTCCAACAAACAGCTGAAAGAATTGTGCTTTAGGATCCAAGCTTGTTGCAAATCTGGTAACGTCAGTTTCTCAATTCGAACAAAATGGAAAACAAGAGTTAACTGGTGGCTTCCTGGCATATCACAGCACATTGAGGAAGGAAAGGATGATGTAAGGATGGAGCATGTGGCCGAAAGATTCACACACACCTCAATTTATTAACAGTTACAGGTAGGTAGCCGTGTTGGTCTGCCATAGTCAAAAAAAAAAAAAAAATCATTCCAGTAGCACCTTAGAGAGCTTTCGTGTGCACGCACACTTCTTCAGATTTGTCTCAATTTATTAAGCCAGGGTATGATTATCTGAATGTGGCCATTGCCAAAAAAGTCAACCATCTAATTGTATGTGAGATGGGGTGAAGTCAGTGCCAGATTTACATATAAGCTAACCAAGCTAAAGCTTAGGGCCCCACTCTCTTGCCCCCCCCAAATGTAAAGGAATAAAAACTGGATGTACATTTTCAAAATATAAGATAAAAAAACAAATAAAATCTAAATACAGCAACAGTGTTTTGTGTTGTGTAGGCTCCTATTGGTTATGTGTATATGGTTTTAGATACTTATTAGGTCCATAAATTACCATATAGCATATATTCAACACAAAAAAGCGACAATTTGTTGTTGACAAAGGACAGCTGGACATATAAAGGGCCCCAATACCTTCAGTAGCTTAGGGCCTCACCAAACCTAAATCCAGCCCTGGGTAAGCAAGTGCTATTCTACATGTGAATACATTACTTTGCATGTGACTTCTAATGCACAGTGGCACACTCATTCCAAAGAGGACAGGGCACAGGGAAGCTTTAGGCGAGGACTGAATTGTAATACAAAGCCCCACCCTGTTTTACAATGGGTTCCCCTTGCTGGTGGTAGGGGTAAGCTCTCTGGACTGGCAAGCGCAACATGGTTAATTGTGATGGAGCCCTGTATTGAAGGTTGCATAAACGACAACAAGCAACCGTCTTCTAAAAATTAAGCATTCCAGAAAAGCAGCCAGTTAGGCACAGTAAGGAGCTCTTCGAACACAATCAATGCATGCTTTCTCTGAAATAGGTCTTACTGTGTTCAATGGGACTTAGTGTGGTTTTGGGATTGAAGCCTCAGAAGCTAAAACTTCTGTTATCCTCACACTGTAGTAAGACACAGTTAAAAGAACGCCCACCACTGGTGTGGAGCTCCAAAGTGGGAAACAAAGCTTTGCTTAAGGCTAAAATGATTCTTGAAAAGCTGTGGTCTATCTCCCCTGCTGATACTTGTTAGATACTGCTTAGGTACTGGACCATGCTGCTGTTGCTTTGGAAACATCAATGCCCAGGCGCTTGGCTCTGGGTTTTGATTTAGGATTGTATCTCAGTTTAGTAGCATCTCTTTAACTCAGTTCCTGTAAAGCTGGCCTTATAATATCCTACGATACTTTAAGGCACCAAACTCAGGTCTGATAAACACATGGCATGTTTAAAGTAAGATAATGCAAATGGGTGAGGAAGGGTGGGCAGAATCCTGTCATTTTTCTTAAAGTCAAGAATCTAATATCTAAAACTGATGATAGCTGGGTGGGTTCAGATAAATGTGTTGTGCTGTATGCTAGCTGAAGAACTAGCTGACCTCTTGTTGGCAAATAACTCTGGACTACAGAAAAGCTACTAAGTGGTTAGGGTGTTGTTGTTTTTTTAAAAAAGCAAATATTGCTGCTGAAGAAATTCAAATGCCAAAGGACCACAGGTAAAGCCGAGCTGTGAATATCTGTCCTATTTTTAAAGTAGGGCAAATCGTGTATGAGGAGAGTGAAATAGCTGCTGGCTTGAAACTCGGGAAACTGAAGCTTTCCTGGTGCGACACTTCAGAGAGACCCATGCAGAACAGAAGGCTTTTTCATTCCAGTTTCTGCTCTGACAACGAAGGAGGTAAGTTCTCATCTCTAGCTTTTGTTCAAGCAATTTAAATAAACTAGGGAAAATATTTATTGCATTTGTATATTGTCCATTCAGTTCTCTTGAGTGGCTTACATACACAATAAAGTACAGAATGCATTAAAAATTAGTCGTAAGGCAAAACACCATGCAACATCCCCCCCCCCCACTCTAAAATCAGCATTACACAAACCAGCATGAAACCAGCTCAGGGAAATGACAGCAACTGAAGCTCTTCATGGACTGAAAATCAAATGCCTGGAGTAAAAAGGAGGTTTTCACCTGGTGCTTAAAAGACCATAGCATGGTTTTCATGTGAGTGGGCTTCTCCCTGGCATCTGGTTAGCCTATGTGAGAACAGGATGGTGGATTATACAGGCTTTGATCTGATCCAGCAGATTCTCATAAAAGTTATGGAGAATTAACTCTCTTATAGAAATGAAATCAGTGTTCTACAGTCCAGTGCTTATACCCTATACTCTAGAAGGTTCAGTGACTTCCTTGTACTAACTTATCAGGCATAGGATTGCAGTCTTAACCAGTCCTGCTTGTTGCTGTTAGGAACATCCCCTTCTTTCTTGCTACATTGACTCTTAACTCGGCCATTTGGATGTCTGTGATGAGTCCACTATAAGAATATTGTGTTATGACAGAAGAATTTAAAGATATGCTTAACAACATTTTTCATTTAACTATATTAAATTTACCGTTGCTCTCCCAACCTACTGTTTTTCAGAAGTTGAAATGAAAACTTGTTAGATTGGGTTGATTACAAAAATGACCCATACATTTCCCAAACAACACTGCAATAACTTCCTACAGCTGAAGTCACTGAAAAGCAATTTCCACCAGTCTTTGTAAAGATAGCCCATACATTATAATGAAATATTTTAAAGCTGTGTATGCAAAATCTTTATGTGCAGTGCAATCCTATACATGCCCATTTGGAACTGAAGCCTCATTAAATTCACTTTATAGGATTGCAACATTAGTGAATATACAGACAGCAAGCTTACATTGCTGTGATGTTTTTATTTCCAAACACTGAGGAGGATACTGCTAATGTATAATTGTATTTTCCCCACTGAACAATGAATAATTCAGGAATCTAGCTACAATACTGAAAACCACAGAAGACTGAGCAACTTAATCCCACCCCACAGAATAGTCTTCACATGGCTTCCTCTCTCTCATGTTCAATGAATGCATAAGAGGGAGCGTGAGTCAACCTGCAGGCCATGGCCCCCATTATTAGTGACAAAGGACCCAGTGTGCATACAGCTGTATACACATATATACAATGTATAACATTTAAATAACTAGGAACACAAGGAAGAACTGCACACATTTAGGATCCTTTCTAACCAACATGGTCACTGGAAGGGACATGCTGTGTGGAGTGCCAGCAACAGAGGGGTATGGCCCACAGTTGTGACCCTCCTTCCCTTCATCAATTATGTGGGGGGGGGTGTCATGTGAAGACCCCTACAGCTTCTCATAATTCATAAGTCTCTGGAGAACCTGCTGACAGTGACAATATTTTGCATCGAACTGTAGCCCTGGTGAGAGGCCAAAGGCAACCTTTGCCTCCTGGGTCTGAGTTTCCACAATCCTGCTCTATGCTCTTGAGGTGGCTCACGTTGGCCGACTTTGCCTCCCCTTAAGATTTTCATTTGCATATTATTTCTTTGTTGACTAGTTTTGATTAATCTGGCATCTTTAGTTCCGTTATTACATTGAAACAAATGTACATTCTTGACATTTAACTTGCTTTTAAAAAAACTTTTTAAAGAATTAAGCAGTAGAAGTTAGAGCGTTGTCTTACCTTCTAAGAAAGCAGGCAAGAGCTATACTGTAGGTGGAATAGTGTACCAAGTAACAGATTTTTGTACACTCTTTCTTACAGGTGGTATGCAGTCTACAGGAAAAGTAAATATATTGGTATATATATATAATGCACACATTTGAATAGATAAGGTACTTTTTGGGGGGTGACATCAAAAGATTTCAGTCAAGCAGTGGAAAGGACTTCTGCTCACACATCCGGACTTCCCCATTGTCTCTTCCTCTTTGTAGCCCCCTGCATGACTTCAAAATCTGTTATAGGTGGTTATTGGTTGGGGTCCTCCATAGCTTATTGGGGAACATAGATTTATCAAGGGTGGAAGAGAAAGGGGAAGTCCCTTTGCGTGAACAGATGCCCATTTGTGTGATGTTGGATATCAACCTTTAATTTATGAGCTAGGTTTAGTCACACTATAAAGTTTGGGGATATGCCAACACACAAATTACAGTCCTGTAAATTGACAACGAGCAAATCACGTTCACAGAAGGCTTCAGGTACCTCTGAACATAAGAGAAGGTGCCTACACATCAAAGGAATACAATGAATGCATTCCAGAAAGGCCTGGAACTGTTTGCGCCAGCTAACATCCAGAATCTAATTCCCTGTGTTCAGCTATGCTACCAGTTTTCACTGTCTTCCAGACTTCTCTCGTTTGGCTGGTTTTGTGAAGCTCCCACTCTTTCCCACCATAAAAAGATGAATTAGGCAACAACATGCCAATGATGTTAGGAACTGATACAAATGAACAAACGAAAGAAACGGCACAGCAGAGCAGTGGGTCCTACTTCATTCTCTGAAGTAGAACATGGGATGTTTTCATTCCATGTGTGCATCATTCACAATCCACTGATGGGATTCCACAGACAGAGGAGATTCCTAACTGCCATGTTTCATGTCACAAACATCCTAAATGAAGTCTTACAGATTTTTTGCTCCCTTGAGAGAGAGGGAGGCAACAAAGCTTCTCAGTTTTTGCCTGTCTGTGCTGCACTTTTGATTAAAATTATATTCCATGGTATCTCAGAGGAGACGAGTGAGAGGGGGTAGAAGTCCTAAATGTATCAAATCTACTCTTGAAGCACATTTAGGCACTGCTTTTATTTTGAAGTCCAAGTTATGGTGGTCAAGAAGGCAACTCCTCCAGCTGAGAACTTGCTGGCTTGAAAAAAAGAGTTGCAATACATGGTGATTCACACACTGGTAGCCTCCCGATTCAATTACAATACTTAAAGCTGTAATCATCGTAATATGTGGGGTTGTACTTAAAGACCACATGGAAGCTTCATTTAGTGATGAGTCCATTGCCAGAATTGGGGTTGCCTGTGTTACATCTATTCTGAAAGTATCACATGATATGCTTTTAATAGAAGATGGAGAAGTGGGGAGCCACTGCTTACCTGACCTCAGGTTGCCTGCATCTCTGCTGTATATTGTGACTGAGTGACTAAGGGGTGAAGTGGAGATGAGGTCAGTGTGGTGCAGATGCTCTGAAGGTAGCACTGGCCTGGTTCAGCAGATATGTTGGCACTGTACTGACCTTGCCAATGCTTCATAAAAACAAAAAAAGATATTGCTGGATTGAGCCAAATGCCCATCTAGTCCAGCATCCAGTGGCCATTCAGTTGCTCTTTACACTCTCCATCTCCACTCAATATGCAGCAATGGCTTTTCCTTAAGTGAAGGCTCATGCTTTGGAGCCTTCTGAAGCATAACAAAATCAAAACATACAGACAGACACACATTTTCCAGGTATGTGGGTAGAAAAGTTAAAGGAAATGAACAGGGTGTGTGTGTGTGTGTGTGTGTGTGTGTGTGTAGGAATGTTTTACTGTCTCAAAAGAAGGACCCCAAGGAAGAATATGAGAACACAAAAACAGGCAGCTGGCCTTCCACTTAAACAAATGATGTTTGCCTTACACATCCATCCAAATTTCATTGATTGTGAGGGTTAACATGCTACTTCCAAGCTTTGTCACAAAACACTCAAATTCAAATAGGAGAAATCAGGGGTGGAATTGTGATTTCTAAGGGAGATTCACTTGATGTTTGAGGGTTTATGGCAATGAATTTAATTTTATTATCTGGCACAATTATGTAAGAACTCTATGTAGTATGATTTTCTGACCCAAGGGCATAGCTGTCAACTTTTCCCTTTTCTTATGAGGAATCCTATTCGGAATAAGGGAATTTCCCTTAAAAAAAGAGAAAAGTTGACAGCTATGCCCAAGGGGTGTTTGTGTACCTTAAGATAATGCCTTGATGTGGTCACATACCTGGAGGAAAATTGTTTTGCTTCTCAAACGTTCTGAAGGAAGTAGTATTTGAGAAGTAGTTTCTCTGAAAAGAAGTATTCTACTTTTTTTTTTAAAAAAAAGGAACCCTCTCATTAAGGAAGAAGTGAGATCTTATTTCTCATTGCTGATTTCATAAATATATTAATCTTTCAAAGAAGCTAAAGACAACGGGCACAAACATCAAAAAAGCTGTTTGCTTTTGTCCAAATTTGCCACGTTCTGTCAAGAACATACACTTCACTTATTCAAATGATAACACTATGAATTATTTTGTCAAATAACCGTGAGATTCAACCAGTGAAACACATGAGAGAAAATGAACAATTTAAGAGAAGAAGTAACGGTGCCTCCAACAATTCTGCTCATTATAAACTGCTGGATTTATTTATTTCTAAACACAATCACATATGGAAAATACTTATAATGCAAACATGTAATAGCAAAGCAAAGCTGCTCAATGAGGAGAACATGCACATATCAGATGATAACAGTATTAGTGATTAGCGGGACTTTTAACATTGTTAAAAGACAGGAAAAGCTTTGGATTCCACCCACTTCTGCCTCCTTTGATATAGTGAAGGTTTCTGCAAGAGGAAGGTGATTTTCACCAATTCCCCCTTTGCCCCCTCTGAAAATCTGCTCTAGATGACTGGCAAGAGTCTTTGGAACAGAGTGGGAAGTGCTTTGAGGGCAGGAGTGCAAGGGAAGGGGAAATATGTGAAAATCTCCTCCATCCCACTTCCATTTGTGAAAGCTTCTGTGGAAGCAAAGAGCCATATATGCATGGATTCATATTTGAATGCATCTCAACCAGCTGCCCACTGCATTAGTTAGTGAAGGGCTCAGTTCATGCCATTCACCAAGACTCACTGAGCATCACATGCAGGTCATGATCCCCCACCATTGCACTTTGGTCAGTCCCATGATGCACTGAATGGTCCCAATAACTTTCACTTACACTGTTTTTGGCCTTCAGTAAATCACTGCCGGAAGATCATTTAGGAAACATATTATTAGAAACCCCTTATTACCTTTTAACTACTGGTGTTTGAGGTTGTAGGGAGGAAAAAAAAATGCTTGAAGATGGAGCAGTATATAATGAGGTGATCTTGCATATAATTTGTTGCAACCTCTTATACCCCATTATCAGTGCTTTACCCAAGGCACGTTTGTCATTAAAACATGCCGCTTTTGCCTCTCTTACATTTATGAAATGCACCAATTGTGAGGTCTGCTTGCACTATAAATAGTTTTTGTGTGTGTTAAACTTTAAACTCTTAGCAACAAAATAACACGCTCAATTGCTAACTTTTTATTATTGTTTTTGGTCACCAAACAATCTAGTGTTTTGAGGTACATGAATCTCCTGTGGGGATAGATATAGTCCATGGATATAAAACCTCATCTTTTCATTAAATAAAGGGACACATTGTAAAATCCCACCAAACACCTCACAGTAACAACCTTTGTTAAACCAAAGATAGCTCTTAAAGAACATTTCATGCCTAAATTAAGTATACAAGTCATCAGGCTCTGTTTCAGAGTAATATACATTGAAATGATTTCAGATTGTGCCAGAATAGTATTTTAGTGTGCTCCATCCCACAGGTTGCAACTAGCTGGAGCTACTGTCTTAATTTCAGACCTCAATCAGCACATTTTAGTATTCGATATATGAGCCCTTTCAAGGCTTTCTCCACATGGATGGTGAATGCGTGAAGGACGGGGAGCCTCTGACACCACAAGCACTGCTTGTGAATTTGGGGACCTTGGTTGTGTGGACTACCTGCGCACAGATTCAGATGGCACTTGGATTTATAAATGTGGTTGTTCTGAAGGCAAGCTCTTTCTCCTGCCTCCTCTAGAGGTTCACTGTAACCACAGAGCAGGTCCAAAAAAGAGCAGCACTGAAATTACACACACCTTTCGCATTCTAAAGATACTGTAATTGCATTTGACGCTGCAAATAAAGCAAAGTGAGATAAACGAGATCTCATCCCCTTTTGCAACTTTTGTGTATTCTGTAATTAAGATATGAAAGGGGGGGAAAGAAGAAGAAACAATAACATAGATGGACCTGCTTGTGACAGACTGGTGATTACTGTACATCTACAAGAAAAAAATTGCATAGGTGTGCGAAACAAGATAGTTCCAACATGTTTTATAGAGAGTTTAATTAATTTTAAGTGTCACTCTGAAACGATAGCTTATTGACTCACATACAGATTGGCTGTTGGCAATTTCATAGGGAATTACACCCTAGGATCCAAAGGGTGAGATGATGAATCAAGAATGATAATCATGTTTTACTTGTGGGATCATAAGAAACAATGTAGGCTTCCGGCATCATGAGATATCAGATCTCTCTGCATTAGTGCTGGTAAGTAGCAGATACAACAAATTCTCCATTCATGCTTTTAATTTGATTTAGAATTTGTTTATACTGGGCAAGGGAAAATAAGTAGCTCCTGATAAAATTCTGAGACTACAATGAGTTTTTGTTAGATTTTTTTAAATAAAAAACCGCAAATACCAAAATGTATATTTAGAGGCTACCTCAGTTGTCAAGGCCACATTTCACTAAGGCCACATTTTGGCTTGCCAGATAGAACAAACCCCCCCCCCCCCATCTTTTTTTTACTTTGCTGCACCATCCCAAGGTCAATTTATGGGGATGAGGGGCAGAGAGGGTGGGAAGTTCCATTGTGTAAACAGGGCTTCTTAAGACAGGACTCATTAGTTGAATCCCACCCAGTTGGTTGTATCCATTGCTTGTCCTACTCAGAGAAGACCCACCGAAATTAATGGGCCTGAATTAATCATAGCCCTTAATTTCAATGGCTGGCATTAGCACTGGATACAACCCAATGTCTCTGAAAGTCAAGATGTAAACATAATAATTTTATGTGTGATAGCCAATCACATTTAAGCCAAGCCCATAAGACTGCCTTATGATTTTTATCATTTTTTAAATTAGCAGGAGAATGCTTTTAATCTCCTTAACTGGTAAGGAAGTTGGGACACTCCATTGGACACAAAAGCCTTTCTGCAATGCACTGAACGAAGTTGCCTGAAGTTGACTCTGTTATATAACACTTCAACTGCTGTTGACAAATGTGAAGTTTGCGTTTATAGACTCTTCTAAGGAAGACAACCATATCTACTAAAATGTTTTCTAATATAATTTGCATCAAATTTGCATGTGTGTATAACATTCAAGTTAACAGGAGCCCTCTGGTTATTATTAGGGCTGTCAGTCAAAATGTTTAATCAATCATCTGCCTTTTAATCGATCTATTTAAATAAATTTGCATATTTTCAAATAGTTTGTTTCTGGGGATATTAAAGGAAGAATGTCATTTCTCTTGATGCAAAAAACCCCGACTGTGCCGCTCATTCCTAGAGTATGCTACTCACTGAAAGAGCAAAATGCCGCTGCTTCATTCAGAAATTTTGAATATACCATATTCCATATAACAACACAGAGCCAGAACGGTTTCTAAATAAACAAATACAAATCCTGTCAGTATTGAAGTAACACTAATTTTAACTAAGCACTGTCTATTGCTTGTGTTTCTTTACCATAGTTGTTGCACTATGGAACACCAAACAACATCTACCGGTACTTTAGATGACAAATCAATCAAAATAAATCTTTTAAAATTTCTCTTTCTTCACATTTGGCACAGAGATTGTGTTGCCTGTGAGTGCTTTAGTCTCAAGTTCTGAGAACCACGTGAGATTTTAATAATAATAATAATAATAATAATAATAATAATAATAATAATAATAATAATGGTTAGTGTGATTTATGTCTGTATTCCTACTTTTCAGTACTGGATATAAGCATGGAGGAAATGCCTCCACAGAGATTAACAGATGTGTGAATTAGCCAAGTAAGTCAGACACAGAAAGGAGAGGGACCACCAGGCAGATGTCCTGCCTCTCCATTTAAGACCATCAGTCATATAGGGCAGATGTGAATGAGGGCACAGTATTGGGGTCAATTATGAAAGAAAACTGCTATACTTGGAAGCCTATTCCTAAAAGAGAAGGTGAGGCAAGGAGGAATAAATGCTCATGGTTTTCAAGAGTAGCACAGAGGGTCGCTCTCAGTGGGAAGAGCCAAAGAGCAATGGAGAAAGAATGAATGTCACAAAAAGAGCTTCCCACAGAGATGAGATACCTTTAGATACCTGCGTACAATCTTCAAAACAGGAGATCAGAACTTATGAAGGCACTTCTCAACATGACCCCTAGCATAGCACCGGCAGAGAAAGCAACAAGTTCGAGATTACTTACTGTTTGGGTCTACATTTTCACAAAGTTCTGTTTTTGCTTCCCCATTTGGTCTGTCGCTAGTTTTGTGTGACAGTCGCGACGACATGGTTGCTGCTGTCACTACTGCCTTAAAGCTGCGCTTCCGCTTCTGGACGTTTAGTTCAGGGTGGAAGATGATGATGTACACTTTCGGCATATAAAGCATCCCCAGGGCCACTGAAGCACTTAAATTCATGGATATTGTAAGTGTGGTAGTTTGTATGTAGACCTAGGAGAAAGAACACATGAGGACACTGTTGAATAACGGTTGAGAAGCGGACAACAGCAACTTAAGAAGGAGGTGCCTCTGACATGAAACAGGGTGGACAACAAGATACAGTAGTTTGTTTTCCTTGTTCTGAATTTTGCAGTAGCGGTTCAACATACAAAAGTGCTGCTGCTCCATCATTCTGTTCCTACAGTGACTGCAGGAAGCCGATAAGCAGGACACCAGTGCTTACTCTTACCATTTGGGTTTCCCAGCAGCTGTTTTCAGAGGCAGGCTACCTTTGATACTGGAAGCAATATATAGCCAGCCGAACTAGTAACCATTAGTGGCATTTTCTCCCATGAATTTATCTAAATCTCTGTTAAATCTATCCAGGATGGCACACATCACTCAGTCTTGTGCTAGTGAATTCCGTGGTTTAACTATGCACTGAGTGAAGAAATACTTCCATTGTCTGCCCTCAGTCTTCTTGTCATTCATCTTCACTGGATGATCCCTACCCACATTTTCACACCCTATGAAGACCAAATAATATAAACAGGGCTCTGTCAAGTTTGCAAATACTTTTGCAGTAAAACCAAATTTTTCTAGGTTAGAAATCTGATACGATCTTATGTATAAACACAATGTAAACCTCACTATATCAAACAGAACTTAACTCTCAGGTAAGTCTACAAAACTGGTGTTTTTCATCATAAAATATTATCATGTACATAATTCCCTTCACTGAACTATTTCTGACAGAGCTTATTGTCTCCTGGAATGAAGATTAAGACATGGAGTTGTATAAGTCATCTCAGTCTAACAAGGGGGGCTGCATGCTGAGTCCTGGGTGCTGGAATATAACAGGCAAATTTCCCAGAACCAACTCAATATTTATGAGCTTCCTTGGCATGCTTTTGGAGAAAATACATCTTGTTTGGGAGACTTCTCTCCCAGTTTGCAACATTGGCTCAGTCTTTTCGGTTTTGCTTCCAGTTTTGTTCTTGTCAAAATACAGCTCTATTTTTCAAGGGAGTTTTCAACTGCCTTAAAAAGAATCTATTAGTGTCCTGGACACTAACCATAGCTTAGCTGTGCAAAGTTCTTAAAACTGATTTTAACACTCAAGGGCAGGGGTCGGCAAACTACGGTCCGCGGGCCGGATATGGCCCGAGGGGGTCGTTAAACTGGCCCCCGGCCTTTGCTGCCCGCTCGGTCAGTCCCTGCGTGGAGCTAAATTGGCGTACCGGGACGTAGCCACGGCTTCCTACCGGCTGCAGGAAGCTCCTGCAGCCAATAGGAAGCTGCAGACGCCTCCTCCTCCTCGCCATGGCTTCGTAAAGCCAGCGGGGAAAGAGCGGTGGGCGTGTGCACATGCGCACGGGTGCGCGCTCTCACGTCGCTCCCGTGCGCACTCAATTCAGCCCGCTGGCGGAAAAGTTTGCCGACCCCTGCTCAAGGGGGAAGTACGCTAGCTAGTCCACAGAGCACAACTCAAGGAATCCCCCTAGGCCTTGAAGTTCTGTAATCCCAGGTATTGTCTGACTAAGCTCCAGCGAACAAACACTTAGGCAGAGTTCCTTTGTAAATTGTACACTCCAGCTCAGCCAACACCACTGGTACTTTAAGACCCTCACTGCAACTCATCCCGGTTCCACTTACATGGGTTGTGCGAATATGTGTTTCAAGCACACTTTTTTCGTTTTTCTCCCCAGGGATGCAGCTGGCTGCTCTTCCTCCCAAAACAAAGATAACAACATTATCTTCTTATGCATTTTTACTAGGACGGAAACCCCACTGTTCTTCCTCCAAGGATTTCAGGCAGCATACATTTTCCCTACCCAAGTAGCATGTTAGGCTAAGTACAGGAGCAGCTGGTATGATGAAGCAGCAGAGGGGCAGAGCTGGCCTTTAAACATCAGTTTTCATGTCACTTATTTGAATGATGAAAGGGGTAGAGAAGGGTAGTGGTGAGGTCAGGACTGTGTAGGGCACCAGAGGAGCCAAACCACTGTTTCTGCTGGTGCATCTGTGAATTCTCAAACTTGCCACCATCCTGAACAAGCCCTGCACTATCCCAAGGAGTGGCAGTGATAGTGCTGCATCCCCACTTCAACTGTCCCTGCCTGAGAGATAATGGCTGGCCCATGGCTTTATAGCTTAGTAGGGATTTGAACCTTAGTCCTCCTAGTTAAGGCCTAGTTTTTTGTTTGTTTGTTTAAAAAAAAAGTTGACTGAAAAAGAGGGAAATTACCATTCTTCTCAGGCACTCTCTAGTGTAAGTCAAGAATAAAATCCCCTTATTTTCATGCTATTCAGCCTCAAAGGTTCCTCTCACTTCTAAAAGAGACTGATCGCTCTAGGTCTAGTAAACCAGTCAGGCACTAAAGCATGATTTTAGCTTCTTGGACAATTGCTCCCATCAAATAGGATAAATCTACTTATATGCTGAGAGTTAAGTGCCTGAATGGGTGACCCACCTGTACATGTGTACAGTGGAAAGGATGAAGAATTGCTAATTCATGTTACAGAGCCTTTAAGAAGCCTTGCAAGCCTCAGTCAATTTATTTAGTAGCTTAATCAACTAATGCTTTAATTGCAGATTAAATGTTGCCCCATAATTATTCAGAGCGTGGGCTGAGATTAAAGGGCAGCCTGCCATTCAGCTTGCAACAGTATGGGAGCTCATGCTTCCCTGTGCCAAATTTCATGAAAAGGGTAACTTACTAGGACCTTCCCTGAAATTGGTAGCCAAAGCTAGCAGACGATTTGTATTTTAGTTTGAGTCCATTGCAGCTCTCAGTGGGTATCAGATCTGGAACTCCACACTGACAAAGGATCTAAAAGGCTTTTTAAAATAGAAATGTCTTCCTTGCCTCTTCACCACTACTGTGCATCATTAAGTACATTAAAACAATCCTGCTGGATGTCCTGTTTCCCAGGGACTAATGAGGTGCACAGGGACAGGCCAGCCTCAACGCCGTGAGCAAGCAAGCCAGCCGCCACTGTGTGATGTTTTTGGCTCGGCTTTGGAGGCACTGATCGCGGAGGCGGGGCCCTGCCCCGAGTGCCACCCCCTGGGCGGTACTCGGGGCAGCCCGCCCCCTATACCCCCTTGCTCCGCCCCTGACTAAAGGTGAGTGTATCACCTTCCAAGGAGGTTTTCACACCTGTTTCCTCATAAATCCGTTTCATCCTACTTTCCACATTAATATGCATTCCTTTAAGAAAAAATCCACATAAAATTTCTCACTAAATACATATTTAAATATGCATTTTAAAACTTATATTCTCTCAAAATGCACATTTATAAACACATTTTCTTGAAAAAAAATACACTTTAAAAAAATGTTTGATACGGTTTTGGGCTGAGAGATGTTTCACAATATTCAGAAACGTGCAATATCCCGTGGATAGCTTTGTTCTGATCAACACATTTGTTCAGTAGCAGCAACAATTCAGAATTTTAATCTGACTTCCCTCCCCCCCAAAAAAGTTACATCAACCTGAAATCAAGAACACATCAAACTTTTCTAAAGTACATTAGCAACAAGAACACCCTCAGGATATCATTTGAATGCAAAGGTACCTAGGTTTGATCATTTACTTTACATAAAATATTTCAGTTTGAATTTCCATGTGTGCCACAATCTCATGTTCTCCATGCAAATGACACAAAATTACCTTAAAATGCTGCAAATAGCCTTTAAAGTGCAGCGATATTAACTAGAAAACTTCGAACAGCACATATGGCACCAAATAGACAATTTTAATGGCTAAGGGGCTGTTGCATCCTCTAATCACTTATGGATCAGGTCTACGAAATGCCACATAGTTTGGACATAATATTTTATTTAGCGACTACCATTCTTTCACCATAAAAGCTTATAAAGAGAAATACAATTGCAGTAAATACGTTACTGCTAGGGTCACACTTAACAATTGCCTCCCTCTAAGAACAAATTACTTTTTGTACTAACACTTTTAAAAGAAGTATCATTCAATAGACGATTTCATAGTTGTTCCGTAGCATCTGAGATGTTCCGTGTCTCTCTGTTAGCGAGAAGTGGGTAGCTGAAATGACTTGTGTTTTTATTATGGGGCTTTACTACTGAGTTGAATCAATAGGAATAGTTATTTTCATCATCATATTTTCTTTTAATGAAACAAATCTTCACAAGGCCATTTACAAATAAACTCAAATTTCAATCATAAAAATATTCACAATACAATACAATGTCTGGGTCGTCCTCATAAAGCAAATGCTAGTAAATGGCCCTGTGATGGAGAAAGGGAAAGGGACAGTTCATCTGGAGGAAGAGGGAAGAGCTCTTTTTGTCCTATAATACATACTCTTTACACAACTAGTGGTTTGTCATGCACTGTTGAAGATCACACTATCTACCTATATCTCTTAATCAGGCACTGAGGAAAGGCATTGCATTCAACAGGACCGACTTCTGAACAGACATGTGTAGGACTACACTATTAGTTATCTGAGAGGGGTCTAATATTACGTAACAAAACAACCACTTAAGAAGGATATTGACAAGCTGGAACAAGGAAGGCAGCCAAGTTGATCAAGTGTCTGGAAATGAGGAACGCTTGAAGGAGCTGGGTATGTTTAGCTAGGAAAATAGGAAATTGAGAGGAGACACAATAGCCATCTTACAATATCTCAAGGGGTGTCAAATGGAAGATGGAGCAATCTTGTTTTCTCCAGCTCTGGAGGGTAGGACCTGAACCAATGGCTTCAAGTTGCAAGAAAGGAGATTCTGACTAAACATCAGGAAGAACTTTCTGATGGTAAGAACTGCTCAAGAGTGGAATTGACTCCCTCGGAAGTGGGTGGACTCTCCTTCCTTGGAGGTTTTCAAGTAGAGAGAGTCTGGCCACCTGCCATGGATACTTTAGCTGAGATACCTGCATTGCACAGGGTTGGACAAGGTGACCCTTAGGATCCCTTCCAATGTTCTATGACTCTATGAATTTGCCCTTTCGTATCTTCACTCTGTTCATAGTTCTAGCTCCAGGTTTGCTTCTTTTGTACATAAACCTTATCCTAAACATGTGTTTTCTTGAGTACTTTATATGCTCTACCTACAATCACTGATCTGCATAAGAATAGCCAGTTAGATCAGGCCAGTGGCCCATCTAATCCAGCATCCTGTTTTCACAGTGGCCAACCATCCATGGAGGCAGAGCATAGCCATCAAGGTTGGTAGGAGTGAATTTCTTAGTTTAACTATGTGCTGTGTGAAGAAATGCTTTTTTTCTTCTGCCCTGAATCTTCCAACATGCAGTTCCACTGGGTGTCCATGGGTTCCAGTGTTATGACAGAAAAACTGTTATCAATCCCCCTTCCCCACATAATTTTATTCACTTCTACTGTGTGCTCTCATTTCTTTTCACTCTAACTTAATTCCAGGACAAGACATTCCCCCCCCCCATTTCTTTTACAATATTGCCGTGCATCACCATATGTACAACAGCCTGTGAGTACATAGGTCCACTCTGAATACACACACCTCAGTCCCACTCACTTCATCTGCTTAATATATTAGTCAGAGAGAAGCGGACAGAAAAGAGGGCAAGAACTCTGCTTACTTTTGTTGTTTCTGTCATTGTTTCTGCATTTGTGAACAGGAAGAAATAATGTTTAAATGAATTGGTATTACAAGTTTATTATTGGGGAATAACAAGGGACAGTGAATGTGGTATGAAGATCTTTTAAAAACAAAAACAAACCAGTCACCGCTTTCAGTGACATCTTGGTGCATGTTTCTGTCTTACAAGTTGTACATCTACTTAGCACAAGGCACATCCCAAGGGAAAGACCTATCACTGTCTACATGAAATAGCATAAGGTTGGTTTTTTAAAACAACAACAACATGCAGTTTCTATTGCACTTGGTTTTGCAGTACCAGATGGAGGCTACAGGCTCACCTCCATGTCTAGACAACCCTGTCATGTTCATTCCATATGTTTTAGAACTGTTTAGAACTTGTTTTCATCTCAATACCTGAGGCAGCAGAAAAAGCGACTAGAAAGAAAATATTCACTTGTGTGACATGTACCAGGGTGGGGTGGGGGAATCTTTCATCCAGATTTTTCTAATTCAAATCTGTCATAATTCTGTATTTATTTTTTTGTCCTCCAGCTGTCCATTTCATAAAACTTTGCCCTTGTTTTCTCACATGAATGGCAGAATATGCCATAAACATAATGGGAGGTTAAAACATTTGGGTGAAATCCAACTAAGTCATACTCTGAGTAGGCCATTTAATTAAATATTTACTTGAATATTTAATACTTAAACAAATACTTGAATTTACTTATGCACACTGATTTCCATAGGTTTACTCTGACTAACAGTGGATATCACCCTATTTCTTTAAAGTAAACTGATTTAATTTCAACAGCACTTGTTTGAGAGGTTAGTTCCTGGAACAATTAATGCTCCTCCACAGCTTTGGTTTAAACTGTTATGGCATGACCATACTACTAGATTTGGAAGATGAATTTCCAGTCAACAATGATGAACCACAAATCCTTGCTTTTCTACAATCCAAATCTTTCTTTAGTTGGGATTCTGTAGTTGGAATGAAATAGCAAAAAGCCAATCTTTTTATGGATCTGCAAGTAAACACTCTTCACCAGTGATGAGTCCTGTTCATTTTCCATTCACATAAATAGACTGACAAGTCTCTTCCATCTAATGCCCATGTGGTAGTTTTGGTGAAGGAAATTTTAAAATCTTCATGCTTTTAGCAGTTTTAAACTGTTAAAAATGTGGGACTGCTTCTAGCTGTTTGGAGTAGGTAAAAAGCATTTTATACAAAATTATCTGTAAATGGAGGTATATTATAAAATAGCACCCCTTCCTGGGTAATTGTGGGTGGGTGGGGAGAGATGCCTGTCTCTATATATTTATGATGGCACCTGGCAATTAGCTAGTGACCCCACCATGGACTGTTTTGGGGGCTGTTTGCCTATTTGGGTCAAAGCAGGGCATCTGCAGAACTCCTACACACTGGCAGAGATCTGTAGAGAGGGGCCCATACTTCATTCTAGCTCCTGCAGCTTGAGAAATAGCATTTGCAAGGGTAGGATTTTCTGAATGGTAAATTAATCCACATATTATCTTGGTTACTGAGCTGATTCTGTTCTTTTCAAAATGAGACTTTTTACAAACTGGGTATATAAAGCATGTATGTGGCTTGTCTCTTTACACAAACATGGGACAAAAATGGTTACCCTTTTTAGAGATTTAGAAATATATGTTCTTTTTTGTGTTGGGTTTCAAGAATATGATTTCCTTTGAGTAACCCTGTTATTTTTACCCAATGTTGTTTCAGACTGTATATCTCTTATGATATACAGTGTTAATGTATTATTATTATTTTTTGTTTTCTAGGAGAATAATACACTCTTACACACAAGAGCAAATGAGTTGCCAGAAATGGAAATATTAAACACCTATTTTCTGTGTTGACAACAGCTACATTTTCGTGGGTAATTTAACAGCGACAATTCAAGTGAGGGGAAAAACAACAATTCTACAGGGTCCTGGAGCACCCCACAATAACGACTTTATACTGGCAAATCTATCGTCACTTTTCTCTGTTTCATCCAAATCCAGGATAAATTGTGTCTTTCCTCAAAGAGGGCATGTGTTGCGGTGCGACCTGGCAACCAAACCCTGTGTTGTGGGTGGGAATGTTTGGACAAACCACAACACCCTATTGGTAGGTCCCTCGATGATGGGTGCAATTTGACCAATGGGACGCTAGCTAAGACTGTTGAGGGACCTACATAACCCCATGCATGTGTCCCTGAGCTTCCTCTTTGGGCCAGTGCATCGGAACACCCACCCTCCTCTCCCCATATTTAGGGCTTGCGCTTGACCTTGCTATGCCGTTGTGTGTCATCTGCCATTGGGGCAGGGGCACGGCAGGAATTTTCCCCACTTGGCTGATTGGCTGGTGCCATTTGGGTTTCGCCTGCCGCATAGTAAATCGTCACAACTTGTAAGGTTGCGGATAGGCTCTGGTTCAGGTGATGGGGTGGCAGAACACTCTAGCCATCCCTATGCGAAGGGTATTCGATTAGAGGAATCCAGGGACTCCTTGGTTTGGTCCACCCTGAGAAGGGTTGTGCCTGTGCCCGAGTCCAGGGGACATCTGGGTGGTGGACTAGCCTGAATCCGCTTTCCGCTGTCCCAGGTGTTCACCCCAGGCACCCTGGTGTCCTGGGTCAGAGCTACCTGCCACGGTGCAGGGAGCTAGTCAAACCAGAGCCTATGCAACCACTCACTTTTCTGTAATCAATAAAGTTGTGGCCTAAATTCTGCCAAAAACCAAACCAAAAATCTGTGTCATGTGTGAAATTATTTAGGGGGTGGTTAAAAGGTCTAAACACGCAATTATTCAGAATCCTTTCACTACACAGGAAGCCCCCACCCCCCACGGGGCTCATGTTCCAAGGCACCGCACATGTCAGTGAAATCACATATAACTGAAACCCATTGAAAAAGCCCTTTTAATTACATTTCAGTGATGTTTCTGGGTTACCTCTGGGTTTGGAGTGATGCGCATATACATGGTCGCACACATACTGAATGCATGTAAACAGGGAGATAGCTATCTGCAACTATAAATAGGCAATTCATTACCAGAAACAAAATATTCTTGTACTGCAAACCATAATGCATTTCCATCTGCATCTGAGTATGATAATAGGTAACAATTATGGTATTTGCATAATTTTTCTTCAAATACAGAATTTAGCATTTACATTTGTGGGAGTTTTTACACTGCAAGCGTTTAACACACACCTCTTGGCCTACAAGAGGTGTGGGGTTTTTTAAGGGCAATTGAACTGCAAAGTAATGCTATGCTGATTGCTATGTCTTCAGTGTAGCTCACTAAGTTTTACCAGTGACTAATGATGGCACCCAGGGGACATTTGATAAACAAATGATAGTAGTTATGATGATTGCAGCTATTACTGTACAAAATAACAAGGCATGCAAATAGCCTCTCTGAAGTTTCCATGGGAATGTCAGAGTATCCTTTGCACCATCTGACTGTCAAATCAGTGCTTTGTAATTAAACAAAAGGTGATATTCTCTGTAGGGACAAGAAAATGTTGAGAAGCTATTTTCACTACATTTGCTGTTTAACACATGGTAATACTGCATGTCCAGCGTCAGACATACTGATTTGCTCTTAAGCGAAAGAGTTGTCCAAATGGGAACAAAATAGATGTTAGTTTATAAACTACTAGTACATTTCAAGCCTGATGCTGTACATAGTCATGTTCACAGAGGATGGTTGCACTTTCTTCTCAGTGCCTTTTTTCTAGACAAATAGGTGCCAGTACTCACCATGAAGTTGTTACAGTAAGTGCCACTTTTTAACAACAAAGAGTACCCCCTGAAAAAAGCTCTGGTTCTTCTGATGTTAGATTTGCTGGTCTCTTCTTCTCACTCCTAGTGAAAGAGGAGCTACTATGAAAGGTTCCAATTTTGTTTAAATATGGTTGGAGAACCCATTTTCAACCAAAGGGTGATATTTCTGTATGTGAAACTTTCTAGGTTCATATGCAAGAGGCAAAAGTTTGTATGGATGTACAGCACAGTAGGCCACAGAGGAACCAGATGTTCTACATTCTGTGCCTCATATCACTCCATCCTTTGTCAGGGCAAGCAAGAGATGTTATCACAAATAAAGAACATATTCTAGCCAGCAAAAGTGCTCAAGGAGGGCACAGCATAAGGGTTGCAAAGGGTAAGGTAACAGAACAAAGAGGCCTGCATTTGGACCCTGGCTTGATGCTTCCTATTCCTGACATAGCCACTACTGATCTCTTAGATTTGCATGCCTCTTTTTCAAGCTCCAAGTGAAAGAGTAGTTTTTCTTGAAAGTTATGAGCTTTGTAGTAAACTAAGCATAGGTTGGTGTTAGATTCACACCTTTTTTGTGTTAGCAAACCTTGCAGCTTGGGTGAATTAGATTGGAATAATCACTTACAGTTTCTGGAGATCAAAGGCTTTATTCATGCAGGAACTATTTACAGGATGAACAGAGATAAAATGTGAGATAAGTAGCTGACAATTTGTCTGGAAAGAACAATAAACAAAATGTTTATTGTTTTAGGAGTGACAGTTAACTTAGACAAAGAGCTACAAGCAAGTGTTAGCTAGATTGCAAGACAAACATTGCCCTCATGTGGTTTAAATGAACATATGCGTTAGCTAGAAGTTCAGGATAAGGAAATGTACTGTATTCATTTTTCTCCAACACTTTTTAGTTAGGTGGATTTACTCCAAGATATTGTTGTTATCTGCAGACTAGAAACTTCCCACTGCCACTATGGTTATCTACACTCCCAACTTCATTTATAAAAGGTAGTGACAATTTTCCAAGCATATACCTAAAATTCTATAGATGCCATGAAAACATACAAGCCTGCAGTACTGTATTTCTACTATGGCCAAGCTTCCTAAACTTTGATTTAAAAAATTGTCCTCTCTGGAGCAGAACCAGGTTGTGAAGCCAAGATAGATCAAAGGGCAAAGCCTGCAAGAATGTAGCAGGCCATAGTGCAAGCAAAAATATAGCTTGGTTTCAGTGATAAAGTAGGGTTCATGGATGACCAGGGTGGAATTTGGTGGGAAATGAGAAGAGTCTTAAAAACCTTGTGTTGGGGTTAGCATAATTTGCGAGGGCTCTTAAATTTACTGGCTTTTTAGATCCCAGTGCAAACTACCTGCCAGATATAAAGGAAAAGGAGTCAAAATAGTACAGTATGTAATGACTGGTTGGCGAACTTTGTAGGGGTGTGGAGAACTAGGACAGCTCACTTTGGGGCATATTCTGCTGAGACAGATTTGGACTGTATTAACAGCTTGAATGACCAAGGAGAGCACTTTGTTGTATAATCTACTAAGTAGATGCTTTCAAAGAGATCTGGAGAGGTATCTGGTTCTACTTATGTAGGGTGGACACTCCTTCCTCCTCTTTGAACAAGATGTAAAGCTGTTTCCGAAGGGCTTCCAAACAGCCCAGCACTGTGTCTTGTAGTTCTGACAATAGGGATTTCAAAGCATAGCATCACCTGACCACACAATGACATCAGGCAACTGAGAGATGAGTTTCTCTACCCACCTGTCAAAGTTTAGCTCACCAAGGGGTAAGGAAATAACGATCTGTTCCACTGGCTAGAACAGTTTACCCACCCCTGTGTTTATATAATTATTTGCTTCATTCAAATCAATGCTGATATCTCCCACCCACCCATGTTCACATGCACACACAAAATACAGATCTTCATGTTGCATTCTGTATGAACGGAATAACAAAGCTAATGTTTTTTTTAAAAAAATCTGTAGTTTAAAATAACACTGTAAATTGTCTATACTTATTAAAGTCAGAGCAAAAAAGACCTGATTCTCATATCAAATTTGTATGTTTAGATTGGTTCCTTTGAGGTTCTGGAATGCTTCCAGAATAAACTAGTCATGAGATCAGAAGATACCCCTGGTTCTGGAGTAATCATATAAAAAATACAATTTGCAATCCATAGGCCCTTCTAATATAGACGGCTCCTTCATCCATTAGGGGTTTCAACATGGAATGTATTAATCACCCTAGCTGATAAATTTCACCTAGTATGCTGAAATTGGAGGTGCATTTATGACTCAGGTAATTAATTAGCTGTCAGATTGGTCTAAGCAGGACTAAAAGGTGATGAAGGCAGACAGCCATTTTTTAACACTAAAATTGAAATTCTCTTTCTCATGAATATGTATGATTTCTTAGTCTGGTAAAATGTGTCTGTCATAAGACTCCTTATGGAGGATTTAAAAACATCTAACAAGAAGTCATCTGCCTAGGGCTATTTCACAAATTATGCAGAGCAGACACCTGTTTGTCTACTTTTGACAGTCTGAAAGAGGTGTGATGAAGTTTATAAGTGAATTAGTGTTCTATTAATTTCATGAACTGATCTCTTTGTATCAAATTGTTCCCTGTGGTGGAACGGCTCTGGTGTACCATGAAACTCTACAAGATTCTGCATTTAATTTAAAGGACTTTGAAAATGAGTTGGGGGTCTGGCTCACATAATACACTGTTGTTCACTTGAACATTTATTTATTTTTTACAGTCCCTGAGTATGTACTTACATGACAGAGTGAACTAGGAGATTCTAAAGGCTACTTCACACAGGATATATCCTTGTGAGGTTACTTCAGGATGTGCGTGGCTGCCAAACTATACTCACAGTAGATGTCATTTGAGAGCACTAGTTTCTCAATGTGAGTGCATGTTAGGGATTATATGTGAGTTGAGTGGTTAGTGTGCCTAACATCTGACCATTGTGCATATTCACCAGGCCTCATGGAAAATGTGCACATAATCTGTCCTTGGATCGGGAACTGTGCATATTTTTTGGCCAGTAAACATAATCTGCAACAGCCCTTGGGGCTTCTTGTTGTTGTTGTTGAGTCGTTCAGTCGTGTCCGACTCTTCGTGACCCCATGGACCAGAGCACGCCAGGCACGCCTATCCTTCACTGCCTCTCGCAGTTTGGCCAAACTCATGTTAGTAGCTTCGAGAACACTGTCCAACCATCTCATCCTCTGTCATCCCCTTCTCCTTGTGCCCTCCATCTTTCCCAACATCAGGGTCTTTTCTAGGGAGTCTTCTCTTCTCATGAGGTGGCCAAAGTACTGGAGCCTCAACTTCAGTCTCCAAGGAACATGCCCCCCATCACTATTTCAGAAGTGTTCAATCTGCACCCCCTGGGCTGGTTCTAGCCCACTGCCTTATCTTACATGGCCTTTGAAATGCCCTCCCACTGATGGCTACCCTCCATCTGCCAACATTTCCTTCTCTATGGTTGGTAAAAGAGGCATCTTATTACCTGGAACAATAATACGTATGTTTCAATCCCTTTCCTGCCTTATCTTTTCACAAGGACTATTATTATTCGACAATGGCTCACTTTTCAGCACCATATTTAAACAAGATTTTGAAGAGTAGGGTTAGATTTGTGAGAATTGACAGCTGACCCACATAGGGCTTCTGGAGATACTGTACATCTGTTTCCCACAATATTTTTAGACATCAAACTAAGATGTCTCTTTTTCTTCAAACCTGTGAAGATAGCCGATATGAAGAGTCATATTTTCACTGCTGAATTTGTTTCATAATGTTTCTGGTTTTCTAATTTCTACACGTTCTTGATATGCTGTATTTTAATGGGAAGTTGTTTACTGCGCTGGGAACCTTCAGGTTAAACAGTGAGTAATAAATCTAACAACTTAACAACAACAATGCAAGAGAATGTACAGAATGCTAGCTGCAAGGGTTCCGCACCCGTTTTACAGACCAATGCCTAAAAATTGACTGTCATGCAATGCACACACATCATGAACATATGAAGTTGCCTTACACCCAGTCAGATCAATGGGCTGACCTGGCCAGAATTAACTTTTCTGACCGGAGCAGTTCTCCCAAGGCCTGAAGACTTTATTGATCTTCCATTCCATTCCACAATGATGCCAGGGATTGAACTGGCATCCGATACAATTAAACCGTGTGCTACTGTCTACCCTTCATGCTAGTTTTATGATAGTTGTGCCCTACAGTGGGCAGAGTGAGGCAGGTGCTCCAAGTGGCGGCAGATGCTAGGGGGAGGCAGAGAAGGAATGGTAGTGAGGGCAAGAGTTGTGTGCCACACAGTCTGCCCCACAACCCCAAAGCTAGCCATCTGCCTTCAGATGTGGTGAGGGATGCTGCCGCCAGTGCTAAAATTCTGTACCTGAAAGGGAGGCACCATCTTGTCTGCCTCGGGTAGAAAAATGCCCCGAATGACCCTGATTATGGGATACAGCACGTGGGATACAGAAGTTATTTCTCTCACACGAAAGTAATGGATGAGTGTCCTTTAAACAAGCAAACAAACCCTTTCAACTTCCCTAACATCCCAACGTGCTTCTGTACAGAAAATAAAGGCAGTTTTACAAGTCATCTGGGACTACATTCTTTGTAAACATATAGAAAGATAACTGCCTCATCTTTACTGTTCCAGGGAAACCTAAGTGACACCAGAAAAATCAATGCTTGCTTTTAAAAGTGCATGGTTCCTCAATGGTTGCTTTTAAAAGCATCCAGCTCCTCTCTCCTAAAAGAAACCCAAATGAAGTCTCTCAAACATTAGGGGGCTTTTTGATATTGGTTTGCTGTGGTATTTTAAACAGTGACAGTGTAGGGCCACATGAAAGCAGAAAGATTTTTTTGTGGGGTGGAGGTGGAGAACCTATTCAATAAGATTTTACAGCTGTGAGATTTCATTTGGCACAAATGTTGCACTCACTTTTTTGCGGAGATCATATTGCTGCCACAGAATGCCATAAAATTTGGCATGCAACAATGCAATGGTAATAAACTTGGGGAGAAACAAATGAGGAGAACAATAACACTGATACACCCCCTAAACGTGTTCGTAAGTGCTCAGCACAAATGTTTCCCAGTTTAAGGCTCCAGTTCATGAGAGCTTAGAAACAGCAAAATAATGTGCTATAGCTATGCAGGTTATGGTACTTCAATATGTTCCCAGCAGCAGGAGACTTTGGATACCAAAGAGAAAATTGGGGTCATATTGTGAAAGATTGCCACCTGCAGAGGCCAAATTCAAAGGAAGATAGTACCACGGTAAACGGGTCCTCTAGGACTAATTTTCAATTTCCCCTTCCAGCGATGTAAGAACTATTTATCCAGGTGTCGCAGTGCTGTAGCCAACCTAAATCTACTTGTCTTAAAGCATAACACCTGGCAGATGGCTTGGGTGTATTGGCTGTGAATCTTTTATTTCACAAGCTGAAAAAAATGCTGAGAGGAAAAAAAAATTGACTGTGAACACAAAGTATACATGATTTTTTTAAATGCATCTGGAGTTAAATATTTATGCACCCTGCTCCAGGATGATTACTGATGGGTTTATTCCCTTGGGAAAGCATTTGGGGAAATGTTTTCTGGAGTTCCTCAGAGTAGCCTTGAAAAAGCCACAGACCTTTCTGTAGTGCTGCCCCCATGACATTTTGCTGCATTGGGAGGAGCACAAAATATCTCCACCTCCCAGCTCTCCAGTGATAGGCCCAACACTGTGGAAAGGCTATCTGCATCATTACAATCTCCATTCCTGCCTTCATCTTTCTCCAGTGCGTAGCCAACATTGTGTCCTGCAACTCCCATCAACCCTGACTATTGGACCATGCTGGCTGGGGCAGATGGGAGCAGCAGTCTGACAACATCTGGAGGGCACCATATTACCTATTCTTGATTTACTGCCTTATTAGGATAGTAGCATGGACTAGGTCCCTCAACACTGAGGCAGCTGTCCTGTTAAACCCAATATTGGTTCCAATATTGTACACTTTTCATCAGGTACAAGCAAGGGGGTTACGTTGCAAGGGGGTTACATTCCAGATCCCCACACATTGGAGGTGCCCATGTAAAGCCTTCCACCTCACTCCTATTCCACCATTTTAGTGATGTTTTACTGAGGTTTCAGGTCACTTCCGGGTTTGGCGCCATGCATGTTTGCACAATCACGCATCAATCGGAAGTGCGTAAATCGATCGTTGCCTGTATAAAAAGTTTCATTTTTTCAGGCTTTCCCAGAAGGACGAGTTGACTTGTGAGCAGTGTCTGTTTGTTGAGTGTGCTGCACTATCTGCAGCTTCTCAGCCATCTTGGAAAACCATCCCACACAAAACATGTTGCAATGATCTAATCTATATTATTCAGGCTTCCTCAACCTTGGCCCTCCAGATGTTTTTGGCCTACAATTCCCATGATCCCTAGCTAGCAGAACCAGTGGCCAGGGATGATGGGAATTGTAGTCTCAAAACATCTGGAGGGCCGAGGTTGAGGAAGCCTGATATTATTCAACTCAATGGGTCTTACTCCTGAGTAGTCATTTACTGGATTACACTGTAAGTGACCTTAGTATAACTCTTATTTCTTCCTTTAACCAAACTGTGTGTATGCATGCATGTTAAACTGGATACAATTTGTGTGCTTATCCTGCTTCTTCAAGCATATGACTACAGGAAGCTTTTTTTCATTTTTCACATCCACAAATGTCCCATTAAAATGACTGACAGATGATCTCGGCATTTTATGGTTTTTCATTGCCAGGCATGAGCTACCATTATAAATCATATTTCTTCACACCAATTGCATTTCATTCATTCTATTCATGGCTAGAGAGTACACTTAAAATGAAATAGATCCCCCCACCCCCATCCAACAACTCAAACAGAAAAGTCTTCAGTTTTGGATAACTTTGATTCCTGAACAATTCAAAGGGAAGCGAAATAAATGGAATGCTAAAAGTCTTAAGTGCTCAACTTTGGGGTGATAATGCCCAATATGATTTCCTACATGCCTATGTCTCTGAACATATGTAAATGGAATTGTGATCAAAACCTCTGGCATAGTACAATACAGGAAAAGACTTGAATATCCAGCCAGCCAGCTAGCAAGCCCATAAGGAAGTCAACTTCAAAATATGTTCTCTTCCTTTTAGAAGTATGCAAACAGCAATGAATGAATAGAATGTGCTTGCTATTTAACCAATTTAAATAGCACTATATTCTAAAGACATTTCTGGCATACATCAATAGATAAGCTTGCCATGTTTGTCTAGCACACACAAACAGTCCAGTCCTTGTTTTCCTCACTGATCTTTAATTAGTATTCGTATCAGTTATTAAATTTATATCCCACCTTTCTTCCCTAACGAGAGCGGGGTGGCAAACGCAGAAGCAATACAAAAATCAAACTACTAAAAACATCTGATAACAATTTCAACACAGGTATAGACTGGGAAAGATCTAGGGCTTGTTGGAAGAGGGAAGTCTTCAGTAGATGCTGAAAAGACAGCAGAGCTGGTACCTGTCTCATATTTAAATGGGGTGGTGGTGGTGGAAATTGCCAAGGGTAGGTGCCACAGCACTAAAAGTCCAACTCCAGTATTGTGCAGAAGGGACCTCCAGGTAAGATGATAACAGCAGGAGGCTCTCTCCTGCAGAGCCCAGTGATCAATTAGGTATATAAAAGGCAGGATGTCTTTTAAGGCAATGAGTATGACAGATGAAAACTACATTCACAGCTTAGTACGTTTCCAAAATTATTACCAGTCCCCCACCAGACCTGTATAAAGGGGATGATAACGTCCTTTGACAACCTGCTGGTGTATTATATTATATGCTTGCCTCCGGGCTGCATTTTCTTTCCCAGTCACAACTTGAACTACATAGGCTTCTTTCTATATGTACAATGGCTCTGCACAGAAACAATGGTTGTCAGAAAGAGCTGGCTGCAGACAAACAAGGGGCTTGATAAAATAACCCAAAACCTCTATATCAAAGAGACAGGCAACCTCAGCAGAAGAACCCGCACACAGATTGTGAGATGGCCGAGCTTTTGGGATTCACTGCCTTGCTTGCTTTCTCTTTCCCCTCATTACATTTCATCAGTATGGACAAATGAGATAACAGCTCACAGCAGGGCATGTGTAATGCAGGTGCTTTTTGTCAAGAGGCAGGTCAAAACTGACAGCTCTGCTTGACAATCGACAGCAGCTCATAAATTCACACGCTGTTGGCATGACAATGAAAAGGCTGGGAAGAAAGCACATATTTACTGCTGCTTCACATTGGCTTGTCCTGAAAAACATTACCCAAAGTATTCTATGGTCTGAGGCAAGAAGAGGCAGTGGAGGGAAAGTGTGGGTCCCCCCCCCTTGTGCATTTTAGCAGCATTGAACTGTTTGCACACAGGTCAATTGACTGGTCAAATATTATCATCGGACTGTCTATTATTTGACCAAGGTAAAATAACTGTCAAATATATTATGAAGTCAAGAATGCCACTGTTTGTAAATATCATCCTTAAAATGATTTCCAGTTACATATTACTAAAAATCTCACCAGAGGAGCTTTAAAGACACATTAAAGGAAGTTTAGATAGCTTTCAATTTCATTAGAACAGCTACACTTGCTAGAATTATTATCTACATTTAATATTTTTTCCACTTTATGTATACTTTAAAAAAATGAGTTAATTTATTTTTCAGGAAACTGCACATCTCAAGTGAAAAACCTTGTTATTACATACCGGTAGTTTAACATGGCTGGTTAATTGTATATATTTTAAAACTTTATATATGGGTGTTTTATGATGGCTTATATTTGTAATGTCTAATAAAGGTTTGGCGAAGTAAGTAAATATATTTTCAAGGAAACAAAGCAACCAGAATAAATTTACAAGGGAAAATAGGGTTACCCCCACACAGAAAAGCTTAACTTTGCAGACTTCCTATTCTGGTAAGACACCAGGATCAAAACAGCTCCATCAATAAACTAAATATTGAGTTGATTAAGCTATCAAACAAATTCATTTAACGTTACACCCCTAAAGCTGTAACTTAAATTGCCATTCCTTAAAAAAATGTGCATTACTTGAGGTAAGTTAGTAGAGTGGTCATTGGAAAACATTCCCTGTATGACATCAGAAAGGTGTTCACGAATATTTTCAACCTATGGATGAATATGACTGATAAATGGAAACACCAAAGTGGCAAACCTATGATCCTGGGAGGTGGACAAGGGGCCATTGGATGTTGCAGATATCCCTCTTCACCACAGAGGAAGTGGTCCACTGTCTCTCTGGTGAAGTGTCAGCAAACTGTGCAGAACAGCCACTGCTGTTCTTCTGGCAGTGCTCTGAAGGTAGTGGGATGAAGAATGGAGCATATCAAGGATGTGCAACAGAAACGGGAGGCCATGAATTTGCAGGACCTTATGTCCTTGCCCCACAGCCCTAAAACTACTCTACAATGGGAGATGGGGCAGACTAGATGTTCTGTTCAAAAATATGCAGGTTAATATTCCCCGAACATTTCCTAATACAGTTGTCAACTTCAATTTTGTGGCACTGCCACCATCACATCCAGAATTCTGCTGGCTTACGTAGGTCACCTGCCCATCTCCTGCTCTGGGCCTCTGAACCAGTATAGCTCAGGATATGGCTGCGGCTCCACCACAGATCACCACCAGATCACTAGGAAGAACTGCTCTAAGATTTTATATTTCATGTTTACAATTCTAAATAAAGTTGACAACTGCATTAGGAAAAGTTCAGGGGATATTGATCTGTATGGTGTTTTAAAGAAACAAAACAGCACAACAAATCAATTCCGTTGCAGACACAGAAATCAAATGATATGTCTGCAAAAGCATTTAATTTTATTTGCTTAAATTACACTACTACTTAAAGAAATAGGTTTGTAAATTAAGAAGTCTAGGAGATGTTTTGTGTACATGATACTGCATTGTGTATAACTGAGACATCCAAGTAGCCATACTGAGTTCTTCCTTTGTAATAATACTTGCAAAATATTTTCTTTTTTGACATAATAGCGGGTATATATCATGAGCATTGCTTCTACCAAGGCCAATAGAACTGGGATACCTCTAATGCCGAGGTTCCCAATGTGGGGCACCCCCCCCCACAGGGGGACAATTTAAGTTTTAGGTGGGGCAATTCAAGAATGAGTTATTAACAGTGAATGTGTTGCATTTCTTCCTCCATGTGAATAGGACTTCACTTTTTGAATAATAAGAGTTATATGTCACAGGGGGTGGGGCATCAGGATTTTAGAGATGCTTAGGTGGGGCATGACCTAAAAAGGTTGGGAACCACTGCTCTAATATATTGCATTTACTAAATATGAACAACAGAGTGAAACGCACACTCCTACCTCTCCTCAGCGGCGGCAGTGGCATGGCACGCTCGGGGCTTCCCTCTTTTTTCTCCTTCCTCTTTCTCTCTCTTTCTTCTCCTTCTCCTCTCCTCCTTCTCCCTGAATTGGCTCCAGGGTTTTTACTGGCCCCAGAGTGCTGCTGGGAAGTCAGTCGGGCGCTCTCGCTCCTGGCTCAATTTGGGTCACGGGTTTGTGTATCACAGGCGTCCCCAGTTCCCCCTCAGCAGTGGCAGCGGCAGTCTCAGGAACCCAGAGCCAGACTGGCTTCAAGAGCTGCTCGCTGCCGTGGCACTCGCCATTTTGCCTCACCGGAAGTCCCCATATGATGTGTCTTGTGCTGTTGAACCAATCACGCAACATTCATTCCCTACTAATAAATCTACAACACTTAAAATATAAATCCAGGGACATTAAATGAAATCCGGGGACATTCCAGGGGCGGATTTTGTCCGGGGATAGATTTGTAAATCTGGGGACTGTCCCCAGGAAACGGGGATACCTGGTAACCATATTCTAAGAAGTCTCAAATTTCTGAGAAATGAGAAAAGAAAAGCATTTTCCAGAGAAGTCTACAGTGAAGGAAATAGCCCATTTCGCTTGGAAACTGCTTTTCACAAATGGTATCCTGATTCTTTCCTCTCAAATTTCATTCATTCTATTATTATAAAGGACAATAAGTAATTTCCTCCTGAAATTGTGACAATGCAATAACAATATTCCAAGATAATGGGTAAACTGCCTACACATTTCTCTCTGGTACTGCACCTTGTAGCACAGCATGTCAGTTTTAATGTTCTATAATAGAAAACTTTGAAATTCATTATTGTATATTTGATCCTTACTGGACGAATTTAAATCCCGTCTAATAGGTAAGCATAAACTGCATCTGAGTCTCAGGAGATCATTTACGATGTTGACAAACATATATAATTAAATATTATTAAGCCAGAAGATGAGCACGATATATCCTTACATTAATCAACCAACCCAAACTCATCCCAATATTTTTCTAAATGCTGAAGAAAGTGTTTATCTTTTTTTAAATGTGGGAGCATAGGCTACTTTCTGTGTTTGTTTGAAATCTCTTTCTGTATCTATCTGATGACATGTTCAAACCTGGAGAATAATCTTTTAAACTCATCTTCCTTTAAAATCAAAAACAAATAAACATTAAAAACTACGTTTTGCTCCTAAGGTAAGATGGAAAAAGAAAATTGGTTAAATTCTCTCTGTTAAAATGCTCCCCACACCAATGATCACCTATTCCATGATGTTTAGTTAAGTAGCTTTCATGGTGGAATTACCATGAGTGAAATTTCAAACTCAGCTCCTGCAGCTCTAATAGGCTTGTGGTCACCACTTTGATTCTCCCAAAATTCTCTGTTCTGAGAGCCAGGTTGAGGGCAAATGGAAGCCACCACAAAAAAGGGGCAGCCCCTCCACTACTGGTGGATGTCATATTGCTTTTTGACAACCAGTTTATGTTTTGACCAGTAACTTCACTTTGTCTTTTTTATTTTCAACGTACAGAAGAACAGCCAAGAGTTTCACAGTCAAGGAATTGCTGTTTCTCCCCCATTGTGGGGAGCCATACATTTTATTTTTAATCCTATAGGATTACAACTAATATATTATAGAGTTGGAAGGGAACCCAGGGATCATCCAGTCCAACCCACTGTGATGCAGGAATCATATAATAAAAAACACTTAGGGCTTAGCCACACTTACATTTTGCCCCTCTCTTTCCAGGCAGAGGTCTGTGCTTTAATGATCTGTGTTTTTTATTTATTTTTTGTCATGAGCTTTCTATGTGAACACCTGTTCTTTAAAGTGGAATTGGAGCAAGCATCATTTTGGGTTTTCTATGGATTGCCATTTGTTCCAATTTAGCTTCAAAGAGCAGGTTTTTGGACCGTGTCAGGAAAGAGTGGAGGAAAGGTAAGTGTGGATAAACCCATAGATTACAGCAACATCCTGAACGATACAGAGGAAAATCACCCCAACTGCTCCTCAAAACTAATCCAGATAAAACCAGAGGTCCCAGAATGTTTTTAAACCTGATATCAAAACAAGCCTTTCATAGCAGCTGCATGCTCCAATATCATCCTCCTGTTCACAGGAGAATTGCTTAGGCACTTGGCCAAGAGAGGGATTTATTTTCTTCCCAAGGAGTTCTTGTTGCTCACTTTCAAGTCAGATTGAATTTGGTCCTTGTAACTTCACACGCTCGTCTGCACTCTCTCTTCTAGCCTGTCTCCACTGACAATGCAGCTAGCCTCCCAAAGGAGATGGGGTTGATGCGCTCGCCATTGATTGGAGAGAATGAATTTTTAAAGGGCCAGGCCCTCTAATTCTTATCCTGAGTCACATTATCAGTTTTCACTTTCCACAACTGAAGGCAGCTAATGAATCATATTGATTAAACAAGTACTCGTGTAGCAAAACATTT